>NW_006921639.1:3480934-3530152 GCF_000298275.1 Orycteropus afer afer | reverse complement strand
ATAGACCCCAAAAGAAAATCACCAAGACATATCATCATTAAACTCACCGAAACCACAGACAGAAAAAGAATCCTGACAGCAGCACAGGAAAGATGAAAAGTTATCCACAAGGGACAACCAATAATAATAAGTTCAGATTTCTCAGCAGAAACCATGCAGGCAAGAAGACAATGGGATGGTTTATATAAAATCCTAAAAGAGAAAAATTTCCAACCAAGAATTATGTACCCAGCAAAACTGTCCCTCAAATATGATGAAATTAGGGCATTTCCAGATAAGCAGAAATTAAGGGAATTTGTTAAAACCAGACCAACCTTACAAGAGATGTTAAAGGGAGTCCTTTGGAGAAGCAACAACAGAAAACAACTGACCATTAACACACATGATGACATAACCCAGAAACCAACCCAGCTATGTAAGTATGCAAAGTAAATAGGCCTATAAGATTGCAAACAGGGAACCAGAGACACCAACCAACAAATGAGGACAACTACAAACCAAAAAGAGGGGGAAAATTGTGTAGTTACAGAACATCTGAATGGTAGGGAAGTCAAAACAACTAAAAGATAGAATGGATTGTTCTAAACTTGGGAAGAAATTATAAATCACAGGGTACCCTCAAAGAAAAATGATAAACCTTCACATCAAAATAAAAAAGAGAACCAGCACAAATATTTAGCAAATACTAAAGCAATAGCAATGAAGGAAGTGTTAACACAATCCATAACAAAACAAGTTCAGCACAGAAAATTATATGGAACAAAGAAATCAACACCACAAAAAAGCACATAACAAAAATGACAGCAACAAATTCATACTTGTCGATAATTACGTATCTGGCAAGGGACTGATCTCTAAGATTTACAGAAAACTGAAGCACCTCAACAGCAAAGGAATTAACAATCCAACTGAAAAATGGTCAGAGGACATGACTAGACACTTCACCAAGGAGGATATTCAGGTGGCCAGCACAATACATGCAGAGATGCTCATGATCATTGGCCATCAGAGAGATGCAAATCAAAACGAGATACTATCTCACCCTAGCACTGATGGCAAGGTTCAACAAGACAGAAAATAACAAAAGCTGGCAGGGATGTGGAGAGATTGGGACTCTCATACACTGTTGGTGGGACTGTGAAGTGACACAACCACTGTGGAAAACAGTATGGCGATTCCTTAGAAAGCTGGAATTGGAGATACCATTTGACCCAGCAATCCCATTACTAGGTGTGTACCCTAGAGAGGTGAAAGCCAGGATAGGAACAGATACATGCACACCCATGTTCACTGCAGCACTAGCAAAAGGATGGAAACAACCTATGTGCTCATCAATGGAAGTGTGGATGACCAAACTATGGTACATACACACAATGGAATGCTATGCAGCATTAAAGAATAATGTAGAGTCTGCAAAACACTACATAACATGGATGAACTTGGAGGACATTATGCTGAGTGAAAGAAGTCAATCACAGAAGGACAAATATAGTATTAATTTCTTGTTGTGGAGGGTCAAGGAAGTCTAGAGCATACTTTCTCTTGGTACTGAATATCAAATTTGTCCTTACCTGAAGGAGAGTGGGCAAAAAAGACAATTCTCTTCTTATAAAATATGCAAAAGAGTATGCAGAATATGATTTTCTGCATTGGTTCTCAATAAAAATGGGAGGGTACTATTTTGTACTTATTTCTACACAGATGAGTCATTGGGAACCTAGAATGATCTAGCTCAGTTACATTGATTCCCTCCATTATATATGGAGGGAAACTTTCTTTGCTGGTTGCCACAGGTGAGAGAGGAGGGGAGGGAACACTGCAAAAAAAAAAAAAACCCAAAAAAAAAAAAAAAAAGAAAAAGAAAAAGAAAAGAAAAAATGCATTGACCCATGTCACTTCAGTTTCATGTATTTCACTGTACATAAATTACATTTAATAAAATGCATTAAAAAGAAAGAAAGAAATTAAGAGAGGGAGAGCCAGAGAGACATATCAGCCTTGTATTTCTCTGAGATTTCTAACCTGTAGGCTCCATATGAACTGCGATCATTGAGAAGCAATATAACTGAGCTCAATGTAACTGAGCTAGATCATTCTAGGTTCCCAATGACTCATCTGTGTAGAAATAAGTACAAAATAGTACCCTCCCATTTTTATTGAGAACCAATGCAGAAAATCATATTCTGCATACTCTTTTGCATATTTTGTAAGAAGAGAATTGTCTTTTTTGCCCACTCTCCTTCAGGTAAGGACAAATTTGATATTCAGTACCAAGAGAAAGTATGCTCTAGAAATAAATTTCAGAAAAATCTGTTTCCCTTTATCATTAACAGGACAGTGATGTAACCCAACATGATTGGTTTATTTTTCTTAGTTTCAGAACAATTAGAGTAACTAGATCATTCCAAGTATTTGACAAGATCTTTTTTTTTCCCCCTGCTTTAAAGGGGTTTCTGGGTCATTTTAAAAGGATTGTTGTACACTGTGTTTAATTTCAAGGCCATTTTAACCCCTTTTTGGAAGGATGCCAGTACAGTTAAGGACAGCATTCCTGGCCAATGCACCTCAGGCACAGCCACCACCTGTCTATCATTGGAGGCTTCAGTATTGCTATGATGCTGAACAGGTTTCAGTGGAGCTTCCAGACTAAGACAAACTAGGAAGAAAGGCCCAGGAAGCTACTTCTCAAAATTATTCAGTGGAAACCCCATGGATCTCAATGCGCCAGTCCCATTGTACATGGTGTTGCCATGACTTGGGGGCCAACTCAACAGCAGCTAGAAACAAGAAAGTGTATTTACTCACATGTACATTCTCAACTAGCTCCCTTTTTCCTGTAACTTCACATGCTTTTTCTAGTTTTCCAACTGGCCCCTCCCATTTCAGCACAGCTCTGCCTGTGTATAATACTGTGGTGTTTCCTAGCTATCAGATGCTTGTCCATGGGCCTTATGTTAGAAGATCCTGTATGCTTGCTTGCACCCCACAGAATGTCTGATCATGGTGCATTGCTGCCTTTAGAATGGCTTAGCCCCATACCAGGGGGAGACACAAAATACATCATCTATCCCAAGTTTATCTTGGCTCTGCAAGCATTTCCCACTTGGGATTCAGGATAGAGAGATTCCTTTGTCTACCATTATGAAGGCAATCACTGTCACTGGAACTATAGGCAAAGTTCTGATACCTGGAAGCTCTCATTCCTATGTAGGAGGGGAAGCTTGAGGGTGGTTGGCATGAACAGGGCCCATTAATGATTGTGGGGCCTGAAGATGCCAAAATGTGCAGCCCAAGGCCAAGCATCTTGTGCCAATGAAAACCCTCAGAGCTGAACAGTCCTCTCCCTCAGAGACAAGGAGCTCACTACAGGTGTTCAATAAGCACATAAACATTTTTCAAGACACATCTTATGCACAGGGGATTGTCCTGAAAATCCAAATGGAAAGTGATCAGGTTCATCCTAGGTACTTGACAATGGCAGTCAAGCCCTCCTAACATTGGAGGCTACCACTACTTTCGCAGTCTGGAGCTCCTGAAACCATACAGGGTGGTGAGAGAAGGGCTGGGAATAAGAAATGCAAAAGAGCTGAGAGCATAGACAGTGCCTGTTACTAGTTGATCAGTCCATAAACACACCTAAAAGACAACAGCTAATTTTAAAACAAGGCAAAGAAATCACAATGTATTGAACCCCTGCTCTGGCCCTAAGTCAGTGTAATTTCAGAGCTCATGGATAGCTGTTGTATGACAATGCCACTATGTGCCCTGGCTGGCTGGGTCATCTAAGAGCCTAGGACAAGTGAGTGGCCCATGGTTGCCTTCTTGTTTTATTGAGGCTTTTTTTCCAGGAGCTTATATTAGCATTTCTCTGCAGTACCATCCATTGTTCTCAATTGACCCTGGAAGTTTTCCCCACTTTATTTTTCCCAAGGGTCTCCAAACTTAGAGCTAGGCTAAGACTATACAAAAAGAGTATAGACTAGCTCTAAGAGGTCCTGTTTCCATGGGCTAAGATGGCCACAATGGCAAAAAAATAAATGCAATGGAAATAAAATCACCACTGGGCCTAGCTATCTCACAGGTGAAGATTGGTACCCAGGTTGGTGCCTGAGGTTATCTCAAGGGATAAGTGAGGAGTGATTGCCATGTTTGACTCTTCTACAGGCCAGAGAATTATCTTTCCACCACATGGTAGTCATTTCTGCACACTCCTCCTCCTTAATGGCCATGGCTATGGTTCAGCTCTCCTGTGCTTTCTCCCCTTTGCCCCTTCTCAGTCTACTCCCTCTCCCCACATTATCCTGACACATGGAATGTAAAACTTAGAAACTTTTCACTGTAGAAGAAGGTTTGCATTAGTAAGACAAAACATCCCTAAGACTCTGAGCAGGATACAGTAGGAATGGATGAGTGCTACTCATAGCCATCGGGACAGCCTTGTGGCTGCTGAGTGATGTTACATAACATTTATAAGAGGGTGATATCAGAGACAAATGGAGCTCAGTGAAGCAACTGATGTCACAGCTGATGTTTCATGTCTCCAGGGAGAGAGAATGAAGATGTGTAGCCCATAAGAGCTGTGGTCCCTGGGAGTTCTCCCTGCCTGGGATGATGGTGGCTATCTGGCTTATGGACAATAGTCACCCTGTTCTGATAACATTATCTTGGTTCTCATGGGGAATCACTTTCTCCCCAGTTTGTTTTATGCTGTTGGGTGGTCCTGACCCCACCCCGCAGAATCTGGATGGGCACACCACCCAGAACTGGTCAATGAAAGTGCTATGATTAATTCTGGATGGACACTTAATCTGACTTGGGCATATGAAAATCAAGTCCAAGATTGTTCATAAAACTGCTGGTACAGATTATTCCCTGTGTGCTGGGATTTCTAAGATGTTAATGCTAAGCCTAGAGCTATTGGAGGCATCAATGTCATTGTGCCAGGAGAGTTTACTGAAAAAATAAGCCAGTCCAGGGGAAATCCTTCCTAAGAGATGGAGAAAATTGCTTCCTACAGATCTACTTGAGCCTGGAGATCCAGTCACATCTGCAATCAGATCTTTCCTGGCCTTTTTCAGGTATGTGAGGTGATGAGTTCTCTTTTCTGCTTCAGGTAGTTTAAAGTGGCTTTATCCCACTTGCACTAAAAGTGCTAAGAAATCCAAGGCTTATGTGAAGCATAAGCAATATGAGAACACAAGGTTGATAGTCATCTGATATGCACAATTGAACAGTTGCAATATTTCCATCCCAGTTGGTAAAAACCATCCCCCACACCACCCCCACTCCCAGTGATCCACCATTTTCTAGGTCTCTTAGACCATTCCCTGGGATTCCCTGGACTTCTCCACAATCAACTCAAGGGTTAATGTCTGGCAGAGCAGGGAGCCTTTGCTGCCTTACATTTTGATTGGTCTTCTCAAAGTCATCAATGACCTCTATATTGTGTAGTTCATTTCTCAGTCCTTACCTTTCTTGGTTGTCCATAGTATTTCAGCCACACAATTGAGCACTTATTTGAAACACTGTACATAGCTTCCAGGATAACTTTCATATGTGCGGTTTCTCTTATCTGTCTGGTTACTACTTTCCAATCTCTATTGCTGGTTTCTCCCCATCTTTTTTACTTCTAGACATTAGCACATCCCAGGGCACTATCCTTGGGCCTCTTTCCCACGTGCACTCATTCTCTGAGTGGCCTAATCCAATCTCATGGCTTTGGCTACTATTCCAAATTTACACCTCTGCTGGACCTCTCCCTTGAACTCCAAATTCATATACTTTATTGTCTTCATGCCTTTTCCAGCTGGACGTCTGGCAGGCATCTCAAAATGAACGTGTTCAAAACTGAATTCCTGACATCCACCACATCCCTATTTCATTTTCCAATTACCCAAGCCTAAAAGGAAGGTTGGGCAATCTACTTCCATAGTGATACAGCTTTGAAAACCCAAGGAGGGGTTGCTATGAATCAGATCCGATTCAACGACTTTGAGTATGAGTAAATCCTTGGTCTAATCTTAAATCCTCTCTCACATACACATACCTTGCATTTGATTTGTCATCAAATCCCATCAGATGTATCTTCAAAACATGTCTATAACCTCACATTGTATACCATCTTTACTGCCCTCTCCTTAGTCTAAGACACCATCATTTCTAACCTGGGTGAAAGTAGAAGACTCCTAACTGGCTCTCTGCTTCTGCCCTGGACCTACTATGGTCTTTCTTGACACAGTTGTCAGAGGGATTCTTTTAAAACATAAATCAGGTCACATCATCCTTCTGCTCAAAACACTCCAATACTTCCCATTTATTGAGAGTGAAAGCCAAAACCATTATCTTGACATGCCCGGCCCCAAGGCTTACATCAACTAGCCTCTGTGACTTTCTCACCTTCCTCCCACTAAGTGTCTCTACCCCAACCTCTCTGGCCTTGGTGATGTTAACCACATTTCTCTCACAGGACCTTTGCTCCTATAGCCTGAAATGCTCTTTCCCCAGTTATCTGCATTGCTTTTCCCCCACTTCATTCAAATCTTAATTTAAAAATTATTCCTTTGTGAGGGCTTCCCTCACCACCCAGTTTAAGATTCCAATCTCCATTTCTATCAACCATATTTTTTCTTCTTCATATTTATGATTATCTAATATACTTTATATTTTACTCATTTACATTGTTCGCTGTCTTCTTCCTCATGAAAATTTAAACTCAATAAGAGCAGGAGTTGTTTTTTTTTTAATTATTTTGTTTATTGCTCTATCAAGCAACGAACACCATATATAATGTGCATATAATAATATATCAATAGGTAATTTTGGATTAATTGTGGTAGCTATGCCATACTCATCAATATTTTGAATATCACTCCTGGAGACACTCCTCCCCTCATGTATATCCTCACAAACCAACCATCTTGGATAAAAGTAGCACCAGCCTTCTTCTTCCTGTATTCTCATGTCTAATTTAATTAAAGTACCTACTGATCCTGAATTGGCCCTTCAGAGAACTAGGTACTTATAAAAGGGCCATGTATAGGGCTGTAGCATTTCATGCCCTGGGAGTAATTCCCCATTTCAGCTTCATAAATTAGCATCTGATCAGCACACCATCACAAACTATTTTGTTTCTGAATAGTCAGAGACTCTGGGCATATGAAGGGCAGACCTAAGATTGTTACACACCCCACCCACACATGAAATCCTGACCCTGAGCTGGCTGTGGGTCATTACACGTATTGATCACCTGCCTCCAACCACCACATGCCAAGAGCTAGCTGTGTCCTGTCATTTTTGTGTGAAAAGGCTACAGAGTACATGGGCATCAAACTTTTTCTTAGATATTTAATTGGCAGGAAGGACTTTGGGAGTAGGATGAAGGATGTATGGGGACTGGAAAAAATAAATTAAGAAAGGGGAAGCAAACAGATGCTCTTTGCATTAATTTTTTACAACACTATCAGGTGAATGAGGAGTATCAAAGCAAGGACAAACCTGGCTAGAAAGCTCAGCTAATGCAGCCCTGCCTTGTTACCTTATGTTGAGGGATTCCTCTGTGATTCCCTTCCCCTTCAAGCCAGGTTGGAAAGAACAGAAGCTAAAAAAAGAGAAAGGATAATTCTGTCAGTAGAGCCCAGACTTTCCAGCACAAGTAGAGGCACTTGTGGAGTCAGGCAAGAAGAGGTAGGACACATTTTTACCTTCACCCCACCCCCTCCATCTTTGAAGCACCCTCTCAGTACCTTTATGTATCACACACTCCAGCCTTTCTAATGACAATGATAATAATTAGACAACAGTTACCAAGGCAGACCTTTCTTAGTAGCCTCCTCGGTGCCAAGCCCTGGATGTTGCAGTTGACAATTTCAACAATGCTATTGCACATTCCAGGGTGTCCCTCCAGAAAAAAATGCCATTTTAATTTAATGCTCCTTGAAGGGATGGGCATGACTAGGGAGTTTATGCTAGATAACACTCACTGCCTGAGCAGAAAGTATAAAACTTCTTGATAAACTTTGAAAAGCACTGTTTAATACACATAAATTACAGGGGACAGTGAATCTAAAGTTCAGCACTATGCATCTATTTTCCAGAATTGGTTTAAAACGGATCACGAAAACAATTTTCAGAAGTAATCTAACAGCATGACCTTAGGAGAACCTCGCTGGGAGGCTCACCTGAGTGAAAGGAGGCATGCCAACAGCTGGCACTCATGCCTCTTCACAGGAGCTGTTTTCTATACTCCAGAACTGTCCCTTGGTCCCAAGAGTTGGTCTTGGTGTCAATTTATTGCCAAAAACACTATGAAGGCAAGGCTGAAGACTCAGAGCACAAAATGGGATATCCCAGGCTAGGGCCATCAAATTGCACATTAGAACTCCCAGCCCAAAATGGAGTAGAACATAACACCACCCCTTCGTTAATGCAAACTTTCTTGTGGTCTGTTTGTGTTTAGAAACCTGCCTTCCTTTCTGTGTTTTCCGTGATTTTCTACACCAAATCTCTTTGTCTTTTATCTATAACTTTAATAATAATATTAATGATCATTCTCGCTACTGTTGAGTCAATTACAACTCATAGTGAGCCCTCCTTGGGTTTCTGAGGCAATAACTCTACAGAAGTAGATTGCCCAATCTTTCTTCCGAGGAGTGGCCGATGGGTTTGAACCACTAGCCTTTTGGTTAGCAGTCAAATGCCTTAGGCACTAAGCCACCAGAGCTAAGTATTAAAAAAAAAAGGCTTAATTTTTAAAATAAATCTATTCTTAAATTAAAATGATAGGCTTGTCTCTTCAAAAAAAAAAAATAGACATTCAATGCAGGACTGAAAAATCCAGGTGTTTGGAATTCTTTCCAGGAAAATATGCCATTGGAACAATTAAAATAGGAACTGGGCATCAAAAAGCATGGTTGAGTAAAAGAAAATTACTTGGAAAATAAGAATATAAAGCCAGACAATTCTGGAAGTCCCATTAAACAGCCAATTTATTAAATATGTAATACTCTCACTCCTCACTTTTTCACATGGTTAGGTCCCTAAGACTAAGTTGTTATTTGAAAATTGGAATTATACAAAAATGGAAGACGTCCACATCAGATCACAATGAAAAATAACTATATCAATACATAACTGACAAATCACATTATTACATAACTGCCAAATTACTGAGAATTATGGTCCAGCCAAGTTGACACATAACCTTAACTATCACAGCCATGTTACTCTTGCCATGCACTTTGGTTTGCAACACAGCCAGACATACATTGTAAATATGGTTAATAGGGTTTTTTTTTTTTTTTTTTTTTCACTATAGCCACAAATGTGACATATCAGATACCAAGACAGTCGAAGTGAGGAATAGGTGTATATACACATTTGACTGCTAACCAGAAGGCTGGCAGTTCAAGCCCACCAGCTACTCCTCAGAAGGAAGATTGGGCAATCTACTTCTGTAGTGATATTGCCTCAGAAACCCAAGGAGGGGTCGCTATGAGTTGGATCCAACTCGATGACAGTGAGTTTGGTTTGGTTTTGGTTTAGTCATTTTGGTCCTAAACAACTTCAGTGAAAATAGAGCTTGTTTCCTAGGATTTAGGAAAGGAGTTTCTCTATCTTTTCTTTAGACTTATTTCCATGATTCAGCAACTCTCTGGGTCAGGAAGTTAGTTCCTCCTAGTGTTTAACCTAAATACTGCTTGCTGCATTTTGAGGGCATTTCTCCTGACAAGAGAGGTGAACAGTCTTGTTCTTCTGCTCTTGGTTTCTGACCAATTTCTACAAAGGAAAATTTCCAAAGTCTTACCTTTTGAAAGCCTTACTCCGATCATTGTTGTAGAAGACAAGAAACTTGGAATATCCATTTTGGAAAAAGATTTCCAGGGCAATGTCCTGCAAAGAGAAACTCCTTTTATTGCTCCTGATGTTTCTTTGAGAGAACTTTCTGCAGTTCCTCAGATGGAGATGCCCCAGGTGGCAGCCAGGAGTGGATCATATGCATTTCTATATCAGGCAACTCTTCCTGGTCAGTCCTTCAGACCTTCCACAGGAGTATAAGGTCCATGACAAACCACACACACACACACACACACACAGAGAGAGAGAGAGAGAGAGAGAGAGAGAGAGAGAGAGAGAGAACCACTACTGCCACTGAGTTGATTCAAACTTATAGCAAACCTCATTGTGTTCCTGAGGTAGTAAATCTTTACGAAAGTAGATTGCCCAGTCCTCCTTCCACGGAGCAGCTGATGGATTTGAACCAACAGCCTTCTGATTAGCAGTCAAATGCTTTAGGCACTGCTGGTAACAGGGATAAATGGCCATCTTAGCAGGAAGGGGAGAGGGCAGAGCCTAACAACTGCTCTAGTTCCTTTGCCTATCAACCCCAGAGCAAGAGCATCACTCTCAGGACAAGTGAGGAATGGACAAGGAGTGTCAGAGATTGAATTATGAACCCCAGAAAGATATGCTGAAATCCTAACCCCTGTACAAGTAAGTATGACCCTGTTTAGAAAAAAAATGTTTTCTTTTGTTATGATAATGATATCACACAGAGCAGGGCAGGTTCTAAACGTAATCTCTTCTGACGGTTCTCTTGTGAAAAAGGGAAAATAAGAAACAGGAGGAAGACAGACTCCAAATAATCACAAAACAGCTAAATCCACAAGCCCAGGAACTCTGAGGATTGCTGACTGCTAGAAACTAAAAGAGACAAAGAATAACTGTCCCTTAGAGCTGATGCCCTGAATTCAGACTTCTAGACTCTTGACAGGAACCCTGAGTGTATGGTAGTTAAGTACTCCACTGCTAACTGAAGGATCAGCAGTTCAAACCTGACAGTGCTCTGCAGGAGAAAGTTGTAGCAGTCTGCTTCAGTAAAGATTATAGTCTGGGAAATCTTGTGGGGCAATTCTACTCTGATCTATAGAGTCACAATGAGTCAGAATCAACTCAGCAGCACACAACAACAACCTCTTGACTGTAAGGGGACAAATTTCTTTTCTTTAAATTCATCCACTTATTTTTCTTACAGTTAGCATTAGGTAAGTAAGACTTCCTGGGAGAAAATGCCCATTGACAACTTCAAACACCTTCACTTGGGGTGTTTGTCTCCTGAACCCAAGGACTACCCTACCAGAAACACTAGGTGCAACTTCCTAACCAGGCAGCCTCCTGTGCACTTCTACAGACTTAAAAGCACAGAGCATTTTGCTGAGTCTATTTTGACAAGCCATTTCGACATGGCTACACTGCCCCAGCAATGTTTTGTTGTTAGGTGCTGTCAAGTCGACTTCAGCTCATAACAACCCCACATATGCAGAGTAGAACTGCCCCATGGGATTTTCTTGGATGTAATCTTCTTTACAGAAGGTAAATTATTATGGAATATTCATGGAAGATCATCAGGTCTTTCTCCCGTAGAGCTGGTGGGTGGGTTCAAACCACCAACTTTTTTTGTTAGCAGCCAAGTGCTTAACTATTGTGCCACCAGGATTTCTTTATTTTATTAATAGATCAATAAAAAAGCTACATAACATTCTTTTCTTTCCTTCCTTCCTTCCTGCTTTCCTTTCTCCCTCTGTCTCATCTATTTCTAAGCTATGTAAACAGCACATTTGTAATAAGGGATAGAGTGTGTTCACCTATGGGATAAGATTCAGGGATGAGTTAGGGTGAGGAAGAGACAATTCCCAAGGGAGAGGAGAGAGCAGGAAGGGGTGAAGTCTGAGCCCAGAGGTGCCAGTAGTAAAACAGACCAAAAATGGAGCAGGCTTCAAGTGTATCTGCTTTAACATAGCTGGTCATTTTATCAGCAGAGTTTCCACATGAAAATATAGACACAGCTACTACATCCAATACCCATGTCATGACCACCTTCTACCTGGCAGAAATTGTGTTTTCAAAGTCTAGTCCTAAGGCTCATTAAGTCCCCCAGGAACAGAGGAAAGATATTTGTAATGATGTTGAAAAACTCCTGTCCTCTGAAGGTGTACATAGAATTTTTTTTTTTTTTTGTTACAATTAGAAATATAATGTTCAAAACAAACAGTAACTGTAGAATCTGTGGAGGACATGGCTCACCCTGGAAAACCTTGAGTTCCAAGGTTTTGTCCTTTCTCCAGGGAGAATCCAGGGTTGTATAGAGTTCCCATCCTGTCCTGCCCCCACTCTGTGAATAAACATTCTCCCATTTCTAACCTCAACCCCTGTTGGGCTAACCAACCATCTGGAAATAATTACCATTTACTCAAGAAATAGAAGCTCACTGATACCTATCTGGCACTATACATCACCTGTAAAGTGGACATATAATCATAAAAAATAATTTTGGAGTACTTAATGTATGTCCCCAAATGTGCCAAGTGTTATATATAATAATGGAAAAGAAAAGTCGTGGACTGCTGTTTACTGAAGAGGAAATTGAAGCCAGAGGGGGCCCAATTGTGCCAGGTGGCAGACAGAGACCAGCTTGGACATCCAAGTTTAGCTTCTTAAACTCAGGCTCCCTCCCTGTGCCCAGAACAATCAGGGCAGGAGGCTTCCACCTTTTGTTTCCGTTTCACTCTCCTTGCAAAGAAGTACATAAGGTCAGACAAGATGATGGCCAGCTACTTTGTGCACAAAAGCAGGGAGTAAGGAGTGAGGGCTCATCAGATGTCAAGACACCTGAGCACCTGCTGGGCCACTATCAACAAGGTATTGGATCTTTTCTGAACTAGTTCCAAAGGCCTCTCTGAACTTCTGTTTCAGAGAATGACAATGCCTAGTTCCTGCATGAGGACCTCTTGATGAAGTAAAGTGCTTCAGACCCAAGAAGGAAATTTACAAATGAAAGACTCCCTGTGATCTTCCTTAGGCGAGGGTCTTAACCTGCTTGGCCTCACAAAAGCAAAAGACTCTGCAGAGACTGGACTCTTTCTCCTGCCTCTGCACCTCTTCCTTCCAGGCAAAGGAAGTCCCTCAGCACCTCTTTGGGGATGGAGACATAGCCTTGCTTCTCCCAAGGAGGAGCTAATATTAGAAGACAAAACTCCTAAGAAATAACCAGGAGCAATAAAAACAAAAATAAGATACCATCTTGCCCCAGCACTAGTAGCAAAGTTCAACAAGACAGAAAATAACAAATGCTGGAGAGGATGTGGAGAGATTGGGACTCTCATACACTGCTGGTGGGACTGTAAAATGGTACAACCACTGTGGAAAGCAGTATGGCAATTCCTTCAAAAGTTGGAATTAAAAACACCATTTGACCCAGCCATTCCATTACTAGGTATATAGCCTAAAGAAGAGAGAGCCATGACAAGAACAGACATATGCACACCCATGTTCATTGCAGTACTATTTACAATAGCCAAAAGATGGAAATCACCTAGGAGTGCATCAACTGAGGAATGGAGAACCAAACTATGGTACATACACACAATGGAATACTATGCAACCCTAAAGAATAACCTAGAATCTGCAAAACACTGCATAATATGGATGATCTTGGAGGACATTATGCTGAGTGAAATAAGTCAATCACAAAACAACAAATATTGTATTAGTCCATTATTGTAAAAGTCAAGGAAAGGTTTATTTATAGAAGGAAATGTTCTTTTTTGGTTACCAGGGGTGGGAGGGGAGGAGAAGGAACACTGTTGATAGGTAGAGATAAATATTGATTTGGGTGAAGAGAAGGGAAATGTACCAAATGTGAGTGACTAATATGGCGGCATTGAGGAAGAGGAAGACATAAAGAGGTACATGGGAGGTATAGACAACAAATATGAACCCTTTTGCACATACAGTACTGCGGTGTCCGTGATGGCAAACATGTATATATGGGTGGATAGATGGGTGGACAGGTTGAACTAGTAGGTATGTTTATGAAGTGGAGAGTATACCCAAGACCATGTATAGGGCTGGCAGACAATGGTCCTATAAGTGTATTTGTATGATCTGAATTCCCAGGTGTATAATAGAGCTGTAAAGGGACAAGGTTATAGTCACCTCTTGGTCACAGCCAGCTACCCAGAGTGACTGAGTAGTTGAACCAGTGGGCTCAGGACCATAGTCGCAGGGGACATCAAGTTCAATTGACATAACATACTACACAAAACATTGTTCCACCTCCTACTTTGGAGAGTAGTGACCAGGATCTTAAAAGCTTGCAAACAGCCATCTAGATGCAACGATAGGTCTCTCCTTATCCAGAGCAAAGAATAATGAAGAAAACCAAAGATACATGAAACAATTAGTCCTTGTGACTGGTACACCATGCGATCCACAGCCTGTATGATTATGAGACCAGAAGAACGAGGGGCATCTATGTAGGAGGGATAGAGAGGGAGAACAGTGTGGAACAAAACTCAAAATCATTTCGGGGAACAAAAAAGGGGGAGAACAAGTTTTGCTGGTCTGATAGAATCTGGTGGAATCCCTAAGACTATGGCCCCCAGCTGCCCTTCAGGTCTGGAATTGAACCCACACCTGTGGCTTCCAGCCAAACTAAAGACAGGCATATGAGTTGAACCTTTACCTGAGGTGAACACGCTCCTTGGAAAGATCAATCATGGGAGAAAGAAGGGCTGTTTATGCACAGGGAGACAGCTCAGGGGGCAGGAGTTCATGGAGGGATGGACACAGGGAAGAGGTAACTATCAGGAGGACATGGGAGGGGAGCTGTTACATTGGGGTGAATTGTATTCAATGTTATGAGACAAAGTGTATGTGAACTGTTGTATGGAAAGTGAATTTGCTCTGTAAATTTTCACCCAAACCACAATTTAAAAAGAAAGAAAGAAAGAAAGAAGAAGAAAGAAAGAAAAAAGAAATGAGCAGGAGCTTGGAGATGGATGAGAATGGTGGGAAGAGGGACAGTCAGGTAAAGGAAGTACACCCAGCATCACAAGGGCAGAGCAGAGCTGGGTGGCCAGGTGGGCCAGGTCTTTTCAAACTAGGACAGGCTTGGATTCAAATATCACTTATGTAACTGCTCTGCCCTGTATTTCTGCCTGCAGGACAGCTCTGTGATGCTACAGCAGAAAACAGGGCAAAGAGGCTGGAGCCTAAAGGACACAATAAGAGAGAAGGCCCAGCAACCCAAGCACAAGATGGAGAGGGAGTATAGCCAGAGTCAGAACTCTGGGCTGGGGAGCTCATGATGCAATGTTTCAGGAAAGGTACTAGGCTACACATGGGGACAGATTCCTCATTAGAGAGACTAGGGCTTCAGTGGCAGGATAACATGTCTTGTGAATAAGCATGTCCTCCCTGTGCCCCAGCAGGCATACCTGCAGAAGAAAGCGTGTCCGGTGGATCTCTCTGATGTCTGCGTATCTGTGGCGCTGGCATGAGTAATGGTCACAGGACCTGTCTTTGCTGCACATGTTGAAAATGAACTGATCGCTGATGCTGGAAAAGAATCAAAACACGGTGTGTGTGTGTGTACCCAGACATCTATGTAAGAGGGCATCTTATGGACCTTTCCTCTGCCCACCCTACAGTATCCTGCCTTCAGGTCACTGCCAATGAACGTGTCAGCCACCCAGCTCTCAGAAAACCCCTCTCTCAGCACCTGCTGGTGTCAGCTCTAGCACTAAGAGCAACAGACAACCAACCATTTTGATCTCAAGAAGTAGGATGGGATGTTGTGGTAGTTCAGTTTGTGTGTCACCTTGGCTGGGCAGCTGGTGGTAGTTATTCCCCAGGATGAGACTGGCAATCAACTCCATGGTGTGATCTACCACAAGCAGCTGAGTAGCTGCCTTTGGGATGTGGTCTGCTTCCTGTATATAAGCAGAAGCTTGGGAATGATCTCTAGCCTATGCCATATTTGGACCTGCATGTAGCCTGCCATGCTCTGCCAACCTTGGGACTTACAATGAACTTGAATTAATGGCCTGCCATGTGATTTGGTAACATTAGGACTGTGCCTTTTTACTTGTCAGCCTTGGGCTTCACAGCCTCAGCGTCCAGCAGCTGTCTGAGTGAAGAAATGCCTCTAGCTCCAGTGGGCTGGGAGCAGGAGGCAGAGCTGGACCCCAAGGTTGAGGGGCTTTCATCCAGCCCCTAGAACCTGGCACTTTGAACTTGGACTTAAAGCGTCCAAACTGTAAGAGAATAAACTGTTGTTTCTTAGGGCCATCCCATTGGTGGTATATTCTCATCAGAGCGGCACTAGGTAACCAGAACAGATGACAAACATCTCTAGGGATGGGGAATACAGGTCACAGCACAATTTCCATGACAGACATTGGAATGGGGTGCAGGGCTGAGTGAGAGAAGGCTTCTTGGTTGGTCCCAAAGGTCGGGGTAGTCAAGGAAGACTTCCTGGAGAAGGTAGTGATTCAACTACAGAATCATAAACCATGGTCAGAGAGGAGGAGTCTTTTCCCTCCTGAGATTAGGGCAACTAAAGCCTAGCTTCTGAATGGCCTGGACCCAGGCTAGCAGAGGGCAGTCTGAGCTCCAAGATGTCTGCCTCACCCACATAATTTAGTCTTTCTCCCAGGTGGTCTTGCTTATAATGAAAGGCCTCACCCTCCTGACCAGGGCCAAGAAGACAGACAAAGTAACTTGAATAAAGTATAGCTGGCAAATGACTAGTGACAAGGACTGGCACAGTCCTTCCTAAGACTGGGAAGTACACAGTGCTGGGACAGTGGTGGCGGCATGAAGCTAAGAGGTTCTGCTGTAATAAGGGAAGCTGAGATGACTGCAAAGATCAAGTGCAAGCCAGAGTAGGAAGGATCCAAACCATAAGTGAGGAAAAGGGAGGGGAGCAGACCAAAGCAGAGAGACTACCAGAGAGGATTTAGGGTCAGGTAGAGGAGCCCTCTGTCTTCCTGGGAACCTTTGTGATCATGTCTGCTCTCCTGAGAGTGAGTGAGGCTTCTGTCCCATGTATTGCAGGGTGATGTCTCAATATTAAACAATGTGACTCTTCTGTATCCTGGACCCATTTTCCCCACATTCCTAGCAGTCCAGAGCTCTCTAGATGGATTGTATATACCAAGCCTAGGTCCAAGAATTCCACTGCATTCTGGATAGATGTCTTCATCACAGAGTAGAAACAACAATCTGAAAGCCTGAGCTCAAGGGATTTGCAAGATCTAGGCTTAAGTCAGAGAAGGGGTGGGTTATAGTCCCAAAATTCCCAAAAGGCAGCCATTGAATAGCAAGAAGCAAGCTTAGAGCATTGTCCACAGACAATATGCAAAAGCCAAAGAGTGTGTGATCCCTGAATTTTGCCTGCCTTCCCCCAGGAATCAAGTGTGGTCTGCAGGATGCAGGGAAGGATTCAGAGGAGATGACCCCACACTCATAGCTTCTGATGTCATCTGGTAAGGCTCTCCCTGCACCCTTCCTCCTCTAAGGCTCAAAAGTGAAAGAGAAACCCATTATGGTTGAAGAAATTTCAGGCCAGAAGAACTTCTTTCCTGAACATAAGGCAGGAAGATGACAAGACTCCAAAAAAAGTCTATATTCAGCATGTTGTTGGACAGCATGGAGCCTGAGACTGGACCAACCATGCCAAGGATGGCAGCTAGCACACCATGCTGTGGCACAAAGTGGCAGAGACATGTGGCAGGGCTGGAAGACAGGACCCCAAAAAATCTTCATGCCCATTGTCAGGGACCAGTCACATTATAGAAGAGGCCAGCAAGAATCAAGGATGCCCCAGCCAGCCAGATACCTTTTCCCAGATGTCAGAATGACCCTCTCTGGGAAGAAGAGAAGAGGAAGCAAAAGGAAGGATCATGAATTCAACTAAGTGTTTATCCCAAAGAGAGCAATTTATACACAGAAAGGAACTGAAATGCCTTGGATACCAAGATGCATTTTTTCACCATCAACAGGGCTTTGAGAAATAAAATTGAGTTCAGTTATAGACAGCTGGATTTCTGAACATACAAGTTATGTCACATTCACTCACTCACTCACTGCCATGGAGTCAGATCCAAATCATAGTGACCCCTTCTTGGGTTTCTGAGGCAGTATCACTACGAAAGTAGATTGCCCAACCTTACCTCCGAGGAGTGGCTGGTGGATTTGAACAGCCAGCCTGCTGGTTAGCAGTCAAATGCCTTAGGCACTATGCCACCAGAGCTCCCATAAGTTATGTTGTTGTTGTTGTTGTTAGGTGCTGTTGAGTCAGTTTTGACTCATAGCAACCTTCTGCACAGCAGAATGAAACTCCGCCCGGTCCTGGGCCAACTCTGCAATCCCTACTATACTTGAGCCCTTCGCCGCAGTCACTGTTTCAGTCCATCTCGTTGAGGGACTTCCCCTCTTTCGTCCACCCTCCACCTTACCAAACATGACATACTTCTCCAGGGAATGTTCCCTTCTGATAACATGACCAAAGTAGATGAGACAAAGTCTGGCCGTTCTTGCTCCCAAGGAGCATTCTGGCTGCACCTCCTTCAGGACAGATTTGTTAGTTCTTTTAGCAGTCCATTGCACTTTCAGCATTCTTCTCCAGCACCACACCTCAAATGCATCAATTCTTGGGTCTTCTTTATTCATCGTCCAGCTATCACATGCATATGAGGTAATTGAAAATATCATGGCTTGTGCCAGGTGCACCTCAGTCCTCAAGGAGACATCTTTGCTTCTCAGCACTTGAAAGAGGTGCTTTGCAGCTGACTTACCTGATGCCATACCTTGTCTGATGTTCTGACTGCTGCTTCCATTTGTGTCGATTATAGATCCAAGCAATGTGACGTCTTTGACAACTTCAAACTTTTCTCCACTTATCATGATGCTGCTTATAGGTCCAATTATGAGAATTTTTGTTTTGTTTATATTAAGATGTAATCCATACTGCAGACTGTATTCTTCAGTCTTCATCAGTAAGTGCTTTATGTCATCCTCTCTTTCAACAAGCAAAGTTGTGTTGTCAGCACAGGTTGTTAATGATTCTTCCTCCAATCCTGGTGCCATGTTCTTTTTCATATAGTTCAGCTTCTCAGATTATTTGCTCAGCATATAAATTGAATGAGTATGGTGAAAGGATACAACCCTGATACACACCCTTCTTGATTTTAAAACATGTAGTGCCCCCTTGTTCTGTCTGAACAACAGCCTACTGGTCTATGTACAGGTTCCTCATAAGTACAATTAATTGTTCTGGTATTCCCATTCTTCTCAATATTATCCACTATTTGTTATGATCTACACAATCAAATGCTTTTGCATAGTCAATAAAACACAAGTAAATATCTTTCTGGTATTCTTTGCTTTGAGCCAAGATCCATCTGACATCAGCAATGATATCCCTTGTTCCACATCCTCTTCTGAATCCAGCCTGCACCTCTGGAAGTTCTCTGTCAATAGACTGCTGCAACAGTTTTTTAATTGTCTTCAGTAAGATTTTATTTGTGTGCAATAGTAATGATATTGTTTGATAATTTCCACATTCTGTGGGATCACCTTTCTTCAGAATGGGCACGAATATGGATCTCTTCCAGTCAGTTCCCCAGGTAACTGTCTTTCAAATCTCTTGGCATAACCGAGTGACGCCTCCAGTGGAGCATCTGTTTATTGAAACATCTCAAAAGGTATTCCATCAATTCCTGGAGCCTTGTTCTTTGCCAATTCCTTCAGTGCAGCTTCGACTTATTCCTTCAATACTATTGGTTCTTGATCATATGCCACCTCCTGAAATGGATGAACATTGACCAGTTCTTTTTGGTACAGTAACTCTATGTATTCCTTCTGTCTTCTTTTGATGCTTCCTGCATCATTAAATATTTTGCCCATAAAATGTTTCAATACTGCAACTCGAGGCTTAAATGTTTTCCTCAGTTCTTTTAGCTTGAGAAATGTTGAGCGTGTTCTTCCTTTTTTGGTTTTTTAACTCCAGGTCTTTGCACATTTCTTTACAGTAATTGGCTTTGTCTGCTTGAGCTGCTCTTCGAAATCTTCTATTCAACTCTTTTATCTTGTCATTTCTTCCATTTGCTTTTGCTACTCTTCTCTCAGGGCAAGTTTCAGAGTTTCTCCTGACATCCATTTTGGTCTTTTCTTCTTTTCTCATCTTTTTAAAGACCTCTTGCTTTCTTCTTAGATGATGTTCTTGATGTCATCCCACAATTCTTCTGGTTTCGGTCATTGGTGTTCAATGCATCAAATCCATTCTTTAGATGGTCTCTAAATTCAGGAGGGATATATTCCAGGTTATATTTTGGCTCTCATGGATTTGTTTTAATTGTCTTCACCTTCAAGTTGAACTTGCATATAAGCAGTTGATGATCTGTTCCACAATCAACTCTTGGCCTTGTTTTGACTAAAGATATTGAGATTTTCCATCACCTCTTACCACAGATGTAGTCAATCTGATTCCTGTGTACTCCATCTGGCAAACTCTACATGTATAGCCACCATTTGTGTTGTTGCAAAAAGGTATTTGCAATGAATAAGTCATGTTGTTGTTGTTGTTGTTTGCCGTCGAGTCGGCCCTGACTCATAGCGACCCCTCCTTGGGTTTCTGAGGCAGTATCACTACGGAAGTAGGATTGCCCAACCTTCCTTCCGAGGAGTGGCTGGTGGGTTTGAACTGCCAGCCTTCTGGTGAGCAGTCAAGTGCCTTAGGCACTATGCTACCAGAGCTCCTGAATAAGTCATAGGTTTTGCAAAATTCTATCATGCGATCTCTAGCATTATTTCTGTCACCAAGGCCAAATTTTCCAACTACTGGTGATTCTTCTTTGTTTCCAACTTTTGCATTCCAATCACCAGTGATAATTAACACATCTTGATTACACATTTGGTCAATTTCAGACTGCAGAAGTTGATAAAAAATCTTCAGTTTCCTCATCTTTGGCTCTGGTGTTAGGTGCATAAATTTCAGTAAGAGTTGTATAAACTGGTCTTCCTTGTAGGTGTATGGATATTATCTTATCACTGACAGCATTATACTTCAGGACAGATCTTGAAACATCCTTTGTGATTATGAATGCCACACTGTTCCTCTTCAAATTGTCATTCCTGGCATAGTAGACCACATAGTTGTCTGATTCAAAATTGCCAAAACTTGTCCATTTCAGTTCACTAATGCCTAGGATATCAATGTTTATGCCTTCCATTTCATTTTTACAACTTCCAGTTTTCCTAGATTCATACTTCATACATTCCATGTTCCTATTATTAATGGATGTTTACAGCTCTTTCTCCTCAATTGGAGTCATGCCACATCAGCAAATGGAGGTCTCAAAAGCTTTACTTAATCCGTATTAGTAAGGTTGGTCCTACTTTGATGATGCAGCTCTTTCCTAGTCATATTTTGAAAGCCTTCTGACCTAAGGGTCTCATCCTCCTGACCTAAGGAGCTTGTCCTCCTGCACTGTACTGTATTTGGTAATGTTTCTGGGCTATTAATAAAGTTGTGCAGTAATGTATCAGACAGTGTTTCTCTGCTATTCATAAAGTTTTCCCTGGCCAATTCTTTAAGAAGTGGATGGCCTCTTACTTCTCCCTACTCTGTCTCAGTCCATAAGCGACATTGAAACCTGTACACCATGCACAACCCTGCTGGCACTTGAAACACTGGTGGCACAGCCTCATGCCTCACAGAAACATGCAAGCCACAAGAATATGATAAACTGACAGACAAGTTTGTCTCACTTAGCTATTCAAAACCTCTCTGCCCTCCTCTTACCTGGATCCCTGGTGCTGCTGTGCTCTGTAGTTTCCCTGGCTTCTCTTTCCCCTACTTTCCTGACTGGTGGGGGTAGGGCCTGGGTCACTACCCTTACCTGGATCCCTGGTGCTGCTGTGCTCTGTAGTCTCCCTGGCTTTTCTTTACCCCACTTTCCTGACTGGTGGGGGTGGGGATGGGGTCACTCCCCTTACCTGGATCCTTGGCTGCTGCTCTGCTCTGCTCTGAGTTATGTAGTGATTTTAAATTATGTGGACTACTACAAAAATGCTGGTAATGGACTTTTAGGACTGGAGAAATGAAGGACTTCCCAAACAACCGAGCCATCAAGAAATCTTCTTATCCTCCATGGACTCAATGAGCCAAGAGCAGAGAGACCCCCAGATGCCAGGGAAAGGGTGGTGAGATTGTGTTTCTAATCCCCCACACCCTAGCTTGTAATGGAGTCCCCACTGCCCAGTCTACAGGGAATCCATGGGGCTCCATGCCATGCTTCAGGAAGAAGCCAAGAGATCAGTGTCCCAATGGACCAGGAGGATTTCTCCAATCAGTGAGTCAGTTGGAGTGGGCCAGCATTGCAGTGTTGAGAGCCTGAACTTGTGCACTAAGCAGGTTGGCTAAGGCTGGGCACACGGAAATGTACTATGAGGGACTTAGCCTGGGGTCTTTTGCTTAGCTCTTACACAGTGAGACCTCAAGGTTGCAGACTCAGACCCTTCACAGCCCCTCCTACCCTTTCCAGAATAACCCTGTCAGGTCCCCAGCTCTGGGTTATCAAAGTCACTTTGCTGTAGGATTGAATAAATATGAAATGTGACTTTGGTTCTGGATGGTTCTGCCTGAATGCTTTAATTCAAATCTGCTCCTGGTGGAGGCCCTTTTTTCCATCATTAATCCATCTTCTGGAGTCTAAACTGAATTTTCTCTAAACTTCTCTGACTCCCTTTGGGCTATGGTAATAATTCTAGTTCCTATCCTTGGCTTAGATCAAACAGCATCCCAAGTCAAGGTACTGGTGGCAGTGATAGTAAAGACTCCTCTGGGAGTCTATAGCCTGTGTTTACCTGAACCACAATGTCATTCCTGTACTTTAGCTACATAACTGATTAATTTCTCTCCCTAGAAAACTGTGGGGGAGCTCTTTGCATCATAGATGTGGAAGATCTTCCACATCTTCCTCCAAGCTCTGTACGTTTCCATTAAGCATGTGCCATTATTATCCCCATGCTATAAATGAAGAACCACCACCTATCTGTCAGTTTATCATACTGTAGTGGATTATATATTGATATGATGCTGGAAGCTATGCCATCAGTATTTCAAGTTGGGATCACCTAGGATCAGCATAGCTCCCAGATTAAGAAGAAAGGAAGACTAGGAAGAAAGGAATGGCAATCTACTTCTAAAAATGAGCCAATAAAAACCTTGTGGATCACAACAGAACACTGTTCAACTTATACGCTTTGGATATGTCATCAGAAAGGATCATTCGCTAGAGGAAGACATCATGTTTGGTAAAGGAGAGGACCAACGAGGCCAAGGGAGACCCTTGGTGACATGGATTGGTAGCTACAATGATAGACTAAAACATGCTGATGATCATAAGGATGGTGCAGGACTAGACAATGTTCTATTCTGTTGTTTATAAGGCTGTCATGAGTCACAGTCAACTAGATGGGAGCTATCTCTATAAATGAGAAAAATGCAACCCAGAGAGAAGTAACTTTTCTAAGGTCATATGATTATTAAGAGGTGAAACTAGGATTCCAGTCCAGCCTTCTGACTCTAAAACCCAAGCTCTTTAAGTGACAATACTTTTTCTCCCCTGAGGCTGAGAGGCTTTCTAACTAGGATTCTGTAACATTGATTGCATGAAGGAGAATGCTCTGGAAAATAAGGGATTTGGGAGGGAAGATTGTCATTTTTCTCCAGGTTTGGCCTTGTAACAGTAGCCTGTTGTCCACACGTTAGGGATTGAATAAGTATATATAGCAGGAATATTTAAGCAGCCCAAATCTTCAGAAAGCCTAATTATATACAACATTATCATTTCTCTAAGTCCAAATTGGGGCTCTGTCTTATTCATTATTCACACAGCTGCCTCTTTCAAACACTGTTGGTCTCTTTGTCAAACATACATCCTACATGTTGTCAGAAATAAATTTGAATTCAAGCCCCCAAGATTAATGGGTAGAAAGGGGAACTTGATCTAAGTTCTTCTTTAGGATGAGCTATTGCCATAGTTCATAGGATGTGTTCACAGTTCTTTTGCATGACACACATTATGATATATATGAATTTCCCAGGGTTCTCATAGTATAACTTTTAATATTCTTAACTAGGGAAATCACAGTGTGTTCACTGATAATTATGGTATCAGCTGACATGGTCTTTGATACCAGAAGTATATATAAGAATATAATATACTTTGAATTCTCACATTTGAAGTCATCAAGTTACTTCCAGAATTTATATTTTGAATCATTCATATGATCATTAACCAGACTCAACGCACATCTGTTTCATCTCTTTGCATCTGTGGAGTCTAGCACAGAGCCTGGCATAAGACAGATCTTCAATAAACATTTATTGACTTGAATTAAACAGAGAAATGATGTCTTAAAACTGCTGACCGATTTGGAGGAAATAATCTGATTAAATGTTCTCTCACACAAAAAGCCAGAGGAAAGATTTGAGTCCCAACAAAGTAATCAAATGCACTCCCTGTGAGACTGACTGACACAACCAGCTTCACAGTCAGACAAGAAAATATCCCACTGCAAGCAAAATCTAACCTACTCAGAAGCTTCTTAGTTTCTGAGCAAAGTTCCAAAGCACACAAATTCAATCACTGATGGAGTATTTGCATTTTTCTTGAGTTTTATTTGGGATATTTTTATGGTACATCAGAGAGCTTCTTTCAAGGTCTAATGTTCAACTGTATTCAATTTGATGGCAATCTTTTAGAGAAACATTTCAAGGTTAAGTTAGTTTTATTTTTAACAGGCTTATTTATGCATCTGCCTTAGTCTCCATGGTCAAAATAAGACTTATTCCCCATTGATCCGACATCATCTAATAGCCCATCTCTGAGAACCACATCTCAATGAGAGCCAGCAGTTTCTTCGGGCAGGAGAGAAGACCCAGGAGAGAAAGCACTGTCTGGTTAACAAACCCTTCTTTGAGGCCTGGTGACTAAAATTATCTGTGCAATTCCCAAGTGATATTACAGGTTAGTAATTTTTTCTCACTATGTCCCTATACTTGCACTCTAGAAAAGTACATTTCCAAACATAGGAAGTCCCCTTTGTCATTACAAATCAAGAGAGTATGGAGTATGCACAACTCAACAACTGGCCTTATATAAAAGTGCAGATATAGTCACTTTGATCATGATTAGATGCACCTCATAAACACATTGTACTTAAATCAATAAGATTTTATCTAACACTAACTCCATATAATGGAGCTCTGGTAGCATAGTGGCTAAGACACTTGCCTGCTAACCAGACGGCTGGCGGTTCAAACCCACCAGCCACTCCTCGGAAGGAAGGTTGGGCAATCCTACTTCCGTAGTGATACTGCCTCGGAAACCCAAGGAGGGGTCGCTATGAGTCAGGGCCGACTCGACGGCACATAACAACAACAACTCCATATAAACCAGAGGTGAAGAGTGAAGCAATAGATTATGAAAGTCATCACATGGGCATGCCACGCATATAGGTAAAATAGAAAGCTTTCATCCTCACTCAGAAAGGCAAGTCTGCAGACCCATTGTCCATATTGATCATTTTATTATCAATAAAACATGAGCAATAAGAAAGGGTGAGTGTGCCAAGTATTAATTATGTTCCTCCTGCCTTGGAAAAGCACAGAAGATGTACAGCGATCATTGAATGTTTAGTATGAATAAAAGATGGGAATTAGCAAAAAGGAAAATGCCCGGCATTTCACAACAAATCTAAATCAAAGGAGAGTGGGCTGACATCCACCTTTCCACACTCCTTCCACTCTTGCTTCCTGACAAAAGTTGGAAATGATATGACAACAGGGAGTTGAAATTCTTAGTTATTAGCAGGTAAGACTTTGGTTCCTTTCTCAATGCTCAGAGAAAGAACCACTCAGAAAACAGTGGTTCTCAAAGTATGGCCAGACTTGTAGCTTCAGCATCAGTGGACCCACTGCCATCAAGTTGGATCTGACTTGGGTTTCTGAGGCAGTATCACTTTGGAAGTAGATTGCCCAACCTTCCTTCCGAGGAGTGGCTGGTGGGTTTGAACCACCGGCCTTCTAGTTAGCAGTCAAATGCCTTAGGCATTGAGAACTTGCAAAAATCTTGGGCCTCACCCAGACCAACTGAATTAGAATTGAGGGTGGGGTAGAATCCAATCATTTGTGTTTTTAACAAGCCCTCCAGGAAATTTGACAGAAGTTAGCATGAAAACCATTGGACTAAGAGGCATCTCATCACCATTTGAACCTTGGCTAAGCAGAAACAGCAAGGTCCTCCTCTGAATAAAGAAATCTTCAAGCAAATGTCTTCATATGTAGTAATAAAGTAAAACTATATAGCCTGACAAATGGACTTCTAGCAAAAGTGAAAACATAGTCAGTTGGATTTTGAATGGATATACCTTAAAAACACAATAAGCTCTGGTTGAATCCAAACAAACTTGATTAAAAAAAAAAAAAAAAAGCAATGGGTGTGAAAATGGCTCTTCAAATTTCTACCAAAATCTCACCCATCCTTCAAAACCCAGATCTTAGCTCTTTCCTCAAGTAGACCTCCCTCACCATACGAGCCACAGTAACCTCTCCAAATGAGCCCCAAGGAACCCTCCCATAGCACATGTCTTGTCCAATGGTGATTAAAAAACAAACAAACAAAAAAAAAACCTTACTGCTGTAGAGTGTCAAGTTGTATCCGACTCATAGGGACCCCTCCTTGGGTTTCCAAGGTGGTATCACTACAGAAGCCCAACCTTCCTTTCAAGGAGCAGCTGGTGGGTTTGAACTGCCAGTCTTCTGGTTAGCAGTCAAATGCCTTAGGCACTAGGTCACCAGAGCTCCTCCTATGGTGATAGTCTGCTCCAAACTCTTTCTGAAAGACTATTTGTGCTGCCAATTGGAATGGTTTGTCCCTGAGTGGAGGAGGGAGAGTGCCTGTTGTTTTATTTGAAATGAGCAATCATCACATTGTTGAATGACTAAATGGAGGCAATTGAATTCATTACCAAAATGACCTAAGGAAAGATTCTCAGTGTCCTGCGATGCATTTTATGTCAGAAGAGGGCAGAAGAGCTGCCAAATTATCAACCATCCCAGATTACAGCTTTGGGGACCACTGTCAGAGATGTCTACACCTTAAGGTTTTTCTGTTTTATCTCATGGCCCATTTTAAACCCAAACTGAAGCCTGACATAAGAATAAGGCAGAACAGCTACCCAGAGGGACCGAGTAGTTGATCCTGTGGGCTTGGGACCATAGTCGCAGGGGACATAAAGCTCAATTGGCATAACATACTATACAAAACATTGTTCCACCTACTACTTTGGCGAGTAGCGACTGGGACCTTAAAAGCTAGGAAGCTGCCATCTAGATGCAACAATGGGTCTCTCCTCGTCAAGAAAAAAGAAGAAAACCAAAATTAATGGAAACAATCAGTCCTAGCTACTGGTACACCATCCGATCTGCAACCTATACAACTATGAGACCAGAAGAACTAAATGGTGCCCAGCTACCACTGCCATCCATTTGGAAGGGATGTAGGAGATCCTGCATAAAGAGGGAGAACAATGTGGTACAAAACTCAAAATTATTTGGAGGCAAAAAAAAAAAAAGAAGGTGGGGACCAGGTTTGCTGGTCCAATAGAGCCTGGTGTAACCACTGAGACTATGGCCCCTAGTTGCCCTTCAGGTCTGGAATTGAACCCACACCTGTGGTTTCCAGCCAAACAAAGTACAGGCATGTGAGTTAAACATTTACCTCAAGTAGACACACGCCCTGGAGAGAACAATCATGGGAGAAGGAAGGGCTGCTTATGCACAGGGAGATAGCTCAGGGTGCAGAAGAGTATGAAGGGATGGACACTGGGAGGAGGTAACTATGGGGAGGAAGTGAGAGGGGAGCTGCTGCATTGTAAATTTTGGTCAATGACATGAGACAAAGTATATGTGAACTGCTGTATGAAAAGTGAATTTACTCTGTAAATCTTCACCCAAATCCTAATAAAAAAAAAAAGAAGAAGAAGAAGGCAGAAGAGGTAAAAGTTGGAGCAGCTGGAAAGGAAGGGTAGGACTCAGGGAAGAATTTTCTAGGAGAAAAGGAGGACTCACTTGGACAAGCAGTGGCGGGTGCAGTAGACATCGCCCACAGGAGACAGTGTGAAGTTCTCGCAGATATAGAAGTGTTGGCGGCCAAAGAGAAGGACCCCTTCCAAGACCAGATGCCCTCGCACAATCACCAGGGAGTACTTTAGTGACACCTAGAAAGAGAACACCAGAGTTAGGCCACGCACCCATGACCCATGACCCATGACCCATGCTCAGGCTAAAGGGCAGAGCCGCGACCACTCATTTACCGCCTGGATGTTCTAGTAAGAATTGTAAGAGTAACACTGTGGCCTTCTCAGAGCAGCACAGCTCTTTGCTGTCTGTACAGTTGCCACTATGACACACAGCACCTTGTGTAATAATTTAATCTACCCAACAGACCCCAACCCACCAAGGTGTGTGGGATTGAATGTTTCCTATTGTATTAAGTGTGCTGTCATTCTTCTTCTCTCTTTAAGCTCCTCCACGACCATGCAAAGTATTCCAGTCAATAGTGAGAAAAGTTGACAAGGTACAAGGGACTCCTCAGTTTCAGAGGTGGAAGGGCTTGTCCAAGACCAATTGGTAAGTGGCTGGGCTGGGACTAGAACCCAGGTCTGCCTAGAACCACAAGTGTAAGACAGGAACAACTGTTCCTAGTCTGAGGAGTGTGTACTGGAGGATGTATAGCACTCTACTCAGATATTGCCTTGAGGACTGACTTACACATTCCTCCAGCTGCTGGAAATATAGACAGCTATCCAGGATCACCTCTACTGAAGCAAGCACCTGGCACAAGATCACATCCCCTTCCCAGTCACCCAGTATGTATCCAACAATTAGTCTATGTGGAATACGGAAAGTATACCCTTTTGCCTCAGCTTAGGACAACTCTGGAGGACCATCCAGTGCTAAAGCTTCCTGTGAAATGAGTTGAGTCCTTTGCTGTGACTTTCCCAACTTCCCAGTCCTGCTTCCCTCACTTCTTCATGTGGGTGGATGCTGGATAAATACTCTACATGCATGTATCTGACTCAGAACTGGCTTCTTAGGAATCGGACCTTAACAAAGTCTTGACCAATGACCTTGGCCCAGAGACTTGCACGGGTGCTTGGTGAATAATCCTTGAAGGAATGAGTGAATGAATAAGTGAATGCTAGAAAATTGGAGAATGGATTGGGAAGAATCAAGAGTAAGGCCATGTGCAACATCTCAGAAAATTCTGTGCTAATTTCAGTTAGACTAAAGAAGAACTAATTTTTCTTTTTTTACTATCTACTTCATGGCAGCTATAAACACTTGACACATATTAACCAATATAACTCTTACAGATGGGTGAGGTAAATTTTACTGCTATAATTTAGAGATCTGGTGGCATAGTGCCTAGGGCGTGTGACTGCTAACTAGAAGGCTGGCAGTTCAAACCCACCAGCCACTCCTAGGAAGGAAGGTTGGGCAATCTACTTCTGTAGTGATATTGCTTCAGAAACCCAAGGAAGAGTTGCCATGAGTGGGTTGACAGGTGAGTTTTTTTTTTTTTAAATTTGGAGATGGAAAAAAAATAAAAACTCAACAGCAGTGAGTTTTACTCAAAACTCACTGCCATTAAGTTGTATCTCATTCATAATACCCCTCCTTGGGTTTCCAAGTTGGTATCACTATGGAAGTAGATCACCCAATTTTAGAGATGGGGGAAAAGAAAAGATGTCTGGGGCAATAAGAACCTCACCAAAGATCAGTCACCTATTAAGACACAGAACTGTGATTAAGCTTCCTGCTTATCTTTTAGCACTGATGAAGCCACAATGGTGAAACCTGGAAAACAATTCCTAAACATTACTTATGCAATTCCTAGATCAAATGGGATGAGTGAAAGCCAGATAGCAGAGATTCACCAAGGGTTTTGTTTCAAGATAAGCATTAACCACTACAACCTAGGGCCACTCAGGTTAATGTATTGTTCCTAAGTGAGGATGAGTCAAGAGTCTTAGTTCCTATAACAAAGCTCGCTGCTTACAGCAAGTTTTCCAGGACCTTTCCTTCCACTTTTTTTCAGAGGAGCTGTCCTTCACACCATCCTGGGAGCCACAGGGTCCAACACAGATTCATTTCCAATTTCATTCATTCATCTGGAGAGTCATCAATCCAGCAGTTATGAATTTAGCACCTACTGCATCCAGGTCCAGTGAGAAGCACTGGGTATAGATTGGTAGACAAGATAAAGAAGAATCTTGCCCTAATGGAGCTGAAAACCCAGTCTGGAGAGATGGATAAGAGACATACATATCAACCAACAATCAATTGCAAATCATGATACTGATAAAAGAGAGAAAAAAGGGCTGATAGTGAGGAAGCTCAAAACTCATCTGTCAGTTTGTCATACTAAGATGGCTTGCATATTGCTATGATACTGTAAACTATGCCACTGACATTTCAAATAGCAGCAGAGTCACCCATAGTTGACAGGTTTCAACTGTGCTTCCAGACTAAGATAGTCTAAAAATAAAAGCTGAGTGATCTATTTCCAAAAATTAGTCAATGAAAACTCTATGGATGAGAATAAAATATTGTCCAATATAGTGCTGGAAGATGAATCCCCTAGGTTAGAGAATGTCATGGGTTGAATTGTGTCCTCCTAAAATATGTGTCAATTTGGCTAGGCCAAGATCTTCAGTATTATGTAATTATCCTTTTATAATCTGATTTAATTATCCTGTGTCTTGTAAATCCTAACCTCTATGATGTTAATAAGGCAGAATTGGAGGCCGTTATGTTAATGAGGCTGAATACCTTCTACAGGATTAAGTTGTATCTTGAGTCAATCTCTTTTGATACATAAAGTAGATTAAACAATCGAGCAGATATCAGAAGGACCATCAAGAAAGAAGAGCCAGGAGCACAGCACATCCTTTGGACCCAGAGTCCCTGTCCTAGGAACCTCTTAGAGCCAGGGGAAAATTAATGCCAAGACACATGGAGATCTCCAAGGAACACCAGGCCCACAGATGTTGAAAGGACACAAGGACTTTTCACCAGAGCCAACAGAGAGAAGAAACCTTTCCCTAGAGCCAACACTCTGAGTTTGGATGTGTAGCATCCTAAACTGTGACAAAATGAATTTTTGTTTGTTAAAGCCTCCACAGGTGATATTTCTGTTATAGTAGCACTAGACAACTAAGACAGAGGGCAAAAATGAACTCAAGCAGGCCACTGATTGTGAGGATGGTACAGGACTGAGCAGCCTTTTGTTTTGCTCTAAATGGGGTTGTCATGAATTGGAGCTAACTCTACAATAACCACTACCAACAACAATGAGAATGCAGAGAAACTGGGCGGATCACTATTTTAAATAGGCCCTGAGATTTGAAGAATGGAAATGAGGCAGCTATAGAAAATCTAGGAGAAGAACATTCCAAGGAAAGAGAATGTACAGTTCAGAGCCTAAGGCCAGAAAGGGCATATTTGTGGAAGAGAGAAGAGGCCAGTATTGAAGAGATGAGGCTGCAATGTAGGACTCTTCCATGGAGTCTTACATGCCTCAGTAAGACCCTTGGGTTTTATTTTGGTTGCAATGGAAAGCCATGGGGTGAATGAAGGGTCTTGTTTCTAAAAGGTCACTCCAGCTGCTGGATTAGAAAGGTCCATGAATGGAAGGAGTCCTGTCTATTTCAATGGTCCAGTAGAGCAATATGGTGGCTTGGAATGGGAGGACAGAGTGGGGAGAAAGAAAAGTAGGCATATCTGAACAAGAAGAGGTAGCATGGACAGGAACTTCTACTAGGCAAACAGTGGAAAGCCAAAAAGAGAGAGAGAGAGAAAAAAAAAAAAAAAACAGGGAAAGATTAAAGATTAATGTCTACTTTGAGACTCAGACAATCATGTGGCACCCCCAGCTCTTCCTTGCCATTACCAGTATATTGTGTATTCTTCCAAAAAGTTTCTATGAACACGTAAGTGTATTTTATACATACATATATGTGTGTGTGTGTGTGTGTGTGTGTGTGTATGTATGTATTTAACACAGATAATATATTTACATATTTCTGTCCTTCATCTAGTTTTTTCCCTTAACAACCTATCTTGGAGAGAATTTCAAATCACTTCTTACAGAGTTGTCTTATTCTTATGAATAGTTGCAGACTATTACCTTGCATGGACATAGTACAACTTATTTGACCAATCTCCTACTGATTCAGGTTGTTTTGAAATGTTTTGACATTGCAAGCTTTGCTCCAATGACTACCTTTGCACATATGTCACTGTAAATATACAAGTAAGCATGTAGTATAAATTTATAGTAGTAAAATTGAAAGCCAAAAGGTATGGGTATTTTAAGTTTTCATAACAATAGACTGCCCTCCAGCAAAGTGGCACAAAGTTACAATCACTCCACCACTGTTAAGAGTAATGCAGAATCTGTAAAACACTGCATAATATGGATGAACTTGGAGGACATTATGCTGAGTGAAATAAGTCTGCAACTATTCGGAAAGACAAATATTGTATTAATCTGTTATTGTAAAAGTCAAGTAATAGTTTATATATGGAAGGAAGTTTTCTTTGTTGGTTACCAGGGGTGGGAGGGGAGGGGAGGGGAAAAAAAAAAAGAGCTCTATGCCAGGCCATTTAAACTTTTAAACTTTACTTCTGTTGTGCTCTTTGTACAGATGAGACTCAGAGGGGCAAAAAGCTCCTCAGGTTCACACAGTGAGATGTGGAGCCACAGATGCAACCCTGGTCTCCATGCCTCCAAGACCTCTCCTCTCCTGTGATGCCACACCCTCTTCCCAACATCCCTAGTACCCACAGAAGCATCTCAGAGCACAAGCAGCTGCTCTCTTGATGCTTTCCTTTGGGAAGACTTAAGTAACAACCAGAAAAAACTAAACCATGAGAAAAATGTCTGGTGAAAACTGGGTTAATAGCTAAACAATTGATTATTCTAGGAAAGAAATGGCATTTAAAAACTGGAAATAAGCCCAAATGAGCTATTACCTTATCTTCCATTTAAATTAACCCTGTTGTTGTTGTTGTGTTATGTGGCATTGAGTCAGATCTGACTCATAGTGACCCCTCCTTGGGTTTCCAAGGTGGTATCTCTATGGAAGTAGATTGCCCAATCTTCCTTCCGAGAAGTGGCTGGTGGGTTTGAAACGCCAACCTCTTGGTTAGCAGTCAAGACCCTCAGGCACTACGCCACCAGAGCTCCCAAACTTATTCATGATTAAGAAATCTTTCATGCCCTGATTCTATTGATCCCTTCTATCTTCTTTTAAGATAGGCTAGTGATACATTATCACTCCTGACAGGTGGGTAGCTCAGTGTGTGGTCACACTTGGATCTGTGTAGTGACCAACATGTTGTTTGGATATCTACAAAAGCCAGACGTGAAGTTAGAGGAGAGCATTCTATTCCAACATCCAAGGTAGCACATGCCAGAACACTCACTTAAAAAGGCTCAGGGTCTGCATCTCTCAAAGGGATCACTAAATTCCTTTCCAGCATCAGTGGTCTGCAATTTGATGCAATGTCCTGATTTTACAGATACGAAGACTGAGGTTTATGAAGAACCCAATAACAGAGCTAATGGGAATATTCTTTTACTTTTCTGTGAAAGGTGGCAGGGGACCAGGGCTAAGAGTGACTGCTATAAGAACACTTACAACCTGCTCAGATGTCTCACATTTCCCATTTCTTACATCTTTTGCTTGCCTAAACTTTGCTATCAATACATTTTTAGGTTTATGGACATATGGAATAAGTATACTTGTTTTTGAAAAAAGCACAATTTATTGAGGAAAAAAAAATAAGTATCAAAATAAGAAGAGGCTCTAAGTTACATTTATGTTGACTATATCCTATATCCTATATCCTAAGGAGACCTAGTGGCACAAGAGTTAAGTTCTTGGCTGCTAGCCAAAATGTGCTTGGTTCAAACCTAGCACCTCCATGGGAGAAAAGACCTGGTGATCTGTTTCCATAAAGATCACAGCCTAGGAAACCCTAGAGGGCTGTTGTACCCTGTCAAAAAGGATCACTATGAGTATTGGAATCAACTTGACAGCACACGACGACAACAACAACAAACCTATATCTATGAATTCTGACATCTGTTTTTCTACCATGAAAATTTTTAGATGGAGGCCTCAGTCACAGAGAATGTAAATTAAAATAATAATGGACACTATTTGTTTTATATATCAATTTTCCAAATATCTAATGAAGACACTGTGTGCACATTCTGTCAGCACATCTTTCCAGGTTGAGACAAGGAACAGGGATGCCCCCTGCCTGCCTGTCCATGTTACTTCCATAAGTGGGCCTGTACAAGGTCCCAGCCTTTCTCTGCAGAATGGAGACCAGATGGAAATGGAAATACCTCTGATCTTGCTTGGTAGCATCAGCAATAAATGTATTATAAGTTCTGAAGACAACAAAGCACAGTGCGTTCACGAAGGATTTATTCAATGTCTATTGATGGAAATTTGAGGAAGTTTCTTCTTGCCAGGGTGGCTTTGGATATTATAAAACCTTTAATCATAGATCTAGGGCATTTATTCAAAAAATTAGTATGTACTATAATCATCTGGACAGTTTTTTTTTAAATACATTTTACTGAAATATAATTTATGTACAGTGAAATATACAAAACTAAAGTGACAAGGGGCAATGCTGGTTTTTTTTTTTTTTTTTTAATTATTATTATTTTGCAGTGCTCCCTCCCCTTCCCTCCTACCCCTGGTAGCCAACAAAGAAAGTTTCCTTCCATATATAAACCTTTCCTTGATGTTTTACAATAATGAATTAACACTATATTTGTCCTTCTGTGATTGACTTATTTTACTCAGCATAATGTCATCCATGTTATGTTGTGTTTTGCAGATTCTACATTATTCTTTAGTGTTGCATAATATTCTGTTGTGTGTTTGTTCCACAGTTTAGTTTTCCATTCTTCTGTTGATGGGCACCTATGTTGTTTCCATCTTTCTGCTATTGTAAATAGTGCTGCAATGAACATGAGTTTGTATGTATCTGTTCTTGTCCTGGCTCTCACTTCTTTAGGATATATACCTAGTAATGGAATGGCTGGGTCAAATGATATTTCTAATTCCAGCATTTTAAGGAATCACCATACTGTTTTCCACAATGGCTGTATCATTTTACAGTCCCACCAGCAGTGTCTGAGGGTCCCAATCTCTCCACATCTTCACCAGCATTTGTTATTTTTTGTCTTGTTGAACTTTGCCATTAGTGCTGGGGTAAGATGGTATCTCATTGTTGTTTTGATTTGCATCTCTCTGATGGCTAATGATCGTGAGCATTTCTTCATGTATTTGCTGGCCATCTGAACAGTTTTTTAAAACCAGATTACCAAGCTACATCTTCAGAGGCTCTGATTCAGTAGGTGCAGAGTGGGGCCCTGGGAACTGCTCTTTAATAAATAACATGAATGATTCTGAGGGAGGTGATCTGAACACCATACTTTGACAAAGAAAATCAGCTCTCCCAGTACAGTGTGATGGGAGTAAGTACAAGGGCACTAGGAACACAGAGAAGGACTCTAAGCAGTCTGAAGCCAGCAGAGGCAGCAGCAGAGACTAAAAACTCGCTGCCATCGAGTCAGATCCAACTCATAGTGACCCCTCCTTGGGTTTCCCAAGCAATATCACTACAGAAGTAAATCACCCAATCTTCCTTCTGAGGAGTGGCTGGTGGGTTTGAACTACCAGCCTTCTGGGTAGCAGTCAAATGCCTTAGACACTACGCCACTAGCACATCAGAGAGTGGTTCCCAAAGAGGTTATCCCAAGAGTGAGCTGAGAAGTTAAGAATATAAAGAAGCAGGGGAGAACATTCTAAGGCACCGTCTTGAGCAAGCTAGACATGTTTATAGAGTAGCAGTAGTCTGTGTAATTAGAATAAAAAATTAGGAATGTGAGTATGTATGAGTGTGTGCGTGTAAGTGTTAGGAGTATGTATGTGAGTGTCTGAGTGCATGTGACTGTTACAAGAGTGTATGTGTGTGTGCATGTGAGTGTCATAGGACAGTATGAGTGTATGAGACCATATGAGTGTGAGTGTATGAATCTGTGCATGTGAATGGTATGAAGAGACACAGAAAGAGAGTGTGTGTATGTGTGTGTGTGTGTGTGTGTAAGGGTGAGGGAGGCAAGTCCAGAGAAGTAGGCAAAGCTAGTCCAGGACTGTGTACAGATTATGCCAAAGAGAGTTACAGGAGGTGTTGATCATGGACACATCTTAGAGATTCACATGGATGGACAGTTACTGAATGGAAGGATGAGCACATTTCTATACATTCTACAAATGGCCTCAGATAAAATGCCTCAGAAGGGCTTGTGGAGGATGCCAGTCTCTGGTACCCAGAGCAAATTATCTCCCTTTAAGTTGAGTTGTCTCTACCAAGACTAAACTCATGTTTTACATTGAAATTTTATGAAAAAAGACCAGATGTTTAATTTGACATGTAATGAAAAAGTACAGTGACAGTAAAAACAAGTCACTTGAGTTCTGACTCATGGTTATTGTTAGGTGGCATCGAGTCTGTAATGATTCATAGCAACCAATTTACAACAGAATGAAACAGCCTGGTCCTGCACTGTCTTCACTATCATTGCTATGTTTGAATCCAATGTCGCAGCTACTGTGTCAATCCAGCTCACTGACAATCTTCCTCTTTTTCACTGACCAAGTAGGATGCCCTTCTCCAGCAATTGGTCCTTCCTGATAACATGTCCAAAGTATGTGAAATGAAGTCTCATCCTTCTTACTTCCAAGGAGCATTATGGCTATACTTTTTCTAAGATTCATTCATTCTTCTAGCAGTCCATGGAATATTCAGTACTTTTTGCCAACACCATAATTCAAATGCATCAATTCTTCTTCAGTCTCCCTTATTCATTTTCCAGTTTCTGCATGCATATAAAGTAATTGAAAATAGGTGTGTATCCTGGGATGTGTCAAGTAATTCTGAGTTTAGTACTGAAGGAGGAGGAGCCATGGGCTCTCAGGCTTGGGGCTGCCTGCTCAGCTTACATGATGGCCTCTTTAAGGCAGGTCACTTGGCTTTCTGGTCAGGTACACCTAAGTCCTCAAAGTGACATTTTTGCTTTTAAACACTTTAAAGTGGTCTTTTGTAGTGGATTTGCCCAATGCAATACATCATTTGATTTCTTGCCTGTTGCTTCCATGGGCATTGATTGTAGATTCAAGTAAAATAGCATAGACGAGTTAGTGCTTCCAATGTTGCATCCATTTATTGAAACATCTCAGTTGGTATTCTATCAGTTCCTGGAGCCTTGTTTTTCACCAGTGTCTTAGTGCAGCTTTTTCCTTCAATACCATCAGTACTGATCATATGCTGCCTCTTGAAGTGATTGAAAATCAACCAATTATTTTTGTACAGTGACTCTGTGTATTCCTTCCATCTTCTTTTGATGCTTCCTGTATCATTCAATATTTTGCCCACAGAATACCTCAGTATTGCCACTCCAGGTTTGAATTTTTTCATCAGTTCTTTCAGCTTGAGGAATGCCTGGAAGGTTCTTTCCTTTTGGTTTTCTAATTCCATGTCTTTACACATTTCATTATAATACTTCACTTTGTCTTCATGAGCCAGTCTGAAATCTTCTGCTCAGCTCTTTTACTTCATTATTTCTTCCTTTCATTTTAGCTATTCTCCATTCAAGAGCAAGTTCCAGAGCCTCTTTTGACATCCATTTTGGTGATTTATTTCTTTCCTGTCTTTCAAATAACCTTTTGCTTTCTTCATGTATCATGGCCTGATGTCATCTCAAAACATGTGTGGTCTTTGGTCATTAGTGTTCATTGCCTCAAATCTAATATTGAAATGGTCTCTAAATTCAGGTGGGATGTAGGTAGGATATATTCAAGGTCTTACTTTGTCTCTCATGGACTTGTTTTGATTTTCTTCAGCTTTAACTTGAACTTGCATATGACAATTGATATGAGCTCTGGTAGCATAGTACCTAAGGCATTTGACTGCTAACCAGAGGGCTGGCTATTCAAACCCCCCAGCCACTCCTCAGAAGGAAGGTTGGGCAATCTACTTCTGTAGTGATACCACCTTGGAAACCCAAGGAGGGGTCGCTATGAGTCGGGGCCGACTCGACAGCACATAACAACAACATGACAATTGATGGTCTGTTCCACAGTGAGCCTCTGGCCTTGTTCTGACTGATGGTATTGAGCTTCTCCATCATCTTTTTCCACAGATGATGGACTCATGGTGTGGGACAGACAGCCCATTTTGCCAAATGGAGACTCACTCTGAGAGCAGTTGCCTAGAAAGCATAGGGGATACCATCTTTAACCATTTGGTGGCTGTTAAGGCTGCTATAATGAGGCTGCAAAGTGCTGACATGGACTCACAATTAACATATATTAAATAAACCATTGCTCATGTCAAAGGGAGCTGTTTGCAGAGAAATGAGTTTGTGGTTCTGGGAATCATTAATCAATGATGCAAAGACGACACAGAATAATTGAATAATTACTGTCCCAGGTATTGCTGGAGGCAATCAGAACTCAAATCTTCACACAAAGAAATAAGTTAAGTTACTACCATGCTGAGCTCCAGGACTGTGTGTTTCCCCAGCATGGAGGGCTGCAGTCCCAGAGGTCTCTGATAGGGACAGGGCTGTCAGATGCTATGAAGGAGGTTATATTCTGGTGTGTATCCTGGGCTGTGTCCAGTAATTCTGAGTTTAGTACTGAAGAAGGAGGAGCCATGGGCTCTCAGGCTTGGGGCTGCCTGCTCAGCTTACATGATGGCCTCTTTAAGGCAGGTCACCTGGTTTTCTGAGGATAGACATACACCCATCATGCACCTTCTGTGGAAGTGAGTTCATTTCAAAATTTAGAAAAGGCACTTGGCTGAACAGTTTTATGGAGACATTTGAATTTTGGTAATTTCCAGTTTCCAACCAATACTTCCTGCACAAGTTCCACATGGTACATTCTCTGTGGTACAGCCATGGGAACACAAAGGACACACACACACCTTTCAGGAGCACACTTTCTCTACCTTTGCTGGAACATGTTCTTGGTCCCTGATTTAGTGCAACCACTCTTCCTTCTGTGGCCCCAACTTCCCTCCCTGAAACCAAGCATATGTGGACTAGGAGCTAGGCAGGGTTAAGAGCTGGCTGGTATGCTGATGCTGACCTACACCAGCATGAACCAAAAGCTTATGAAGAGGCACCTGGGGCCTGGATCAAGCCCCAGTGCAGGAAAGTGGCAGAAGCATAGGAGGGTGTGGAGTTTATATAACTTATCCAATACAGCAAGTTTGGAGAGACCAGAGAGGGTAAAAACTCCCTTGAAGGTTAGAGTAGGAAAAATATGTCACACCAGTTTCCATTTTCATCACCTCTAAGTCAGAAACAACAAAGCCACCCTCATCATACCATAGGAAGGCTCAAGGAGATGCTGTGTGAGAGCATACCTAGGAGGGGCTCAAATGTTTGGCTATTGTATTCTTGTTAAGAATAGCCATAAAACTGCTCTCCTCTGCATTAATGCTTTAACTTCAAGGGCCTCCTGCTTTTACTACACATCTACCTAGGCCCCAAATCCAACAACTTCCCTCTTTTCCTCAAAATGTTTCATTTTCTGGGTTTGGCAAGTGACCTGAAGAAAACGAGTGGTGAGTGTAGGCACTCAGAGAGCATCCCGTGGATCAGGACTCTCACTGGCTCCACTCTGACCCTCTGTCCCATTCTCCACCATCTCAGTCAGATGAGATCCATTCGGATCCTTCAAGTCTCACATTCTGCCCTAGTACTCACTGAGCATTTTCCCAAGCACGTGCAGTTCTTTTCCTCACAGCACCTTCCTGGAGGCATCTGAAGCCAGTTTTCAATAAAACCATTTCAATATTTGCATTGAAAAGGCTCTTTCCCACACTTTGGGACCACAATTTATGTACATGGATTCTTATATAGCTCCTCCTTCCTCACTAGAGTTAGAGAACTCAACCAGTTTCTGTTGAATAAGATTCCAACTCCTGACAATCCCTCATGCATCAGAGAACTGTGCTCTATAGGGTTTTCAATGTCTGTGATCTTTTGGAAGCAGATCACCAGAACTTTCCTGAGGTGCTGCTAGGTGGATTTGAATCACTCACCTTTAGGTTAACAGCCATTTGTGCCATTTGAGGAGAACTCTAAAGTACTATTAAAAGAATAGCAAGGGCAACAGAAATAACAGCAGATATAGCTCACTGAGAGCTTACTCTGAGCTGGGCACACAGTACTTGGCAGGCACACACAACCCCTCACAGATCTCTGACAGAGACTGGTGAGTGAAGGAGTGTACCCTAACCCCAAAGATACAAACAACTAGGCTCACTTAGTCAGTAAGTAGTAGAGGCAGGATTAGAACCGCTTCTTCCCTGAGTTCTGCCTATAACCTCCATTCATTCTTCTCACCCTTCCCCTGCCCTAGGGAACCTGTCACCCCCTATCCCCCCCATGTGGCCACTGGTCAGTCTCCTCCATTACTACTTACTTCTCCAAGGGAGCAGACAGGCCAGGGGAAAACTCAAGCTGCATTGAGAAACATCTTTCACAATCTATCATGAAACTAGAGACAACAGCATACCCCAATGGAACAAATCAAATCAACTCATGCATAGAGCAAATGTTGAGTCCCTCAAGTGTCCAGATAATGGCAAGAATGATCGTGCTTCTGTAGTTCTGAGGCATGCTCAGTCTCCCATAGTCCCCTGAACTCCCCTAAGAGAGAACCTCCTGGCAGTCAGGCAGAGTGGGACACCAGGGAAGACTGCTTACGTTCTCCCACCTACTGGGTTTGCAATGCTTCTGTCAGCACTGTCTCAAAATCCCTGCTGCCATAGCATGGTGTCTGGCATTTCTGACAGCTTCCCGCAGCATGACACTAAGACCAAGGAAGACTGAAGCTTAAGTACAAGACAGGGAAGGATAGGAGCAGCCTCATTTTGCTCTGTCTGCCTCTCAGGGGCTGGGGCTATCCATCACCCATGGATTTCAGACTCTTGCTTCCCCGGCAAGGCCCCAAGGGAAATGTCACTGCATAGAACAATAAGTAAAATCATAACTCTTAAAGGACAGAACAAATACAGCAAGAGGCAGAGGCTGGGAATAGGTCTCTATTATAACTGTAAAATCTAGACCTTGCCATAGCCCAGCCTGGCCAATGTCAGACCCAAGTGCTGGCCTGGAAAGGAATACTGGGGTCAGATGTCTGCTGAGATTGTTCTCTGAAAGTGAGGATGTGGATTAAAGTGGAAAATGAGCCTAAGTGGACACCAAATGTGGCAGTCATATCCTAAAGATATTCCCCCAAGAGTCTTGTCCCTGGTTATGCAACCAAACATTTATCTAGGTATGGGTGGGAATGGATTTTGCAAATGGAATTAAGGTTACTAATCAGCTGATTTTAAGATAGAGAGATTATCCTAGATTATCTGGTAGGCCCAGTAAACCACATGTACTCTTAACAGGACAGGAGAAAGGCAGAAGAGTCCATCAGAGAGATATGAAGGAAGAAAATGGAGAGGAGTCAGGAAGATTTGAAGTATGCAAAGGACTTAACTCTCCTTGCTGGCTTTGCAGATGGAAAGAATGGGCCACAAGACAAGAAATGCTGACAGCCCCCAGAAGCTGAGAACAGGTCTCATTGACAGGAGGCAAAGAATGGGACTCAGATGTACAGAAGCATGGAGCTAAATTCTGCCCACATCCTGAAGGAGCTGAGAAGAGGACTCAGCCTCAGAACTTCCAGGAAGAAACAGCCTAGCCAACACCTTGATTTCAACCTCCTGGAACCTCTGACCTGTAGAAATGTAAGAGAATAAATGTGCATGGTTTTAAGCCACTATTTGTGGTAATTTGTCACAACAGCTATAGGAAATAAACATAGTAAATAAAAGCAAAGCATTGCCAGTGCTGTCTTTTTATCAAAACAAAAAGATCAATATGGAAACATATGATCAAGTCTTTCCTTTTCTTATCAGAAAATCAGGAATAGCTGGAGAGTCGGTATCTATTCACAATGTATACTTTATATCATAGTTTCTCAACCTCAGCACATTTTGGGCCAAATAACTCTTGTTTTGGGGTCTGTCTTGGGTATCATAAGACATTTAGCTGCATCCCTGGCTCTATCCACTAGATGCCAGTAGCATCACCAGTTATGATAATCAAAAATGCCTCAGACATTGGCAAATGTGTCCTGGGGGTAGAATCATTGCTTTATATAAACTTTTATAGGGATAAGGCAAAAGTTTTTCTAGATGAAAAGCATTGTTTATATATAGGAGTCTCTGTGTGGTTCAAATAGTGAAGTACTAGACCACTAGCTGAAAAATTGTCAGTTCATATCCATCCAGAGGCACCTCAGAAGACAGGCCTGGCAACCTGCTTTTGAAAGGTCACAGGCAGCATTCTAAATTCAGACTTCTAGCTGCCTAAACTGTGAGAAAATAAATTTCTGTTTGTTAAAGCCATCTACTTGTGGTATTTGTTATAGCAGCACTAGATAACTAAGATAGCAAACAACTATATATATGTATATATATACATGCATACATTATTTTTATGTGTATGTATTTATATAGTCACATATGTAATATATGTGCATACATATAATGTATAGTTGCATATAACACGTTTTAAGTTTTTTTTAATTTTACATAACAGAAAGAGATTACTTTCATAATGAAAATGAATGTGAATTTTAAAAATTTTCATTCATCAGCATTTACTGAATGGCTACTCCACCTAGCATTTCTGAAGTTAGATACTTGCTAACCTTCCTTTGTTGTTGTTGTTATATGCCGTCAAATCAGATCTGACTCATAGTGACCCCTCCTTGGGTTTCCGAGGCAGTATCACTATGGAAGTAGATTGCCCCATCTTCCTTCTGAGGAGTGGCTGGTGGGTTTGAACCGTCAGCCTTCTGGTTAGCAGTCAAGTGCTTTAGCCACTATGCTACCAACCTTCCTTTAAGGAGTGTCAATGTAGTGAGAAAGGGAGACAGGTGAAATAATAAAGGTGATTCTGTGCCAGGAGAAATGGCAGGAGTTGATGCAGGGGACTGTGGAGACACTGACGAGGGGGACTAGTTTTCCTGGTCTCCAAGCAAGGAGAGCTCACAATCGGCTCATTGTCATTGGCCAGGATGTCAAATGGCCAGGGCATTGCAGCCAAGTGAACCACCATGAGCAAAGGCATTGTGGCTAATTGTGCTGGGAGTTACATATATGCTCCATGTGTAGAAGCTTCAGGATATGTAGGTAAAATAAGGACAGTGTTTTATAAGACTATGTTGCCTCAAAACTCTTACCAAACTTGAAGGCAGATAAACAACTTGCCTAAAGTTATACAGCAGTTCATTTGGCCAGTGCACTTCCAACCAGCCTTCCTAGCTAACTGCTGGAAATTGCAAACCCCAGGCTAACACCCCTCCAGGAGTCTCTGCAAGGTACTTTCTCTGGGAAGGACACTCTTGGGTCTCTGTCCCCTCTTAAGTCCATCACAGGCTATCTGAGTTCATAACTTGCTCCCAGAAGCCTGGACTGCTCATATGGTAGATTTCCATGCAAATCCACACTCATCCTTATGAACAGTCTACCTTGAGGCCTGGTGAGTCCTCCATTTCATGATTTCATCTCTGTGTCATTCCCACATGGCTTGTCTGTCCTGTTCTGTCTATGCTTCTGTTTTACTGGGACATTGCTTTCACTTATATCCCTTAGAGAAGAACTTGCTTTACCTGTGTGACCCTTAAAACACTCAACTTCTGCAAAGAGAAGAGAATTAGTCTTTAATTAGTACCTCACATGTGCCCGAAACTGAGCTAGTCTTTTCACTTCTATTATTCCATTTATAGCCTGTAAGAATTTTATGAAATTGTTGCTATAAGCTCCATATTAAATATGATCCACCATTCATCTGTCAGTTTGTTGTACTGTGGTGGTTTACACATTGCTGTGATGATGGAAGCTATGTCACCAGTATTTCAAATACCAGTAGGGTCACCCATGGTGGACAGGTTTCAGTGGAGTTTCCAGACTAAGGCAGGCTTGGAAGAAGGAAGGGGCCATCCACTTCTCAAAGAAATGGCCAGTGAAAACTGTATGAATAGCAGTGAAACACTCTCTGATATATTACTAGAAAACTTTATGAATAACCCTGAAACATTGTTCAATATAGCACAAGAAGATGAGCCTCTCAGGTCAGAAAGCACTCAAAATACAACTGGGAAGAGCTGCCTCCTCAGAATAGAATTGACCTTGATGATGTGAATGGAGTAAAGCTTTTAGGACCTCCATTTGCTGATGTGGCACAACTCAAAATGAGAACAGCTGCAAATATCCATTAATAATTGGAATGCATGAAATGTGTAGCTAGGAAAATTGGAAGTTGTCAAAAATGAAATGGAATGCATAAAGACAGATATCCTAGGCTTTACTGAGCTGAAATGGACAGGTTTGGCCATTTTGAATCAGAAAACCATATGATCTACTATGCCAGGAATGACAAATTGAAGAGGAATGGCATGGCATTCATCATCACAAAGAATGTTTCAAGATCTTCCTGAAGTACAATGCTGCCAGTGAGAGGATAATATCCATAGTCTACAAGGAAGACCAGTTGATGGTTAATGTTCATCCATTTCAGGAAGTGGCATATGATCAAGAATCAATGGTATTGAAGGAAGAAGTCAAAGCTGCACTGAAGAAATTAGCAAAGGAGAAGGCTCCAAGAATTGATGGAATACCCATTGTGATGTTTCAACAAACAGTGCTGGGGACACTCACTCATCTATACCAAGAAACCTGGAAGACAGATACCAGGCCAACTGACTGGAAAAGATCCATATTTCGAATTTATACACCAACCACCAAACCCAAAAATGAGAAAATTGAAGGTTTTTTATCAACTTCTGCAGTCTGAAATTGACCAAATATGCAATCAAGATGTGTTGATTATTCCTGGTGATTGGAATGCAAAAGAATCAACAGTTGGAAAATATGGCCTTGGTGATAGAAATGAAGCTGGAGATCACATGATAGAATTTTGCACGACCAATGACTTATTCATTGCAAATACATTTTATCAACACAATAAATGGTGGCTACACACATGGACTTCACCAGATGGAATACACAGGAATCAGATCAACTATATCTGTGGAAAGAGGAAATGGAGAAGCTCAAGAACATCAGCCAGAACAAGACCAGGATCTGACTGTGGAATAGACCATCAACTGCTCATATGCAAGTGCAAGTTGAAGCTGAAGACAATTAAAACTAATCCACAAGAGACAAAATATGACCTTGATTATATTCCTCCTGAATTTAGAGCCCATCTAAAAAATAGATTTGATGCACTGAACACCAATGAACAAAAACCAGAGGAATTGTGGGATGACATCAAGAACATCATTCATGAAGAAGCAAGAGTTCATTAAAAAGATGAGAAAGGAAGAAAAGACCAAAATGTATGTCTGAAGAGAATTGGAAACTTGCCCTTTAACAGAAGGTAGCTAAAGCAAATTGAGGAAATGACAAGATAAAGGAACTGAACAGAAGATTTCAAAAAGCAGCTCGAGAAGACAAAGTCAATTATTATAATGAAATGTGCAAAGACCTGGAATTAGAAAACTAAAACAGAAGAACATACTTGGCATTTCTCAAGGTGAAAGAAATGAAGAAAAAGTTCAAGCCTTGAGTTGCAATATTGAAGGCTTCTACAGGCAAAATACAGAAGTAGATTGCCCAGCCTTTCTTCTGAGGAATGACTGGTGACTTTGAACTTCCAGCCTTCTGGTTAGCAGGCAAATGTCTTGGGCACTATGCTACCAGAACTCCCATTGAATGATGCAGGAAACAGCAAAAGAAGATGGAAGGAATACACAGTCACTGAAACAAAAAGAGTTGGTTAATGTTCATCCATTTTGGAAGCTAGCATATGATCAAGAACCAAAGGTATTGAAGGAAGAAGTCAAAGCTGCACTGAAGCAATTGGCAAAGAACAAGTTTCTAGGAATTGATGGAATACCCATTGAGATGTTTCAACAAAGAGTCCTAGAGGCACTCACTCGTCTATGCCAAGAAATTTGGAAGATAGCTACCTAGCCAACTGACTGGAAGAGATCCACATTTGTATCCATTCCAAAGAAAAGTGATCCCACAGAATGTGAAAATTATCAAATCATTAATATCACATGCAAGTAAAATCTAACTGAAGAAAATTCAAAAACAGTTACAGCAGTATATTGACAGAGAACTTCCAGAAATGCAAGCTGGATTCAGAAGAGGACATGGAATGAGGGATATCAATGCTGATGTCAGATGGATCTTGGCTCAAAGCAAAGAATACTAGAAGTATGTTTGCTTGTGTTTTATTGACTATACAAAAACATTCAATTGTGTGGCTCATAACAAATTATGGATAACATTGAGAAGAATGGGAATTCCAGAACACTTAATTTTGCTAATGAGGAACCTGTCCAAAGATTAGGAAGCTGTTGTTCAAACAGAACAAAGGGATACTGGATGGTTTCAAATCAGAAAGGGAATCCATCAGGGTTGTATCCTTTCACCATACTTATTCAATCTTTATGCTGAGCAAATAAATCGAAGAAGCTAGACTATATGAAGAAGAATGTGGCCTCAGGATTAGAGGAAGACTCATTAACAACCTGTGATATGCAGACTAAACAACTTTGCTTGCTAAAAAGTGAAGATGACTTGAAGCACTTACTGATGAAGATTAAAGACACCAGTTTGCTGTATAGATCAAATCTCAACATAAAGAAAATGAAAATCCTCACAACTGGACCAATAAGCAGCATCACAATAAATGGAGGAAAGACTGAAGTAAAAAATTTCATATTACTTGGTTCCACAATCAACACCAGTGGAAGCAGCAGTCAAGAAATCAGACAATGCATTGCACTTGGCAAATCTGCTGCAAAAGACCTCTTTAAAAAATGTGGAACAAAATTCACAAATACAAAAGTGGAGAGTTCTGGTAACATGGCAGAATATGCAGACAAGCTACACAGACCATCTTCAACAAAGAAAAGAGAAACCAATTAACACAGATACAGAAGACAATCTTGGAGCCCTGAGCTTTGAAAGGAACTATACAGAAGTGGATTTAGCATCAACTAGTGGGAAAACCTGAAAGAAAACAGTGAGTACAGAGATGGACGGAGCTGTGGACCGTCAGCTACTCTGACAGCACCAACATCTTAAATGTTTCCAAATGGTGTTGGGACCTGGTAATTGACCTGGCGATCAGCCTTAGTTGCCAAGGGCTGTGGGGACAACTGCACTGGTAGCCAGCCGATGACTACAAAGGAAGCAGCAACTTGAGCTGTATAGTTTCGGCTGTCAAAAGGGGGTGGCCATTTTGGATATTTAAATGACTGAGGGCACAACTATTTTGAATTCTTACAAGCAGGAGCCATTTTGGATATTTAAAGTGACAGCATTCTCATTCAGATTCCAGGGACCTAAGAATAGGCTCCATTTGTCAAGGATCTCAGGGACATATGGGAGCCTGACAACAGGATAGAAGACAGGGAGTGAGTGCGTAAGTGCTGCCAAATAGCAAATAGAGGAGCACAGTACCCTGCTTACATAGATAACACCCAAACAAAACAAAGAAAATGAAAATCTTGTGCAAGTCACTCCAAAATACAATCATCAATTAAATATAAACACAAAAAGTCAAAATGTCTCAGAGACAAAAGAGCATCACAGTCCACACAAAGAAGCAAGACAAAGCAGAAGAAATAAAGAACCAGATACAGACCCTGAGGAAGAAGCAGCGTTGGAACTCCCTGATAAAGAATTCAAATGAATTATATTCAGGTGCTTTTAACTGATTGAGAGACAGATCAAGGAAAACACTGACATAATTAAGGAAAACATAGGCAAAACCCTTGAACAATTTAAAAAGACAATACAAGAACAAAATGACAACATAAATGAAAAATTAGAAATGATACAAAATTTACAGGTAGAAATCTATAATATTAATACTACATTTTCAGAAATAAATAATACATTGAACAGGCAAAGGAGTAGAATTGGATCAATAGAACACAGAATTAGTGAGATTGAAGACAAATACCTCAACACTTCTTTGGAAAGGGATCAAACAGAAAAAAAGACCAAACAAAATGAAGAAAGACTAAGGTTCATGTGGGATACCATCGAAAGGAACAACCTACATGTAATTGGAATTCCAGAACAGGAAGAGACAAAATCACAGAGAAAATTGTTGAAGATTTGTTGGAAGAGAATTTTCCTGGTATGATGAAAGATGAGACTATATCCATTCAAGAAGTCCAATGAATCCCAAGCAGGATAGACCCCAAAAGAAATCACCAGGATATATCATCATCAAACTTACCAAAACCAGAGACAGAGAAAGAATCCTAAAAGCAGCATGGGAAAAACAAAAAGTTATCCACAAGGGGCAACCAATAAGACTAAGCTCAGATTTCTTGGCAGAAACCATGCAGACAAGGAGGCAATGAGATGGTATATACAAAACCCTGAAAGAAAAAAAATTCCAACTAAGAATTATACACCCAGAAAAACTTTCCCTGAAATATGATGGTTGAAACTAGGACATTTCCAGATAAACAGAAATTAAGGGAATTTGTTAAAACCAGACCAACCTTACAAGAGATGCTAAAGGGAGTCCTTTGGACAGAGAACCAACAACAAACAAAAATTGACCATTAACACACATGATGACATAACCCAGAAACCAACCCAGTTATGCAAGTATCCGAAGTAAACAAGCCTACAAGATAGTAAACATGGAACCAGAGACATTGATTTACAAATGAGACCAACTAAAACCAAATAGAGGGGAAAAAATGTACAGAACTTATAAATGGAAGGGAAGTCAAGACAACTGCAAGATAGAATGGTCTGTTCTAAACTTGGGGAGAAAACTAAAAATCACAGGTTAACCTCAAAGAAAATGATAAACCTTCACATTAAAATAAAAAAGAGGGCCAATATAAATATTTAGCAAATACTAAAACAATAGCAATGAAGGAAATGATAACACAATCCATAAACAAAATGAGCTAAGCACAGAAAATTATATGGAACAAAGAAATAAGCAACACCACAGAAAAGTACGGGAGCTCTGGTAGCATAGTGGCTAAGGCACTTGACTGCTCACCAGATGGCTGGCGGTTCAA
>NW_006921639.1:3460019-3480259 GCF_000298275.1 Orycteropus afer afer | reverse complement strand
CCCGACTCATAGCGACCCCTCCTTGGGTTTCCAAGGCAGTATCACTACGGAAGTAGATTGCCCCATCTTCCTTCCGAGGAGTGGCTGGTGGGTTTTATACTATAAAGTGTTAGTATATAGCATTTAGTGTATGGCCAAGTTGTGACTTGAACTCAGATCTGTTTTATGTGCTTCATCCTCCATATAATTCTTATGCTTGGGTAAGACGGACCCCTTCTGTGCCCCATAGTCTATAGAGTTACCACCAGCCCTTGTCCAGCCACACCAAGAGACAAGCACATCTTGAGCTTGGGATCCCTTACCCCAGCTCCAGTTATCTGGGACCTTGGATCTCCTGCTAAATTGTCCCTGACTCTGCTGAACTTATGCAGATTTCACCTCTAGACCCATCCTTTTTGTGGGCTGATGGCATCACAATATACTTATCCCTAGGCCTAAGTCACAGACAAGAAAATTCTGGTTGGAGGTTGAGGGATATGGGGACAGCATTAGTTAGTGTGTTCAAATGCATGCATCCAAGACCACTCCAGGTGTGGGACATATTCCTCACAGCAGTCAGGCTACGAGTGGTAGGTCAAGATGCCAAACTACAAGAAGGTCAAGGATTCTAAATTTGAAATAGGCCTCCCAGCTTGTTGTGAAGGTCAAAGTAGGAAGTTAGAGCATATTTATTGAAGCTTGTTAGCTTGAGTTATAACTTTTCAGGTATTTTGACTCAAGGCTTCCATTTGCACCCTTTCCCCAGGACCCACAACTTTAAGGGCATGCCTTCTCCTCTTGCACATTGATGACTTAGTGGGTAGTTTTTATAGGGAATGGAGGTATCACCTCTCATGTAGGTAAAGTAAGCTTAGTTCTCTCATGTCTGATGATATTTAAAGGATAATTTTAGTGGTATGTATTACCTTTTCTTGATCAAGAAGCTCCTGCAAAACAACTTGTCTCTCCCTACACAGTTCTAAGAAGTCTTCCGAGTGCAGACTTTCATGTAAGGCAGGGAAGAATGTCAGCTGTGTGCAGTCCACTGCCACTTCGTCTCTCTCGTTCTCGACTTCCTTTGGTGTCAGTTCATCTGCAGCAGCATAAAGGGAGATAGAGTTTTGGCATAAGCCCTCTGACAGCCTCAAGGATGGATGCAGCGAGTGTCTGAGCTGCTGAGGGGCAATGCAAAGTTCCAGGGCAGATGGAAATAGGGTAGGTCTCTCAGTGTACCTCTTCACTGCCTCTAAAAATGGACAGCATGGCCCTGATGCACATGTCTGTACTGACTATGTGGTGTGGTAACACACCTCCAGTTTATTTACACTGGAAGGCACTGTTTTGCCCAAGACCACAGGGAAAAATTGCAACATTCACTCTCATTAATCAGTAGTTTTCTGTAGGCTCATCTAAATTGCTCTTCACCACAGCACAAGTAAGCCCATGCTTACCTTGCTTACTGATTACTCCATGTGTGTTAGGGACTGTAAATTTGAAATGAGGTTTAGATTCTGTAGGAAGTTGCTATGGGATTGCCAAAGGGACAGATGTCAGACAAACCTAGAAGCAAAATCTTTTATAATGTGAAAAAATGTGAAATTGTTCACTAGAAACTAGTAAGTAAGCACAAGTAAACCTGTTCTTAACTTGCTTATTGTGTAATCTAACATTGGTTTACCTATAAGAACATAGTGAACACATTGTTGTTGTTGTTATGTGCCATCAAGTCGGCCCTGACTCATAACGACCCCTCCTTGGGTTTCCGAGGCAGTATCACTATGGAAGTAGATGGCCCAACCTTCCATTAATATATTAAATTATCCAAAATGCTCTTAGCTATTAATCCTTAGCACCCGGACATTTGTTACATTAAGTATCTATACCACCCATTTTCTTATTTTCTTCCAATGTGCTTTGGGTTAGTTATTGAACATGTATTTTCGTTTTCAAGGGACATGCTAAGTTCTTCCTGGTATAGCAAATGGATAAGAGAGTTCCCAAAAGAAACTCTTATTATTGCTATTTAGGTTCCCTTAATGGTGTGTCTAGGTCTGGAACAGGTTCCTCTTCATTCATAGAGTTTTAGCACTGCTTTCTTTAGACCTGAAGTCTTTTCTTCTGTCAAAATATTAAATATGATTTCTTTAATAGGTTATTACATAAACCAATAGTTGGTTTAATTATTACACAAAAAGAATTAAATCAACTAAATACCTTGGTTTCCAGCATTTGTTTGAGAAATATCATTTCTTCCTTGGTTCTCCTGAAATAAGACCAAATAAAAGAGAAATTAAATCCCAAATTCTGTATATGTACCACATCTCCCATTTCACTAATTCACAAACACATACACATGCATGTGACCCTTTCAAATTACTGACATGCTCAAGACTCAGATGAAAGCGGAGAGAAATGCTAAATTCTAAGGGACCACAGTAAAATGCAAGAATTAATGTTCCAGAGTCAAAAGGGGGGGTGCAGCTGTCCATTAAATAGGGCTTACAGTAATTTCCAAACATGATGCCAAGATGGGATGAAATAGCATCCTGAATGTCTGCTGTGTGAGCCACATTGGAGAAGGGATCAGGGAGAGGATCTGAGGTTGAATGGTGAATGAACAAAAAGCAGGTTTTAAAGGGAGACTTTGGTTTGCCATCTGCACAGTGGGCAAGCTTCTTATGCTTCCAGCCTGCATTTTCTAAGAGATTTATTGCCAAAACAAATAAATAAATAAATACCACACACTAACATGGGTGAACCTTGAAAACATTATGCTAAGTGAAGTAATTCAATCAGAAAAGTACAAATATTTTATGATCCCACTTATATGAAATATCTAGAATAAGTGAATGTATAAAGACCAAAGTCTTTATACTCAGGGGCAAGAGAGAGCAGGAAAGAGGAAATTATTGTTTGGGAGGTAATGAGTTTCTGTTAAAGGTAATGGAAAAAATTGGAAATGGAAAGTGGGGATGAATTAATGCTACTAAATCATACATGTAAAAAATGTTGAAATGTAGTTTTCTGGTTAAAAAAAATCAAATAATATCTTTTAAAAACTTTTCCAGTAACTGATAAAAAATTACTACATACCACCAGATTTTTATTGACAATACTTATAAAATGCAAGTTTCTACTGAAGAAATGAAATATAATTGTTTTTATTACATCCAATAAAGATGTTTAGTGTGGATAAAACATTCTGGGGTTACAGATTAGAGAGTAACACCAGTATTCTAACTCAGCGCCAGTGCAGAAGGAAATCCTTCTCTATAGCGTCTCTATGTTTGGAGCTTTGCCTTATAGAATATCCTAAATTATGACTGTTCAATGAGAGCATGAAAAACTGTTAACAGATTTTTCTATATTCACTAGAAAATGAATCCAATTGGTTTATCAACCATTTTAAGAGACAGAAATGTGAGTTTCATGGTACAGAGTGCAAGCTTCATTACAGCAAACTCCTAGGGACTACCCAGATACTAGTGTTTGGGGAATCAAACACAGATTCAATAAAGTTCGGACTAAGTGAATCACTAGCTTGAGCTTGCAGAAATAGCTGAGTTCAAGAGATTTTCACTGTAAAACTTGTTACAGGATTTGCTTGGGCAATAATGCCCACAGCAACACTGGTCATGACTGCTTGATGATAGCCAGGGCAAGCAGATGAGAGCAGTCATGCTGCCCTTTCAAATACTGGCATCAGATGACACCATGTTCTTAGTGGATGTCAGAGTGGTACTGGGTCAGTAACATAGATATGTACCCTTCACCCATTCCCTCTTTATTTATTATTATTCATTCATTCAGCATGTAATCATAGAGTCCCTTCTATGTGCCTGGGAAGGTTAGTGACTCCTTCACTTTGTTAAAGAACATCAAAAATAAATTATGGTACTTGCATATATTTATATGCATATATTACCTCTCACTATATACCTCACACTATAGCACTCCCAAATCACACACACACACACACACACAATCATCATCAAAACAAAATGACCTTTTTTTGCCATGTAGTCTTTCACTGAAAATACAACAAAATATTATTTTTACAGAGTAAAAATTTGGACAGTGAAAGGACCAGTAGTTGTCAGGGTGTGGAGGGAGGAGCAAGGTAGGAAAGTGGAGCATAGGGCATTTTTAGGGGAGAGAAACAATTCTATATGATATGTAATGGTAGGTATACGACACTATTATTTGTCAAAACCCATAAGACTATACAATGCAAAAAATGAGCCCTAATGTGAACTATGAGCCTTAGTGAATAATACTAATAATAATTTCATCAGTTGTAATAAATGTATCAGAGGAATTCAAAGTGTTAATAGGAAAAATACTGTGCAGGGGGATGGGGTATATGAGAACTCTGTATATTTTCTGTAAACATAAAACTATTCTAAAAAAAATAAAGACTACTGGAAAAAGATGAGGTAGGACAACTTCTACACATTTTCTGCCTCAAACAAAACAGTAGAGCCTTTGCTTTTCCTACAATGTCAAACTCTTACCTTGTGGGCTGCTTGACTCAGGGCCTCCAGTGGAGACAAGCGTCTGATTCTTCTCTTCATGCGAGCAGGTCCTTCTCTCCAGTCCAGCTCCCACTGAGAGCAAGGTGCAGCTCCCACCATCTGGCCCCATAAGCCTAGCTCCCCAAAGAGCTGCTCCTTGATCCTGGCCCAGGCACTGGCTGCCTTGATATGGCCACATCTCTGCCTCTGAGAAGCAGAAATGCAGCTGTCACCATGGACACATTGTCCTCACAGGCTAGCTGCAAACATCTTCTGCTGAAGAGTCTCCATAATTATTTGAGAAAAATATCACACATCACCCTCCCCCTCAAGTGAGGCCCAACCACCCCCAGGACATGCAGAGAGTCTCTGGAACCAGGGTCTGACCAGGAGAAAGGAAGCTATGTCTCAGATTTGTGACAGTTCTAATGACAAGAAGCATGAGTCTCATAAATTTAATACAAATAGAAAAGGAACTCTTTAGTGCACACATTAGGCTAAGCACCTCACCTGCTTCATCTCATTTAATCTACCCAGTGGCACCGTGGGCTAAGTATTTCTATTATCCCTATGAAGAAACTAAGTCTTGGAGAGAGGTGACTTGCCCAAGGAGGAACAGGTGGCCAAAATGAGATCTAAACTGAGTCTGTCTAATTCCATAGCCTTCACTTGGGCCTATGTGCTGGATTTCTTTCCTGGGGGGTTATTATTATTTTATGAACTCAGGGAAACAAAGCAGAGGACATGGATGTGTACATTCAGGGCCTCCAGGCCCAGCTCACATTGTTCCTGTGTATGAATCAAGATAGGTCCCTACCCCCTGCCCTGGGACAGATACTGCCCTACAGAGATCAGCTTGGCAATAAGACAGTGTCTTTGTGCAATTTAGAAAACGATGACCCATACTTTGCACAAACCTATCTCATGCCAGTATGAGTATGTACAGTTGATGAACAGAGCATGGGTTAATTTCAGGCTCACTTTTTTCTCCTCCATATGCCCTTATGCCTCACACTCATTAGTAATCTCTTATGTAAACATATGTATGTTTATGTGAATGTACGTGTATGTGAGAGAAAGACAGATACAGAGACAGGGACAGACAGACAGAAAGAGAGAGAGAGATTTTAGAGCAGACTTTGAATAGCTGAATCTAGCTTTGCCTGAAGGCTGATTCCTTTGGATTTTCCAGTAACACAAATCTTAACATTTCATGTGCTGTCTAAGCCAGTTTCAGTTGAATTTCTAATACTTGCATCTGAAAGAGCTGTGATGGATATCTAATTGAAGGTACAGAGACTGAGCAAAAAAACAGCCAGCTGGCCCCAAGAGGGCCCAGAAGAGAATGAGGTAGGACAGTATTCCCAAACATACATAAATAAAGGCAATGTCTGGGGTAGAAGTACTCTTGCAAAGAGCTTCAAGCAGTAAAGATTGTATTTAAAATAAATAACAAGAAGAAAACAGAATAGGCAGGATGAAGCTTATCTATAAATAATGATGAGGTATATGAGAATAGGATGGCCTAGGTAGATGACAGAGCAGGACAAGAAAACCTGAGCCAAATAAAAGAGAATGAATGTAACTTGGACAAGGCATGGGGAGAATCTGGGTGGGTCCAAAGTAGAGGAAATTGTTTTCACTGCTGCTTCTGCAGTGAGGAGCAATTTGAAGAACTAAATATCAGAATGGCTCCATTTGCTGTTGATAGTTTGTGGTATAAGAAGGATGGTTGGGTTAATATCCAGGACCCTGGGAATGTTATCTTTCAGGCTCTGGGATCATCTCCAATGATCTCTTGGTTGGGGTAAGGTCTCAGGTTACAGAACTCTTGCACGGATTGTATTGACAGCTGCTGGCCTCCTGAATCTCCTCATTGTCCCCTCTTAAGGAGGGCTATATTGAGTGCATCTGGTAAGACACACTGCTTGAGGAATGTGGCAGATTCCACAAGCCTGAGTGCAGTCCAGAGTTTGGACTTGACTTTTCAGGAGATAGGGTGGGGTTTGCAGGGGAAAAGTGCAATCCAGGCACTGTTATCTACTGGCAGACAGTGATTGCATCTGCATTCCCTTAAACATCAAGGCAACCTTTATTAAATATTTAAACATTAGGAAACTATCTTCTGGATTAACCTCAAAATGCTGATTTCTTGAAAATACTTCAAATCAACAGTAAAACTGCACAACTTCCTCAAGTACTCGCTAAACCCTAGCTAGGCTGCATGTTCATCAAGGAGTGCTTCTTACAAGGTGCACCCAATGTGGTCTTCCCAAAGAGAGGGAAAGTGATGAGATTAAGGGGTCACAGGAGAGACTCCCAGACATCAAGATCTCTTTCTTATGGGCTTGGAGCCTCTGTGCGGTTTGGTCCTTCCCTCAAGTCCTCCTACCACAAGAACTTGCCATATTACAAATGTCAGCAGAAAACTATGGAAGTATAACAGAGCATGTTTCTCTTTGCCATAATAATATGTACCAGGCTTTTCTAGACACAGACAGAAATATCCAACCTCATGAATAGATAGTGATTTGGAAGTTTAGATAAACATCATCATCTGCCTCAAAATGATAAAAGTATGATAAGGATGTCCAAAAATAAAAGATGCAGTTATATACAACTCATCTTACATTTTCCCCTGATGATAACTGAATTTATTAGCTACATTCCTAGTCCTGAATGAAATCAGTACACACATGTAATGAATTACTGTTGTGTAAGTGTTCCTCCAACGGTATGGACAACACCCAAATAAGCCAGTGAAGCATCTATGCAGCTGTGCAAGGCAGTCAGCAAGATTGGGGTGAGATAGGAGCCTACCGTGAAGGACTTTGCTGAGAAGAGGATCTGGAGAAACAGACATGACTGCTGATCCCTCTGAGAGTGGTCAGTGCCCCCAGTAAATAGTCTAGCAGCACAGCTCCTAGGCCATACTTCAAGTAATGAGAGGGACAGAGTTAATCAGAAGAGGCAAGTATTGGGAGGTTTGAGGGTTGCTAGACTATTTACTGGGGGCAGGCTTCATATCTCATGAATCCTTATTTCCAGAGGCATGTTGTAGGCTCCCAACTTAGCTTATATGAAGGGAATTCATCAACATTACTTGGCTGATATTGATCAATGCCTATTTGGTTTCCTGGTAACTCTATATTCTGTCTTTTCTTGACCTTCATCCCACCCTTGACACAAAGTCATTTCTTACACCCCATTGCTCCTATTCTCAGAGTAGAACATACTAGTATTGTCCTTATCACCTTGCTTTGTGGGTATTTCTATATTCTTGGTCCTCTCCATTAAGTTTTAAGCATCTTCAAAGCAGGGTAGTATCATAATTTCTGCATTTTCCACATCAAACATAGGTTTTGGAACTCAGAAGTTGCTTGATAACATAATTAATAATGCTTTTTATACTGTATGCTGTATTCTATTATTAGGAATCTTTTGTTGTTGTTGTTAACAATAATAACATCAGCTATAAAATTAACCTTTTATCCATGCCATAACCACATTTGGGGCATCTATTCCTGTCAGTCACTGTGTAGGTGGTTTATAAGTGTTCTTTAATCTTTGCAGTTAGGAGAGTATTATCCCATTTTAAAGATGGAGACACCAAACCTCAGACCACAGGTATAGGAAGGGGAAGACCTGGGATTCAAAGAACACAAACTAGCATAAAAGATGATGCTCTTTTCCTAGAGTGTACAAAAATCACATCAAGAAGTGTTCTAAATCTCTAAATCTATCCATATAAGTGGCAATGACTGCCCTTGGGATAAATGCACAAAACCTAATGGCATCTCAAGCACTGTCTTCTTGGACCCCTGTCTCATCTGTACCATCATTATTCCCAGACCATTAGATTCTATTACCACTGTTCTTCTTCCAGCTAATTGATGACATCTGGCTCTTTCCTGCCACAGGACCTTCAAACATGTTCATCTCGGAGCCAAAATCACTTCTCTCTTAATTGCTGTAGCCTATATTCTTCCTTCTGATCAATTTACAGTCACTTCCCCAGAGAGAATCTTCCCCTGATTCCCAAAATTAAATTACTACTTCCATTGTAATCTCTCATTGTTTCTTGTACTTTCCTTGTCTAATATTAGCTCATCAAAAGGAGCTCTTGTGGTGCAGTGATTAAGGCATTTGGTTACTAACAAAATGTCAGTGGTTTGCACCCACCAGCCAATCCACAGAAGAAAGATGAGTCTGCCTTTGTAAAGATTTACAGCCTTGGAAACCTTTTAGGGAAGTTCTACTCTATCCTGTAGGGTCACTATGAGTCAGAATCAACTTGATAGCAGTGGGTTTGGTATTTTTAGTTAGTGCAAACCACAAGTTATAATTGTCTACTAATTTGTAAAGTCCTTTAATGTCTACATTTCTTCCTCAGAGAAACCTTTCAAGTGCAAGGTTCATCTCAGTTGTGTTTACAATTGTGTGCCAGCATAGGGCCTGAGGCATCCTCAGAATCAATATCCACTTATTGAGCAGATGAATGAAGAGATGACTGAGTGGGCAAGCTGGCTTATCTCCTCAGCTCCTGATCATGTAAGTACAAATTCCTACCTCACAGGTCATGCAAACAGGACTGCATCACTGATGACTATATTGATGGCTTAGGTAATCTAGAATTGAGAACAAAGGTCCTGGTTCTTTAGTACATATTCAAAGTGAATTGTTGAATTTGGCAATCTAGAACTCAGAAAAAGGTCCTTCTGGTTCTTTAGTTCAAGTTCAAGGTAGATTGTTGGCTTAGGTGATCTAGAACTCACACAGAGGTCCTTCTGGTTATTTAGATCAGGTTCAAGGTGGATTGCAGGATACAATGAAAAGAAAGAAAATGTTTTGTTTCTTACTTGCACATGATCTTTGTATAAAGATGCATACAGCTCTTGTCCTTTTCTTCTGTTGTTCTCTATACATGACACAAAATCCTAAAGGAAAGAGCAAACAAGTCACAGCTTAATGATAGTGTGATTCTAGATAAGAATTTTTCTACTCTTACACATTTACAGGGTGAAATAATGGTTGCACAGTTTTTCAGTCATCTCAATTACAAACAAATAACTAAAGACTTCATCTATGATAATATACATATTCACATATATATTTATGGATTACTTCCATTTCCAGATATCATGAGCTAGCTCAAAGCACAACAACATTCCTGCCAAGAATAACTAGAAAAGTTGTATTTATGTAATCTGCTTTAAGAAAGTAGACAAATACCAAGACAAAATTAAAAAAAAAAAAAGAGAGACCTTGAAGAGCCAAGATCCTGGAGAGAAAGGAAAGTTTCTAAAGTGTTCCAAATATTTTATGCCTTTCTGCCCTTGAAATATTTTCAAATTTGAAAATACACAAGCTGAGAAACTGGAAAGAAAGGGATGGTTAAGAGACAAAGTTTAACATAGTTTTGGGCAGTCTCAAATAGCTGGGGACATAAAAATTGAAGTTCAGAACTACCAAGGCATCCACTGCATAAAGAGCCAAGACCTCAGAAATGAACAATACAAAGTCCAGGCTTCTGCCTTAATGTTGCCCTCCACTGCTACAAATTTATATGCAGTATAAGGCTGAGAGGCTTATAAGTTATATAAAGCATCCAGTCATCTGTTTGTAGAACACCACAGGAGGAGGGCTTTAAGATAAAATTTGTGAAGATAGGCATTAAAGGTAGGCTTAGAATAGATCAGGTCTTACCAAAATGAAATCTAGTCTTCAAATAGTTCAAACAATGATTGTATTAAAGTGATCTACACCTATTTTAACTGTACATCTGAAGACAAACAAAGTGTTGAAGAAAGGTAACATCATTTGAAGCCTCTAGTCTAGAATTTCATACAGAATGTTCAACAGTCAAACAGAAATTACTACTTGTTACCAATAAAAAAGAATCAATACAAAAATCAACAATAAAAACATAGTCACATATATCCAGTTATTAGAGTTTTATACAGGAGCTCTGGTAGCATAGTGCCTAAGGCACTTGACTGATAACTAGAAGGCTAGCGGTTCAAACCCACCAGTCACTCCTCGGAAGGAAGGTTGGGCAATCTACTTCCATAGTGATACTGCCTCGGCAACCCAAGGAAGGGTCGCTATGAGTCGGGGCCAACTCGATGGCACATAACAACAACAACAACAGAGTTTTATACAAGAACCTTAAAATAATGGCAATAATATGTGCCTAAAATTGCAATATGGAGAATTTCTCCAGAGGCCTAGAATCTATGGAAAATAATCAAATAAAAAATTTTAGTCTGAAAAATTAAGTTATATTAAAAACTTAATTGAAATTTAAAATTAACTAAACAGAAGATGAGTGAATTTTAAGAAATATTCTTGCTAATACATCATGAGATAAAAGTATAAAAAATATTAAAAAGAAAGCGTCAGAAACATATGGAATATGGAGAAAAAGTTTAGCATATGTGGAACTGAAGCCCAAAAGGGGATAGAAAGAAAGAATCAGAAGCACTAAATGAAAAGTTAATGGCTGACTTCTGGCAAGATGGTAGACTAGGCAGACAAGCTATGCAGAAGGAGAAACCAAATGAAACAAATACAGATAATAATCCTAGAATCTTGAGCTTCAAATGAAAGGATAAAAAAATTGATCAAACTAGAAGAAGAAATTGAATGAAAACAGTGAATGAAGAGGCATAAGGTGAATTGTTAACTGGCTTGGCAAAGCACAGCCATTTTGCATTTTTGCAAGCAGTATTCCAATCGGGGAAGGAATCTGATAATTGGCTCTTCTCACCAGCATCCACACCAGTGGCTAGTGACTGGAAAGTTGTAATCTTCTTATTCTCTACACCCTCCAGGTGATCAGAAGTGTGGCCACCTCAACTCTCACCCACCTAGTGGTCAGTGACAACTCCCTGCTCCACCAGAGGTTGGAAATACCTCCTCTGCACACCAGCACCACATTTAGAGACACAAGCTCTCCACCTCCTTGGGCCAGCAGGATGCATCATCCCATATTGGGTGCCCAGTAGCCAACCACTTCTCTTCCTAGTAGGGACTCTTTCCCAAACTGGGTGCCTCACCCATAGCCACCTCCTAGGCCAGTAGTAGTGCAGTCCCAGACTGGTTGTCCCATGCACAGCCATCTATTAGACCAGTAGAAGTGCTGTCTCAAAGTAAGCACCCTGTCCCCAGCTGTGTTCTAGGCTAGCAAAAGCCATATCCAGGACCAATTGCCCTGCCCACAGCCACCTTCTAGGCTGGCAGAAGCACAGTCCTAGATTGGGAGCCTCAAGCCCAGCCATCTCCTAAAGTAGCGAAGTGCCATCCTGGACCAAATGCACTGCCCTCAGCCATCTCCAAGGCTGCCATAAATGCCATCACACAACACCTTCTGACTCCTGCCACCTTCTCAAATGATAGAAGTACTGACTGGGGGTCACTTTCCCCAGTTTTCTTCTTCTTCTTCTTTTAATTTTTTTTCTTTTCTTTCCCTTTCCTTTTTTGTATCTTTTATCTTCTTATTTTCCATTTTTTTCTTCTTTTTCTAACTTTTCATTTTTTTCTACCCTTTTTTGTTGTTCATTGTTTCTTCTTTTTCTTTCTTTCTTTTTAATGTTCTTTTTGTCATTGTTTGTTTTTTCTTGATTTTTTTTGTCTCACCTTGTGGGAGTCAGTGACCTCTCCACACTGCTTAGCCACACCTGCCTCTCCTGCAACCACACCCACAACTCCTGTAGCCAGTCTCACTGAATGAGTGCTGCCACCCACTCCTGCACCTACTGATTGATGACAGATGACAGCCAACATCAGCTTAGCCAGACCTCAACTGATCTACATGAAAAACAAACAGAACTATGCACACACACTCATTCTCTATCACATCCACCAGCAGATAGGTGGTGAGTGTCTAAGTGCTGCCAAATTAGCAAGCAGCGTAGCATACTGTCCCAATTTGCTAGAATATATCAAAACAAAACAATCATTGGTGAAATACAGCAACATAAAAATAATAATAATAATATAAAAAACTCAAATACAACAACACTATAATATCTCAGAGATGCAAACAACCTCAGTTCACATGAAGGTACAGGAAAGAGTAGCTCAAGCAAGTGACAAAACAACAGAGCCAGAAAGCTTTCTGAGGAAGAAATGACACTGGAATTACCTGATATGGAATTCAAAAGAATTATACTTTAGGTATGTTCAATGGATTGAAAGAAAGATAAAAGAAAGCACAGAGAAATCAAAGAAAACACAGGTAACAATATAAGAACAAACTGACAAAATAAATGGAAAACTAGAAATCAGAAAAAAAAACAGCAAATAGAAATCTAGAAAATTAATAATAAGATTTCAGTAATAAATGATGCACTGAAAGGGCAAAGGAGTAGAACTGCACCATTGGAAGACAAGATTATCAGATTGAAAACAAATCTCTCAATACTAATCTTTTAGAGGAACAATCATAAAAAAGAACAACAACAAACAAAAAATATGAAGAAGCCTAAGATTTATATGAAACACCATCAAGAGGAATAATCTATGTGAGATCAGTATTCCAGAACAGAATGAGACCAAAAAAAAAAAAAAAAAAAACAGTGAGAAAATTGTCAAAGATTTGTTGGAAGAAAACTTCCCTAATATCATGAAAAATGAGAAGGTATGCATTCAAGACATATCATAATCAAACTTTCCAAACCAAAGACAAAGAAAGAATCCTGAAAGTAGCTTTGGAAAAATGAAAAGTTACCTACAAAGGAAAATCAATAATACTAAGCTTTGATTTCTTGGCAGACACCATGCAGGCAAGAGGGAAATGAGATGACATATATAAAACCCTGAAAGAAAAAAAAAATTGTTAATCCAGAATTCCATATGGAGCAAATTGTTCTTAAATACAATGGTGAAATTAGGACACTTACAGATAAACAGGGAATCTGTAAAAATCAGACCAAGTGTTCTGGTTACCTAGTGCCACTCTGACAGGAAATATACCACAAATGGCATGGCTGATCAATCAGGAGTTTATTCTTTTACAATTTGGTGGCTTTAAGTCCAAGTTCCAAGTGCCAGGGTCTAGAGGCTGGGTGAAAGTCTCTCAGTCTTGGGCTACAGCTCTACCTCCAGCTCTCAGCCCACTGAAGCCAGAGGCTTTTCTTCACTCAGACAGTTGCTGTCTGCTGAGGCTGAGAAGCTCAAGGTTGACAAGTCAAAAGGCACAGTCCTGATGTTACCAAACCACATGGCAGGCCATTAACTTAAGTCCATTGTAAATCCCAAGGTTGGCAGAGCATGGCAGGCTGCTGAGCAATGACATGGCTACATGCAGGATCCAAGCATGCCATAGGCTGGAGACCATTCCCAAAGCTGCTTCTTATACATGGGAAGCAGACCACAGACCCAAAGCAGCTACTCAGCTGCCTGTGGTAGATCCCACCATGGAGTTGATTGCCAGTCTCATCATGGGGAAAAACTACCACCAGCTGCCCAGCCACTCGACCGGGCCCAGCTAAGTTGACATACAAACATAACCACCTCACCAAGCTTACCAGAAATACTAAAGGGAATTTCAATGGCAGACAACAACTGTAGATTAACGTACATTACAACTTCATCCAGAAATTAACCAGATATAGTAGTATCTGAGATAAAATAAATCTACAAGACTGAAAATAGGAAACCAGAGACATCAATTTGTATATGCAGACAATTACAAAGAAAAGAATGAGAATAAATAGTGTAGTTACAGAACTTCCAAATGAAGAGGAAGTCAAGAAGATTTCAAGAGAGAATGTACTGTTTTAAACTTGGGAAGAAATAATAAATCACAGGATAATCTCAAAATTAATAAACTTTGTTATCAAAATAAAAATAAATCATAACAATTTAGTAAACACTAAAATGACAGCATTAAAAGAAATGATAAGAAAATCCATAAACAAAATGAATTCAGCATAGAAGAACACATGGAACAAAGAAATCAGCAACACCACACACACACACAGAGACCCAAGAAAATGACAGTAATAAATTCATATCTTGTGCAATCTTCTTCCGTAGTGATAATGTCTTGGAAACTCAAGGAGGGGTCGCTATGAGTTGGAAATGACTTGAGAGCAGTGAGGCTTTTTTTTTTTTTTTTAGAAAAATCAATAATTACACAGAATATAAATGGATTAAATGCACCAGTTAAAAGAATGTGGCAGAATGGATAAGAACACAGGACCTTCAATATACTGTGTATAAGAGACACATCTTGATATAAAGATGAAAATAAGCTAAAAATCAAAGGATGGGAAAAAAATGAACCAAAAAGCTATCAAAAAAGAGCAGGATTGGCAATATTAATAACTGATAAAATAGACTTTAAGGCAAACATAAACAAAAGAGACAAGGAAAGACATTATTTAATGATTAAAGGGTCAATCCAACAAGAGACATAATAATAATAAATATCCATGCACCCAATGAAAAAGCCTCCAAATACATAAACAAAATGCTAACAGAAGTGAGAAAGAGAGAATTCCACAGAAATAGTAGGAGACTTTAATACACCACTTTCAATGAACAATCAAAAGAAATTCAACTAAGACATAGAAGAACTAAACAATAATCAACCAACTTGGCCTCATAGACATATGCAGAAGATTCTACTCAACAAAAGCACAATATGAATTATTTTCCAGCACACATGGAACATTCTTCAGAATAGGAACTAAACTCTAAGATTTATAGAAAACTTCAACACCTCAACAATAAAAAGATAAAAAAATCCAATAAAAAAATGGGTAGAGGACATGAACAGACATTTCACTAAAGAAGACATTCAGGCAACAAATAAACACATGAAGAAATATTTGCAATCATTAGCCATTAGAGAGATACAAATCAAAACAACAATGAAACATCATTTCACCCCAATTATAAGCAAAGTTCAGAAAAACAAAACAACAAATGCTGGTGAGGATGTGGAGAGACTGGAAACCTTACACACTGCTGATAGGATTGGAAAATAGTACATCCATGGTGGAAAACATTGGCATTTCCTTAAAAAGTTGGAAATGAAAATACCATATGATCCTGCAATCCCACTACTAGGTATATATCCCACAGAAATAACAGCCCTGACATGAATAGATACATGCACATTCATGTTCATCACAACAGCAAAAAGATACAAACAACCTAAATGTCCATCAATGGAAGGATGGATAAACAAACTGTGGTACATATACATAATGGAATACTATACAACATTAAAGAATAACAACGAATCTGCAACACAGCCCAAAGTATTAGTGAACCTGGAGGACATTATGCTGAGTGAAGAGGACATTATGCTATGCTGAGTGAAATCACAGAAGGACAAATACTTTATGAAATCACTATTATAAAATATCAAGGAAAAGTTTTCACACAGAAAGAAATATTATTTGATGGTTACCAGGAGTGGGAGAAGAAAGGAGAATAAATCAATAACTAGAAAGTAGACACACATTAACTTGGGTGAAGGGGAAAGCAATATACAACACTGAGGAGGCCAGCAGACAATGATGACAACAAAGAAAGAAACTAGGATGAGCACAAGACTTATAGGGAACAGAAGTAAATAACCCTCCAATAGTAATAACAATCTTCTAAGAATGGATACAGAAATAGCTACGTAAGCTAAACTGGTGTGAAAAGTCTAATGGGACTATACTCATGGATATATGTAGATTTAACAGAGGATGTTTCTACATACATGTTTACATATGCTTTGAATATACCCATGAACATATTAGGATGTACAGAGGGCAAATTATGAAAATTTCTTAACCAAACACCTTGAAAGAATGAGTCACTCAGCCTGGGGACTCAGGATCATAGTCTCAGGGGATATTGAGATCAATTGGCACAGTAGACTCCATAGAGAAAGTGCTCTACATCCTACTTTTGTGAGTAGTGACTAGGGTCCTAAAGGTTGCTAGTGGCAATTTGAAGTGCAACTAATGGTCTCTCCCCATCTGGAGCAAAGAAGGGTGAAGAAAATCAAAGGCACACGGAAACAATTAGTCCAAAGGACTAATGGACCACAGGAACCTCAGCCTGAGACCAGAAGAACTAGATGGTGTCCTGCTACCATTACCAATCCTCTGAAAAGGATCAAATTAGAAAGTCCTGGATAGAGTACAAGAAAAATGTGGAACAAAACTCAAACTCATAAAAAGATCAAGCTCATTTGTCAAATAGAGACCGGTGAAACCTCCAGAACTATGGCCTTTGTTACCCTTCAAGGCTGGAACTCACTCCTAGAGTTCAAGTTTCAACCCAACAATAAGCAGTTCTAAGGTGAACAGTAACAATAAGGAGGTACGACTCCTTAGAATAATTAATGATTTGGGATCAAAATGGAGGCATTTGCCCAAGGAGAAAGTTTGGAAGGCTGAAAAGGATAGAAACGAAGGAGAAATGGAAATGAGAAACACAGGAAGGAAGTGGGATAAGTGATATTACATTGTGGGGATTGCAATCAATATGGCATGAAGCAAAATATGTATGAATTGTTGAGTGGAAAATTGATCTGCTCTGTAAACCTTCATCTAAATCACAATATAAAGTATATGTGTGTGTGTGTGTATATGAAAGAGGAAAGTTAATAGCTGAGAATTTTCCCAAATAAATGAAAAGTATCAAGCCACAGATCAGAGACCTAGAAACTTCAAACATAGAGCCACAAATAAGCTCATCATCATAAAATTGTGAAAATACAAGACAAAGAAAAAAATCTCTAAAAAGAAAGGTCAGATTATTTTAAAGAAGCAACAATAAGGATGACAGCTGACCTCTCAAGAAACAGTAGAAACCAGAAGACAATGAAACATTTTTTAAGTGCTGAAAGAAAATAACTGCAATGTCAAATTCTCTACCCAGTGAAAATAACCTTCAAAAGTAAAGACAAAATTTAATGTTTTTGATCAATAACACTGAGAGAATGAATCACTGGCAGAAATGCACTAAAAAAAATAGTAGGAGCTTTACAGGTAAAATGAAAATAATTCTATATTTGGAAAAAATGGAAAGTGTAACTGTGGTAGGAAATCAAAATGAATACTGAATTTAAAAAATAACAGCAATAATAATAATGATAAGAATGTAATATGGAGTTTGAAATACACAAAAAATTTAAATAAATGAAAAGAAAATAACAAAAGATGGAAAGGGTAAATGAAATAAAGTATTCAAAGTTTCTCTAATTGTAATTTTGTAAAGGGGCTAATTTATATTGTTGTTGTTGTCATGTGCCGTTGAGTAGGACCCAACTCATAGTGAACCCTCCTTGGGTTTCTGAGGCAGTATCACTACAGAAGTAGATTGCCCCATCTTTCTTCTGGGGAATGGCTGGTGGGTTTGAACTGCCAGCCTTCTGGTTAGCAGTCAAGTGCCTTAGGCACTACACTACCAGAGCCAATAATGCAGGTGTGTATGTTGTAATCTCTGGAGGAACCACTAAATGCATAATAAAATAACATGTAACTTACAGTTAATAGAAGGGAAAGTGGAATAATGTAAAAGAGTTGATACCAGGAAAAAATTTTAAAAGGAGGGAAAAAAAAAAAGAGAGAGAGCTATTACAAAAAGAATATACACATTAAGATGGATTTAAACTAAAAATATCATTAATTACATTAAAAGTAAATTAATAAAATGCTACAAATAAATGAATTAGTCCAAAAGCAAACCTTAAGTAAATACTAATTACAATACACATTCCATGAAATAAAGACACAGAAAGTTGAAAGTAAAAGGACGGAAAACAAATTGTTCAAACACTAACCAAAAGAAATCAGGTAAACCAATAAAATGTCAGACAAAGTGGTCTTAAAAGCAAGAATTGTTACCAGAGATCAAGAAAGATACCTCATAATGACAGAAGATTCAATCCACCAGGAAAGTATAGTTCTAAATTTGAAGTACTTAATAACATAAACCTCAAAACCAAACCCACCACAATCACATCGATTCTGACTCATGGCAATCCCCACAGGGTTTTCAAGGCTGTAAATCTTTATGGAAGGAGACTGCCTCATCTTTCTCCCATGGTGCAGCTGGTTGATCTGAACCATCAACCTTTTTGTTAGCAGCCTAATGCCTTAACCACAGCATCACCAGAACTCCTTCACTTAATAACTTATATTCAAAATAGATAATGTAATAAATGACAGAAGTAAAAGGAGAAATAAGTCTACAATCATAAAAGATGTTAATGCACCTCCCAGTAATTAATAGAACAAGCGGAGAAGAAAAGTACTGACGTAGAATATTTGAATAACCTGATAAGCAATCTTGACCTAATCAAATGTATAGAACATAACCTTCAAAAAATGTGGAAAATAATATGGAATCTTTATTGAAATTGACCATGTAACGAGCCATGAATCAAGTGTAAAACAAACATTTAAATGATTGAAACCATACAGACTTTATTTTCTGACCACAGTGGAATTATGCTAGAAATAAATATTTTTAAAAATACCTTAAAATTCTCCAGGTATTTAAAAATTAAGCAATAATATTTCTAAATAACCTATAGGCCAAAGAAGAAATTAGAAACCATTTTAGACTCAATGAAAATTAAAATATGACAAAATAAAACATATGATAGAGTTAAAGTTATTTTTGTGAGAATATATTTAATCATGAATGCCACTTATTTGAAAAATAAAACCTATGAATTAATTATATACCTCACAAACTTAGAAAAATAAATTAAATCCAAGGAAAATGGAAAAGAAATAATAAAAGAGTAGAAATTAATGAAGTGAAATCAATAAATAGTAGAAAAAGTAAAAGCAAAAAGTTGATTCATTGATACAAACTACCCATCAGTAAATCTGATAAGAAAAAATCTGAAAACAAAACAAAAAACAGGCAAAAATTACCAGGAACAGGAGGGAGTAAAGAGGACATCATTGCAAATCTTGCAGGCGTTTAAAAAGTCATTAGGAATTATTTTTTTGCTAAAAAATTTGAAAATTTGGATGAAGCAGACAAATTCACAGGAAAACACAATTTGCCAAAATTTACACAGGAAATAGAAAACATGTGTTATCCAATATCTATCACAGAAACTAAATCCCTAAGTAAAACTTTCCACAAAGAAAATTTCAGACCTGAGCATAAATGGGAGAGGAACAGAACCTTGAGCAATAAAAGCAAATTGAACTCAGCAATGTATGAAAAGAATAATACATTACAAGAAAATTATGTTTATTCTAAGAATGAAAATTTGTTTTAACATTGAAAATCATGTACTTATCAAATTTATAAATAGAGAAACATAACATGATCTTTCTACAAGACATAGAAAAAAACATTCGATAAAATTCAATACCATTAAGAATAAAAACTCTTAGCAATTTAGCAGTAGAACAGAATTTCCATAATCTGATAACAACAAACCCATAGAAAAAATCATACTGGTTTTATCCTGAAATCAGAAATAAGATAAGAATGCCTACTAACTCCATTTCTATTCAACATTTTAATGAAGTAGAATAATGTAAAAGAAAAAGGAAAACAAGTAACAGGTATTAAATTTTAAAAGGAAGAAATGAAACTAAAATTAGAAAATTACAGATTTTATAGAAAATTTCTAAAAATCTATGTTGTTGTTGTTGTTTGCCATCAAGTCGGCCCCGACTCATAGTGACCCCTCCTTGGGTTTCCGAGTCAGTATCACTACGGAAGTAGGATTGCCCAACCTTCCTTCCGAGGAGTGGCTGG
>NW_006921639.1:3453081-3459289 GCF_000298275.1 Orycteropus afer afer | reverse complement strand
AATGGCCTGCCGTGTGGTTTGGTAACATCAGGACTGTGCCTTTTGACTTGTCAACTTTGGGGCTTCTCAGCCTCAGCAGCCAGCAGCTGTCTGAGTCAAGAAATGCCTCTAGCTCCAGTGGACCAGGAGCAGGAGGCAGAGCTAGACCCCAAGGCTGAGGGGCTTTAACCCAGCCCCTAGATCCTGGCCTTTCAACTTGGACTTAAAGCCTCCAAATTGTAATAAGAAACTTCTGTTTGTTAAGGCCATGTCATTTGTGGTATATTTCCTGTCAGAGTGGTACTAGTAATCAGAACACTGCCAAATATCAAATTCTGTCATTAAGCTACAGTTATCAATTATGGTTTTGATGAAATTAAAATACAAAAAGAATAAAGGAATGGAATAAAAAGGGCCAGAAACAGACACCAAAAAATATGATCACTTGATTAATAGCTAAGGTGACACTGCACTAGAAAATTGATATTTTCAATATCTGTTCCTATGTCAATTTGATCTTCATATTGGAAACTTAACCACTACTTCAAACCATAAAGAAAAAGCAATTAATGGGTTAAAGCAAAGCTGTATTAGACTAAAGAAATAATGTCAGATTGTGATTCAAATCCACTAGAACAAACAAAGAAAACTTGAAATGATTAATAAGAAGATTAAAATATTAAAAGCTACATAGATACTTGCCCTCTTTTCAACTTATTTAAAAGACATAAAATTATATGTAAATAAATAAGTATAACTGCATATTGGCTCTATAACTTTTATAGATGTAGTAATATATAAAAAGAGGGAAAAGAAATAGATTAACAATTATATAACTGGAATTAAGTTGTATAAACCTGAAGCTGATTGTGATAAGTTAAGGTATATATGGTACACCTTAGAGCAATTGTTAAGGAAATAAATAAATAATGGAGTAAAAAAGAAATTAAAGAACTACAAATGCTACATTGTAATACATTTACTTAGTGCAAAATAAAAAGTATTAAATGAGGAATACCCAAGGGAAAAAAAAAAAAAGACAAGATGCATACAGAAAATAAAAAATAAAATGGCAGGCATAAATCTAACTATATTAAAAATAACCTTGAAAAAAATCATGTAGGTGAAGGGAAATGGTATCATATCAATAACCCACATGTTTGATCCCTCTTCAAACATAGACTCTGGGTAACTAGGTAAAGCAGATACAAAAAATGATACTGGAGTTATGAGCAACTAAGGAGAAGTTAAAGTACTAGATTCAGTGAAGGTGGAGAAAAAGAGCAGATTAAACAACTGGGAAAAATAAATGAACCTGCCTAGCCAGTGGAGATGGAGAAGAGTCATTAGAAATACAAAAAAAGGTTGGTGGTGGGAAGGAGAAAAAAAAATCATAGACACCACAGGCATTGAGGACTCACAATAGTCACAACTGGAGTCTTTTGTGGTGACCTCGGGTTCTGAGTGAGTACAATAATTTTACGGGAAGTGGGTCAAGACCCTGTTAGCTTGGGCTGCTGCAGAGTCCAGAAAGGATAGAGATAAAGGGAGAAACTCCCTCTGAGTAGGCAGAGTACTGGATTGGGTGCACAGCAGTGGGTTCAGGTTCAATTCTTCCACAACCTGTTTTAGCACAGAATGGACCAGAGTACTTGGTTTTTTGCAGCTTCTTGGTCCAAGCAGAAAGTTGTGGTCCTCTATCCACAGGGGTCTCTGTCAGTTTTGAACTGCAGGTCTTTGATTAACAATAGGAGGTCATCTTTAGTAGACAACTCAGAAGGACACAGACTACACTTACTGTGCCTGCATTGGTCACTGAATTATCTCATCCCAAATGCGGAAAACTCCTTCTATCTTTCTATCCTGGAGTTTGCTTCTGATACCTTTTTTTTTTTTTTTTTTTCTTATTCTTCATTTTCTTCTCTGCCTCATCCAATAGGAGGAACACATTAAACCTCCATGAGGCAACAAGAGCTATTACACTGAACACCTCACTCAATAGACAGGTAACACCAATAGCTCTTGTGACACAGAATCAATGACAGATGGCAACAATACCTGCTCATCCCAACTCCAAATCCTATTCACAATGAACAGAGATCTGCACTCACATCCCCACCAGTGATTCCACCAACACAGAGAGAGTTGAAGAGTGACCTAGTACAGCTGAGTTAAGAACCAAAGAAGTACATCTGCTCCACACTTTCAGATATACTTTTAAAAAAAGAAAAGAAAAGAAAATTCAATGCCATTGAGTAGATTCTGACTCATTGTGACACCTTCTTATGTTTCTGAGGTGGTATCGCTACAGAAGTAGATTGCCCAATCTTCCTTCCAAGGAGTGGTTGGTGGGTTTGAACTGCCAGTGTTCTGGTTAGCAGTCAAATGCCTTAGGCACTACACCACAGGGTAAAACAAATTAATACGTAATAACAATTAAAGACAGTAATTTCAAAATGTCTAGGAAACAACAAACAACCTCAAATCAAACAAATAAACAAACCAAAAAAAAGACATGTAATAGAAATAAAAGCCCACGCTAAAGGATTATCTGTCATAGAAGAAAAGCAATAGAACTATCTGAGTTGGAATTCAGAAGTTATATATATAGAACTCTCCAACAGCTCAAGAAAACCATAAACAGAAACAACAAGAAGACAGACAGTAGTACCCTGGGAGAATTCAGGAAAATCATTCAAGAACAAAATAACAAGATAAATACATGATTAGAACTCATAAAAACAGCACTCAGAAATCCAGAAGATGAACACTAAAATTATTGAGATAGATAACACAATGGAAGGACAAAAGGCTAGGCTAGAACTGGCTGAAGAATGCATTTCCCAACTAAAAGACAAATCCCTTGATGCCAGCCTGTATGAAGAAAAATCAGAACAAAGATTTAAGAGAAATGAAGACAATCTAAGAATTACATGAGCTGACATGAAAAGAAACAACATACACTTAATTGGAATACCAGAAAAAGGGGAGGCAAAAAAAAAAAAAAAACCACTGAGAAAATTGTCAAATATTTGCTAATGGAAAATTTCCCCCATACCATGAAGGAAGAAAAGATATCAGTCCAAGAAGCTCAATGAATCCCATAGAGGATGGATCCCCATAGAAAGGCACCAAGATATATAATAATCAAACTCTCCAAAATGAAAGACAAAGAAAGAATCTTGTGACCAGCTTGGGAAAAAACAGACTGTCACCTACAATGGGCAACTAGTAAGACTAATCTGTGATTTCTCAGCAGAAACCATGCAGGCAAGAAGGCAATGGGATGGCATATATAAAATACTGAGGAAAAAGAACTTCCAAACAAGAATTATATATCCAGCCAAATTGTCCCTCAAATATGAGGTTGAAATGAAGACATATATGCACAGGCAACAGCCAACATTATTGTTAACAAAGACTGAAACCATTCCCATTGCAAACAGGATCCAGACAAGGATCCCCTCTATCACTTCTATTCAACACTGTATTGGAAATCCTAGCCAGGACAAGAAAGGCAAGAAAGAGAAACAAAAAGCATCCAAATTGACAAAGAGGAAGGAAAGCTATCTCTATTTGCAGATGATATGATCCTATACATTGAAAACCCAGGAGACTCAGCAAAAAAAAAAAAATCACTGGAACTAATAGAAAGTTTCAACAAAGTGGCAGGATACAAGGTCAACATGGACAGGCTGAACTACTAGATATGTCTATGAAATGGGGAGGATACCCAAGAACATGTATAGGGTCAGCAGACAATGGTCCTATAAGTTTATGTGTATGATCTGAATTCCCAAGTGTATAGTAGAGCTGACAAGGGGCAAGGTTGTACTCACTGCTTGGTCAAAGCCAACTACCCAGAGGAACTGAGTAGTTGAACCTGTGGGCTCGGGACCATAGTTACAGGGAACATCAAGCTCTATTGGCATAACATACCACACAAAACATTGTTTCACCTCCTACTTTGGCAAGTAGCAACTGGGATCTTAAAAGCTTGCAAGCTGCCATCTAGATGCAACGATGGGTCTCTCCTCGTCCAAAGCAAAGAAGAATGAAGAAAAACAAAAATTCATGAAAACAATTAGTCCTAGCGACTGGTACACCATCCAATCTGCAGCCTATATGACTATGAGACCAGAACTAGAAGGTGCCATGCTACCACTGTCAAATACTTGGAAGGGGATCTACGTAGGAGATCCTGGATAGAGAGAGAGAAAAATGTGGAACAAAACTCAAAATCATTTGGAGGAAAAAAAAAAAGAGGGGGGTGGGGGGGTGGGACCAGTTTTGCTGGTCCAAAAGAGCCTGGTAGAACCACTGAGACTATGGCCCCTAGCTGCCCTTCAGGTCTAGAATTGAATCCACACCTGTAGCTTCCAGCCAAACAAAAAACAGGCATATGAGTTGAATATTTACCTAAGGTAGATAGACTCCTTGGAAAGAACAATCATAGGAGAAAGAAGGGCTGCTTGTGCACAGGGAAACAGCTCAGGGGGGCAGGAGTACATGGAAGGATGGACGCAGGGAAGAGGTAACTATGGGGAGGAAGTGGGAGGGGAGCTGTTGCACTGTGGTAAATTGTAGTCAGTGTCATGAGACAAAGTGTATGTGAACTGTTGTACGGAAAGTGAATTTCCTCTGTAAATTTTCATCCAAATTGCAACAAAAAAATAAATTTTAAAAAATCAGTTTGATTCCTCTACATCAACAAAGAGGCCTTTGAAAAGGAAATAAGGAAAACAACACCATTTACAATAGCTACTACAAAAATAAAATATTTAGGAATAAATCTTACCAGAGACACAAAAGACCTAAACAAAGAAAACTACAAAACACTACTACAAGAAACTACAAGGGATCTACATAAATGGAAGAACATGCCTCATTCATGAATAGGAAGACTGGATATTCTGAAAATGTCAATATTACCAAAAGCAATCTACATATTCAATGCAATCCTGATCCAGATTCCATCAAGATTTTTTAAAGACATGGAGAAACCAATCACTAATTTCATATGTAAAGGAAAGAGACTTTGCATAAGCAAAGCACTGCTGAAGAAGAAAAACAAAGTAGAAGGTCTCACACTCCTGGATCTCAAAACCTACTATACAGACACAGTAGTTAAAACAGTGTGCTATTGGTGCAATAATAGACGTATAGACCAATAGAACAGAATCAAAAACCCAGAAATAGACCCATCCATCTTCAGCTGATCTTCAACAAGAGACCAAAACCCATTAAATAGGGGAGAGATAGCCTCCTTAACATATGGTGCTGGCAAAATTGGATATCCATTTGCAGAAAAATGAAACAAGACCCATACCCCACCCCATACACAAAAACAAACTCAAGTTGGATCAAAGATTTAAATGTAAAAAACAAAACTACAAAGATCATCAAAGATAAAATAGGGGCAAATCTAGGGGCCCTGACCTATGGCATAAATAGACTTAAGCAAAACCCAAAATGCACAAGGTGTGGAAGAGAAGCAAGATGACTGGGACGTTTTAAAAATTAAATTCTTATGTGCATCAAAAGACTTCTCCAGAAGGATAAGAAGAGATCATACTGACAGTGAGAAGTATTTGGCTATGACATATCTGACAAGGGACTTATCTCCAAAATTTACAGAAAACTTCAACACTTCAACAATAAAAAGACAAACAACCCAGTTCAAAAATGGGCAAGGGACATGAGTAGACATTTCATTAAAGAAGATATATTGGTAGCCAACAAAAAATGACTAAATGTTGACAATCATTAGCCATTGTTGTTGTTGTTGTTATTTGCCGTCGAGTCAAAACAACAACGAGATACTATGTCACCCCAGCAATAATAGTAAAGTTCAACAAGACAGAAAATAACAAATGCACTCCTTAGAGAAATCAGCCATGAGACACCAGAGGGGCAGCATTCACATAGAGGGAAAGTCGGACAGACAGGAATCCATAGGTAAGAAGGGCACAGGGAGGGGATAGTCACAGGGACTGGAGGGAGGAGAGTTTTTTACGGTCGGGGATGGTAATCAGGGCATGTAATCAAATGTGCATGAACTATTGAATGTAAAGGAAATTTGCTTTGTAAATTTATACCCAAAACACAATAAAATTAAAAAAAAAATCATAGAGGCGGGGCAAGATGGCGGACTAGGCAGAAGGATTGCACAGACCCTCTTCAACAAAGAAAAGGGAAACCAATTAACACAGACACAGAAGATAATCTT
>NW_006921639.1:3436195-3444536 GCF_000298275.1 Orycteropus afer afer | reverse complement strand
GAATTTACTCTGTAAATCTTCACCCAAATCCTAATAAAAAAAAAAAAATCATGTAAAATGCAAAAGACCTAAAAAATAAACATTAAATATGAACAAACTAAATAATTGAATGAAAAAGAAAATTTTTTCATATTGTTATGTTGGATTAAAACAGCAACAACAATAAGATCTAACTATATTCAAAGATACAAATAGATCAAAAGTAAAATGATGGATAAAGATATATCATGCAAACATCAACGACAAGAAAACTGGAGTAGCTATAAAAATTACAGACAAAATAGACTTTAAAACAACCACAAAAAAATTACTAGAGATAAAGAAGGACATTTTATAATATGCCAATTCATCAAAAATAGAACAATTATAAATATATGCATATACTAATGGGGCCCCAAAATACATAAAAGCAAAAATTGACAGAAATGAAGGGAAAAATAAACAATTGAACAATAATAGTGGAAAGCTTCACTTTTAATAATGGATAAAACCAACGAGGCAGAAGATCATTAAGGAAATAGAAAACTTGAACAACACTATAAACCAATTAGACTAAGTAGTTTTATAGACCACTCCACTCAATAACAGCAGAATATATATACTTTGAAAGTGTGCAAAGAACATTTTCTAGAACAGACCATATGCTCAGCCATAAAACAACCCCAGTAAATTTAAAAAGATAGAAATAATGTAAAGTATGTTCTTTTGCCACAATGGAATGAAATTAGAAATCAGTAACAGAAAGAAACTTGGGAAATTTGAAAGTTAAACAGTACACTCCTAAATAAACAATGAGTCAAATAAATAATCAAAAGGGAGTACTTGGAGATGAATTAATATAAAGGCGTAACATAAAAATATATGAAATATAATTAAAACAGAACATAGAGGAAAATGTATAGCTGTAAATATTAAGAAAAGAGAAATATCTTAAATCAATAAACTTTAACCTTAAAATACTGGGAAAAAAGAAGAGTAAACCAAATCTAAGCCAAGCAAAAGGAATAAAGTAATACAGGTTAGGGTGAAAATTAGTGATACAGAGAATAAAAAAACAATACAGAAAATCAGTGAACCCAAAATCTGATTCTTTGAAAAGATAAAAATAACTAGCCAGAGTAAGGCGCTCCGGTGGTGCAGTATTTAAAGTTTTCAGCTGCTAGCTCTGGTAGCATAGTGCCTAAGGCACTTGACTGCTCACCAGAAGGCTGGCGGTTCAAACCCACCAGCCACTCCTCGGAAGAAAGGTTGGGCAATCCTACTTCCATAGAGATACTGCCTCGGAAACCCAAGGAGGGGTCGCTATGAGTCAGGGCTGACTCGACGGCACATAACAACAACAACAACAACAACCAATATGTTGGCAGCTCAAACCCACCAGTCACTCCATGGGAGAAAGATGAGGCAGTCTGCTTCCATAAAGATTTACAGCCTTACCCTATGGGGCAGTTCTACTCCATCCTACAGTGTTGCTATGAGTTGGAATTGATTTGCTGACAATGAGTTTGGGTTTTTGGTTTAGTTAGATTGACCAAGAAAAGAAGAAAGACTCAAATTACTAGAATCAGAAATAAGAGATATCGTTACTAAACTTTCAAAACAACAACAACAAAAAGTTATAAAGAAATACTAAGAAACACCATGTGCCAATAAATATGAATCGCCATATACCAATAAATTAGATGACTTTGATGAAATGTATATTTTCCTAAAAGGAAAAAAGTACCAAAATTTATTCAAGAAGAAATAGTCTGAATAAACCTCTAACAAGTGAAATGAATGAGTTAGTAATCAAAAACTACCCACAAAGAAAGGCCAGGATCAGATGGCTTTATTGCTGAATGCTACAAAATATTTTTAAAATAATTAATATAATTTTTCAAAAGTTCTAAAAATTAGAAGAGGCAATACTTCCCAACTCATTCTATGAGGCCAATATTACCTTGATACTGAAACCAGGCAAAGACATCACAAGAAAAGAAAACTAAAGACTAATATCTCTGATGAATGTGGATGCAAAATTACTCAGAAAATGCTAGTAAACCAAATACAGCAGCATATAAAAGCATTACACAGTGTCACTAAGTGGGATGTAGCCTCGTAATGCAAGGTTGGATTCACAACCAAAAATTGATTAATGTACTATACCACATCAATAAAATAAAATAAAATAAACACACGGTCATCTCAATAGACATAAAAAAGCATTTGACAATATCTAAGACCCTTTCATAATAGAAAACACTGAAGAAATGAAGAATAGAATAGAACTCTCTCAACCTGATAAAGGACAACTATGAAAAATCCAGACCTAACATCATACTTAATATTGAAAGACTTGATGCTTTTCCCTTAATATCAGGAAGAAAAGAAGGGGGCTCACTTCACTGATACTATCTAGCATTATACAGGAAGTTCTAGCCAGAGGAGGAAAAAGAAATAAAAGGCAGCCAGGTCAGAATGAAAGAGGTAAAACTACTTCCATTCACAGGTGACATGATTTCGTATATATAAAATCCTAAGAAATCCAGTACAAAACTATTAAAACTAATGAGCCAGTTCACCAAAATTGCAGGATAAAAGATCAATATTTTAAAAATCAATTTCTATACACTTGCAATAAAAAAAAAAATCTTAAAATGAAATTAACAAAACAATTCCATTTACAACAATGTTGAAAAGAATAAAATATATAGGAATATATTTAACCAAGCAGGTGTAAGACTTGAACAACAAAAATGAAAAAATATTGCTGTAAGAAATTAAAGAAGACCTAGGAAGGCAGAATAGATAGACAAGCTATACAGACCCTCTTCAAGAAAGAAAAGAGAAACCAGTTGACACAGACACAGAAGATAATCCTGGAGCCCTGAGCTTTGGAAAGAAGGATATAGAAGTGGATTAAATACCAACTAGTGGAAGAACCTGAATGAAAATAGTGAATAAAGAGACAAAGTGAGCTGAAGACTGTTGGCTATCCTAACATCATGACCAGCTTGAATATTTACAAGTGGTGTTGAGACCTGGGCAATAACCTGAAAATTAGCCCTGTTCACCAAGGGCTGCATGGACAACTGCACTGGTGACTGATGACTAGAAAGGAAAACAGTAAATAAGGAGACAAACTGACCTGTAGACTTTCCCTTGTCCTGAGGGTGCAGGAATATTTACAAGTGGAGCAGCCCTTTTGGATATTTAAAGCAGCAACGTTTCGATCTCAGTGACCTAAAAATAGGCACCACTTGCCAAGAACAGCACAGGCAACCACACTAGAGGCTGACAACTGCAAAGGTGCAAGATTCCTCTTATTACTCTTATACCCCATACCCTCTTGGTGAAAGAAGGTGCAGCCATCTCCCAACTCCACCCTTCTTCTGGACCTGCAGGAATTCCATCCCAGTCTGTGTGCTCTGACAGAGCCTGAGTGCTCTGCCACATCCCATCTCCAAATTCGTTTTTTTGTTTGTTTATAAATTATTATTTTTCTTCTTCCTTTTACTCTTTCTTTTTCCCTTCCAGTGTTCTAGGTTTTTTCTCTTCCCTTGCACAAAATGCACAAAAAAACACAAAAATGCACAAAATGCACACACACACAAAAAAACCTTCAAGGGTTTTTTTTCTCTTCCATTTTCCTGGTTACCATCTTTTAGTTTTCTTTTGTTCTCATCGCTTGTTTTTTTTTTTTTTTTTTTTTCAGTTTTCTCATTTTTTTCTTTATTATTCATTTACTCTTGCCCTTTTCTGTCATTCCCCTTCTCCCAGATATTGTGGGGTTTTTTTTTCCTCACTTTCTATTTATATCTCTTTTGTCTTTTTAAAGTATTTCTTTAAATATTTCTTCTCACTTATTGTCTCTCCTTTCTTCATCTTTTTTTTTTTTTTTGCAATTGTTCTGTGTGTTTATGTGGTTTGAGTTTTTTGTCATCTTATTTTCACTTTGTTGGTGTTTCCTTTTGATTGTTGTTTTTGTCTGAGTGGGAGATAGTAACCATGCCCATAAGACTCAACAATACCCACAGCTCCAGTAGCCCCACCTACTGAGTAAAGGCCACCACTTGTTTCTGCACCACCTGGCAAAAAACAGATGACAGCCAATATGAGCCCAACACATCCTTAACTGCTGTTCACAAACAGCTAACAGAAATCTGTGCACCCACTCTCATTCTCTATCACACCCACCAGGAGACAGGTCCTGAGTACTTAAGTACTGTCAACTAGTGAAGAGAGGATCACAGTATCCTACTTACTCTGATATGTCAAAACAAAACTAAGGAAAAAAATCTTCAATGAATCACACCAACATATAATCACCAATAAAATATAAATACAACAAAGTTACAATGTCTCAAAGATGACAGACCATCACAGTCCACACAAAGAAGAAAGAATAAATAGTATAGACAAGGGTCCAGGATACAGACACTGATAACATCCCTGAAGAAGTAGCATTGGTGCTCCCTGTAAGGAATTCAAAAGAATTATATTTAGGTACCTTCACTGGATTAAGAGACAGATCAAGGAAAATACTGACAAAATTAGGGAAAACATAGACAAAACCCTAGAGCAATTTGGGAAAGCAATACAAGAACAAAATGACAAGATAAATGAAAAAATGGAAATGATACAAAATCTACAGATAGAAATCCAGAAGATTAACATTAAAATTTCAGAATCAGATAACACACTGAATGGACAAAGGTGTAGAATTAAATCAATGGAATTAGTGAGATTGGAGACAAATGCCTCAGTATTACTTTGGTAATGGACAAATGAGAAAAAACAATGAAAACAAAATGAAGAAATCCTAAGATTCATGTGGGATACCATCAAGAGGAATAACCTATTTATAACTGGAATTCCAGAACAGGAAGAGACAAATAAAATCACAGAGAAAACTGTCAAAGATATGTTGGAAGAGAATTCCCCTGATATGAAGAAAGATAAGAATATATCCATTCAAGTAATTCAACAAAACCCAAACAGGATACACCTTAAAAGAAAATCAAGACATATCATCATTAAATTCACCCAAAAAAAAAAAAAAGACCAAGCTCTAATTTCTTGGCAGAAATCATGCTGGCAAGAAGGCAATGGGATGATATATAGAAAATCCTGAAAGAAAAAATTTCCAACCAAGAATTATATACCCAGCAAAATTGTCCCTCAGATATAATGGTGAAATTAGGACATTTCCAGATAGGCAGAAATTAAGGGAATTTGTTAAAACCAGACCAGTCTTACAAGAGATGATAAAGGGAGTCCTTTGGACAGAGAAGACACAATAGCAAACAACAAACAACCATTATCACACATGATAACATAACCCAGAAACCAACACAGTTATGGGAGTATCCAAAGTAAAACAAGCTGATAAGACTGTAAACAGCAAATCAAAGACATCAATTGGTAAATGAGGACAACTAAACATGAAAAAAATAATGTAGGGAACACTGCAAAAATAAATAAATAATATATAAAAAATAGTGTAGTTACAGAACTTCTGAATGATGAGGAAGTCAAGACAATTGTGAGATCGAATGGACTGTTCTAAACTTAGAAAGAAAATGATAAGTCACAAAGTAACTTCAAAGAAAAGTAATAAACCTTCACATCAAAATAAAAGAGGACAAGCACAAATATTTAGTAAATACTAAAACAATAGCAATGAAGGAAATGATAACAAGATTCATAAACAAAATGAGCTCACCACAGAAAATAATATGGAACAAAGAAATCAGCAACATCATGAAAAAAACACCTAAAAAAATGACATCAACAAATTCATACTTGTCAATAATTACATTGAATGTAAATAGATTAAATGTACCACTCAAGAGAAGGAGAGTTGCAGACTGGATAAGAAAACATCACATCGATATGCTGTCTACAAAAGACACACATTAGAGACAAAGACAAAGATAGACTAAAAATCAAAGGCTGGAAAAAGATATGTCAAGCAAATAGCAATCAAAAAAAGATCAGTAGTGGCAACATTAATTTCTGGAAAAATTGACTTTAAGAGACACACACACACACACACAAAAAAAACCCTTAAGAGACAAGGAAGAACATCATATGATGATTAAGGATCAATGGACCAAGAGGACATAGCCATAATAAATACCCATGTATCCAATGAAAGAGGCCCAAAATACATAAATCAGACTTTAACAGAACTGAAAAGACAATTAAATCACTCCAAAGTAATAGTAGGAGACTTTAATACACTACTTTCAATGAAAAATAGAACAACTGGAAAGAAACTCAACAAAGACACAGAAGAACTAAACAATTCAATTAACTAACTTGACTTTATAGACATGTACAGAGCACTTCATTCAACCACAGCACACAATGTATTCTTTTACATTGAACATGGAACATTCTCCAGGATAGAACATATGTTAGGCCACAAATTAAGACTCAATAAATTTAAACACTTGCCTGCTAACCAGATGGCTGGCAGTTCAAACCCACCAGCCACTCCTCGGAAGGGAGGTTGGGCAATCCTACTTCTGTAGTGATACTGCCTTGGAAACCCAAGGAGGGGTCACTATGAGTCGGGTTTGACTCGATGGAACATAACAACAACAACAACAAATTTAAAAACATTGCAATACTGCAAAGCATCTTCTCAGTTCACAGTGCTATAAAATTAGAAATCAACAACAGGAAGATCATGGGAAAAGAGCAAACACATAGAACCTGAAAAATACTCTCCTTGAAAATGACTGGGTAACAGAAGAAATGAAAAATGAAATTAAAAACTTCCTTGAATGAAATGAGAATGAAAATAGAACATACCAAAATCTTTGGGATACAGCAAAAGCAGTGATCAGAGGGCAATTTATAGCAATAAATGCACACATGAAAAAAGAAGAAAGAATCAACACAACAACTTAATCCAACATCTCAAACAATTAGAAAAAGAGCAGCAAAAAAGCTTAGTCACCAGAAGAGAAGAAATAATAAAGATTCAAGCAGAAATAAATGAAACAGAAAATAAAAAACAATAGAAAAAAATTAACAAGACTAGAAGTTGGTTTTTTGAAAAGATTAATAAAATTGACAATCCACTGGCAAACTAACAAAAGAAAAAGGGAAAGAATACAAATAACATGAAATAGAAACTAATTGAGTGACATCACAACAGAACCAACTGAAATAAAAAGGATAATATTAGGATACTATGAAGAAATGTACTCCAACAAATATGAAAATCTAAAAGAAATGGAGATTTCTAGAAACATACTATTACCTAAACTAACATAGACTTAGGTGGAAAATTTGAACAGACCCATAACAAAAGAAGAAATTGAACAGGTCATTTAAAAAAAAAAAAAATCACCAATAAAAAAAGTCCTGTCCCAGATGGTTTCAATGGAGAATTCTATCAAACTTTCAAAGAACTGACTCCAATCCTACTCAAACTATTCTAGAACATAGAAAAAGATGGAATCCTCTCAAATTCATTTAACAAAGGAAGCATAAACTTGATACCAAAACCAAGCAAAGAAATCACTATACAGGAAAACTACAGGTCAATGTATCTCATGAATATAGATGCAAAAATTGTCAATAAAATCCTAGCCAATAAACTCCAACAACATATCAAGTAAATAAATAATACACCATGACCAAGTGGGGTTCTTACCAGGTATGTGAGGATGATTCAACATTGGTTGGTTGGTTGGTTGGTATGTGTCCTCGAGTCAGACCCGACTCATAGCGACCCCTCCTTGGGTTTCCGAGGCAGTATCACTATGGAAGTAGATTGCCCCATCTTCCTTCCGAGGAGTGACTGGTGGGTTTGAACTGCCAGCCTTCTGATTAGTAGTCAAGTGTCTTAGGCACTATGCTACCACAACTCCCCATTCAACATTAGAAAAAGGAAAAACCAACGTAATCCTTCACATAAATAAAATAAAGGAAAAGAACCACATGATCATATCAATCAATGCACAAAAGACTAAACTCACTGCTGTTGAGTTGATTAGACACATAGCGACCCCTCCTTGTATTTCCAAGGCATTATCTCTACAGAAGTAGATTGCTCAATCTTCCTTTTGAGGAGTGGCTGGTAGGTTTGAACCATCAGCCTTCTGTTTAGCAGTCAAATGCCTTAGGCACTATTCCTCCAGAGCCACCATGCACAAAAGGCATTTGATAAAATCTAACACCCATTCCTGATAAACTCTCAGAAGAAAATAGGAATAGGAGGGAAGTTCCTCAACATAATAAAGGGAATATAGAGACGGCAAGATGGCAGACTAGGCAGAAAGACTGCACAGGCCCTCTTCAACAAAGAAAAGGGAAACCAATTAACACAGACACAGAAGAT
>NW_006921639.1:3430733-3433689 GCF_000298275.1 Orycteropus afer afer | reverse complement strand
TATATATATATATATATATATATAGAGAGAGAGAGAGAGAGAGAGAGAGCCAACATTATTCTCAACAGAGAGAGACTGAAACCATTTCCTTTGTGAAAAGGAACCAGACAAGGATGACCTCTATCTCCACTTCTATTCAACATTGTATTGGAAATCCTAGCCAGGGCAATAAGACATAAAAGGGAAATCAAAGACATCCAAATTGATAAGAAAGAAGTATTTAATGTATAGGATCACATAATCTCTATTTGCTGATGATATGATCCTATACATGATATGGTTCTATACATAGAGAACCCAAGAGACTGAGCAAGAAAATACTGGAACTGATTGGGAGATTTAGCATAATGGCAGGATACAAAATCAACATCCAAATATCATTTGGATTCCTCTACACTAGCAAAGAGATTGCTGAAAAGAAAATAAGGAAATCAATACCATTTACGAAAAAACCAAAAAACCAAAATCACTCATGTGGTCAGATTTGACTCATAGCGACCCCTCCTTGGGTTTCTGAGGCAGTATCACTATGGAAGTAGATTGCTCAACCTTCTTTCTGAGGAGTGGCTGGTAGGTTTGAACCACCAGCCTTCTGGTTAGTAGTCAAATGCCTTAGACACTACACCACCAGAGCTCCCAAAACTACCAAAAAGATAAAATACTTGGTAGTAAATCTTACCAGTAACACAAAAGACCTGTACAAAGAAAACTACAAAACACTATGTCAAGAAACCGTAAGAGATCTACATAAATAGAAGAACATACAAGGCTCATGGATAGGAAGACTGAACATTAGAAAATGTCAATACTACGCAAAGCAATCTATACATTCAAGGTAATCCCAATCCAGATTCCATCAACATTCTTTAAGGATATGGAAAGACAAGTCACTAATTTTATATAGAAAGGTGAAAAGACCTTGGATAAGCAAAGCGCTACTGAAGAAGAAGAGGAAGAGGAAGAGGGAGGGGGAGGGGGAGGAGGAGGGGAACGGGAAGAAGGGGAAGAAGGGGAAGAAGGTGAAGAAGAAAAAAAGTGGGAGATTTCACACTCCTGGATCTCAAAACCCACTCCACAACTACAGTAGTCAACACAACCTGGTATGGGTACAATGACAGACACATAGACCAATGGAATAGAATTGAGAAACCAGAAATATATCCATTAACGTATGGGCAGTTGATCTTTGACAAAGGGCTGAAATTCATTCAAAGGGAAGAGATGGTCTCTTTAATAATTGGTGCTAGCAAAAGTGGTTATCCATTTGCAGAAAAATGAAACAAGACTCATACCTCACACCATACACAAAAACTAACACCAGATATATCAAAGACTTAAATGTGAAATCTAAAACTATAAAGTTCCTCAAGAAAAAAATAGGGGCAAACTTAGGGCCCTTCATTTGTGGCATAAACAGATTATCAAGCATAACCCAAATGGCACAAACAGCAGAAGAAAAGCAGATGATTGGGACCTTCTAATAATTAAATTTTTATGTGCTTCAAAAACTTCTTCAAAAGAATAAAGAAGAATCTATAAATTGGAAAAAAATATTCACCAATGATATACGTGACAAGGGACTTTTCTCAAATATATAGAAAACTCCAACACCTCAACATCAAAAATATAAACAATCCAATTTAAAAATGGGCAGAGGATATGAATAGACACTTGACCAAAGATATTCAGGCAGCCAACAAACCCATGAAGAAATGTTTGCTATTATTAGCTATTCCATAAAAACTCCAAACTCACTGCCATAGAGTGGATTCCACCTCATAGTGACCCACTTTGGGTTTTCGAGACGGTAAATCTTTATAGAAATAGATGTCCCAGTGTTTCTTTCATGGAGTGGCTGGTGGGTTTGAGCCACCAGCCTTCTGGTTAGCAGTCAAATGCCTCAGGCACTAAGCCACCAGAGCTCATTAGCCATTGTTGTTGTTGTTAGGTGCCATCTAGTCATCTCTGACTAATAACTACCCTACATACAACAGAAAAACACTGCCCAGTCCTGTGCTGGCCTTACAATCTTTGCTATTGAGACCATCATTGCAGCCACTGTATCAATCCATCTCATTGGGGCCTTCCCTTCTTCATTGACCCTCCACTTTCCCAAGCATGATATCCTCCAGGGAATGGTCCCTTCCGACAACATGACCAAAGTAGGTGAGATGAAGTCTGGTTATTCTCGCTTTCAAGGAGTATGCTGGCTGCATTTCCTCCAGGACAGATTTGTTAGTTCTTTTGGCAATCTATGGTACCTCAAGTATTCTTCGCCAAAACCACAACTCAAAAGCATCAACATTTCTTTGGTCATCCTTATTCATTGTCCAGCTTTCACAAGCATATAAGGTGATTGAAATACTACGGCTTAGGTTAGGTTGCACCTTAGTCTTCAAAGAGATGTCTTTGCTCTTCAGCACTTTAAAGAGGTTGTTTGCAGCAGATTTGCCCAGTGTAACACAGTGTCTGATGTCTTTACTGCTTCTTCTACTGGTGTTGATTGAGGAATCAAGTAATTTGAAATCTTTGACAACTTCAATCTTTTCTCCATTTATTATGATGCTGCTTATTGGTCCAGTCGTGAGGGTTTTCAATTTCTTTATGTTGAGATGTAATCCATACCACAGACAGGTGTCTTTAATCTTCAACAGAAAGTGCTTCAAGTAATCTTCACTTTCACCAAGAAAAGTTGTGTCATCTGCATATAGCAGGTTGTTAATAGTCCTCCTCCAACTCTGATGCCATACTCTTCTTCATATAGTCCAGCTTCTCAGATTATTTATTCAGCATACAGATTGAATAAGTATATGAAAGAATACAACCCTGACACACTCCTTTTCTGATTTTAAACCATGCAGTATCCCCTTGTTCAGTTTGAACGACAGCCTCTTGGTCTACGTACAGGTTCCTCATGAGCACAATTAAGTGTTTGAGAATTCCCATTCTTCTCAAT
>NW_006921639.1:3422314-3430033 GCF_000298275.1 Orycteropus afer afer | reverse complement strand
CTCAAGCTGCTCTTTGAAATCTTCTGTTCAGCTCTTTTATCTTGTCATTTCTTGCATTTGCTTTATCTACTCTCCATTCAAAGGAAAGATTCAGAGTCCTGATATCCATTTTGGTCTTTTCTTCCTTTACTGTGTTTTTAATGACCTCTTGCTTTCTTCATGCACTAGGTTCTTAATGTCATCCCACAGTTCCTCTGGTATTTGGTCATTGCTGTTTAATGCATCAAATCTATTCTTTAGATAGTCTCTAAATTCAGGAGGGATATTATCAAGGTCATATTTTGGCTCTCATGGATTTGTTTTAATTGTCTTCAGCTTCAACTTGAGCTTGCATATGAGCAGTTGATGGACTGTTCCACAGTTAGCACCTGGCCTTGGTTTGGTAAAAGATATTGAGCTTCTCCATTGCCTCTTTCCACAGATGTAATTGATCTGATTCCTGTGTACTACATCTGCTGAAGTCCACATGTATAGCTGCCATTTATGTTGTTGAAAAAAGGTATTTGCATACCATTTAAGTCATTGGTCTTGCAAAATTCTATCATGGGATCTCCAGCATCATTTGTGTCATCAAGACCATATCTTCCAACTGGTGATTCTTCTGTTTCCAACTTTTGCATTCCAACTACCATGGATAATCAATACATCTTGATTGCATATTTGATCAATTTCAGAGTTCAGAAGTTGATAAAAAAAATCTTCAAATTCCTCATCTTCGGCTTTGGTGGTTTGTGTGTAAGCTTAAATAATAGTAGTATTAACTGGTCTTCCTTGTAGGCATATGAATATTATCCTTTAATGACAGCATTGTACTTTGGGATAGATCTTGAAATATTCTTTGTGATGATGAATGCCACACTATTCCTCTTCAATTTGTCATTCCTGGCACAGTAGATTATATGGTTGTCTGATTCAAAATGGCCAAAACCAGTCCATTTCAGCTCACTAATGCTTAGGATATCGATCTTTATGCATCTCAATTCATTTCTGACAACTTCCAATTTTCCTAGATTTATACTTTGTAGAGTCCATGTTCTGATTATCAGTGGATGTTTGCAGCTGCTTTTTTCTCATTTAGAGTCATGCCACATCAGCTAATGGAGGTCCTGAAAGCTTTACTTCATTCACATCATTAAGGCCAGCTCTACCCCAAGGAAGCAGCTCTTTCCCAGTCATATTTTGAGTGCCTTCCAACTTGAAGGGCTCATCTTCTGGCACTATGTTGGATAATATTTCCGTGCTATACATAAAGTTTTCCAGTAATATATCAGGCAGAGTTTCACTGTTGTTCATAAGGTTGTCACTGGCTAATTCTTTGAGAAATGGGTGGTCCCGTCCTTCTTCTGAGTCTGTCTTAGTTTGGAAGTTCCACTGAAACCTGTCCACCATGGGTGACCCTGCTGTTTTTGAAATACTGGTGACATAGCCTCCAGTCTCACAGCAACACACAAGCCACCAGAGTATGACAAACAGACAAATGGTGGTATTAGCCATTAGAGAAATGCAAATCAATACAACAATGAGATACTATCTTGCCTCAGCACTAACAGAACAGTTCAACAAGACAGAAAATAACAAATGCTGGCAAGGATGTGGAGAGATAGGGACTCTCATACATTGCTGGTGGGACTGTAAAATGATACAACCGCTGTGGAAATCAGTATGGCAATTCCTTAAGAAATTGGAAATAGAATTACTATTCTATTCAGCAATCCCATTACTAGGTATGCATCCTAAAGAAGTGAGAGCCAGGGCACAAGCAGATATATGCATATACATGTTCATCACAGTACAATTCACAATAGCAAAGAGATGGAAACAACCTAAGTGCCCATCAAAAGAACAATGGATAACCAAACTATGGTATATACACACAGTGGAATACTATGTAACTTTAAAAAACAATGTACAATCTGTGAAACACCACATAACATCAATTAACTTGGAGGACATTATGCTGAGTGAAATAAGTTAATCACACAAGGACAAATATTGCATTCGTTCACCATTGCAAAAAGTCAAGGAAAGGTTTATACGTAGAAGGAAATTTCTTTTTTGGTTACCAGAGATGGGAGGGGAAGGGAGGGAACACTGATACACAGGTAGAAACAAGTATTGATTTGGGTGAAGGGAAGGGCAATATACCAAAAGTGAGTGATCAACATGGTGTCACTGAGGAACAGGAAGACACAGAGAGGTACACAGCAGGTACAGACAACAAAGATAAACCCTTTTACATATGCAATACTGCGCTGTCAGTGACAACAAACATTAATCTATGGGTAAATAGATGGATGGGCAGGCTGAATGATCAGGTATGTCTAAGCAAAAGGGAATATATCCATGACCATATATAAATCTGGAAAACAATATTTCTACATACATATTTGTATGTGCTATAAGAATGTCCAAATATATAATAGAGCTAACAAGGGACAAAGTTATGATGACTGCTTGGCCACAGCCAACCACTCTGAGGGAGTGAGTAGTTGGACCTGTGGGCTCAGGGCCATGGTTGCAGGGGACATCAAGCTAAATTGGCATAACTTACTACACCAAACCATTGTTCTACATCCTACTTTGGTGAGTGGCAAGTGGAGTCTTAAAAGCTTGCAAGTGGCCATCTAAGATGCAACAATGGGGCTCTTCTCATCCACAGCAAAGAAGAATGAAGAAAACCAAAGACATATGGAAACAGTTAGTCCAAGGGACCATGAAATCCCCAGCCTATATGACCATGAGACCAGAAGAACTAGATGCTTCTTGGCTACCAAGGTCAACTACTCAGAAAGGGATCAGTGCATGAGAGCCTGAATAGAGTGGAAGAACAATGTGGAACAAAACTCAAAATCATTAAAAAAATATATTGGTCTGATAGAGCCTAGTGAGACCCTTGAGACTGTGGCCCCTAGTTACCCTTCAAGTCTAGAACTGAACTTCCAGCCAAACAACAGACAGGCATATAGTGTGAACATTTACATTAATTAGATACACTCCTTACAGTGATCAATCATGGGAGAACAGAAGGGCAGTATTTGATTGGGAGATAGCTCAGAGGGCAGGAATGCATAGGAAGGAAGGAGACAGGGAAGAGGTAACTACAGGCAAGAAGTGGGAAGAGAGATGTTACTTTGTGGGGAATTGCAGTCAGTATCATGAAATAAAATGTGTATAAACTGCTCTATGGAAAATGAATTTAGTCTGTAAATTTTCACCAAAATCACAATAAAAATTTTTTAAAGAAAAGGGAGGGGGAGAAATTAAGGAAGACCTAAATAAGTGGAAAGATATGCCATCTTCATAGATTGGAAGACTTAATACTGTTAAAATGGGAAAGAAAAAAAAGGTAATCTGCAAATTCAATGCAACCCCTTTCCAAAATCCTAACAAGCTTTATTTTTTTTAGAAATTGAAAGTCTAATCATATATTCATATGGTATTGCAAGGCATTAAGAATAGTCAAAAGGATCTTGAAAAAGAAGAATAGAATAGGAAAATTCATATTCCCCAATATCAAAACATATTACAAAGCAACAGTAATGAAGGTAGTTGGTACTGGCATAAAGATAGACATACAGATAAATAGACTAGAATTGAAAGTCTAGAAATAAAACTATGTATCTATTGCCAACTGATTTTTGACAGGCATGGGAGACATTCAATGGGGGTAAACTGTCTTTTACACAAATGGTGCTGGGAAAGTGAATATCTATTTGCAAAATAATTAATCTTATCTCACACTATTTCCAAAAACTAGCACAAAATAAATCAAAAATCTAAAAGTAAGAGCTTGAACTATAAAATCCTTAGATGAAAACACAAGGTAAATATGTGGTAACATCAGGAACTCAATAGGGGGAAAAAAAAAAAAAAAAACACCTCACTTAAGAATGTCCTTGATGAAACAGTTTTGGCTGCTGAGTCAATTCCAACTGATGACCCAATTTGTGCAGAGTAGACCTGCTCTATAGGGTTTTCAAGGCTGTGACCCTTCAGAAGCAGACTGCCAGGCCTTACTTCAGAGTGTTACTGGGAGAGTTGAAACCACCAAACTTTCAGTTAGTAGTCCAGGGCTTAACCATTTGTGCCACTCACAGACCTGTACAAATTATTAATTTTATTAAAGCTCAACCCTTTTGTATTCACTTTTTAGAATATTCATGTGTAATGAAATGGAAAGTGAGCATAAAGCTCTTCTTCTGCATATAAAAAATATGATGACTGTTATAAATAAAGTCATTTGTGTATTTGAGTTGCGAGCCAAATTCCCAACTTTTGTAACAGAACATCATTTTATTTGCCAGATTAACTGACAAACAAAATTACAGTTATTAAGACTTGAGTACTTGGCAAATATTTTCTTGAAAACAAACACAATAAACCTGTTATCTCAGAGAAAGCAATTGACAGTATTTGTTGCCAATGATGAAATTTGCAATTTTGGGGTACTTGTATCTGACTCTGTGAGTTTGACAGCTTCCCATTAGTTAAAGTTTTTATTTGATAATATTGGTCATTGTATGAACATAATTTTTTGATATTGTGTAATAAATGTATCAATATTTGGGAAATCTACAAAACTCAGGAAACTGAAAATATCTAAATGACTCATGCATGATGTTACAAAATCAAGTGTGGGTTAATATATCCATTCAAAGCTCAAGATAGACTAATAAATTTTAATGTAACATAGTGCAAAAGTTTCAACTTCACTTTTAAGAAACTGCTATATGTAGAGTTGTGGTGTAGTCTCAAAGAAGCATGTATAATTTTCTACAACAGCTATTAAAACACTTCTTCCTTTTCTAACTACATTATCTGGAGTAGCCAAATTTCATCATCTATTTCAACCAAAAGAGCAAATTACAACAGATTGAATAAAGGAGCGTACATGAGAATCCAGTTGTTTTCTATGAAGCCAGTATCAAAGACATTTGTAAAAATATAAAATCATGCCACTCTTCTCACAATTTGCTTCTGTTATTGTTAAATTTAAATTTAAATAAGAGCATAAAATTTAGAATTTTGTATAAAAAGTATAGTTATTCTTCATTAAATATGGTATTCATGTAATGTGTTTACTGTTTTTTAATGAATTAATAAATACACTATTTTAAAATTTCAGCTTTAGTTTCCAATAGATAAATGTTGATAGATATAATCCACATAAACAAAAGCTCTTCGGGTATCTGCAACAATTTTTCAGAGTGTAAAGGGGTCCTGAAACCAAAAAGTTTAAGAGCAGTTGCTCTACTGCTATGAAAATGAATGAACTTCATGCAATAATGTGGACAAATCTTGCACACATGATTTGGAGTGAAATAAGCCAGACAAAAAAGAATTTCTGCTATATTATCTCATTTATATAAAATTTAAAATGTAGAAAACTAATGTCTTCAGTACCAATAGAATGCTTACCTTTGGTGAAGAGGGGCCTAGTGACTGCAATGGGGTATAGGATAGGAGGTGCTTCTGGGATATCATTAATGTATTTTTTGATCTGGTGCTGGTCTATGTTCACTTTGTTAGAATTCTTCAATCTATAGACTACTGATTGAAAAATTTTTCCATGTATATTATACTGCAACAAACATTTGAAAAATATTTATTGATAGACTCAAAATATTAAAACAATATAATAATAATAAACCCAGTTACTCTTTTGGAGTAATAGAAACAGGGTGATTTTTCCTTCTTTTCCTCTATTTTTGGTTGCACAATTTTCTTTTATATTACTGCTACATTGTTTATATGCATTTATAAGCGAAGCAATCATCACAACTTTCACAAACGGCACAAAACGCTGACAAATTAGACTAATTCCACATCTAAGACAAAATCTCAGACTTCTTTCTAATATGATACTTTGGAGACATTCAGCAAGAGAAAAGAACTCTTAGGGGACATTTGGACAGAAAGATATTCCCTTCAAATTGTAAATACGCCATTTTGTCTAAGAAGGATGGAGGTTGTTTGGATGGCCCTCAAGGGTGTAACTCGCACCAGAGTAGGAAATTACAGGGAGGCAAATATATAAAAAACATGTATTTGGACTTCCATATTGTTCTGAGTGAGAGAGTGGGAGGTAAAATGCATAGAAATCCAGATACCTTGATTCTGAGTCCTTACTACCCACATTAAATGGGCAAATCTATTTTCAGTCTTCCTGAAATTTGGTTTACACCTATGAAATAGGTTAAAAGTATATATTTCATCTATTCTGCCAGGATGAAATAGTAGAATGAAAGTAACATTAAACTACAAATGATCAGGGAAAGGTAAGAGACTATTTGGGTACAAGATAATGGAATTCCAGATACTGTAAGTTGAAAAGGAGCTCTGGTCACATAGTGCCTAAGGAACTTGACTGCTAACCAGAAGGCTGGCGGTTCAAACCCACCACCAGCCACTCCTCAGAAGGAAGGTTGGGCGATCTACTTCCATAGTGATACTACTTCAGAAACCCAAGGAGAGGTCATTGTAAGTCGGGTCTGACTCGAGGGCATATAACAACAACAACAACAAGTTGAAAAATTGACCTTGATGATTTTTTCAAAATTAAGGGTTATAAAAAATGCTGTATGACTTTAGTTATAAGTATTTTTCATTCTTCAAATAAATAGCCTGCATACAAAAACAGTAGCTTAGAGTTCTTTACTCTAGGCCAGTAAGCAATATCATGATAAATGGCGAAAAGGTTAAAGTTGTCAAGGATTATGTTGTACTTGGATCCACAATCAATGCCCATGGAAACAACAGTCAAGAAATCAAATGACACAGTGCACTGGGCAAATCTGCTGCAAAAGATCACTTTTAAGTGTTTAAGAGCAAAGATGTCACTTTGAAGACTAAGGTGAGCCTGACCCAAGCCATGGTATTTTCAACAGTCTCATACATATGTGAGAGCTGGACAATGAATAAAAAAGATCACAGAAGAACTCATGCATTTGAGTTTTGGTATCAGCGAACAATATTGAATGTACAATGTACTGTTAAAAGAATGAACAAGTCTGTCTTGGAAGAAGTACACCCAGAATGCTCCCTAGAAATGAGAATGGCTAAACTTTGTCTCTCATACTTTGGTCATTTGTGAAAAGGCTATCACGCTTGGTAAAGTAAAAGGTCAGTGAAAAAGAGGAAGAAGGATTGTCACAGTGGTTGCAATTATAAGCTCAAGCATGGTAGTGATTGTAAGGATGACATGGGACTAGGTAGTGTTTCATTCTCTTGTACACAGGGTCATTGTGAGTTGTAATTGACTCAATAGCACCTAAAAACAACACAACAAGGTTCTTTATAGATTTGCTCAGATCCATTTGTGGCTTCACATTACTCTTTGCTGTTGAGTTCAGCAAACATTTGTTAATTATCTACTAGTTTCCAGGCACTGGAGTATAAAGATGAGTCCCAGATCTGGTTTTATGGACCCTCATGGCAGAGACAGATAGTGATGACATAGCATAGCCAGTGTTGAGACAGAGCTTTTCACAGGACACTATGAGAATCTTGAAGGATAAATAAGACTTCACCAAGAAAGAAAGGTGAAAAGAGAGCTCAGGTCAAGGAAAGAAAGAGAAATCAGCATGTGTACATTCAAATAACTCTCAGTAATTAAATATAAAACATGTACCTCAGCCTACATGATCCTGAGATCAGAAGAACTAGATGGTACCAAGCTATCACAGCCAACCATTCAGAAAGGGATCAAAATAGGAGATC
>NW_006921639.1:3419203-3422214 GCF_000298275.1 Orycteropus afer afer | reverse complement strand
ACCATGCTTATTGGCTTGACAGAGAATAGTGAAACCACCAAGACTATAGCATCTAGTCACCCTTGAGGCCTGGAATTTAACTCACTCATGTGGTTTCCAGCCAAACAACAGACAGACCTACAGGGTGAATACTTGCGTCAAGTAGGTACACTCCTTAGGACAATTAACCTTGAGAGATCAGAAGGGAACCATTTGCACAGGGAGATAACTCAGAGGGCAGGAATACATAGGAAAGAAGGACACATGGAAAAGGGAACCACAGGGAAAAACTGTGAAGGGACTTGTTACATTGTGGGGATTTCAATTAATGTGTGTGAATTGTTGAATGGAAAACTAACTTGCTTTGTAAACTTTCACCCAAATCATAATTAAAAAAAAAAAGTTTTAAAATAATAAAAATATAAAGCACAAAGATCTAGGCAATAGGTTGGAAGATAAAAAGCTAGAGAGGAATTTATCCTGTACGAATTGGAGAGTCCTTTAAGTAGAATACTGGTACAGTCACTTTAGCATTTATGACAGCTCACTCTGACAGCAGATTGGAGGACAGATAGAATAAAAGCAAGACTGGAGGTTGGGAAACCCATTTGGACACTACAAGTGACACAGTACAAGTGAACGTTCATATCTCCCTGAATTATTGCAATGGTGGAATGAGTAAAGTTAAAGAGTTAATGTCAAGAATTATATAGAACATAATATTGGTATGAATTGGTGATTATATGAGAGGGCTAGAATTACTGGATTTCTTGTTTGGATAGTGAAATGAATTAAATTAGATAATTTAAGGGAAATTGAAAGAGGTCAGGAAAACAAGAGAAAGAGGAAATTTGAATGATATGACATTATTGTTGTTAAATGCCATCGATTTGGCCCCCAGCTAATGACAACCTCATACACAATGGAATGAAATGCTTCCTGGTCCTTTACCATCCCCATGATCAGGTGTGATTAGACTGTTGTGACTCATTGGGTTTTCACTGGCTGATTCTCAGAAATAGATAGCTAACCTTTTCTTCCTAGTCTGTCCTACTCTGGAAGCTCCACTAAAACCAGTTCAGCATCATAGCAACACTCAAGTCTCCACTGACAGATGGGAGGTACTTGTGCATGAGATGCACTGGCCAGGAATCAAAGCAAAATGTCCTGCATGGAAAGTGAGCCACTGAACCACTAAAGTCTCCAAATGAGATGAAAACATGTTGAATTCTAAGTGTCAATGGTAGAGCTGGAAATCCCTAGAATAACATTTAGGCAATAGATCCAAGGTCAATATAGATTTGTGAGTCATCAGCAATCTGGTTTCAGCAGAGCTTCTGGGCTAAGACATACTCAGAAGAAGGAAGAGGCCATCCACTTCTCAAAAAATTGACCAGTGAAAACCTTATGAATAGCAGTGGAACACAGTCTGACATATTACTGGAAAACTTTTGAACAGCCCTGAAACATTGTTCGATACAGTACCGGAAGATGAGCCCATCAGGTTGGAAGGCACTCAAAATTTGACTGGGGAAGAGCTGACTCCTCAGAGTAGAAACGACCTTAACCATATGGATGAAGTAAAGCTTTCAGGACCTCCATTGGCTGATGTGGCATGACTTAAAATAAATAGAAACAGATGTGAACATCCATTAATAATTAGAACATGGAATGTACAAAGTAAGAATCTAGAAAATTGGAGGCTGTCAAAAATGAAATGGAACACATAAAGATCGATCCTAGGCATTAGTGAGCTGAAGTGGACTTGTTTTGGCCATTTTGAATCAGACAACCATAAGATTTACCATGCTGGGAATGACAAATTAAAGAGGAATGATGTGGCATTCATCATCACAAAGAGTGTTTCAACATATGTCCTGCATTGCAATACTGTCAGTGATAGGATAATATCCATACACCTACAAAGAAGATCAGTTAATACTCAAAAACTCACTGCCCTCAAGTAAGATCCAACTCATAACGACCCCTCCTTGGATTTCTGAGGCAGTTTCACTACAGAGTAGATTGCCCAATCTTCCTTGTGAAGTGGTTGGTGGATTTGAACTGTGAGCCTTCTGATTAGCAGTCAAATGCCTTAGGCATTATGCAACCAGAGCTCCTCAGTTAATACTAATACTAATATTCAAATCTACGCACCAACCACCAAAGCCAAAGATGAGGAAATTAAAGATTTCTACCAACTTCTGCAGTCTGAAATTGACTGAACATGCAATCAAAATGTGTTGATTATCACTAGTGACTGGAATGCAAAAGTTGGAAACAAAGAGTTACTGTTGTTGTTGTTGTTATTTGCTGTTGAGTCAGACCCGACGCATAGCAACACCTCCTTGGGTTTCCAAGACAGTATCACTACGGAAGTAAATTGCCCTGTCTTCCTTCCAAGGAGTGGCTGGTGGGTTTGAACCACCAGCCTTCTAGTTTGCCCTGTCTTCCTTCCGAGGAGTGGCTGGTGGGTTTGAACTACCAGCCTTCTGGTTAGCAGTCAAGTGCCTTAGGTTCTATGCTACTAGAGCTCCCAAAGAGTTACTTTGTAGTTGTTGTTATGTGCCATCGAGTCGGCCCCAACTCATAGCGACCCCTCCTTGGGTTTCCGAGGCAGTATCACTATGGAAATAGGATTGCCCAACCTTCCTTCCGAGGAGTTACTAGTACTTGGCAAATAAGGCCTTGGTGATAGAAATAATGCTGGAGATCGCAAGACCAATGATTTATTCATTGCAAATACCTTTTTTCAACAACATAAGTGATGACTACACACGTGGACTTCACCAGATGGAATACACAGGAATCAGACTGACTATGTCTGTGGCAAGAGGCAATAGACAAGTTCAATATCTTCAGCCAAAACAAGGCCAGGAGCTGATTGTGGAACAGATCATCAACTGCTCATATGCAAGTTTAAGTTGAAGCTGAAGACAAAAAAAACAAGTCCACAAGAGCCAAAATATGATCTTGATTATATCCCTCCTGAATTTAGAGACCACCTAAAGAATAGATTTGATGCATTGAAC
>NW_006921639.1:3379306-3411798 GCF_000298275.1 Orycteropus afer afer | reverse complement strand
TGAGACAAAGTATATGTGAACTGCTGTATGAAAAGTGAATTTACTCTGTAAATCTTCACCCAAATCCTAATAAAAAAAAAATAAAAATAAAAAAATTTAAGCCTCGAGTTGCAATATTAAAAGATTCTATGGCAAAATTTTGAATGATGAAGGAAGCATCAAGAGAAGATGGAAGGAATACACAGAGTCATTGTATCAAAAAGAATTGGTCAATGTTCATCCATTTCAGTAGGTGGCATGTGATCAAGAACTAACAGTAATGAAGGAACAAGTCAAAGCTGCACTGAAATAATTGGCAAAGAACAAAGCTCCAGGAATTGATGGTCTACCCACTGAGACGTTTCAACAAACAGATACCCTGCTGGAGGGACTCAATTGGCTATATCAAGAGATTTGCAAGAGAGCTACCTGGCCAACTGACTGGAAGAGATCCAAATTTGTACCCATTCCACAGAAAGACAATCCCACAGAATGTGTAAATTATCAAATAATATCATTAATATTATATGCAAGTAAAATATAACTGAAGATAATTCAAAAATGCTTGCAACGATATATTGACAGAGAGCTTCCAGAAATGCAAGCTGGATTCAGAAGAGAACATGGAACCAGGGATATTGTTGCTGATGTTAGTTGGATCTTAGATGAAAGCAACGAATATCAGAAAGATGTTTACTTATGTTTTATTGACTGGGCAAAAGCATTTGATTGTGTGGATGCAGATCATAACAAATTGTGGATAACATTGAGAAGAATGGGAATTCCAGAACACTTGATTGTACTCATGAGGAACCTGTACATAGATCAGGAGGCTGTCGTTCAAACAGAACAGGAGGATACTGCATGGTTCAAAATCAAGAAGGGAGTGTTTCAAGGGTGTATCCTTTCACCATACTTATTCAACATGTATGCTGAGCAAATAATCTGAGAATCCAAATTATATGGAGAAGAATATGGCATCAGGATTGGAGAAAGACTCATTAACAACTTGTGACACTCAGATGACAAAACTTTGCTTGCTGAAAGTGAGGATGACTTGAAGTACTTACTGATGAAGATTAAAGACTACAGTCTGAAGTATGGATTACATCTCAATATAAAGAAAAAAAAATCCTCACAACTAGTCCAATAAACACCTTCATGGTGGATGGAGAGAAAATTGAAGTTGTCAAGGATTATTTCATATTACTTAATTCTACAACCAACACCAATGGAAACAGTAATCAAGACATCAGACGATGTTTTGCATTGGGTAAATCTGCTGCATAAGACCTCTTTCAAGTGACAAAGAGCAAAGATTTCTCTCCTTGAAGACTAAGGTGTGCCTAATCCAAGCCATGGTATTTTCAATAGCCTCTTATGCATATGAGAGCTGGACAATGAATAAGGAAGGCCGAAGAAGAGTTGATGCTTTTAAGTTGCAGTGTTGGAGAAGAATGCTAAGAGTACCATGGTCTTCTAAAAGGACTAACAAATCTGTCCTTGAAGAAATGCAGCCAGAATGCTCCTTGGAAACAAGAATAGCCAGACTTCATCTCACCTACTTTGGTCATGTTGTCAAGGGAACCATTTTCTGGAGAAGGCTATCATGCTTGGTAAAGTGGAGGATCAATGAAGAAGGGGAAGGCCCTCAGGGAGATGGATAGACACAGTGGCTGCAACAATGGGATCAGGTATAGTAAGGATCGTGAGGGTGGCACAAGAACAGGCAGTGTTTCATTCTGCTGTGCTTAGTGTTGCTATGAGTTGGAGATGACTCGATGGCATCTAACAACAACAGCAGCCATCTGGTAGTACATAAAACCTAGGATATGATAAGATCTCCTAAGGAGACCAAGTACATATAGGAGATTTAAGGGACAAGGTCAGAAATGTGGAAGATACAAAAGAAGTTTAGGTGAGGAGAAGAGTTAGGGAGGTTTGAGGAAAAACCAAAAGAGAAATGTCATGGAAACCAAGAGTGTTTCAACGATAAAGAATACATCAGAGAAGTACAGTAAGATGAGGCTTAGAAAATGTCTATTGGTTTTTTCAGTAGTATGACATCGGCAACTCTGAAAGAGTTATTTTAAAGCAATAATTAAACAATAATAAGTTGACTAGAGATTTTATGATAAGAAAATGGAAATAGAGAGTATAGACAAATGTTTGACTCTGAAAGAAAGAAGAAAGAAAGCCAGTCCACAAACTGAAATAAGAAGAAAAAAAAAAGACTCAATATATTAATAAGCTGAAGGGAGTTTGGCCATAGAAAGAGGGGATGAGGCTGAAAAACAAAGGAAAGAGAAAGGTCAATGAAAGAGCTCTACAGGAGAAGAGAAGAAACAGTGGGATTAGCAATCTATGTAGAACTGACCTAAACAAAGGGGAAGGAAGAGTTCTTCATGTTTGGAGGCTAGAGGAAGAAGGTAAATGTGGGTCCAGATGTGGATGAATTTGTATGGAACACTGGAAAGGGAGGTGGTTCACACTTCATGGCTTCCATTTTTAGGAAAAACTCGCTGCTGTCGAGTCAAAAAAGGGAAAAAGAAAAGTAGAAGGCAAAGAGATCTGCTTCCCATGACAGTTGAAAAGCAGCCTTAAACTGAATGGTGGAAGTTTAGAACAGTAAATTGGAAGGACATGAGAAGATACTGACAAAGGGCACATAAACTGATCATCTAACCCACTGGCATCAAGTCAATTATGACTCATAGTGACCCTATAGGACAGAGTACAACTGCCCCATGGTGTTTCCAAGGCTATAAATCGTTATGGAAGCAGACTGACTCTTCCTTCTCCTACAGAGCACTGGTGGCTTCAAACTGCTGACCTTTTGGTTAGCAGCTGCATGTCTTGACCACTGCACCACCAGAACATCATTTACAAGTATTGATCACCCAAGCATTTATTATTCCTTTGGTCTATTCTCTCAGCCTTAAATAAAATTAGCTAATACATATACACCATTTTATAACTGACAAAGGGTTTTCATGTTCATTATTGGTTTTAATATTTAGTTTCCTGAAAAACCTATATTATGATCATCTCCATTTTATAGAAGGGGAAATTGAGGCCAAGTGAGGATAAGTGACCCAACCAATATAGGAAATGTTAGAGTTGGAAGTTAAGTCCTCAAACTCTGCCATTTTGTGTGGTCCCACCATGTACATTTCCACAATGCTACAAAGACATTAATTTCCCATTGGCTTTTGAGTGTACACCAACAAAATTGTCACACTCATGATGCAGAGATAGGAGGAGGATGATTTGGGTCAGTTCAAGGGGAGAAGACCATCTGCCTGGACAATAGGGAATATGGCACAAAGATCAGGGACAAATTCTGAGCACAGCTCTGCATGCCTTATTGGAGCTAAATCGTCTGTGCTTAGCAACTGCCAGTGCATTAAAACATTTGAGGACCTTTGAAATAGAGCAAAGAGATTCCAAAGGCCATTTGGAAGTTTGAGAGAGAAAACAGATGTGATCTTAAGGGCCTGTGCTCTGTTCTACCAGTGCCTCCTAAGGGAAGGATTTGGATCAGGATACAGGTCAGTTCTTGGAACAAATAATGGGGTACAGCCATGAGCCTGTGGGTGCATCCCACTTGCTGAGTCACTTCACAGCCTGTTGGTGCCCACCTTTGCCAGGGGCACCCCTGGGGCTAGCCATCTGTTGGTGATCCTGCTGCCTAAGCTGTACCCCAGGAAGTCCCTGATGTACATTGATGATAGTCATTACACTTATTTCTGTAAAGCATCATTAGTCCTGTAATCACAGTTGTGTGGCCTTACAAAATGTCAAAGTCAATAGCTCAGATCCTGTCCAGTAACATGGTACAAAGATTAAAGTAGCAAGTCTTAGCCTCCCAAGCCTGTTCTATAACCACAGGATATGGGACTAAACTCAGTAATGAGGAGTGTTGAATCTTCATTGGCACTATAGCCACCAGGTACTAAGAGTACACTCAATGTATTCCATTTAATCCTTTGACTTCACTGCTAGTAATTAATTCCAAGGAAATAAGAAGATATTCACACCAAAAAAAAAAAAAAAAAAAATTAGAGGACAACATTTTTCACCATTCTATTTATAGTAGCAAAATATGAAACAATTTAAACATTCAAACATGGTTCAATAATGATGGTTCATCATTGTGATAGAGTACCATGAAGTCGTCACAAATCATGCTCTCACAATGAGCTGCCACAAGTGGTCCCCATTGGTCAGACACTGTCCTGGACCTAGATGGATGACATGAAAATTAGAGCAAAGGCTGGGTTTCAGCCTCCTTTGCCAGATTGTCAAAAAAAGATTTAATGATATGAGATAAGGCTTTTGATATACTGAAATTTACAAAAGAGGTTAGAAAACAATATCCTAACAACAATAACTATGAAATCTGTGTATTTTGCATAGAAAAGAAAATTCAGTGTTGTTGTTGTTTGTTGTTAGGTGCCATCGAGTCAGCTCCAACTCATAGCGACCCTATGTACAACAGAACAAAACACTATCTAGTTCTGTGCCAGCCTCACACTCCCTGCTATACCTGAGCCCATTGTTGCAGCCACTATGTCAATCCATCTCATTGAGGGCCCTTGCCTTTTCAGTGTGCTAGTCATTAATGCTATTTTCCAATTATTTTCAGTTCTCTTCTCTTCTAAGTACATGATTGATTGTACTTTCCTGATACCTCTGAGCTAGGTATGGCCAGGGAGCTAGATAAGGCCAGAGAGGAGCTTTAAGACCCATGAGTAATTTGTTAAGCTCTCCCTTTTATTCTTTTCCATAGCAACATTCAACATTCTAGACATTGTCTACTCCTTCAGCCAATCACTGAGTGAAGATAAGGCACAGTAGAGTCTCCAGCCAACTCACATTGTATTTGTAGCATGAGTGAGAAATAAACCTTTGATATTTTGGGCCAGTAGGAGTACTGATAGCTTAGTAGTACAATTCTCACCTTCTATGTGGGAGACTCAGGTTCCATTCCTGGCCAATGCACCTCATAAGCAGCCATCATCTACTAGTGGAGGCTTGTATATTACTTTGTTGCTAAATATGTTTTAGTGGAGATTCCAGACCAAGATGGACTAGGAAGAAAGGCTTGAAGGCATACTTCCAAAAAGCAGCCAATGAAAACTCCATGGATCACAACGGCCTGAACCATAACTGATCATGGCAATGACCTAGAAGTGGACAGAGCTTCATTCCGTTGTGCATGGAGTCATCATGAGTTGGAGGCCAACTTGATGGCAACTAACAACAATAATAATTTTAGGCCAATTAAGTTTGCAAATGTTTGTTACTGTATTACAACCTAATTTTTCCTAATTCACACATAAAAATGTTAGGTCGAGTCATAGTGGAATTGTATTAAAACACATATAATTCATATGGATTCCTATTTATGATTAGTGAAAAAGAGGTCAAAAGAGCCACAGTAAAAGCTAGTGCAAGATCATTTAAATACTATGAACAAAAATGTGGAACAATTTGAACAAAAGAAATAACTTAATATAAGATTATATACCAAAGTATAAAATAAATATATGTGAGCCTCTACCAATATAAATAAAACATTGAATAAACAAATAAATGGGGAAGAAGAGAGAGATTTTCTTGTAGAAGAATTTCAAATAATATATGTAGAAACTCTCCCCCCCTCAGAAGGTGGAGTTTGATTGCTCTCTGCCCTTTAGAGAGGACTAGAGTCAGTGACTTGCTTCAAAACAATCAAGTATAGAAAGAAAAACAGAATAACTACAGTGTAGAAACCTAGCAAACACCACCTTAACCAAGTGACAAATATCCAGCTATGTATATGTCTAGTATGTATATGTACATCTCGTGTCCCTGATATGTAATGAGAAAGGCACTTTATCTTTGTGTTTATCTTTTAAAAAACCCATAACCCCAAGCTAACCATGAGAAAAACACTAGGAAAAGCCAAATTTGAAGCATTCTACAAAATACCTTTGAGTATTCCTCGAAACTGTCAAGGTCATCAAAAACAAGGAAACCTGAGAACCTGTTACAGACCAGAGGAGATTAAGGAAACATAAAAACTAAATGTAATGTATTATCCTGGATTTGCATCCTGGAACAGTAAAAGGATATCAGTTGAAAACCAGTGAAATGGAAATAAAGTCTGGAGTTTAGCTAGTAGTAATGTACCAGTATCAGTGATAAATGTAACATGGTAATGTAAGATGTGATCAACAAGGAAGATGTAATATCTTTGCAACTTTTAGTAAATATAAAATTATTCCAAACCAAAATAAGTTTCAGTAAAAAGAAATTCAGTGGAATTCTCCCAACCATTCACCTGAAGGCCTGTCATGAACCTAGGATGGAAAATATGAGTCTATTGCTCTCTAGCTGGACATAGTCCTCACATCTCTCTTGGGTATGAACATCACATTGTACTGAAGGCAATTATAGTTTTTTAAAACAAATAGTTTTGGTAAATAAAAGATGGAGGAATAGGTAGACAAGTGACACAGACCCTCTTCAACAAAGAAAAGAAAAAACAATTGGCAGAGATTATTGTTGTAGACCTGACTCATAGCAACACCTCCTTGGGTTTCGGAGGCAGTATCATTACAGAAGTAGATTGCCCAACCTTCCATCTGAGGAGTGGCTGGTGAGTTTGAACTGCCAGCCTTCTGGTTAGCAGTCAAGTGCCTTAGGCACTATCAGATATATAGATGATAATCCTAGAGCCCTGAGCTTTGAAAGGAACTATGCAGAAGTGGATTAGGCACCAACTAGTGGAAAAAACTGAACAAAAACAGTGAGTACAGAGATGGTTAGAACTGCAGACTGTCAGCTACTCTAATGGGACCAACAGTCTGAATATTTCCAACTGGTGCTGGAACCTGAGAATTGACCTAAATTGATCAGCCCTGGTCACCAAGGACTGCAGAGACAACTGCATGGGTGGCTCATGACTAGGAAGGGCAACAGCAAGGAGGGAGACAACCTGAGCTGTTGACTTTCTGCTGTCCAGATGGCACAGCCATTTTGATTGTTTACATGCAGCAGCCATTTTGGATATTCAAAGTGATGGGAGCACAGTCATTTTGAATCTTTAAAAATGGCAACCATTTTGGATTTTAAAGTGATAGCATTCTCATTCAGATTCCAGCAACCTGAGAATAGGTTCCGTTTTCCAAGGTTGGCAGCAACATAGGAGAGGCTGATAAGAGGAAAGGAGACAGATGGTGACTGTGTAAGTCCTGTCAACTAGCGAATAGAGGAGCACAGTACCCTGCTTGTATAGATAACATACAAACAAAACAAAATGAAAATCATAGGCAAGTAACTGCAACATACAATCACCAATTAAATATAAACATCAAAATGTCACAATGCCTCAGAGACAACGGAGCATCACGGTCCACACAAAGAAGCAAGATAAAGCAGGAGAAACAAGGAACCAGGATACAGACCCAAAACACATCTCTGAGGAAGACACACCAGTGGAACTCCCTGATAAGGAATTCAAAGGAATTATATTTAGGTATCTTCAAAGGACGGAGAGACAGACCAAGGAAAACACAGACAAAACCCTAGAAGAATTTTGGAAGAAAATACAAGAACAAAATGACAAAATAAATGAAAAATTAGAAATGATACAAAATCTACACACAGAAATCCAGAAGATTAATACTAAATTTTCAGAAATAGATAAAACATTGAATGGGCAGAGGAACAGAATTGAATCAATAGAAGACAGAATTAGGGAGATTGAAGGCAAATACCTGAACACTTCTTTGGAAAGGGATCAATCAGAAAAAAAGATCAAACAAAATGAAGAAAGCCTAAGGTTCCTATGGGATACCATAAAAAGGAATAACCTACATGTAATTGGAATTCTAGAACAGGAACAGAAAAAGAAAACCACAGAGAAAATTGTTGAAGATTTGTTGGAAGAGAATTTTCCTCATATGATGAAAGATGAGAATATATCCATTCAGGAAGTCCAATGAACCCCAAACAGGATAGACCCCAAAAGAAAATCACCCAGACATATCATCATCAAACTTACCAAAATCAAAAGCATAAAAAGAATCATGAGAGTAGCATGGGAAAAACGAAAAGTTACCTATAAGGGGCAATCAATAAGACTAAGTTCATATTTCTCAGCAGAAACCATGCAGGCAAGAAGACAATGGGATGGTATATATAAAACCCTGAAAGAGAAAAATTTCCAACCAAGAATTATGTACCCAGCAAAATTGTCCCTCAAATATGATGGTGAAATTAGGACATTTCCAAATAAGCAGAAACTAAGGGAATTTGTTAAAACCAGACCAAGCTTACAAGAGATGCTAAAGGGAGCCCTTTGGACAGAGAAGCAACAATAGCCAACAACAACTGACCATTAACACACATGATGATATAACCCAGAAACCAATCCAGCTGTGGAAGTAACCAAAGTAAATAAGCCTACAAGATTGTAAAGAAGGAACCAGCAACATCAATTGACAAATAAGAACAAATACAAACCAAAAAGAGGGAAAAAACTGAGTTGTTACAGAACTTCTAGATGGTAGGGAAGTCAAGACAACTATAAGATAGAATGGACTGTTCTAAACTTGGTGAGAAAACTATAAATTATGGGGTAACCTCAAAGAAAAATGATAAGCCTTCACATCAAAAAAGAGGACCAGCATAAATATTCAGCAAATACTAAAACAACAGCAATGAAGGAAGTGATAACACGATTCATAAACGAAATGAGCTCAGCATAGAAAATTATATGGAACAAAGAAATTGACATCACAAAAAAGCATGTAACAAAAATGACAGCAACAAACTCATATGTGCCTATAATTACATATCTGGCAAGGAACTTATCTATAAGATTTAAAGCAGAAGAGTGGATGACCATACTACAGGACATACACGTAATGGAATGCTATGCAGCACTAAAGAATAATGTAGAGTCTGCAAAACACCTTATAATATGGATGAACTTGGAGAACATTATGCTGAGTGAAATAAGTTCAATCATCGAAGGACAAATATAGTACTAGTTAGTTGTTGTGGAGGGTCAAGGAAAGGTTTATATATGGAGGGAAACTTTGGTTGCCAGGGGTGGGAGAGGAGGGCAGGGAACACTGCCAAAAAAAAAAAAAAAAAATGCATTGACCCATGTCCCTTTAGTTTTGTGTATTTCACTGTACATAAATTATATTTCAGTAAAATGCATTTGAAAACAAACAAATTGTTTTGGTAAATCTTTTCCCTTAAAACTACATAAGGTAACCACTTCATCTGGCATTTAACAAAAAATTAGCAAGTGGTGTAAACTTACAGGAGGACAGTATAGAATTCACAAAATCACAGAGGTTATATTCTCTATAAATAATTTAAGGGAATTTCAGGAGTATTGTAGACTGATATTTTCAATCAACTCCTATGCATGTGAGAGATGGAGAATGAATAAAGAAGACCAAAGAAGAGTTGATGCTTTTGAGTTGTGGTGCTGGTGAAGAATGCTGAAAGTACTGTGGACTGCTAAAAGAACTAACAAATTTGTCCTGGATGAGGTGCAGCCAGAATGCTCATTGGAAGTGAGGATGGCCAGACTTTGTCTCACTTACTTTGGTCATGTTGTCAGAAGGGACCATTCCATGGAGGAGAATATCATGCTTGGTAAAGTGAAGGGTCAGTGTGAAAGGGGAAGGCTCTCAACAAGATGGATTGATACAGTGGCTGCAATGATGGGCTCATGTATGGCAAGTATTGTGAGGCTGGTGCAGGACCAGGCAGCATTTCGTTCTGTTGTACATAGGGTTAATGACTCAATGACACATAACAACAACAACATTGTGGCCTATACTTGATTTCCATATTATAAACATATTTTAAAACTTCACCCTGTATAATATGTGAATCCGTTGTAGACAATCTTCTTTATAATTTTTTAAAAGTTTCTAAATATTCACTATAAATGATACCATAAAGGAAAAGCAATAACCATGCTGTTTGATTTTAGTGTCAAGGCTAGATTCCTTCAGCATTTGACTTTCTCTGGCCAAATAAACAACTGACATGTTCAAGTTAAACTTAGGTGATCTCCATTCATCAAGTATGAATGAAGCTGCCAATATTGAAGAGTCTGTCCTGTTCCTCATCGGTCACTCAGTCCTCTCTTTCACCTGGTTTGGGCAGAGAGGATGAGGGAGTTGAACAATGCCACTGTAGTTAGAAAGTAGGGAGCAACACCAGAATCAATGTTACTAATACTATTTCCCTTCCCACCATTCCTGCTCAGGGATCCTGTGATCCAGCATAAACCCTGAAGAGTTTCGCAGTAACCATAGTGTATCACAGTGACCACAATGACCAGCTTCCTCACCAGTCCCCTCACTATAATTAGTTCCTAGGGGGAATTATCCCTTCTCTGTCCCCAGGCCTGGAAATTAGAGACAATCAGTCAGCATTTGCGGGATTGAAATGAAGCCCATAAACTTTCATCACTCCTACTCTGGGGCTAATTCTCTGAAGCTGGTCAGTCCCTGCCTGGAATAAAACACTCCATGAGGGCCAGAATCAGTGAGACCCAAACTGAGTCATTTTCACCCTCTGCAGATCTGCAAAGAACCAGCTAGAGTTAGGAGCTGGCAGCTCTGGCCTCCCTCATAACGTCATGTTTAAGCCCTTCTGAAATACAGCATTTTGGTTATTGCAAACATTTAATAAAGAGATTACCTAAACAGCTATTCTATTATTCATTTTCTACATAAGGCTGTCACTTCTACCTTTAAATATAAGTCCTCCATGGAAACTTGCATTTTAGTTAAATAATAGAAGTAACACATTGAAAGACAATGGGTTCCCTATTTATTGGTGAATCAAGTATATTGTCTGTATGTGTGCCCATAGAATGTTAGCAGTTCATAATGAAGGCAGTATATCTTGTGCCAAAGGGTGGAACAGGCTGGGTTTTGCAGCAGTAGCATTCACAGTCAAAGGGTCTTCGAGCATCTCTATTTGGGGATCTATTTGGCTAGGAAACACACTTTTCTCTGCTGTAGAGACACAGCCCCTGGATTCTTAATAAACGTCAAGTGATACCAGAGTAATAATCATATTTTCAGCAATAATGACAAACAACTGGTGCTTGAACGGGTGAGGAGGGACCAACTCACCACAGTGCAATTCATCTCTTGTTAAATTCACTCACATATTAATTTCTAAGATGAACAGTTGTTTCTAATTTGTCTTTTTTGAACTGTGATGCTTTTATTAAATCCAATCGTCATGAGTACATGGAGAATGACTACTTGAAAAAACAAACACTCTGGTGTAGCAAAGGATGTAAGCTTTAAAATTGCAGGTATCCACTGGTCTTTCTCAATGGAGCTCATCCTCCCTCCTTTTCTGTCTTCCTCTTCAGGCTCCAAGGCCTCCGTAAGACTCAGAGAGACAAGGATAATTTTGCCACGCTGGTCTTACCTGAAGATATGCCATCCTCATTTTGTTTCTGTCAAACCTGTTCTCAGGGGAAATACTCACTAGGATTCACCATTTTTTGGGAGGGACAGATACAGGAATTATAGGAAGGAGTTTGGATGGAAGGTGAATGTGAAGACCTTTGTCAGGGGCTGAAACTCATGGAAATATCTTCCCCTGAACATGGATTAAGACATGAGGTTCTTTCATTCCAAATAATGCTAAGAATCCCTGAGTGGTACAAATAAGTGCTCTACTACTAAGTGAAAGGTTAGTGGTTTGAGTCCAACCAGAAGTGTCTCAAAGTCCTAGTGATGTGCTTCTGAAAGATCATAGCCAATGAAAACCCTATGCAGCACAGTTCTACTCTGACACACATGGGGTCTCTATGAGTTGGAACTGACTCCATGGCAACTAGTTTGGTTTTCGTTTTTAATGTGTGTCGCTAAGGTAGCTTGGATATTGTAACTGATATTTCAAAGGGAGATCACACATGGGAACTGGTACTTATAGGAGGGATTCTTTCTTTAGGCTTTATAGGAGACAAGGTCACCTTTACCAGGACCACCCACTACGGCCAATGTGCAGAGTAGAAGTATGCAGTTCCCATGAGGGGGGTGGGTACAGCAAGACTGCCTAAGCTTCTGGATGGTGCTGACTGCAATCAGGGGCCCATGTCAGGCAGTACTGGATTACCCAAAAAGCAAGGTAAACACAGGCTTACTTGTGCTTATATATTAATCTGTAGTGAACATTTTCACATTTTTTTCACCATATCAAAGATTCTATTTCTAGGTATGACTGGTATCTGTCTCCCTCCCAAGCCTATGACACCTTTCTGCAGAATCAAAGGTTCTTTTCAAATTTACAATCACTGAGAGGGACAGAGTATCCCAGAAGCAAGGTAAGCCTGTACTTACCTTTCTTGTTGGGTAATCCATCCCTGACATCAAGAGATTCCTGAGGGGCTCCATCCCTGCCTCCCAGATGTGGCACACACTGCTTCACCCAGGCACACTTGGGGCCCAAGTGGGGACTTGCCAGGAGGTGGCAACTGCTGGAATGCATGTGGATGACAGGGAGCCTGGTGAACACAAACCTTGTTCTGCTCTTAGGTTGAGCTTCCCCAGATGCAACCATCATGAGTTGAAAACAGATAGGACTGGGAATGAAGCAGTGATTCATGCTCTAATGTGGATAAACCTTGAAAACATTATGTTAAGTGAAAGAAGCTAGTCACAGAGGACCACATTTATATGACTCCATTTATATTAATATTCCAGAATAAGTAAATCTATTGAGACAGAAAGCAGATGAGTTAGTGGTTGTCTGGGACAGGGGCAGGAGGGTGAAGGACTTATGGGGAGTGACTCCTAATGGGTACAGGGTTTCCTTTATGGATGATGACAATGTTTTGGCATTTGATAGTGGTGATAGTTGCATAGCATTGTGAATGTGTTAAATACCACTGAATTATATACTTTAAAACAGTTACTTTTGTGTTATGCAAATTTCATCTGAATTTTCTTTTTAAAAAAAGGTTAAGGCTGAGTTTCTTCTTTGCAGCCTCTTTTCAGTCAAGCATCCTAGTCCCTACTCTAGTCTGGACCCTTACTTCACTAAGAATTCAAAGTCTGCTGCTGGTGATGGTTGCATAGCATAGTGAACATACTGAATTGTACACATAGAAATGATTGAGTTGGCAAATTTTTTGTTATATATATATCACCACACACACACACACACACACACACAAAATTAACAGAAAAAAAGAAGTTTACTGAGGGAGATAAATAAGCAAATCCATCTCCCACAGAGGGAGCCCTGGGACTGTGGCCAAACAGGAGCATGGTTGGGCTTATGGGATGTTCAGAAGGGGCAATGTTCTACAGCACAGAGAAAAGAGCTGGTCCTATGGAAAGGTCTTCCAGGCAATGTGGACCACATTTACCCACAAGTAAAGACGGGAGAAGGCAGGATGAATTATTGTAAAATAAAGAATTGGTTCTGATTGGAGTTGAGATGGTGTGCAGGACTCTGGCAGACAGGGTCAGGCAGACTTCCTGGGCTTTGTACACTTTGGTAACAGGCCTGAATTTTTCTCCTGAGCATAATGGGAACAAATTGTGGCTTTTAATCAAGGATGTGGAATTATCTCATCCGATCTTTAATAACTCACAGGGGTGGGGTGGCACATGAGCAAGTGGGGCAGTTCCAGCTGCCAGGAAGGGGCCCTCTGTGTTGGTTCTTGTTCTCAAGGACAGAATCAGCCCTTTGAGTGATTCATAATTGATAGGTGTGAAATCAAAGTTTGAATCATCTTGCCTTCCACTCAACAAAGGTAGACAGAAACCCTGGGCACCATGTTGATGCTTGACAGTAAGTCTTTGTAGACTGTATATTTATGATCTTCATTTCCCAAGAGCTGACTTTCTTCTCTTATTATTTTTTCTGAATCTAATCTCTTTATTTTATTACATGCATCTTCATCAAAAGGTACCATAACTACTCTGGGGAGTGAGTGAGAATATAAATAAATAAATAAAATGAAAATAAACTGCATAGAATACTGCAGTAATGCCAGGTCAGTGGCTGGCAACAAGGCCAATTGTTAGGAATGTGTCCCTTTCTCTCTGGAGTGGACCCTTCCTCAACACCAACCTGCCCACATGTCTTTCTCCTCTTCCTCCAAATCTCAGCTCAAGCTCCTCCAGGAATCCTCTTTACTCTCCCCTGATCACTTAGGACTCTCTCTAAGTAAGTAAGGACACTTCTTATACCTTACACCTCATAATGTTTTCTTATTACATTGTAATGATTTTATCTTCCTAGAAGTTGGAACTTTCGAGTCAGGAATTGTGCCTTTTCTCATCAGTATCTCCCAACCTTAACCCGAGGGCCTGGAATATGGTAGGAAATCAATGAATGTGAGTGGAATGTTAAAGAAGGGAATGTTCAGATCAGGAACTGGTATTAATAAATGATAGAGAAACAGATTGATGGAGATACAGATGCAGATAGACATAGGCATTTTCTGATCCCCTCTGAAACTTGGCCAATACCTATCTGTCACTTTGTCAGAATGTGGTAGCTTGTGTGTTATTGTGATGCTAGAAGTTTTGCCACTAGTATATCAAATAGCAGCAGGGTCGTTGGTGGTAGGCAGTTTTCAGTAGAGCTTCTAGACTAAGAGAAAATAGGAAGAAAGGCCTTGTGATCTACTTCCAAAACTCAAACACTAAAAACCCTAAGGATCAAAACAGAATACTGTCAGCACAACGCTGGAAAATTAGTCCCTTAAGTTGGAAGGCAGTCAAATACACAGTGACCACAACAATGGACTTGAGCATACCAATGACCACGAAGATGGGGCAGAATGAGGCAATGCTTGTTCAGTTGTGTGTGGGGTCACTATGTGTCCTGGTTACCTAGTGCTGCTCTGACAAGAATATACCACAAATGGGATGGCCTTAACAGGAGTTTATTCTCTCACAGGTCAGAAGCTTTAAGTTCAAGTTCAAAGTGCCAGGCTCTAGGGGCTGTGTGAAAGCCCCTTGAACTTGGGCTTCAGCTCTGCCTCCTGCTCCCGGCCCACTGAAGCTAGAGGTATCTCTTCACTCAGGCAGCTACTGGCTGCTGAGGCTAACAAGCCCAAGACCAACAAATAAAAAGGCAAAGACCCCATGTTACCAAACCACATGGCAGACCATTAATTTAAGTCCATTATAAGTCCCAAGGTTGGCAGAGCATGACAGGCTTCTGAAAAATGACATGGTTATATGCAGGGTCTAAGCGTGCCATATGATAGAGACCATTCCCAAAGCTGCTTCTTATATATGGGAAGCAGACCACATCCCAAAGGCAGCTACTCAGCTGCTTGTGGTAGATCCCACCATGGAGTTGATTGCAAGTCTCATCATGGGGAAAAACTACCACCAGCTGCCCAGCCACTCAGCCAGGCCCAGCCAAGTTGACATACAAACATAACCACCACACTTCGGAGCCAACTCAATGACATCTAAGAACAACACAGAACTTGGAACAGTGCTTGATAACTGCCCTCTGCCAACTTCCCCATGGACTATGTCTCTTTGATCACGCCATTCCAGCTATATCTGCTTCTCTCTGTTTCTCGTATATACCAAACACATTCCACCCTCGAGACTTAGCACTAGTTGTGCTCTTTCCTGGAGTTCTTCCCTGTTCTGTCAGCTTCATTGTTACTTCTTCAGAGAAGCCTTCTTTGACCTTCCAGTTTGCACTAATCACAGGTCAAACAAAAAAACCAAACTCACTGACGTTGAGTCGATTTGACTCATAGCAACCCCTCCTTGGGTTTCCAAGGCAGTATCTCTACAGAAGTAGATTGCTCAGTCTTCCTTCCGAGGAGTGGCTGGTAGATTTGAACCACCAGCCTTCTGGTTAGCAGTCAAATGCCTTAGGCACTACTCCAACAGAGCTCCTAATTACAGGTCAGTAATTATCTATTTCCTTCAGATTATTCAACACTACCTTTTTAAAAAATTCTTTTCAGTGTCTGTGCCCCCAAATAGAAAGCAAACATCGCATCAGTTTTACTCAGTTATGACCCAAGCCTGTATACCAGATTCTAGGACACAGAAGTCCGTGTATTTGCAAGAATCCATGCTATCCACACTTGCATGTGTTCAATTCCATTTTACCTTTCACACAAATATCTCAGCTATTACCTTATCATTCCTTATGAGACTAGTAGATAGATTGGCACCCTGGGGCCCCAGAGCCTCCCTCTCAGGTCACCCAGGTATGGACATGGATGCTTTCTTTTACTTTCTCCATGCCCTCTCCTAGACATTCAACCTCTCCTCTCTTCTTTGGCAGGCCAATCAGTCAAGTTCCCACCAATCCACATCAACAATTGCAAAGTGAAGAAAATTTCAGAACTTCTTGTTCTGAGACTTTGAAAGACTTTTTTAATTAACTCAAACGGTTTCTCATAATAGATGGCTCCCAAGGTGAGCTCGCGGTTGTAACTCATGTGACAGGCGCCTCGCGGTCGAGCTGGGAGTGTGGGGCCTAGCGGGTTGTGAATGGCAGCAGCGCCTCAGGAGGGATCCAGGCTGATTCTCCACTCCAGGACCATCTGCTGTCTTATAATTTATATAGTTTGGAATACTTTTGTCTTTTGAACTCTAAAGTCTTTTGCATATATTTAAGTCTTAACTATTTAAATTTAGAGAAAGAAACAAATGAAATAAATGTATTTTCTCTGTTAGTCATAAATTTTATGAATTGGAAGTATTTTCTGAGATGATGAGAACCCCCTCCCTCTAGTTTTGAGAATGCAGGTATACTTCACATTAGGAAATCTAATACACAAAAATCTAAACCTCAAAATAGATTTTTGTGTATAATTACCCTTTACAGGAAAGGGCTGTCTTCAAAAGATTTTCAAAAGGTTTTCACCCAGAATTTCTTTAAATTGCCAGACTGCTAAAATAATTATAATTTACAAAATCTTGATATGTGTACACATTTTCATAAGCCCATCTACTGTGATTCTTCTGGGATGTCATCTAACTAGGGAGATGAATAGCCACTATACAGAGTCCTTAAATACAGGGGCCATGTGTTATTGATTTCTATATCCTTAGCAAGGAATATTGTGCCTATTCAATAAATTCTTGTGTGGTTGCATCATATATGATGACATATTTATATACACTAAAATATTGTTGGGCTGCAGTCTTGGATCTTCAGTTACCTAAAATATTATTTAGTGACAGTCATTATATATGGTATATAAACATGATTATCCTGATTTTGTAATAAAATAAATCACTATAAGAAAGAAAATCAATAAATAACTAGCAGAAGGAGGCAAGAAGATCTGGTTAGTTTCTTCAGACTAGATGTTTCTGCTCAGGTAGAGGTCTTTGGAGAAGGAACTGAGCCTCTGTTCCTAAAAACTTTTCAAAGCATAATGTGCCTCTCCATGGGCAGTGACCATGACCAAAAGTCAAGAATATTGTGCTAATTTATGGAATTTTTATAACCTAGTGTCTGTTCATATGGAAGCATTTCAAACTATCATCATGTTGCCAAAGCAAGCCAATTAAATTCCAGTTCTCATGAGGCTGAATGACAAAAAGAGCACTCAGAGAAGGCTTTGCACTATTTTCAGGTGGCTGAGCCCATGATAGCTCAAGGCTCTTATGGAACACCAGGAAGAAGTCATCAGGTTAGTGCCAGTTCCAGATGAGGAGGAGTGTCATTAGCAGGGGACAACAAGCTATAGGATTGTTACCAAGCAGTGAACTAATGTTGATATACTTTTTTGGCCATTTAGTCAACTCCAACTCATGTGACCCCATGTGTGCAAGAGTAGAAATGTGCTCCATAAGGTTTTAAATGACTGCTTTTTCTAAAGTGGATCGCCAAGCCTTTCTTCCAAGGTGCTCTGAGTGGACTCAAACCTCTGACCTTTCAGTTAGCAGGTGAGCATTAACCACTGCATCACTCAAGGACTCCATTGGTATGCTAACTATTCATTTATAGTGTGGTTTTTGCATTCTTGTATGCCATGATATAGCTGACAATACTTTAAGATAAGTTTCTAGAACAGATTCTTGACAGAAAAATTCTCATAGAGAAAATTCTATCTGCCAGTTGAGGTACTACTTCTGCACGTTAACAGAAGATCACTATCATTTGATTTTAGTGGTGGAATTCTTGGTCCTTTAAGGATCTCTGCTAGACTTGCTACTGTTGTTTGCATGAATTAGAAAAAATAGCTCCCTCTGGACAAATGAAACAAGGTACCTCTCTTCCAGGTAGACAGAGACTCACCCAGCTTGCTCACCCAGAGACAGCTCCAGGCTAGCTGAGCAGAGTTCAGGAAAAAAAAAAAAAAAAATGAGGCTCACCCATAAACTACCCTTTCTATGAGAAATATGGTGCTGTGTAGGAGTCACTATTCCCTCAAATGCCACAGCTCCTGGCAGTAAAGCTAGACTCCAGCCAGACACATCACTGCATGAAGATGACATCCTCCCATCTGCATGCTACAGGAAAGCAGCCTTGAATGATCTGTCTGCTCCCACAGGGATGAGGCTGTGTGTAGTTCAGTGGACTTTATTCATACTCAAGCCCTGACATGCTTCAAAGGGGACCAGGGTCAGTGTCTCTTAGGCCATGGTATTCTCTCTGCATATATCTGAAATTTTATTCACACTAACTGAGGGTCCTGGATCCAGCATCCCCTCAATCCACCTCCTGGAATAACTACCCAAGGAGAGCATGAGGAAATGAGATAAAATCCATGAAGCCTCCTTGTGTGAATTAGGTAGCATTAGTTTGGAGTTCCCTGAACCTAGTCTCTTCATGTCTGAACCTGCACAGCATATCCACAGGACTCTTCCAATAAACCATATTGTTGTCATTAGGTGCCATCAAGTCAGTTCCAACTCATAGTGACCCTATGTACCACAAAACAAAACACTGCTCAGTCCTATGCCATCTTCACAGTTGCTGCTATCTTTGAGTTCTTTGTTGCAGCCACAGTGTCAATTCATCTCATTGAGGGTCTTCCTCTTTTTGGCTGATCCTCTATTTTACCAAGCATGATTTCTTTCTCTAGGGAGTGATCCCTCCTGATAACATATCTAAAGTATGTGTGATGAAGTCTTACCATCCTCACTTCTAAGGAGCATTCGGGCTATACTTCTTGCAAGACAGGTTTGTTCATTCTTCTAGCAACACCATAATTCTAAGGCACCAATTATTCTTTGGTCTTCCTTATTCATTGTCTAACTTTGGCATGCATATGAGGCATATGAAAATACCATGGCTTGGGTGAGGCACACCCTAGTTCTCACAATGACATCTTTGCTTTGAACACTTTAAATAGATCTTTTGCAGCAGATTTGCTCAATGCAATACACTGATTTCTTGACTGCTGCTTCTAAGGGCATTGATTGTGGATCCAAGTAAGATGAAATCTCTGATAACTTCAAGCTTTTCTCCATTTATCATGATGTTGCTTATTGGTCCCATTGTGAGCATATTTGTTTTCTTTATGTTGAGGTGTAATCCCTACTGAAAGCTGTAGTCTTTGATCTTCATCAGTAAGTGCTGCAAGTCTGCTTTGCTTTCAGCAAGTAAGGCTGTGTCATCTGCACTCTGCAGATTGTTAATGATTCTTCCTCCAATCCTGATGCTGTGTTCTTCTTCATATAGTTCAGCTTCTCAGAATACCAATAAGCCATACACCATAGTAAATGAGAAGTCCCTGGATGATGCAAACAGTTAGCATGCTCAGCTGCTAATTAAAAGGTTCAAGTCCATCCAGAGACACTTGAAAAGAAAGGTCTGGCAATCTACTTCTGAGATATCAGCTATTGAGAATCCTATGAGGAACAATTCTACTCTGACACACACAGGTCACCATGAATCAGAGTTAACATGATGGTAACTGGTTTTTAGTAAATAAGGGACACTGCAGGATCTCACTGGGATTTCATAAAGAATAAAACTCTTTGGGCCTTCTGTGGCTTCTATCTAGGTGCACCTCTTTTCCAACAAATATTCAGGGTTCTGAGATGTTTCAGTAAGGTCCTAATACAAATTACTAATAGAGGTTACTATATTTGCACAGTATTTCATCAGAAACCAAGAGGCTACTCAATGAAACAAAAAATGTGATCTTGCAAGCAAGGACTGTGTGACCACAGTTTTGATGTATGCTATTTCTCTCTTTCCTGTGCACATCGAAGCACCTGCATAACTTACTCTCAACAAGCTATTCATTACATTCCCCACACTAACCTGGAATGAATGACACAGTGAAAGATTTTCTTTAAGAGGCCTTTGAAGGCATGCTCAGCTAGAGAATTTAAAAGAGGATTTACAAAACAATTTCAAAAACCCAAAGTATCAGTTGTGATATTTTTAAACAAAAAGGATACACACATATTAAATAAAATGATCAAATAAGAAAAAAGGCAGGAAATATGGTAAAAATATATTAGCCAATGGTTGTATTACTGTAACTTTGCTATGATCCAAATGTTGAATAACAGACAGCAACTTCAATATATATCACTAATAGCAAAATGCCTCCTTTTATTGGAGAAAAAAAAAATGAAAAACTATTTTGCTGTAAGCAGTTTTGAAATGAATATCTGATTCAAAACTTCCCTGGTGCATATAATGGCATGCTAATTTACATTTTAATTACTTCCTAAGAAATCAAAGCATTTGTTGACAGTAGAACATAATGTCAACTTCACGGTGCACTGTTGGTGGATGCTTAATGAACTTAATTAGATAATTAGTGATGTTAATTATCCTTCTATTATGAAGATAAAGATGTCTCACAAATGATGGTAAAGAAACATCATTAAAGGTATCAGTGTTTGCTTTGTTCATTTCCTTCTATTTTTCACACTCCCGTAACAGGGACTGATAGACAAGTGACTGGTGAAGACTTCCTCAAAATGGGAAAAGGAAGACAAATTTCCATCAACCCATTTCTAGCCTCTCCATACACTGTATATATGAATGCTATGCTGATGTTCCAAACAGCTGATGTAAGGACCCTGCCAGATCTGGTGTGAAGTTTCTTGTTCAAACGACCTCCTTCCTGCTTGCTCTCTTATTACTGATGTGATGAGTGGGTCCTAGCATCATTTATTTGTAGAATGGGATTGTGTGCATGTGTGTGTGAGTATGTGTGTACATGCACATGTTCATCAAAGAAAGAGAAGAAATAAAAGAGGGTGTTCTGGTTTAGTGCCCAGACCACCAGGAAGAAAATCTAAAGGGCTAATGCAACCCCTGCTCTCTCCTGACCTGAGTGCATTTCGTCTGTGATCTGGTCATGGTGCATTTCCCACCTGCTCTGTCCTGGGATGCTGTGCCCTGTGCATCCTGGGTGTGGTGGTGACTCACAGATGCCTGCAAAGCCAATAGCTATAATACATGTTGTTGTTGTTATGTGCCATCAAGTCGGACCCGACTCATAGAGACCCCTCCTTGGGTTTCCAAGGCAGTATCACTACGGAAGTAGATTGCCCCATCTTCCTTCTGGGGAGTGGCTGGTGGGTTTGAACCACCAGCCTTCTGGTTAGCAGTCAAGTACCTTAGCCACTATGCTACCAGAGCTCCCTATAATACATAGACTTTGTTTTTAATTGAAGGGAAAAAGGAAATTTTTCTGAGGTTTACAACAATAAAATATTTGGCTTAGTTATTTTTCTTTCTTTCTTATCCCCAAACACACCACAACCAGAAGTATAACGCAAGTCCTTCTGGAAATAGTCCCAGTTTGGGCAGCAATAAGACCAGGCTAGGGGGAATGCCATTATTTTTAAGGCCAGTTATCTCAGAAAAGCATCAAGGGAAAATCAGTCTTTGGCAGCCTTGCCCACTACAAGAAAACTGAGGTTCTATTTAACAGAAGGTTTTAGTAACCGTTCTCACATCAGTAACAGCAAGACAGACTTTCGAAGTCTTGTTTTTTAAAAATCATACATTTTTCCTTTTAACATTCATTTGTTTCTGAGTGGTTTTATTCCTCTACCTGATTGTCCCATTTAATTACTTGGTCATGAGACTTTTCCCACTACCTAAGACAACTGAGTTTTCCAAAAATACAGCATTATGACTTGTTATAAAGTCAGGGGTCTGGAATGTGTGTTTTCCTGTTCACTGAGATACCTTCTCTTTTCTAAGAGTTTGTCCTAACCTGTTCCACTCCTGGCTTGTTGATAAACAGCTGTCCTGCTTTCCTGCCATCCCAGACAGAATGTGTCAACAAATCCTAACTCTCTCAAGGTGCCCTTTCCCCTTCAATTTTACAAGTCATTGCATGTCTTAGTCTGTGCGGCTGGGTCCCTCCACGGCAGCAATTTGGGCCGCCTGCTTCCAAACATTTCTCTTAACATCATAATCATCTCCTGGGAAAGTCCCTTTTGTGGCCCACAGATATTGTATTGAATTCTCTACAAGTTTATGTAAAAATATTCCATGTGCTGCCTTTCTGTATTTCAGATTGTTAAATTTTCCTGTAACCTTTTAAAGATCTTTTTAACTCTTTAATGATAAATCTTCTATAAAAATTCCAATTTCTATTTACACAATTGCATTTTGAGTTTCTAAGCTCTCACTTTCTGCTCTACCATTCACTTGTTTCTTTACTTCAAAACCTATTCCTTTCTATTTTCAAACCTCTCTTCTCACCCTGGGGCTCTCCTGAGACTATTTTTCCTAAGTGAAGGAGATCTAGGGCTTGAACTTCAAGTGCTGAGGTGCTCAACCTTGGACATGGACATGCCAAAGCATTAAACTTGGAAGCATTGGTATCATCACCAGGCCTCACACACTTTGCTGAAAGAGCAGCAGGGCTTCTCTAACCTAAATGTGACTTCAGCCTCATCAGCAGGAAACAAATGTGAAAATGAAGCAAAGTAAGACCAGGAATCACCTGACCACTCCCACAATGATCACTTGTTGTTGTTGTTAGTTGCGGAGTCAGCACCAACCTATGGTGACCCACATATGGAATAAACCATTGCTTGTGTCATCTTCTGGAGCTCTGGTAACATAGTGCCTAAGGCACTTGACTGCTAACCAGGAGGCTGGCAGTTCAAAGCCACCAGCCACTCCTCAGAAGGAAGGTTTTGCAATCTACTTCTGTAGTAATACCACCTTGGAAACCCAAGGAGGGGTCACTATGAGTCAGGGCAGACCAACGGCACATAACAACAACAACAACTGTATCATCTTCATGATCATTGGTTTGCTTGAATCCACTGTTGTGGCCACTGTATATCTTGAGTGTCTTACAACCTAGGGGGCTCATCTTCTAGCACTACAGTATTCTATTGCACTCCATAAAGTTTTCATTGGCTAGCTTTCAGAAGTAGATCACCAAGCCTTTCTTCCTGGTCTATCTTAGTCTGGAAACTCTACTGAAACCTGCTCACTATGGGTGACCCCGCTAATATTTGAAATACTAGTGGTATAGCTTCCAACATCACAGCAACATGCAAGCCACCACATTACAACAAACTGATAAATGGTGGTAGACATTGATCATTAATGCCTTCCCATTCCGTGCACTAACTTTCTTCCCTGTAACTTTTATTTGGGTTACATGACTCCTTAAGAAGGAAATAACCATACTTAAACACTCATGGATGAAGTGATATCATGTCTGGGATGTTGCTTCAGAAGTATTTGGGACAGAGAAGAAAGTGGATAGCAATAGAGAAGAGACAAGATTGGCCATGAGTTGAAAACTGTTGAAATGATAGATACAAGGGAGTTATTACCCTCTCTTCTCAAATTCTGTGCATGTTTGAAAATTTCTACAATTTTTTTTCAACAAATATAATAGATAAAGTGTTCAGAATTATGGCCAAAAATGTTATTTCCCTTGTTGGGGATCTAGCCAGAGCTGTCCTGGACCAAGCTATCATCATGCTGCTGGTCTCAGCCAAAATCTCATTCTTCCCCAGGACAAGGCTGCCCCATGCTGAGGACAGGAAAGGTTTGTCTGGGCAGTAGCCAACAGCAGATCCACAGCGACCCTACCCACACAAGGGCCCAGCCGTTGAGACCTCCTGGGCCCCAGGACAGAGCACAGTTGGTCTTATAGAAGGTGCTGGAATGTCTTGGTGGGCATAGGATGCTTACATTTAGAAAAACCCTGGGGTAAATGACTAGTGCTCTCCTGTCCTTACCAGGGCAGACATTGCATTTTTGCCAAAAGTTTGTCTTTGGTATTCAGAAATTCCATTGGGTCACACTCTGGCTTCTAATAACTTCTTGTTCACTTCTATGGCCCTGGCTTCCCTTTGTGGGCCATTTGTGCTTTCTAATATATGACTCTGAAAAGAGAAACTAGAAGTTTGCTTAGCTACTTGAAGTAGCCACAGAAACATGGAGGACACTAAGACATAGCCCTCCTCCATGGGGGTCTTAAGGAGCTCTGGGGGCATAGTTGTTAAGCATTAGGTTGCTAACCAAAATGTCAGTGGTTTGAACCCACCAACCACTCTACAGGAGAAAGATGGGACAGTCTGTTCCTGTAAAGATTTATAGCCTTGGAAACCCCATGGGGCAATTTTAAAAGCAAAAAACCAAACTCACTGCCATTGAGTCAATTCGACTCATAGTGACCCCTCCTTGGGTTTCCAAGGGAGTATCTCTACTGAAGTAGATTGCCCAATCTTCCTTCCTAGGAGTCACTGGTGGGTTTGAACCCCCAGTCTTCTGGTTAGCAGTCAAATGCCTTAGGCATTATGCCACCAGAGCTCACTACTCTATACTATAGGGTCACTATGAGTTGAAATCAACTCCAGTGCAGTAAGTTTGTTTGGGGATTTGTGGAGGCCTTGCTCCTTTATGACCTTCCCAAGATTTAGGTCAGGGACAGTATGTGGATCTCTTTCCTCTACTGGGATCCCAATGGCCCCTTCATAGGTCAGCTGTTGCCACATGCACAGTTGACCCTGGGAGGAGGGAGGAAAACATACAGCTCAAGCCTTCTGAACAAGACATAGGCTCAGGGGCCTGTTTCCACCCAGAGGGGTTCCTGACCCCCTTTATAGGTAGAAGAGGTCCTATACCATCAAACTTCTTCCTCTGGCTCTGGTTCCTAATAATTCTACCAAGAAATCTCCATTTTAGAGTAGTTCAGAGGCATCTGAACCACACACCTGCCAAACCCAAGGCACTCTTCTCTCCTTTTGGCCTGATATAAAAGGCTTCAGCAAGTGTGTATAACTACAATATAGGCCGCCAGCCACCACCACCCCAAGGCCCTAACCTCTCATCTAAGCTCCAAGAGTAGCACCACCCCACCCTGCTTAACCCTCACCTATGGGTATGATGACTGCATAGCCAGAGCACAACATCCCCGACTCAGGCCTCTGTCCATGCCCTGCCTTAGACGCCTCCCCACAACCCATTGAAGATGACTGTGACCTTCTTCAACTTAGAATACACTGTTCCACACATGCTTCAAATTCACACCCACTTTCAGTCTCACATTTCAGCTTCACTCTTACAGACCCCTTCTCACCTTGGCACTAGCTCCCCTGTGTGAATTTTCTGTTAGTGCTTTATTTTTTAAAACAGATGATAGTACATTTTGTATTTCTGAATAATTTTAGATGTATAGAAAAATAATAAAATGGTACAGAAAGCCCTCATCTACACATCACCCAGTTTCTTCTAATGTTAGCATCTTCTATCACCACAGTGATCTGTCAAAACTAAAAAGTCAACACTGGTTGTTGATGTTATATAAGTATGTGTATATATATATATATATATATATATATATATATATAATTCTAAACCCAAAACAGGAAAGTCTGAACTTGACCAAGTGAGCAAAGTCATGTCTACAGCTATGAAGAATGGCTGGCCACAGTTTACACCCTGGATTTCTCCGAAGTGTGGGTAGATACAAAGGTGTGGCTCCCATAACACCCTGAGTTGATCTTTGGTTGTTTCAAGGAGGGCCAAAGATCTCTATATCTATTCAACAGAGCAATGTCCATGGCCTTCACCCTGCCAGAGACAGTGATTTCCCAGTTAAATCCCAGCACAGATTGGTGAGGTTCAAAGGGAAGAAGAAGAAATAACATTTACCTTATAAGCCTTACCTCAAAGTTGAGTCACCTGCCAAGAAAAGAATATTTTCTACTGAAAATGAAGATAGGTAAGAGGAATTATGAATTGTCTGTCATATGTCTCACTCCAAGGAACAATTTATCAGTGTTACAGAGCTGTCAGCCACTGACATGATAAGGAATAACACCAAATGAATAATGTTTCCTCCACTACCAACTCCTTTAATTACAAGCCTCTTCTTTCCAGAAGAGAGACAGAAGATATAGAAACACCAATTTCATGCACTTGTGCCTGAATAATGTCTCCATGCTGCTTTTTCCAGATGGCAACCTTCTCACTGGAGGAACTAATGATGTGGGCATATTTAGGGAAAAACCAATAACGGAGTCTTTAACCTTCAACAACAAAAAGCGTGTTGTACAAAATGTTCCTTGGGATACATTAGAAAATATCAATTACATTGCTCACTGAGGTGTAATCAGCTGTAATAATCAAAATTAATTTTTAAAAATAATTAAACAGACCCCAGGGCAAATAGTTGATGCTCTTATCCTGTGACATCATGGTATACATATGTACCTGTGAAGTTCTGCCTTCTGTTCACAACAAAGACATCTCGGGAAGATGAGTGATGGATGCTGGGGCTGAAGCTGTTGAGTTTCAGCTCAGCCAGAGGAGGGGGCATTTCCTCCTCTGTACTGTGCAGTTCAGCACATATTCTTTAAGAACCTGCTCTTAAGAACCTGCCTTTGAGATCCAGGGTTTGTGTCCAGTCCACTTGAGCTACTGATAGAAGGTTGTGGTAAGCAAAGTTGTAGTTAATTTTCTTAACTGAAAACATAGTCCATTATACTTAAAAAATAATTTGCCTAAAAAAACCACATGATAGTATAAGCAACAAAATAGATAAAGAAATGAGGTTAAAGGTAAAATGGGGGTCAAATGGGAAGCAGGAAGTCAGGGAGAGGGTGTGTATGTGCATGTGTGCTACTTGTATATGTGTGTACATGTGTGTACAACTGTGTGCATGCCTGTACATGTGTGTATGCCTTTATATATGTATACCTGTGTGTGTATATGTGTGTGGTGTTTCTCTGTGCATGCATGTGCACAGATGTGTGCACACGTGTATGTGTGTGTATGTGTATATATGTCTGTGTGTGTTGCAGAAAGTTATTCCATTAGATGTGTGTAGCAGTTACAAGATCGGATCACACTTATCTCTTGAACTTCCTAGTGCCCAGATCAAAGAGGAACATATAATCATTTGCAAAATCTCTGTATCCATATGAGTTGTAGAAAAACAGCTTTTCCTGGCAAAATAATCTAAGGGGAACTTCCCCATGGCTGGTTAGAAACCTAGGGTGCCTTGCTGAACATCAGTCCAGCCACACTGGCCTCTACTGTCTTGGAACACCCCAGCACATGCCTACCTCAGAGCCTTTGCCCCACTCTTCTCTCTGCCTGGACACTCTTCCCCAGGGAGTCACAGGGATCATGCTCTTCCTTAATTCTGCTACAGTGACCCCTTGCCAGGGAGGGCTTTGCTAACCACCTTTGCTAAATAGCATGGAACCTCTCTCGTTATCCTCTTACCCCTTGATTGCTTTTTCTCCTTTGCAATTATCACTACCCAACACTGTGAATTTATTTATATTTATTGTATTTTTCACCCTTGAGAATGCAGTATCCAAGAGAGCAGAGGATATGTCAGATTTGTTCTTGGCTGTAACCTCATACTTAGAATAGGGTACAGAGTAATCACTCAGTAAACATATCTTGAATGAATGAATGAGACCTCAATTCAGCAGCCTCCCTTCCCAAAAGACAGTGTCAATCTTGCTCAAGTTCTGCTCACTCTATTGACCATGTCTGCTCAATAACCAGTCTGCCTTTGAATATAAGTCAGTGACTCCAATATTAGGACATTTGGCAGAATATGAGTTCCATAAACAGCCACAGCAATAGTTCCAGTCCCATGCTCTTCCAGAACATTTCCATTCCCCCATCAGTAGGTAGAGTTCCCCTACTCTTGAACTTGAACAGAACTTTGAGTCTGTCTTGACAAGTGAAATATGGTAGGAATGATGCTGTATGACTTCTGAAGCTAGGTCATAAAGGGCAATATGGCTCTTGGTCTCAGGACAATAGTCCTTGAGACCCAGCCACCATGTTGTAGGCATCCCACCTGACAACTTCTGCTAAGGCCTCACACCACCCACATCAACCACCATATGTGTGAGTGAATGAGCCCTCAGGTGATTCCAGCCCCCTGCCACTGAGTCTTCCAGCTGAGGTCCAGATAATATGGGGCCAAGACAAGCCATACAAACTTCATAGAATCCACAATCACAAAAAATCATTATTTGGCCCAGGCAGTTTTAGGGTGACTCATTATGTAGTTGTAGATAAATGGAAGAGAAAATCCACAGATTTAGGCCCCACATGGTCTAAAAGGCCCAACACTACACTTTATCTCCTGGAAATGGTCCTACTGTTTTTGCCTCCCCTTGCTGGGCCCACACACCCAGGAAGCATTGCACTAGTGGTAGCTGAACACAGTGACTCAAAAGGAGATTAGGAACAAAAATTTCTTTCTTTTTTTTTTTTTTTTTTTTCTTTTTTTCAAATATTCCCTGATCCTAACAGTACCCATTTTCACTTCGAGGTCCCTGTGGTTCAAACAGTTAAGTACTTGGCTATTTACTGAAAGGTTTGCAGTTCAAGTCTGCCCAGAGGTACCTTGTGAAAAAGACCTAGAAATCTACTTCTGAAAGACCAGCAATTAAACACCTTATGTAACACAGTTCTACTCTAACACACCTGGGGTTGCCATGAGTTGAAATCGACTTGGTAACAACTGGTTTGTTTGTTTGCTTTTTATATTCACTTCAATTAAAGCTAGGCTAAGACCTGGTGGCTTCCTGGGATGTAGCCTCAATTGAGAACCCACATGGGTACCCTTCAACACTCAAAAAAGCATGGAATTAGATCACATCCAGTGGCAGCAGACAGGAGATGTGACTCATGAGGCTGAAGCTGATGTCTAATGCTTCTCTATGGGAAGAATCTTGGCTCACCTCTGCCTTGCACTCAGGGTCCTTGGTCAGCCGGCTGGGCATCAGTCTCATGGCTGAAGACAGGCTCCCACTCCACGAAGTAACTTTGCTGTGGTGGGTGACATTTGAGCGACTGGCCAGCATCTTCTTCTCAGATGCTGGGGGAAGGAGAAGGAAAGAATGTCAGGAGGTGAAGGAAAGAGGAGGACATACAAAGGGCCAGCCAGGGGCATGAGCCAAGCATTTCTACCTCCAACAAAGGAGACAGCCCAGGCCACAAGATGGTACTGTCATGTTCTGAAGCTCCCTGGACTAAGAAATGTAGTGAGAACTTTGAAACGGCCCAGACGTGGATTAAAACCCAAGTTCTGAGGTTTGTTTATTAGCAGCAAAATATTAGACAAGTTAACTAAAGTTCTTGAGCCTTAGCTTTCTTATTCTGTAAAATGGGCTTGATAGTGTGCAACCTTACTTAGATATCATGAAGATACATAAGACTATGTGTTCAATGCCCAGAGCATGGAATATAGAAAGTGTTCAATATTCATGATTGCTGACAAAAGGAGAGCAACTTGTAGGCTTTGATATGCATCTTAAACCAGTTTATTCCACTCTATGTGCCACCTCTTGTCTGTCAATTTGTCATAGTGTGGTGGCTTGTGTGTTGCTGTGAGGCTGGAGGTTATGTCACCATTACATCAAATGCCAGGAGGGTCACCCACGGTGGGTAGGTTTCAGTGGAGCTTCTAGACTAAGATAGACCAGGAAGAAGGAAAGGGACATCCACTTCTCAAAGAATTGGCCAGTGAAAACTTCATGAATGTCAGAGAAACACTGTTTGATATAATACTGGGAAACTTTATGAATATCCCTGAAACATTGTCTGATATAGTGCTGGAAGATGAGCCCCACAGATTAGAAGGCACTCAAAATAAGACTGGGGAAGAGCTGCCTCCTCAAAGTAGAGTCAACCTTAATGAGATGGATGGAGTAAAGTTTTTGGGATTTACATTTGCTGATGGAGCATGATTCAAAATGGGAAGAACAGCTGCAAATATCTCAAGTATAACAAGCATTGTAAGGATGGTGTGTGACCAGGCAATGTTTGATTCTGTTGTACATAGGGTCACAATGGGTCGGAGCTGACTCGATGGCACCTAACAACACAACAACAACATGTACATGGGTAAATACGTCCTATTTAATTGTATTTTCCCATGAAATAGAAGGTGATATTTTAACTTCAAATTATACATATATGTATTTATACAATTATGTATGAACATCTCTGCTGCACCTAATTTGAAAAGCCTATTAAATAAAGCTTCTGCACACTGGATGCGGCACAATGGACATGGAGATAACTCCTTCTTGAACCACTATGGATTTTGTTATGCTAAAAGACTTAAAAATGAGTATATAAGCCATAATTTAGACAGCAATGACATCCTCAAAACAAAATTAAAATCTCATTCCTGCAACTGCAATTCCTGCAATTGCCTAATATGAGGGTGGAAATGTTAAGCCACTGATAGCATGCAAATGACATTAATATCTGTGGGATGAAAACTTTCACTTGAGAGATAAGGAAACTTAGGTTCAGGGTCACTGCATGATGTGGTACAAAGTTGCAAAGCTGGTAGGTGAATACCAGGGTGGGGACTAGGACTCCAAGCTCTAGTACCTGAGCTAGAGCTCTGCATATAGTGGTCCTTCTGTCTAAGAGATTCCTAGAATCTGATTGCTTGGTGGCACCTCAAGCCTTCCTTTCATTCCAGATGCAAAGCAGCATTTGCTGTTTGTGAGAAAAGATAAGTGGCAGCGATGCAAATCCCACCCACAGAAAGGTTAAGACAGAGAGTCTGGGTAGAGAAAGTCTTGAGGCCCTGAGTGGAGTCTTGGAACTCTGGCTTTATAAGAACCAAGAGTTGCTATTCCCTAGATCCAAGTAGATAGAGACCTAAGTAATTCTGCCAAGCCTTGAGCATGGTCTCCTCCCAGAGTGGGGTGACTTCTTCAATCTTCACTTCACTCTCTCCAGTTTTCACGGAGAGATCAATCTTGAAGGCATCCTCCAGTGCCTGCCGTCTCTGTGCCACAAGTTGCTGCCAGAGAGTCCGCACTATCCTCTGAATGTTGTGCTGGACTACAGGAGAGAAAACATGCATAATCAAAGTGGTCTCAGGGATTCTTACAGAGAAGGTCATAGGATGGGCATTGTGTCTGCTTTTATTCACATCCTATAACTTAATTTCTTGAAGTTCATCCAGCCTTGTCAGCTCTGGCCAGAAGGCAGTCAGAAGATAGAGCCACAGGACTGACAGTAATGGTACCAACCCCAGTGGCCTTTCCCATCTCTAATTGCTGGCACCAACTCCTCCCCTGCCTTTCTTCTCAGATCTGGCACACATGATTGGTGGATACATGGACCCTCTTTACCCATCATCTAATTCTGTTGGGTATCAAACAGATAGTTTCCTTGTGTGAGCTCTAGGTAACCAGATAGCCCTGAAAGAGCTCATCCCAACCTTCCCTTTCATGTTAGGCCCTCAAGGAAATAGACACAAACCCAAGGCTGTGTCTGGATCCCCAGAACCCCAGCAAATCCTCTTCCCTTGCTCTGGACTGTGCTTCCTATAACCACCTATCTCCATTGCCTGGATTTGCCCAGGTATGGTCAGATCTATCAAGCTAGCTCTGCCTGATGTACCCTAGATCTATAATCCCTGAAACCATGCATACATTTTCTCTGATCTTGGGTCACTTAGCCTCTTGAGTCTGTTTTTCTCACTCTAAATAGATGGACATTTTTCAGTCCAGCTTTACTGGCCAAATCCCAGAGTGTATGTGCATTTATGTTGTAATTAACAGTGTGTCAGAATAAACTTTTAAGTGACAAGAGTTTTGAGCACCAGCTTTGGGCACCAATATGGCCAAAACTCAGTGGCCCTTGTGCTCACCATCTTATATCACAAGACATCATAAGGTAAGGTGCACAGTCTGCAAATCAGTGTAGAAGAAGGTCTACTGGAGCTTCCTGGATCAAGGGAGAACAACCTCACAAACACATGGATCTGACTGTTTTTGGTTTACAAACTGCCAATTCCTTTAACTTGATTTGGGATTTGTAAATCCAAGCATAAACTCTGTCAAGCCAAAAAATCTCAAAACAAGTAATTTGTTTATTTACTCTGTTCTCATTTTCTAGGGAAGAAAGCTAAGAGGTGGCTAAGTAATGAGATGGCTTAGTATTTTCTGTATCTAGTGGTTCTCTAGAGCTCTGGTAGCATAGTGGCTAAGACACTTGCCTGCTAACCAGACGGCTGGCGGTTCAAACCCACCAGCCACTCCTCGGAAGGA
>NW_006921639.1:3368770-3379176 GCF_000298275.1 Orycteropus afer afer | reverse complement strand
ACTTGACTGCTAACCAGAAAACTGGCGGTTCAAACCCACCAGCCACTCCTCGGAAGGAAGGTTGGGCAATCTACTTCCATAGTGATACTGCCTCGGCAACCCAAGGAGGGTCGCTATGAGTTGGGTCCAACTCGACGGCACATAACAACAACAACAACAGTGGTTCTCTGGTCGCATAGTGCCTAAGGCATCTGAGTGCTAACCAGAAGGCTGGTGGTTCAAACCCAGTGACCACTCCTCAGAAGAAAGATGGGGCAATCTACTTCCATAGTGATACTGCCTCGGAAACCCAAGGAGGGGTCACTATGAGTCGGGTCCAACTCGACGGCACATAACAACAGTGGTTCAAAAAAAAATATTATAGTTAGGGCCTCTGGGGTTCCAATAAATACACAAAGTTCCTAGTCTAACTAAGCCCCACACAGCTTTCTCTTTTTTTTAATCCATCCATCCATCCATCCTTCCATCCATTCCATTCCATTTCTAATATGCAAAGAGCTTTCCAATTTTATTCTCTGCCACATTACATTTCTGCACTTGTGCATTTTTCCGGGATTCCTTACAACCTTTTATACCACTATCTCATCCACCTCCCAAAAATAGAGAACAAATAATATGTACCATCAGTCAAACTTGAGTAATCTTCTCCTCTTTTTTCTCTCACTTCTTCATTTGGGGAAAGAAAGACTTGATGATAAGGAGTCATTCTAGGCTTGGGTTCCAATCCAAATCCTTCTGGATAGCTGGTAGAAAAGAAACTGTTCATTATAAATTCTAGACTCTTTGTGATCATTCTATTACTCTTTATTATTGATATGTATCCCCCAAACTCAGTAGATATCAACTTTTCCAAGCTGATATCAACTTGGAAAAGATTAGAATCTTGTTAAAATTAACACCTTAAGATAATTTCCAGTACAGATATTATATAATGTTATTTTGGAAAAAAAGGAGAAACACTTTTCTTTAATCCTGTCTTACTAAATACTATCCATTCTCCCTACAGGCTCCCTGAATTTTCTCTTGGTTTCTCTACCATCAAAACTGGTCATTTGTGCACCCCAAAGCATTGAAACATGCCTTCCTTTGGCACGGATTTCATCCTGGTTTGAATGAGGCCAGAGGCTAGCTTCATTGGCATGTCACCTGGACAGACACACAGTGGGCCCAAATTCAGAAGGGGCCTTGGTTTAGTGCTCTGAAGTCACCAACTTTAAACTCTTAGTAACTTTTAACAACGTCCACATTTTAATTTTGCTAAGAATCCCACATCTTATGTTGCCAGTTCTAAGTGTATACATCGCAGTATATATAGCAGGCACCCTGTTGACTATGTACTCCTGGAGTTTGAGTCATGTTAATGTCCATGCATTCCCTTCCCTAGAGACTCCTTCAGCATCATGAGTACAATAGGCACAATCCAGTGTTTGTGGATTGTATTGACAAACACGGAAATGAAAAATACCAACATATGAGAATATTCATTCTCAACATTTCTAGAATAAAGTAGTACTACACTCACCCTTTGAATTTGGGGCCATTCTACTAAATAGAGGAATGGAATCTGAAGAGGATGCAATTTCAAGCACATAAATTAATCAGCATGCCACATTACTTACCTATGCTGTTTTTATGTTGTTAGCTGCCTTTGAGTCAATTCCAACTCATGGCAACTCCAAGTCTGCAGAGTAGAATTGTTCCATAGAGTTTTCAAGGCTGTTACCTTTCAGAAGCAGATTGCCAGGCCTCACTTCTGAGGTGCCTCTGAGATGAGTTTGAAATACCAACATTTTGGTAGCCTAGCACTTACCATTTGTGTCACTAATTCTTGAGATGTAAACCAACAAACAAACAACAACAATGAAAAAAAAACTCACTGCCATCGAGTTGATTCCAGCTCCTAGTGACCCCCTTTGGGTTTCTGAGGCTGAAAATCTTTATGGAAGTAGATTATCCAGTCTTCCTTCCACAGAGTGGCTGGTGGGTTTGAACTACCAACTTTCTGGCTAGCAGTCCAATGCCTTAAGCACTACACCACTAGAGCTCCTTGTGTATAATACACAGTGAATATATATATAACATAATACACATATATATATAATATATATATATATATATAGTATAAGGCACAGTAAAATCTGTAAAAGCTGGCACCTGTGTAAGGTGAAAATCTGTCAGAGACAGAAAACTCAAATATTTTCCACTAATAGAGAGCGATAGACAAGTGATAGACTACATACACCCTGTAAAAGGCAGAAAACTTGTGAGACTCAGAAAAACAAGACAGTTCTGTTGAGTTCTGACCCTTACTGCATAGGTTTCACTGTATATATAGTGTGTGTGCACAGATGCATATGTATATATCCTTTTTGTAAGAAAAATTATTCTTAGTTTACATAATAAAATATATTATGTATTTTTTCCATTCTAAGATTACATTTATCAAATGTTAATGTTTCTAAAATCTGGCTGCATCATAAAATCAATATGTGTACTTAATATTGGATTTTTTTCTGCCTCAAAAATTAAATCAATGAGATAGCTTACAACTAGTGGTGTCTTAGAATTGAGGAAACAGGGTAAATTATTATTTCATGATGATTCTAGCCGCTTACTACATGAAGAATTTGGGGACAACTTACTATATAATCAAACATTGCAAATAAGATCAACAAAATGATTATGTCATTAATACCTCAATCAAGGGTCCCTCGAAAGCTAGCTTTTCCGTGCTTACTACCGCTGAGCAAGGAAACAAACAGATGGGTCTTACCTTCTTGTATTGAGCAGCAAAAAGCAGTGCATGAGACACAGGAGGAAGCTGATGTTTGAATTGTAGGTGGCAAAGACAATGTCCCAGTGCTCCTGCAGAAAGTTCAGGCTGCTGAGAAGGCTGAGGCATTCAGAGAGGGACTGCCAGGGCTTGGAAAGGCAATACAGGATGACTTTATTCAAACTGCTGTACAAAGCGCTGAGGACGGCTTCCCTTTGAGAAGAGGCATTCTCGATGACCTATGTCATAAAAGTAAAAGACATATTCACATATTCTTGTGAACACTTTGTGATTTAGGTACTGACCTAGTCAAGTGTAAAAATGGTGAGATCAAAAAGAAAAAAAGGATCACATTTCTAAAATGCAAATGGACTAGTTCCCTCTACGCTTAATGTTCTATATAAATGAACAATCAATAAGGCCAATTCAAGCATTTCAGTTTACAAAAAAAACTTGTGTGAAAATAAAAAGAATTCTTTTTAAAGTTCACCAGGGTCACACAATGGAAAACAGGCCTAGGGATAAGAAATTTCTGAAAAACAAGTAACAAGGCCAACATCCAGTGTTTGAAGGCATGCTATTAATAGAGCCTAATTTTTGAAACAAAAGAAAGGCCTGGCAATTTACTTTCAAATTCTCAGGCATTGAAAGTGCTTATGGAGCACAGTTCTACTGTTACACTCAGGGTTGCCATGAGTCAGACTCTACTCCAACTATTCTTGTTAATATTTAGTATTTTATAATAATATTTTAAAATAATTAACATACATTGTGTGTTAACAAAGTTGCAGATAACAAGCCAAGCATTTTGCATATATTTACATATATTGCATCAATTAAACCTCAAAACCACACCATGAAGTATACATTGAGATTACCTTAGTTAGGGATAAGGAGACCAAGGATCAGAGAGGTGGTCAGCAAGTGTCAGAAGAGGTCCTCAGACCCATACCCATGCTCTTAACCATCAGGCTATAGCATACCATGGAAAGAGAAGCTATCTAAAGGAGAAGGGGATCTAATGGATTTTAGGTCATGAGAAATTTAGATGGGGAGGCAGAAAGTCCTGATTGTAGCCTTAACACTGACTGGGTCATACTTACTTTTGACATCATTGGAAACAGTTCATAGAACAAGAATTGCAAATGTTTTTCAGTCTATTAGAAAGTCTTTTGGGGAGTGGTAGATTGCCCACTCAGAATATCATAGGTACTACAAGTGTTGTAATAACAAAGTTGTGTTTGGTTTAGATTCCTTAGCTTTTGGGGGTCCCATTTTTGTCACTGTCCTCCCCCTCCTCAGTGGGGTCAATCTCTCACACTGAGGTGAAGAACGTTGAGAGCCTTGGGCACCCTGGATGGCAGATGCAGCCTCAGTCAGCACCCACTGCTTCGTCTGAGTTTCAAGAATCTGTTCCCACTCTCTAAAGAGATGAGCAGCAACTTTGTTTTCAACATAACTTCCTAATCATCTGGTTTTAACCTCCCTTTAAGTTGACAAGGGATATTTCTCCCCCTTGGAGTCAGTCTTGAAGAAGCCTTCTGAAGATATTCTTTCAGGCCTGCCTGGCCCCGATATTGATTGGACAGACAAGGCCCCTGGGAATTGTGCTGAGGCTGTCCTGGGGTACACATGGACATCCTCACATGTCAGGCATTAGGGCACAGGAAGCAAGGATGACATCACACTCTGCTTGCATGAGGGGTCTGCATTTGTCCCTGAGATCACAGCTGAAGCTCTAAGCTCTATAAAGAGAAGGAGAGAGACCCTCTAGGTCTTGCTGCAACTCAAGTACCAAACTCTGGTGGCAAGAGTTGCCAGAGGCAGATTTCAGTTTGGCGAGACAAAACTCTTCCAAACAACCACAGGGGAGCCAATTGGTGGGGCAGCCTTTGCTATAATGAGCTCCCTATCAGCAACAGGCTTCAACCAAAGAGTGAACAACAATTTCTCATAAAAGGTTTCTAGCACTCCATGGAAGATGAGAGTCTGAAAAGGCCTCATTCAAATCTAAAATATTGAGATTGTGAACTGTGTGTGTGTGCACACATACATAGAAGTGTACATCTACAGGCTTGTATTTGCAAATATGGGATGTTTATAAATCAACCCGGAGAGTCTAGGTAAAAACATACTCTGACCTGGATTTCAAGAAGGCACAAATATGACAGAGGGAGCAGACACTAAGGAAGAAATTAAATTGTCCTTTTGAAGATACAGATCATTTTTGCCCTTTCTTTGTTGATGAAGAATAAAAATGATTAAGACTAAACCAGCTGTCTTAGTTCTCTAGTGCTGCTATAATAGAAATACTACAAGTGGATGACTTCAATAAACAGAATTTATTCTCTTACAGTTCAGGAAGCTAGAAGTGTAAATTGAGAGAGTCAGCTCTAGGGGAAGACTAGGCTAGAAGTGTGAGTTCAGAGCGCTGCTAGCAGTAGGGGCTGGATGGAGGCCTGTCAAGCTCGGGCTTCAGCTTTGCTTTCCAGGCCCAGTGGCGCAAGCTGGAGGCTTCTTCTGGCTCATGCAGCTTCTGGCTGCTGAGGCTGATAAATCCAAGATTGGCAAGCCACACAGCAGGACATTGGTTCAGGTCAGGGACTAGAGAAGATGAATTACAAACCAAATGTAGGATCCTTTCCATATATACTTGAAGTAGGTCACACCCCGAAGACAACCCTCCTTCAACTGATCAACTGCTCACAGTAAATTCCACCATGGAGGTGATTACACTACATCCAACTTCATCATGGGGAATAACTACATCCAGCTGCCAAGCCACTCAAAATCACACACTAGCCAAGTTGACACAACTACCACACCAACAATCCCAAGTCCAAAAGGTGCAGCTCTCAGGTATGAGGATCCCAGTAACAGAAATGTACCTCAGGTGGCCCAAGGGAGAGCCCTACAGGGCCTTATAGCTTCCAGTAGTAACCTGGGCCATAAAACTCCTACTACTTCCTCCAGAGACTCTCCAGTCTCAGAGTCTTTTTCCAGAAAGCCAGGAAATCACATAAAGCTGGACTGCTGGTCAGCCAGCTGAGGCCAGGCCTTGGCAGCCCCAGGGTCCTTACTAGCATGATGTGCTCTGTGATGAACAGAAGGATGTGTCTGGGGTCAGCTGTGAACATTCCACTCTGCAGCTTCTCCACCAGCTTCTGGGTGAAGTAGGAGATGTTGGTGAAGGATGGAGCAGCAGCAACTTCTACATTTGGCTGGGGATCCTTATTGCCTAGGGTGTAGAGAAATCCAAGTATGAGAAGTCACTCCTCATGGCAGAGATATTGCTCTCAAACATGGAGATTTTTACACAATAGAAGCCCAATGAACACACATTTATTTGAAATAATCTATCTTGAATGATCTAGTCAGTGATGTAAAAGTCAAGTGAGGAGATGGCAAGTGAAGGGAAGCATTTCTTCCAGTGGCCATCTGGAAAGAGGGTGGGAGTGAATTTAGGGTAAATGGTAAATGAGAAGGTTGTATGGGAATGTAGGACCTTCCACTATGCTGAGAAAGGGATAAAGCTGCTGCCTCAGTGCCAACCAATACAGCAGCACTGTGTGCCGACATGTATGTTACTGTTTTGTCAATCTTCACAATAATCCTATGACCTAGACTTCGTCATCCTTCCTCTGCAGGGGCAGGCCCTTGTCCAGAGGTTCCCTGCTCTCCAGGGACAGAGTCAAGATGTGAACCCAGAGACTGTGAAATGGTATAACCACTGTGGAACATGGTACGGTGCTTCCTCAAAAATCTGGAAATAGCAATACCGTTTGATCCAGCAATCCCACCACAAGATAAGTATATATCCCAGAGAAATGAGCTGTGGCACAGATTTATGCACAGCCATGTTCATTGCAGCACTATTGACAATAGCAAGGAAATGGAAACTCCTAAGTGCCCATCAATGGATGAATGGATAACCAAACTATGGTTACATACACACATGGAATACTATGAAACACTAAAGAATAATGAAGAATTCATGAAACACCTCATCATGTGGATGAACTTGAAGGACATTAAGATGAGTGAAATAAGTCAATCACAGAAGGACAAATAGTGTATGTGCCCACTATTGTAAAAAGTTAAGGAAAAGTTTACACATGGAAGGAAATTTTCTTTGTTGGTTACCAAGGATAGAAGGGGAGTGGAGGAAAATTGCTTTAAAAAAAAAAAAAAAAAAAGAAGAACTCAAAAGAGTTCAGATTTCTCAATCATGCTCTCCATCACCCTCCAGATACTTCACACACACACACACACACACACACACAAAACACAATGTGAGGGTCCCAGGATTGTAAAGTGTAGAGTAGTTCAGAAGATGAATTGTGTCATGTGGGATTTTCACAGCTCAGAAACCACAAAAAGGACTTTTATTTAACTTGGTCAAGAAGATACAGTTTCCCTAGAATTCCTAGATGAAGCCTCAACCTCAAATTCTTAGGAGCAACAGAGTCTTCATCCAGGTTATTTCATTTAAAAAACAAAACAAAACAAAACCTCTGTTGAGCTTCTATTCTGTGTCAGGACAGAAAAAACAAAGAGTAAATCACTGAGCAGAAGAATGTCACTCTCCTGTTAAAGCCTTGACTTCTCTTTTGGGAAGGAGTTAAATTTCTACTGAAGCTAGAGAAGAAGAGACTTTAGCTTAGAGGTTGTAGAACTTTCTATCTCAGAGTGGCCTGACAATGAAATAGGTGTTATGAGCACTCATGCATCCATGAGCTCACAGAGCAGATATCGTGGAAGATACCAAAAACTAAGGCAGAAGGTGGCATCAGATGGCTTCTAAAGTTCCAGTAATCCTCTAAGGTGTGAGTTGGGGCTGGCAAGGCACTCTTGCTTTCCTATTCAGCTGCCATTAGCCACAGAAGAGGTAGGGGCGTGTCCCTATTGCTTACCTCCCAGGATCGGTGCATTTCCTTCACTCATAACATGAAATATCTCCATGGTAGACAGCAGGACCTCAGACTGGAAGTCTCGCTTCTGTTGACGAGTGCCATTGTCTGGAGAAGCCTGGAGGCCCAGCACAAAGCGGAGTTGTTGTTGTTGTTGTTATGTGCCGTCGAGTCGGCCCTGACTAGCAGTCACATAGTCATCACATCCACTCAGGCACAGAAGCAGATGCTGCTGCTACCCACTGTATCCCTTGCCTATCACTGCACCCACCCCTTAGCTGCCATGAGTAGGGACTACTTACAGCTTATCACTGTCCTCTTCTTAGGGCGCAGGACTCTACTGACCAAACTGCCTTACCCAGGAAGTGACACCCATTTTCTGGGGTAAGAGGATTTAAGGGAGAGCCGCCTGCCAATGACCACATGGAAGGTGCTTCAAGGTGGGGGCCAACTTTATGGCACAGGTAGCACACATTTGTGCTCCCTTGGGTCTAGGCTGCAGTCAGTCTCCAGATGAGGCTACCTCCTGGTTAGCTTCTCCCCTGCCCACTCTGGCTTCCCACCTCTCCTTGTCCTGAGAGTACCCTACCACCACCACCACCAATAAATAAAACCAATAAATAGCTTTCACAAAATCCTTGCCTCGAGCTGTTTCTAGAGACCTTGGCTAAGGCCTTCCTGGACTCATCTATTTGCCAGTTGTTTGATGAGCTTCCATCCATACCAGGGTTTGGGGTTCAGGAGGACCCCCTCACCACCACACTACTTCAGGCTGAGCTATGACTTAATACTGGGATGAGCTCACCCAAGAAACCTAGACCTTTGGTCTCACTCCCCCTCACCCATTCCTCAGGCTTTTCCCACAACACATGGCCAAGCAAAGTCCCTTGTGACTCACCTCCAGGAGCACCTCCAGTGGCAACCACTGCTTGGAGGAGGAAGCCACCTTCAGCAGCTCCCTCAAGAGGAGCTGTGTAAACTCTCTCAGCTGCTTCCGAGCAGGATGCAACTTGGCAGGGGCCTGGAGATCCTCTTCAGTGCTGTAATCTTCAGCCATGGTCCTAGGACTGCTGGCATTCCAGGTGGACTCAGCCATGCCCCCCTCAAAGACAAGAGAACCCCAACATGTGTGGTCTGCCCTGCCTCAAAGTCTTTTCATACCTACCTCTGAGTTGTGCACAGGTAGGATAGTCATCACAATCACTTAATAGGTAATGAAACTGAGGCTCCAAGGAATGAAGTGACTTGCCCAAGTCCCACTGTTTATAAAGTGGCCTGCTATGCTCTTGGAACTGGGGACAAGATGGTATTGTGAAAAGAAGATAAGCCACAGAATCAGAAAGCCTGGTGTGCTCTGAGAGAAAGCCCAGAAATGCCGTGGGCAAATCCCTTCAATTCTCTCTGACATAGCTCCTCACGGGTTAAATGAGAACCATAAAAATGATGTCACAAAGAATTAGTGAGAATAGAATGAAGGAATAATGTATGTGGCCATATCTGGAATATGTTCGAAAGAAGTTGGTTCCTGTCTTCTGGTGGAGACCTCACTTTTCCTGCTGTTCAGCCCTGGCTGATGTTGACAGACAGGAACCTCAGGTGAGAAAGATGGAGAGGGAAGACTTCAGTGAATTCTTTCATCTAAGTTCCTGAAGTGCCTTGGCATTCACTTTCTTACTTTATATTTATAAAAACATTGGGAAACAAACAATACAGGAACCCTTGCCCAGGTAAATCTAGGAGGGAATGGAGGTGCTGGGAAGCCAAATGACATATCCAAGGACACATGGCCAGGGACTCCTAATTCCCAGCCCCATGAACTTTTCATGCAAGTTCATCTGTTGGAACCTCCCTTTGCTCATTCATAAAATTAAGGCAGCTGTTCTTAATTAAGCCATAAAATGAATTTAATGGCACCTAGAGGTGGGTGGTGACTGCATTAATTAGCTCTGGGTGGCCTTGACTGGAAAGATGCCATATAAATTCAAAGCAAATCAAAGACTTTTGGCTAGCCTTCTGCACAAACAGGGTCTGTTGTATTTTCTGTGCAACAAAGGCTTGTTGAGGAGAGAACTCAGAGCTGGAACAAGCAAGAAGGGGTGGATAGAAAAGCTTTGGATTTGGAGTCATGAGACCATGGTGGGGCCTAGCTCTGCTGTGGTTGGCTGGGTAGGTGACTTTGGGCCAGGCTCTCCCCTGGGCAGAAACTGTTGACCTCCCATGGGAAGGAAGAGCTCAGGGTCAGAGTATATGAACAGCTGCTGACAGGAAGCCAGCTGGAACCCAACTTAACAGATGGTGTGCTCTGCCTGCGGGTGTGAGTGGTGGAGGTAGGGATTTGGGTTGAGAATGTCAGTCCGTGGACTTGAGGGCCCCAGCTTTTATATAAGACCCATGTTAGGGGACGGTGCTGGGGAGCCTGTAAGACTGTCCCTCTTCCTTGCCAGGCTCAATGACTGCATGTGCCTCTGTGTGCAAGTTTCACTCCTATCCCCCCTGCTGCTGCCTGCAATGCCTTCCTTTGCTCTTTTTTTTTTTTTTAATTTTTTTATTATTGTGGTCTGGGTGAAGATTTACAGAGCAAATTCACTTTCCATATAGCAGTTTACATATACTTTGTCTCATGACACTGACCACAGTTTACCACAATGCAACAGCTCCCCTCCCACTTTCTCCCCATAGTTACCTCTTCCCAGTGTCCATCCCTCCATGGACTCCTGCACCCT
>NW_006921639.1:3350804-3365405 GCF_000298275.1 Orycteropus afer afer | reverse complement strand
CTGTGTTAATTGGTTTCCCTTTACTTTGTTGAAGAGGGTCTGTGCAGTCTTTCTGCCTAGTCCGCCATCTTGCCAGAATTCCCTTCCTTTGCTCTTGACTGCATCTTTTTTCCCCTCCACTCTTACTTTTCTAGGACATTCCTTTAGTTGATATTGTTCCATCAAATCATTTTAAAACCATTTTATCTTTTTGCAAATCTTCTAGTCTTTGTATTTAATCTTTTTGTTAAAATTATTGTTAAATTTTATTTGGCCATTTAATTTCATTTTAAATTGACTCATGGAAAGGACTTGAGCTTTGAGTGAGAGTTAGATTTATAGCTTGACTCTGTCATGTATTAATCACACAAAACATGGTATATTTCATTCTCTTAAACTGTGTGTGAGGTAAATCTTATTATCCCTATTTAACCTGGGGATACTGATCAGCACCACTTTGGCCCTCTGAATTTCAGTTTCCTCTTAACGACACCAATTTCATAAGGTGGATATTACAATTAAGTACCCAGGCATATGCAAAAGGTCAGGGCTCAGCTATGGTATGTCCTAGGTGTTCAGTGAACAGAAGCTGTTACCATAAATACACATCTGGAAAGAGATTAGCTAAGAATATATTCACTCACTCATTAGGTCATTTAACAAATATCTAATTTAAATATTTAACCACTACATGCTCAGCACTATCCTTGGAACATATAATATACTACTTAACCACTTTTGTCTTTCCAGTATGTTCATTTAGCTACAGTCAAGTTTCAGACAAGCATCACTAGCTCATTCTGCCTCTCTGGGATTCTGCTTCCTAATCCACCAAGGTGGAGATGGATGAGTGGATTTCTGCCCTCCCTACTATACTTGACTTTCCCAGGCTCTGTGCATACTAATCGCTGGGACTTCTTCTCTACTGAGAAATGTGTTAACATGCCCCAGCCTAGTCCACCCCAGGCTCCACTTGTGGCAGGGCCCTGAGTCTCATGTTTGACCACTGTTTCGGGTTCAACTCCTGCTCTACTCTCAGCACTCAGGTGCTTCTTAGCCTCCCCAAATCAGTCCTACCCTGTGACTTACTGGGGCTGGCATTCACATCAAAATCACCCCTTCTTTCCATTTGTTGTTGTTGTTGTTGTTATGTGCCGTCGAGTCAAACCCGACTCATAGCGACCCCTCCTTGGGTTTCCGAGGCAGTATCACTACGGAAGTAGGATTGCCCAAACTTCCTTCCAAGGAGTGGCTGGTAGGTTTGAACCACCAGCTGTCTGGTTAGCAGGCAAGTGTCTTAGCCACTATGCTACCAGAGCTCCTTCTAAATCCTCCAACACTCACACCCTTGACCCAAGACCCAAGTCAGTATCTGCCTCCCTACCCTCAGCAAACCCCTCAGACTGAAAACAGACATAGAGTCATGACCTGAGGGTCCTGAAAACAAAAGGAAAAACATTATTCTCATATTGTCCCCCCACCTCTTGTCTCACACCTTGGTAAAGAGGCAACAGGCTTTCTGGAATGAGAATTGTTATTTCACATTATCTGTGTACAAGTATTCCATACAGAATTGGACTTGATCTACCATCAAATTTTTCATTACTGAGATTCCTAACAACTGAAAAAAATTATTGAATCTCAGAGCTGAAAATGACCTCGAGCTGCAATGCAGCCAAGAAAAGGAAAATTACCCAAGTTGTTTACTTAATGTTCCAGTCAAGTTGCCTTAAAACGTATTTTAATTTTGGGGGTTGGGGAGGAGTTCTGCTTTCACCCTTGGAGAATGAGGAAGCAGACTGCTGCTCTCACTGGGGCAGGCTAGGGGCAGGTCCTACCTTTTGGGTTCCCAGAGGGAAGGTGACTGTGGCCAAGGTCTGGAGAAACTCTGGAGCATGCCACATGGGGTCCTGGGGGTATGCACGGTGGACAAGGCCCAGGAACTGCAGCATACTGGCTGGAAACGACTGTTCCCAGGTGCTGTCTTCAGAACCTGCCAAGGGCTAAGGACACACACTTCATGAGAAGCTAGGGCATGGAAGTGAAAGCAATTGTAACTTAGAAGAAGACCTCCTTTCTAAGACTTTGAAAAAGACTATGAGTCAACAAAGGATACTGGTCAACATGTGGGGAGTGATTTAATATATGCATAATAGTTCTACTCTGATCCACATGGGGTTGCCATGAATCAGCATCAACTCAATAGCAACTGGTTCTGGGGAGTTTCTGGGTGCTCTAACAGGTAACACACCTGGCTGCTAACTGAAATATTGGTGGTTCAAGTGTACCCAAAGGTGCCTTGGAAGAAAGGCCTCGTGATCTACTTCAAAAAATCAGCCATTGAAATCCCTAAGGAGCACAATTCTACTCTCACACACTTCAGGCCACCAGGATTAGGGGTAAACTGGATGATAACTGGTTGTAATATATGCAACAATTTTTCTAATGGCTTTATACATCTTACCTTTCTCATCTTCACAACAAAGCCCTGAGGAAGATGCTACCTTTACCACTATTTTGTTGCTGTTGTTGTTGTTATGTGCAGTCTAGTAGGACCTGACTCATAGCGACCCCTCCTTGGGTTTCCAAGGCAGTATCACTATGGAAGTAGATTGCCCAACCTTCCTTCCGAGGAGTGGCTGGTGGGTTTGAACCGCCAGCCTTCTGGTTAGCAGTCAAGTGCCTTAGGCACTATGCTACCAGAGCTCCCACTATTTTAGAAATGAGAAAACTGAGGTACAGAGAGTATACTTAACTTGTCAAAGGTCACCTGTGGGTAAGGGGCCAAGCCAGGAATGCCAGGCAGAGTAGCCTGGTTGAAAAGTCTGGTTATCTTCCCTATATGGTCTCTATGGGATTAGATATGCCTCCATATGCACAAGGAACTTGACTATCAAGGTTAAACTCTGCTTTCCCCAGTCAGTGCTGATGCTCCCAGCAATAGATCCTGCCCTGACTAATGCTTAGTAAACCTTGTCTGAGGTTGGCAGGGCTCGAGGTGCCCAGTCCCCACCAGCCAAGTGTCTATATTGAATCATGTTGCACTGAGTTAGTACCCAGTCATCTACAGTGACCTGAGCACATATTCACCACTTTCTCCCACCTGGTCTTAGACACATGGCTGGGTCTCTGCCTTGAATCCCTGACTGTGTACCAGTGCCCTACTGGAGTTTGACTAGCTTGACCAGCCCTTCCCAGGTATTCTCTCCAGATACTGACCTTGACCCCAATATATACAGCTGTTGTGTAATGCCTACCTTGTCCTAAATGAATAGCTGGAACTTAAAAATTGACCATCAGGATTGTTCCCTACAGAGTCACTCCAACACCAAGGCTGAGTGACACTTGACCTACTTCTATGGACACTATAGGAGTTCTGGTAGCATAGTGCCTAAGGCACTTGACTGCTAACCAGAAGGCTGGCAGTTCAAACCCACCAGCCACTCCTCGAAAGGAAGGTTGGACAATTTACTTCCATAGTGATACTGCCTCGGAAACCCAAGGAGGGGTCACTATGAGTTAGGGACGACTCAATGACACACAACAACAACAACATGGACACTATACTGTTGATATCGGACCCTTGCTCTAAGAAACCAGTTACCCAGCACCAGTCCCTCCCAGCTATGGCTTCCTCATTTCCTCACCAGCCTGCTGTTTGGTTCTTATGCAGCCCTCTTGAGTTGGAGTTTTTTGTTTGCCAAGTAGCTACCAAGTGCCTAGAAATGTGCCTCTCACTAGGAAACTCAAATCCAATTGTAGAAAGAAAGGCAGTGCACATGGGACAACCAGAGAGCAGTCTAAAATCACATTTACAGGATACTAGGAGTCTGATGTGGCTGGAGCAGATAAGCACTGTTTCTGAAGTCATCTGCATGAGTTCTATACATATTGCTAGCTTCACTATATTCTTGCAGCATGATATCAGACATACAGAGGAGTGTGAGAGTTAAGAGAGCTTTTTCTGGACTTAGTCTGCCTAGGTTCAAATCCTGCCTCTGCTGCGTACTAACAGTGCACCTTTGGACCAATTCTTTACCCTCCCTACACCTCCAGTTCCAGCTATGTGAAACAAAGGATCATGATGCTTTCAGGACAGACATCCTCATTGTACCAAATTATTAAAGTTTAATTCTTTGGGCCTTGAACCTGACTCTGCCTGGCATTCATATCTTTATTTAGTTTTGCTGTGTTTGCTTACTCTTTTCCTGTCAATCTTGGAGCCACATTATAGATACATGTCAGGACCCACGAAGTTGGGTCTTATTTCTGACACAGTCTAGAAGACACATCTTTAATATACAAGTTGATCCTTTTTACATTATTTGTTACTATTCAAATGTTTGGTTTTAGTTTTTTACTTCTTTTGGCGTATTGTATATTTTCTTTATTTTAAATGCTTTCTTGCTATTCCTTGTTGTTGTTCTTAGGTGCCGTCAAGTCATCTCCAACTCATAGCGACCTCACGTACAGCAGAACGAAACATTGCCTGGTCCTGTGCCACTGCCATGATCTTTGTTACACCCCAGCCCATCGTTGCAGCCACTGTGTCAATCCATCTCATTGAGGGCCTTCCCTCCACGTTGCCAAGCATGATGTTCTTCTCCAGGGTATGGTCCCTTCTGAAAACATGACCAAAGTAAGTGAGACAAAGTCTAGCCATTCTCATTTCCAGGAGCATTCTGGCTGCACATCTTCCAGATTTGTTAATTCTTTAAGCAGTCCATGGTACTTTCAGCATTCTTCACCAACACTACACCTCAAAAGCATTGACTGTTCTTAAGTCTTTTTTTTTCATGGTCCAGCCCTTGCATGCATATGAGGTGACTGAAAATACCATGGCTTGTGTCAAGTGCACCTTAGTCTTCAAGGAAACATCCTTGCTCCTCAGCACATGAAAGAGGTCCTTTGCAGCAGATTTGCTCAATGTGATATGACATCTGATATCTTGACTGCATTGGTGTTGAGTGTAGAACTAAGTAATATGAAGTCTTTGACAACTTCAATCTTTTCTCCATTTATCATGATGCTGCTTATTGGTCCCATTGTGAGGATTTTTGTTTTCTTTATATTGAGGTATAATCCATACTGCAGACTGTAGTCTTCAATCTTCATCAGTAAATGTTTCAAGTCATCCTCACTTTCAGCGAGCAAAGTGGTGTCATCTGCATAACATAGGTTGTTAATGAGTCTTCCTCCAATCCTGATGCCACCTTCTTCCTCATATAGTCCACCTTCTCAGATTATTTGTTCAGCATGCAGATTGACTAAGTATGGTGAAAGGATACAACCCTGACACATTCCCTCCTTGATTTTAAACCATGTAGTGTCCCCTTGTTCTGTTCAAACAACAGCCCCCTGGTTTATGTACACATTCCTTGTGAGCTCAATGAAGTGTTCTGGAATTCTCATTCTTCTCAATGTTATCTATAATTTGCTATGATCCACACAATTGAGTGCCTTTGCATAATCAATAAAACACTAGTAAGCATCTTTCTGGTATTCTTTGCTTTGAGCCAAGATCCATCTGACAGTAGCAATAATATCCCTTGTTCCACGTCCTCTTGTCAATCCAGACTGCACCTCTCGAAGTTCTCTGTCAATATACTGCTGCAACCATTTTTGAATTATCTTCAGTAAGATTTTACTTGTATGTGATATTAATGATATTATTTGATAATTTCCATATAGTGTGGGATCACCTTTCTTTGGAATGGGTACAGATATGGATATCTTCCAGGCAGTAGACAGGTAGCTAGCTGCCCTCCAAATCTCTTGCATTTTGAAACATCTCTATGGGTGTCCAGTCAATCCCTGGAGCCTTATTTTTCGCTACTTCCCTCAGTGCAGCTTCAACTTCTTTCAACACCATTGGTTCTTGAACAGATGCCACCTCCTGAAATGGATGAACATCGACCAATTCTTTTTGGTGCAGTGATTCTGTGTATTCTTTCCACTTTCTTTTGATATTTCCTACATCATTCAATATATTGCCGATGGAATTTTTCAATATTGGAACTGGAGGCTTAAATTTTTTCTTTAGTTCTTTCAGCTTGAGAAATGTTAAGAGTGTTATTCCCTATTGCTTTCCAACTCCATGTCTTTGCACATTTCATTATAATTGACTTTATCTTCACAAGATGCTCTTTGAAATCTTCTGCTTAGCTCTTTTATCTTGTCATTTCTTCAATTTGCTTTAGCTACTCTCTGTTCAAGGGCAAGTTTCCAAGACTATTCTGACATCCATTTTGGTCTTTTCTTCCTTTCCTGTCTTTTTAATGCCCTCTTGTTTTCTTCATGGATGATGTTCTTGATGTCATCCCACAATTCTTCTGGTTTTTAGTCATTGGTGTTCAATGCATCAAATCTATTCTTTAGATGATCTCTAAATTCAGGAGGGATATATTCAAGGTCATATTTTGGCTCTCATGGACTTGTTTTAATTGTCTTCAACTTCAACTGGAACTTGCATGTGAGCAGTTGATGGTCTGTTCCACAGTCAGTTCCTGGCCTTGTCTTGGCTGAAGATATTGAGCTTCTCCATCACCTCTCACAGATGTAGTCAATCTAATTCCTGTGTACTCCATCTAGTGAAGTCCACATGTATAGCCACCATTTGTGTTGTTGAAAAAAAGTATTTACAATTAATAACTTGTTGATCTTACAATCTCTAGCATTATTTCAATCTCCAAGGCCAAATTTTCCAACTACCGGTGATTCTTCTTTGTTTCCAATTTTTGCAGTCCAATCACCAGTTATAATCAGCACTTCTTAATTACATGCTTGATCAATTTCAGACTGCAGAAGTTGGTAAAAAATCTTCAATTTCTTCATCCTTGTCTTTGGTGGTTGGCACATAAATTTGAATAATAGTAGTATTAACTGGCTTTCCTTGTAGGCATATGAATATTATCCTGTCACTGACAGCATTGCACTTCAGGATAGATCTTGAAACATTCTTTGTGATGATGAATGCCACTCCATTCCTCTTTGATTTGTCATTCCCAGCACAGTAGATCATATGGTTATCTGATCCACAATAGCCAAAACTGGTCCATTTCTGTTCACTAATGCCTAGGATATCAATCTTTATGCATTCCATTTCATATTTGACAACTTCTAGTTTTCCTAGATTAATACTTTGTACATTCCATGTTCTCATTATCAGTGGATATTTGCAGCTGTTTGTTCTCATATTGAGTCATGCCACTTCAGAAAATGGAGGCCCCAAAAACTCTACTTTTTCTGTATTATTAAGGTAGACTTTACTCTGATGAGGCAGCTCTTTCCCAGTCATATTTTGAGTGCCTTTCAACCTGAGGAGCTCATCTTCTGGCACCGTATTGGACAATGTTTCAGGGCTATTCATAAAATTTTCCAGTAACATAGCAAACAGTATTTCAGTGCTGTTCATAAGATTTTCCCTGGCCAATTCTTTGAGAAGTGGGTAGGCTCTTCATTCTTCCTTGTTTGCTTTATTTTTAATAACATTTAATGATTAGCTAGATCCAGACTCCTTATGCTACACCCAAAAAAATTGATCCATTAGGCTACAATGAAATCATGAATGAATTTGCCAAAGATGGTGAAAGTACAAATGATGTGTTCTGGCCATGACAAACAGAACTAGTAATAGATAGCAAAAATTAAAAATAAAAAGCCCAGTCATATGAATATTTTAAAAAGTGAGTCAAAAAGATCTTTAGACTTGCAATTGCAGAAATTCTAGAAGATTAAAAAAAAGAAAAACTAAAAATGCCAAACACAATATCTTAGAAGTAGCCAGGAAAAAAAAAAAAAACCTGAAGAATAGTAAGTATATTCAAGAATCAGTTCTTTAAATAAATTGATAAGCTGTCAGCTTCTTAATTAACAAGACAGTCAGGATAAAGAGAGCACAATCATCACATTAAAAAAATAATTAAAAGAGATAATTTTGTAAAAATGCAATAAGTAGAAAATTTTTAGAAAAATATAAATTATTTAATCTAGGTCAAGAAGACACTTAAAAACTTCAAAGAGCCAATAGTCATGGAAGAAATTCAGGCAGTTTCATAGGAATGATTTAAATACTATAAGAGTTATACATTTCAGATCTTCTTGCAAATAAAGAAGAAAATTCCTTTTGTAAAGTAGAACCCTTCTTAGGTTCTTTTGATTTAGTTCTGACTCATAGTGATCCCATGTACAATAGAACAATACACTGCCTGCTCCTGCACCATTCCCACAATCTTTGATATGCTTGAGCCCAACATTGTAGCTGCTGTGTCAGTCCATCTCATTGAGGTTTTTCCCCTTTTTCACTGAGCCTCTACTTTGCCAAGCATGATATCTTTCTGCAAGCAATAGTCCCTTCTGACTACATGACCAAAATGAGAGGCAAAGTCTTTCCATTCTTACTTCTATAAAACATTCTGGTTGCACTTTCTCCAAGAGATTTGTTCATTCTTCTAGCAGTCCATGGTATCTTCAATATTCTTTGCCAATACTACAACTCAAAAGCATTCATTCTTCTGTGGTTTTTCTTATTCATTGACCAGCTCTCACATGCATATGAGGCTATTGAAAATACCATGGCTTGGGTCAGGTGGAGCATAGTATTCAAGGTGGCATCTTTTCTCTTAAACACTTTAAAGAGATCTTTTGCAGTAGATTTACCCAATGCAATATGTCATTTGATTTCTTGACTCCTGCTTCCGTGGACATTGATTATGGATCCAAGTAAAATGAAATCCTTGACAATTTCACAATCATTTCTCCATTTATCAAGATGTTGCTTATTGGTCCAGTTGTGAGGATTTTTGTCTTCTATATGTTGAAGTGCAATCCATAATGAAAGCTATGATCTCTGATCTTCATCAGTAAGTGCTTCAAGTATTCTTCATTTTCAGTAAGCAAGGTTGGTTTGTCTGCATATGGTACTTTGTTAATGATTCTTCCTCCAATTCCAATGCCACATTTTTCTTCATATAATCTGGCTTCTCTGATTATTTGCTCAGCATATAGATTGATTAAATGTGATGAAATTATACAACCCTGGTGCACACCTTTCCTGATTTCAAAGCATTCAATATCCCCTTGTTCTGGTCAAATGACATCTTCACGGTCCATGTAAACATCCCTCACAATTAAGTGTTCTGCAATTCTCATTCTTTATAATGGTATCCTTAATTTGTTAAGATTCACACAGTTGAATGTTTTAGCATTGTCAATAAAACACAAGTAAACATTTTTCTGGTATTTTTTGCTATTAGCCAAGATCCATCTGATATCAGCAATGACATTCCTCATTCCATGTCCTCTTCAAAAAAGAGTACCACCAGTGTTTTGAATGCCAGCACAGTAGCCCATGGTGGACAGATTTCAGCAGAGTTTCCAGAATGAAAGACTCAGAAGAAGAAAGAGGCCATCCACTTCTCAAAGAATTGGCCAGGGAAAATCTTATGAATAGCAGAGAAACACTGTCTGCTATACTACTGGAAAATTTTATGAATAGCCCTGAAACATTGTCCAATACAGTGCCAGAAGATGAGTTTCTCAGGTCAAAAGGCACTCAAAATATGACTGGGGAAGAGCTGCCTCATCAGAGTAAAGTCTACCTTAATGATATGGAAAAAGTAGAGCTTTTAGGGCCTCCATTTGCTGATGTGGCATGACTCAATATGAAGATAAACAGCTGCAAACATCCATTGATAATGAGAACATGGAATGTACAAAGTATGAATCTAGGAAAACTAGAAGTTGTCAAAAATGAAATGGAATGCATAAAAATTGATATCCTAGGCATTAGTGAGCAGAAATGGACCAGTTTTGGCTATTGCAAATCAGATAACCATATGATCTACTATGCTAGGAATGACAGATTGAAGAGGAATGGAATGGCATCATCACAAAAAATGTTTCAAGATCTATCCTGAAGTGCAATGTTGTCAGTGACAGGATAATATTCATATGCCTACAAGGAAAGCCAGTTAATACTACTATTATTCATATTTATGTGCCAACCACCAAAAGCAAAGATGAGGAAATTCAAGATTTTACCAACTTCTGTAGTCTGAAATTGACCAAACATGCAATCAAGATGTGTTGATTATCACTGGTGATTAGACTGCAAAAATTGGAAACAAAGAAGAATCACTAGTAGTTAGAAAATTTGGCCTTGGAGATTGAAATAATGCTGGAGATAGCATGATAGAATTTTGCAAGACCAATGAGTTATTCATTGCACATACCTTTTTTCAACAACACAAATGGTAGCTATACATGTGGACTTCACTAGATGGAATGCACAGGAATCAGATTGACTACATCTGTGGCAAGAGGCAATGGAGAAGCTTAATTTCTTCAGCCAAGACAAGGCCAGGAACTGACTGTGGAACAGACCATCAACTCCTCAAATGCAAGTTCAAGTTGAAGCTGAAAACAATTAAAACAAGTCCATGAGAGCCAAAATATGACTTGAATATATCCCTCCTGAATTTAGAGACCATCTAAAGAATAGATTTGATGCATTGAACACCAATGACTGAAAACTAGAGGAATTGTAGGATGACATCAAGAACATCATCCATGAAGAAAACAAGAGGTCATTAAAAAGACAGGAAAGGAAGGAAAGACCAAAATGGATGTCAGAAGAGACTCTGAAACTTGCTTTTGAGCAAAAAGTAACTAAGGTAAATGGAAGAAATGACAAGATAAAAAGACCTGAACAGAGATTTCAAAGAGCATCTCAGGAAGACAAAGTCAATTATTATAATGAAATGTGCAAAGACCTAGAGTTAGAAAACTAAAAGGAAAGAAACAGTTGGTATTTCTCAGGCTGAAAGAACTAAAGAAAAAAATTAAGCCTCCAGTTGCAATATTGGTGGATTCTACAGGCAATATATTGGATATACAGGAAATATCAAAAGAAGGTAGAAGGAATACACAGAATCATTGTAACAAAAAGAATTGGTCGATGTTCATCCATTTCAGGAGGTGGCATATGATCAAGATCCAATGGTGTTGAAGGAAGAAGTTGAAGCTGTAGTGAAAGAAGTGGCAAAAAACAAAGCTCCAGGAATTGACTGGATACTCATTGAGATATTTCAACAAACGGATGCCGTGCTGGAGGCACTCACTCGGCTATGCCAGGAGATTTGGAAGACAGCTACCTGTCCACTGATGGGAAAATATCCATATCTGTACCCATTCCAAAGAAAGGTGATCCCACACAATGTGGAAATTATCAAACAATATCATTAATATCCCATGCAAGTAAAATCGTACTGAAGATAACTCAAAAACGGTTGCAGCAGTATATTGACAGAGAACTTCTAGAGGTGCAGGCTGGATTCAGAAGAGGATGTGGAATGAGGAATATCGTTGCAGATGTCAGATGGATCTTGGCTGAAAGCAAAGAATACTAGAAAGATGTTTACTTGTGTTTTACTGACTATGCAAAAGCATTCAATTTTGTGGATCATAACATATTATAGATAACATGGTGAAGCATGAGAATTCCAGAACACTTCATTGTGCTCATGAGGAACCTGGACATAGATCAGGAGATTGTCATTCAAACAAAACAAGGGGATACCGTATGGTTTAAAATCAAGAAGGTAGTGTGTCAGGATTGTATCATTTCACCATACTTATTCAATCTGTACGCTGAACAGATAATTTGAGAAGTTAGACTACATGAAGAAGAATGTGGCATCAGAATTGGAGGAAGAATCATTAACAACCTGCAATATGCTGACAACATAACTTTGCTTGCTGAAAGAGAGAATAACTTGAAACACTTACTGATGAAGATTGAAGAATACAGTCTGCAGTATGGAATGAACCTCAATATAAAGAAAACAAAAATCCTCAAACTGGACCAATAAGCAACATCATGATAGATGGAGAAAAGACTGAAATTGCCAAAGATTTCATATTACTTGGTTCTACAATCAACACAATTGAAGCAGCGGTGAAGATACCAGACGATGTATAGCACTTGGTAAACAGGCTGCAAAAGAACTCTTTCAAGTGTTGAAGAGCAAAGATGTCTCCTTGAGGACTGAGGTGCACCTGACACAAGCCATGGTATTTTCAATCACCTCATATGCATGTGAGAGCTGGACAATGAATAAGGAAGACCGAAGAACAGTCGATGCTTTTGAGTTGTGGTGTTGGCAAAGAATGCTGAAAGTACCATAGACTAATAAAAGAACTAAAAAATCTGTCCTGGAAGAAGTGCAGCTGGAATGCTCCTTGGAAGCAAGAATGGCCAGACTTTGTCCTACCTACTTTGGTCATGTTGTGAGAAAAGACCATTCCCTGGAGAAGGATATCATACTCTGTAAAGTAGAGGGTCAACAAAAGAGGGGAATGCCCTCAATGAGACGTATTGGTAGTGTCTACAATGATGGGCTTGGGATAGCAGGGATTGTGCAGATGACACGGGACCTGCAGTATTTCATTCTGTTGTACATGGGGTCACTATGAGTCGGAGACAACTCAACACAACCTAACAACAACATGTCCTCTTCTGAATCCAGCTTGAATTTCTGTCAATGCCCTGTCAATGTATTGCTGCAACAATTTTTGTATCATCTTCAGCAAAATTTTACTTGCATGTGATATTAATGATATTGTTTAATAATTTCCACATTCTGTTGGATTACTTCTCTTTGGAATGGGCACAAATATGGATCTTTTCCAGTCAGTTGGCCAGGTAGCTGTCTTCCAAATTTCTTGTCATAAACAAGTGAGTGCCTATAGTGCTGCATACATTTGTTGAAACATTTCTTTGGGTATTCCTTTAATTCCTGAAGTCTTGTTTTTTGCCAATTCCTTCAATGTAGTTTGGACTTCTTCCTTTGATACCATTGGTTCTTGATCATATCCTCCTTCTTGAAATGGCTGAACATCAACAATTCTTTTTGGTACAGTAACTGTGTAATCCTGCCATCTTCTTTTGATACTTCTTGCATCATTCAATATTTTGCCATTAGAAACCTTTAATATTGTAACTTTTGACTTGATTTTTTTTCTTCAATTCTTTCAGCTTGAGAAATGCCAAGCATGTTCTTCCTCTTTGATTTTCTATCTCCAGGTCTGTGCATATTTCATTATAACATCTTACTTTGATTTTTTTGAGTGGTCCTTGGAAATCTTCTGTTCAGATCTTTTACTTTATCATTTCATTAGTTCAATTTATTTACTCTCCTTTCAAGAGAAAGTTTCAGAGTCTTTTCTGACATTCATTTTGGTCTTCTCTTCCTGGTCTGTCTTTTAAAAGAGCTTTTACTTTCTTCATGTATGATTTTTCTCAATGTCATCCCACAATTTGTCTGGTCTTCAGTCACTAGTGTTGAATGCATCAAATCTACTCTTCAAATGTTCTCTAAATTCAGGGAGATTATACTCAAAATCATATTTTGGATCTTGTGGCTTTGTTTTAATTTTCTCCAGCTTCAACTTGAACTTGAATATGAGCAATTGATTGTCTGCTCCACTGTCTGCCCTGGTTTTGTTCTGACTGATAATATTGAGCTTCTCCATCACCTCTTTCCACACATGTAGTCAATTTGGTTCCTGTCTATTCCATCTGGCAAGGTCCACTTGTATAGTTGCTGTTTATGTTGTTTAAAAAAGGTATTTGCAGTAAATAAGTTGTCTTGCAAAATTCTATCATGTGATCTCTGGCATCACTTCTATTACCAAGGCCATAATTTCCAACTACCGATGCTTCTTTGTCTCCAACTTTCACATTCCAATCACTTGTAATTTTCAGTACATATTGGTTTGCATGTTTGGTCAAGTTCAGACTGCAGAAGTTGGTAAAAAAAAAAATCTTCATTTTCTTCATCTTTGACTTCAGTGGTTGGTGCAAAATATGAATAAGAGCCATGTTAACTGGTGTTCCTTGTAGGCATATGGACATTATCCTATCACTGATAGCACTGTACTTCAGGATTGATCTGGAAATGTTCTTTTTGACCACGAATATGATGCTATTCCTCTTTGTCATTGCTGGGCAATGTAGACCACATGGTCTGATTCAAAATGGCCAATAGCAGTCTACTTCAGCTCACTAATGCCTAAGATATTCATCTTTATGTGTCCTTCCCATTTTTGTCAACTTCCAATTTTCCTAGATTTACACTCTGAACATTACATATTACAATTATTAATGGATTTTTGCAGCTATTTCTTCTTGTTTTGAGTCATGCCCCCATCAGCAAATGAAGGTTCAGAAAGCTGTATTCTATCCATGTCATTAAGGTTGACTACTTTGAGGAGGTAATTCTTACCCAGTCACATTTTGAGTACCTTCCAACCTGAGGGGTTCATTTTCTGTCACTATATCAAACAATGTTTTCCTGTGGTTTTCAGTGGCTTCTTTCTTCTTCTTCTCCTTCTTCTTCTTCTCCTCTCCTTCTTATTCTTCTCCTCTCCTTCTTCTTCTTCTCCTCTCCTCTCCTTCTCCTTCCTCTCCTCTCCTTCTCCTTCCTCTCCTTCTCCTTCTCCTTCCTCTCCTTCTCCTTCTCCTTCCTCTCCTTCTCCTTCCTCTCCTTCTCCTTCTCCTTCCTCTCCTTCTCCTTCTCCTTCCTCTCCTTCTCCTTCTCCTTCCTCTCCTTCTCCTTCTCC
>NW_006921639.1:3345241-3350579 GCF_000298275.1 Orycteropus afer afer | reverse complement strand
CTCCAGAAGTGGACTTGGCCATGTTCTTCTTCCTAGTATGTCTTAGTTTGGAACCTCCACTGAAACCTGTCCACCATGGGCAGCCCTACTGGTATTTGAAATACTGGCAGCATACCTTCCAGCATCACTGCAACATGCAAGCCACCACAGTATGACAAATTGACAGATGAATGGTGGAAAATATAACTCTAGCATAATATCAATACCAACACCTGACAAAGATACAGCAGAAAGAAAAGTACAACTCCATGTCATTTATAAATCTTCAAGAAAAGTCATAAATAAAATAATTACTAACAGAATAAGGAAATATTTTTAAAGAATATGAACATAGTAACTGAGATTCTTTGCAAGGAAGCATGTAAATCTATTGTTAAAATATATTTCTTTCAGGAAAAAAAAAAGCAAAAAGTGTCAATATGTACTTCTTTAGCATAATCATACACACAGAGAAATTATGTAGTGCACTCACACCCATACCTGCATTAAAACAGTGAGAATCACTGGACTAATGATGAAATCTAGAACTTCTCCACCAAATAATAACTAAGACAAAGATACTTACAATCTCCTATACTGTTTAACATTTTCAAGGAAACATTGTTCTGGTTACCTAGTGCCACTCTGACAGGATATACCACAAATGGGATAGCTTTAACAAATGGGAGTTTATTCTCTTACAGTTTGGAGGCTTTAAGTCCAAGTTCAAAGTGCCAGGCTCTAGGGGCTAGAGGCCCAGTGGAGCTAGAGGCTTTTCTTCACTCAGACAGCTGCTGGCTGCTGAGGCTGCCAAGCCCAAGGTTTACTAGTAAAAAGGCACAGTCCTGATGTTACCAAACCACATGGCAGGCCATTAATTTAAGTCCATTGTAAGTTCCAAGTTTGGCAGAGGATGGCAGGCTGCTGAACAACATGGCTCCATGTAGGGTTCAAGCATGCCATAAACAAGAGACCATTCCCAAACCTGTTTCTTATATATGGGAAGCAGACCACATCCCTAAGGTAGCTACTCAGATGCTCAGAGTAGATTCCACCATGGCGTTGATTACCAGTCTCATCATGGGGAATACTACATCCTGCTGCCCAGCCACTCAACCAGACCTAGCCAAGTTGACACACAAACTTAACCACCACAATCACTAACCATTACAATTAGTCAAAATAATGACAAGAATGGTATGAACTTTGGTAAGAGTAAGAAAAAGTAATAATCACTCATAGAATATATGACTGCATGTCTGGAAAACCAAGAAAAATAATTTGTAATCTTAATACTGTAGAAGTTAAGCAAGACGATCAGTTACAAAACTCAAATACAAAAATCAGTAGCTTTCCTACATGTAAACAATAACTTGTTAGAAGATTCAATGAAGAAAAGATCATGTTAACAAAATTCATACAATGTCTTAAAACATTAACAAAAAATAGAAGGAAACCATAAAATTCCACCAGTGAACATAAAAAGTAGACTTAAACATATGGTGGGACAAAATTTATTATTGGGTAGATTCATTATTATGTATGACAAATTATCCTTAATCAGTAAGATTAATACAATATCCATCAAAACCCCTAAATAATTTTTAACTGAAAAAAAAGTTATCCTAAGTACAGTAGATAATTCTGGAAAAGAAGCATAATAAGGATGGGCACTGGTGGTTCAGTGGTTAAAGCATTCAGTTGCTAGTCAGTAGGTTGGTGGTTCAAACCCACCAGCTGGTCCATGGGAGAAAGATGAAGCAGTTGGCTTCAGTAACTATTCAGCCCTGGAAACTCTATGCGGTGCTTTTACTCTGTCCTATAGGGTCACTATGTGTTAGAATCGATTTGTTGGCAGTGAGTTTGGTTTGGTTCTGCCCTATCAGATGAAGTGTAACATTATAACGGTTAAAAGTTGGCACAAAAATAGATTGATCACCTCTAAGGAAGACAGAGTAAAAAAGTTAACCAAAGTATGTCTAGAAATTCAGTACATAATAAAAACATCATTTCAAATTGGTGGGAAAATGATATATTAGTTAGTAATGGTCTAACTGGCTATTCATCTAAGAAAAAAAATTAGCCCCTCCTAAAGATAAGGTACAAGTTGAGGGAAGTGTGTGGTAGGATGTCCCATTAAAGTTCATAGTGGTCATCTTAGGTAAATGTATATCAAGTGATTTTTACTTTTGACTTTTCTCTTTTGTTTAAAATTTTAAAATAATCATGTCTAACTTGATTTAATCCTTACCTCACTTACAATAAAATAAATTATTTAAGTATAAAATATAGAACCATAAAAACACTTAAAATGGATGAATATACTTACAATCTTGAAATAGGAACAAGTCACAAAATCAGCAACCATGATAATTATTAGTTAGAATTTATTGAGGGCTAATTATGTTCTAGACTCTTCATGTAAATTTTTCTAAGTTTTCTCCCAATACTCTATGTAAAAGAAGCTACTATAATCCCCATTTTTACAAATAAATACAGATCTTAGAGGGCTAAGTAATTTGTAACTTGTAACTTCCTCTACCTCTATGGTAAAGTTGGGATTGGAACCCAGAAAGTGGGAGTCCACAGCCCGGTGCTGAGTGTACTTTGCCATAGTACTCTCACCTAGTAAGTGTTGATAAATTTAACTCCATAAAAATTTAAACTACTATCAGCTTAATTGGGAGCTCTGGTAGCACAGTGGCTAAGGCACTTGACTGCTAACCAGAAGGCTGGTGGTTCAAATCCACCAGCCACTCCTCGGAAGGAAGATGGAGCAATCTACTTCTGTAGTGATACTGCCTTGGAAACCAAGGAGGGGTTGCTATGAGTCGGGTCCACCTCGACGGCACATAACAACAACAACAACAATCAGCTTAAAAAACAGCAAGTAATTGTTTCTAACAAAAAAGGTAATATAACAAGAATATGTTATATAAGGGATTCTTACAAACAAATATAAACATATACATGTATGTATGCACATAAATACATCAGAACAGGAAAATTGGCAAAAGACATAAGTAGTCAATCACAACAAAATAAAGGTTAATAGACATGTACCATTTGACTGAAGGCATTGAGTTTTCTAGTGAAAAAAGTAATACTAAATGCAAAAGAAATCAACTATGAATTCATCATCAATTTTGCTGAGTTGTGTATGTTGTGAGAATCAGCACTCTCATGCAAGATAGCATCCAAAAGAAAAGGGCATGAAATACACTTACAGGTGCTATCCCATGTCACTAGATTTGCACTAACAAGATCATCGAACTAGAGAAAAATGATGTGTTCTCAACAAAGTTCATTATAGACTTTTTATAAAACTGAAAACTCAAAAATAATGCAAGTTTTCATCTGTCAGTTAGATGATTCTCATCTTTGTTTATTGACCTGGAAAGATATCCAGAACAGGTTTAAGGAAAAAGACAAAAGGCATGTAGTCTAATCCTCTTAAAGACAGGGTACAAGTTGAGGGAAGTGTGTGGTAGGATTTCCCATTAAAGTTCATAGTGGTCATCTTAGGTAAATGCATATCAAGTGATTTTTACTTTTGACTTTTCTCTTTTGTTTAAAATTTAAAAATAATCGTGTCTAATTTGATAAAAGCAATAAAGTTTCTCCTCACACAATCAAGCCTCCAATTATCCTTGGTGTCTAAAGAATAAAGTTGGAATTTTTCTGCCTTTCACTCAAGTTCCTGTTGATCTTGCTGACAATTACTCCTGTTCATCAAACCATATGGCCTTTGCCCCACCACACACACACACACACACATACACACACCCCTCCATGTCTGAAATACCTCTCCACCCACCTGTAATGGACCTTGAAGATTTAAATCAAATGCTATTCATTCCAGAAGACTCTCTGTGTTAAATTGATAGTTGATGGCAACCTCTCTTCTCTACACCATGCTTTATTCTCTACCTCACATTTTACTGTCCTGGTGGAGGTGAGGACCTTGAGGGAGAAGCATCATACTCCTTCTCCATAGGGCCCCACACCACCTGATTTAAAGCAGCTGCTCAGAAATGTTTCCTTTGACTGAAGGCACTAGATGTCTCAGTGGAGAAAGTCAAATGTTTAAACAAACAGAAAACAGTTATCTGCAGTCAAGAGAACATAAAGCTCATTGGGAATCTAGAGGCTGGGATTCCCCTTGTGCATTTAAGTTATCACAAGAACCTGTCTTGCTTCTTTTATCAAAGAGTTGAAACAATGCTTGCTAATTACTGGCACATGTGGGAGCACCTGGGAAAGAAAAGGTGACCCTTTCAATTGTTCTTCCTAGGGAGTATATGAAGAACAGGGTCTCACCTGGTTTATGGTAGCTTTAAGCATTTCCAGAAGCAGTAAGGCACCTTCCATGCACAGCCCAGCCCGGAGAACCTCTTCCTTGTGGTGTTTCTGCAGAAGCCACTGAAACATCCCTTCAAGGTTATCCTGAAAGAGGAGGGAAGGGCAAGGAGGTCTGTGGTTACATACCAAAGGGATTACTTTTCACAGTACCTCCCATTTCACAGGGTTACCTAGGGAGAGAGCAGAAAAGAGTAGCAGCAGCCATGGTAGTTGGTCCTCATGGAGAATTCAACCTCAATCTATGGTGCATAGGGAAATACACATCTTTAAGAGGGAGATGGGAGTCCCTATGTGATGTCTGTGGTTAACACACTGTTGGCTGCTAACTGTAAGTTTGGAGGTTCAAGTCCATCCAGAGGCATCTCACAAAAATCTACTCTGAAAAATGAGCCATTGAAAATCCTATGGAGCATAGTTCTACATTGAAACACATAGGGTTGCCATGAGTCAGAGTTGACTCCATGGCAATTGGGTTTTAAGAAGGAGCTGAAGACCCAGTAGCAAGTTTAGTTCTTTTGGTCTGACATCACAAGTACTCAATATACTAAGTAACTTTAATAAATGAGATCATGTAATACATATGAAGAATTCAAAGTTTCCTGGGGACAATGTGGAATGCAGTGTAGAGCGCATGAGGTTTTGAATCAGTGTGACATGATTTTTCCATTTTAATAGCTGGGCTTTGGCAAGCTCTTCAGAATCTTGGCAGCTCAGCTTCCTTCTCTATGAAGTTAAAATTACATTATCTACCCCATGGGATTTTTATAAATATCAGGTGAAATAAAATATGTAAAACATCTATCAACGGTCCTGACACTCAGCAAATATGTATTTCCTACCATGTTGTCTTGGAGAAATAAAATGGACTTAGCAAAACATATTATAAATTTTGACACGTTTAAGATGGCGGACTAGGCAGAAGGATTGCACAGACCCTCTTCAACAAAGAAAAGGGAAACCAATTAACACAGACACAGAAGATAATCTTGGACCCCTG
>NW_006921639.1:3270765-3337970 GCF_000298275.1 Orycteropus afer afer | reverse complement strand
TGTATGAAAAGTGAATTTACTCTGTAAATCTTCACCCAAATCCTAATAAAAAAAAAAAAACATATTATAAATTTTATTTGAAATGGAATATATAATACTACTAGCATATGTCAACATTTACATCCATCAAATATAAAGTTGTGCAAGAGAAGTGAATTTTTTACCCTTCTATTTACAAAGCCATGCCCCTCCCCTATTTTAATTCAATTCAATTAAGATCAAGAAACAATTTCTGAGTCTGCTATTTGATAGGTATTAAGGAAAGGGAGAAAAGGTAAGATCAGTTCTTGAGGTGCTGGAGGAAGGGAGCAATCATATAAACATATCATCACCAAATGAGGTGAAAGACATGTTGGGGTACAAAAGAGGAAATGATACTTCCCTGTCTAGGAAGTCTACCACAGGAGATATCATCTGAGCTGAATAATGAAGGAAGAGATATCTACTGAACAGGTGAAGGTGGGGGAAGAAGGTATCAAGGGATTGGTATGGATACAGAACAGGCAAGCACAAATTGTTGTTGTTGTTGTTGTTTGCAAATTAGCTGGTCTTATTGGGAAGGTAGTTCAGGATGATCACAGCACAAAAAGCAAATGAGTGATGAAGATGGACTTTGGAGACAAGACAGGGATCAAATCATGAAAGATCTTACATGCTAGTGATAGACTTGAGACCTAATCTTTCAGGAATAGGAAACTACTGAACATTAGGATTTGGTATAAAATGGTGAAAAGTTTGTACAAAGAGTAGATGCTTCTTTGAAGGAATTCAGCCAAGAAAGGATGTAAGAGTAGTGAATAAGTCATTGGTCAAGAGTGTGAATGAAGGAGGCAGCTTCTGGTTTTTAGGTGGGACAAGGTTGAACATACTTATGATGTATAAGGAAAGAATAAGAAGAAAAGGAGATATAGAAAAAGTATAGAAGAACATAGAAAATATGGAAGAAATGATGGATAACCACAGGTTGAAGTCACTCAGGAAAGTAGTAGAAGGAATAAAAATGCCAGGAGGAGAAACAAGCCTTGGAAATTAGCCTTCTTCCAGTGACAGTGGAGAGAAGGCTATGAGTAAGTTCCCAGGCAGAAAGAGGTGGTACAGAATAAGGTACTGAGGCAATGTTTCCTGATGGTCGGCCTCTACTTTCAATGTCAGCAATATCATTTGATCAAGGGTAGAAGACTCAAAAGTATCTGAGTTTTATATTAAGATATATAGGAATAGAAGGGGGTCACCAAGGAAAAGGAACCTGTTTTTATTTTTTCTGAAGGCACAATCTAAGACTTGAGCCTGTAAGTCTGTGGGGGCAACAACTCTCTTGCACACTTCACATCATCACCATGTGATTGAAATGTGGAATTTGCCCTAATCAGAGACTTGGTGGAAAAGTTGATAGGAACAATGGCCTGGAAAACCAAAGGTGCTAATATGAGGGCATATGGAAAGCTAATAAAGGGGTGTAGGATTGCTATGAAGAGGGGTACCAGGACATAAACAAGTATGAAGAAGCAGACAGAGTAAAGGGTGGAGAGCCTTAGTGAGATGCCTTGGATCCCAAGAAATCAGAAAATCAAGTCTGTTTCTGCATCCCCGTGATGCCCCTAGAACTTACTTTGGGCTTGTCAGTCAGCTCTGTGAGTGGAGTTTGCAGGAAGAAGGTGGACACGATGAGGTAGACTTCAGCAATATGAACATGGTGGGCCAGAAAGTCATTCAAAACTCGAAACCCAGGAAGCAGGCAGGGGCTCTGCTCAGGCATGGCAGGGGGACACTTCAGGTTGTCTGTTGATGGGGGAAGGGGGCAAAAACCAGTGATTAAGAACAACTTCTGTTGCTCTGAGCAAGGTGGGGATTGTACACATGAGGAAATGCCTTGCCACCCTCCTACCCCTTAGAAATACTGGGTAGAAATATTGTTACACATAGATGAGCACAAGAAAGCATTCAACAATAATTCCTTTCCTGTTCCTGACATGCTCTTTCATTCATTCATTCATTCAGGAACAGACTGGGGTGGTACAAACAGTTAACACATTCAACTATCAACTGAAAAAGTTGGAGGCTCAAGTCCACCCTGAGATACCTCAGAAGAAAGGCCTGGAAACTTATTTCTGGAAAATCGGTCATTGAAAATCCTGTGAAGCAGTTTTATTTTGACATACATGGGGTTGCCATGAGTTAGAGTCAACTAGAAGGCAAGGATACTGTTTGGACAAAATATACAGAACGCTAAGATACAACATTCATAGTGTGTTGGGACAGACAGATATTCAGCAATTAAATACCCAAATAAATATCTATTCATGAAGTGTGAAAAGCACCTTAAAGGGAAAAAATAATTGTCTGATTCAGGTAGGACTCCCACCTTTCCTGGAAGAAATGGCATTTGAATTGAGACCTGGAGGATGAATCCACATCAGCCAGAGAGGTGTGTGGGTGTTTCAGGTTTAGGGAACACATTCCAGGCAGAGACAACAAGGTGTAAAGACCCCCAGGAGAAAAGAGCTAAAGAGAGCCTTTAAGGAAAGAAGATTCTGTGGCTGGAGTGTGCTGAGGTCATGGAAGGAGTCCTGATAATGTGAACCTTAGAGTCAGGGGTTGAATGTGATCCTAGCAAGGTCTTGAGGAGAGAGGAATAGAATTGAGTCTTCACTCACATCCCAGGATGAAGCAATACAGGGTCTCTTCCAGATTGGGCACACTTACCCATTATGACATCCACACCCAGAGTGCTATTTTCCACCCAGGATCCTGCAGACATGCCTTCTTTAAATCGCCCCCGGAGGTCTGGGTTTGACAAAAAGTGCAGCAGCAGCTTCAGCCCCAGCACAGTGGTGCTAGGATGCAGGTGGCCCTGCATGAGAAGCAGGAACCAGTCTGGCCCCAGGTTCAGAAACATTTCTTCCTTTAATCTGGGGGTGGGAAGAATACAATAACTGTCTCTCTGGTCATGAACAAATGGCATGCCCAGAAAGTACAAATAAAGCTCAGCCCCACTAGACATCTAGGAAAGGAAAGTTAACATTAACATTTGGATACTACCTAGTGAAAAATGTATTACATTTTAAAGGATGTTAAAATAAAATCCTGGCAAAATTGCTGTGAATTTGATGCAATCATTTGTTAATGACTGTGGTATAAAATGGCCAAATCTTTTCAAACTATGCATTGATATATGTAAAAATATACATGGCCCTTGATGACCATGTCTCCCTAATATTCATACTTTCACAGTGTATAAGTAACCACTCATCTAATTTAATTATTGTCAATATAGCCTTATAAAACATAAATGATTATTTACCTCCCTTTTTAGAGGCACTGGTCAAAATTTGAATGTAATAATTTAATATTTATATATCTTTATCAGTTTAGGTCAAAAATATGATTAAATGCTACTTTCTAAAATGAATTTTAAAATGTCAAATCTGGAGAAAACAGACTCCTGCAGGCAACTGGCAGGAAGGGATTGGCTGGCCAATCCAGCAGGACCATAGCCTCAGCATTGGACCTAGTCTCATAGGAGTGAGGGAGGGATCATCTGTACCAAGCAGTGTTTTTAGTGTCAGTTCTCAAACTTGCCTGATGAGGGTGTGGCTAGTATCCAGTGGAGACTGTCTGTGGGGAACAGTGGAAGGAGTACTGGACAAGGAGTCAAGGCACTGTCCTCTATTTTACCCCTTGTTCTTATGTTTACTGACTGAATAACTGTGAATAACTCTTGATGTGCTCTGGCCATTTTACTCAGTGATGTGATGATGATGATGACATTGACAACTCTAGCTTATAGAGTATTTACAGTATTCCAGCTAGCCACATATTAATTCCTTTAATCTTCACAAGAACCATCTCTTGTAGATATTGTTTTGATTCTCATACTGATGAGTAAAAGAGAGGCATCAAAACAAAAACCAAACTCATTGCCATCAAGTCAATTCCAACTCATAGTAAACTGATAGGACCAAGAAGGAGTCCCCATAGGGTTTCTGTTCTGGTTACCTAGTGTTGCTCTGACAGGAATATACCACAAATGGGATGGCCTTAACAAACAGGAGTTTATTCTTACAATTTGGAGGCTTTAAGTCCAAGTTCAAAATGCCAGGCTCTAGGGGCTGGGTGAAAGCCCCTCAGCTTTGGGCTTCAGCTCTGCCTCCAGCTCCCAGCCCACTGAAGCTAGAGGTGTTTCTTCATTCAGACAGCTGCTGGCTGCTGCAGATGCTAAGCTCAAGGTTGACAAGTACAAAGGCACAAACCCAATGTTACCAAACCACATGGCAGGCCATTAATTTAAGTCCATTGTAAGTCCCAAGTTTGGCAGAGCATGGCAGGCTGCTGAACAATGACACAGCTACATGCAGGGTCCAACATGCATATGCTAGAGATCATTCCCCAATGATCTTATATACAGGAAGCTGTATATAAGGAAGCTTCTGCTTATATACAGGAAGTAGATCACATTACCTAAGACAGCTACTCAGCTGCTCACAGTAGATTCCACCATGGAGTTGATTACCAGTCTCATCATGGGGAATACTACATCCAGCTGCCCAGCCCTTCAACCAGGCCCACCCAGCCATGTTGACACACAAACTGAACTATCAGTTTCCAAGGCTGTAAATCTTTACAGAAGCAGACTGCTACATCTTTCTCCTGCGGAGCGACTGATGGGTTTGAATCACTGACTTTTGGGTTAGCAGCTAAGCTCTTAACTACCACAGCACTAGGGCTCCTTGAAGAGAAAGACAAGGAGACATTAAATACTCTCCCTATGAGTTGGGGCCGACTCGACGGCACATAACAACAACAACAACAAATGATCACTTGGGATATATCTGGGATTCAAACACAGCAAGTCTAGGCGCCGGAGTCTAGGTGCTCAACCACTACACTACATTCCATTCCAAAAAGATGTTAAAAAAAAGGAAGGCAATAGAATCACCCATCTCCAAGGCAGTTCTATTGTTTTGATTCTAGGACTGTAAAGACTTGTAAGCTGGTAAATTTTTAAAGACTGTTTATAAGGCTGCCTGACTCTCCCTCACCCCACACACCATACACAAATGTAAACTCATTAAGAGTAAGGATATGGACTGCCTTGTTGAGCATTGCATCCCAAAGGGGGAATCTGTGTCTGGTATCCAGCAGGTACTCTACAAACAGTTGCTGAATGAATGACTCCAAGGTTGGAGGTGAAGCAGGCAGTTACTAGAGTTCGTGGAATCAGCCTTATGATTGAACCTTACTTTAAAAATTAATAGAAGGCAGATACTTTTCTTTTTAACTTGGGGAAAAAATATCAAACAGTAAATAGCAGTAGAATTTGGCAAGCCTTTTCCTTCATAGATGTTATTTTGGCTAACCATTTCTCCATCTTATTCTCTGCCAAGTCCAGGACATCAAAATCAGTAATTGTCACAACTGCCAAAACAATAACCATTACACAATAGAAATGGTGACAAAAAGAGTTTATTGTAATGATACCAAATCTGTTTCTAGTTACTCATGCCCATTTAACATTTGCATCAGAATATCTCAGGGCAAGGTCTGGTTTATTGGGTGGAGAGAATGTAATTTTCTTTCTGAGTTGTGCAGGAAACATACTGCAGAAAACTGATTCAGAGCTGCTAAACTTTTCATTAAAGAAAGATTTTAATACCGCACCCTGTATGAGGCAACCTCATGCCAAATCACTCTTCCTGCAGCTACTTACTCAGAGGACAGATGAAGGTGGTGAGAAGATATTACACTGAGTAGCATCTCCAGCAACTGGTTTCTGAGCCAGATTGTCTTTCCAGATGTTTGGCTTCCAGCTACACAAAGGAAAAATCAGATTTGAGAGAAAACGGATGTAAAGAGACATGATATTTTCCACAGTAAATCATCTTTTTCACCAAATGCTTAGTTCACCCAGGAATTGGGGCATGGATGGGATTCAAAATTTTGGCATTCAATTCCAGACTGCAATACAATGCTTAAAAAGAACTTCAGGAAATATTCTAAAGTTCTAAAGAGATTTCTTCAATGGATTCCTCCATCCTCCAAAAAGAAAAAAAAAAAAAAAAAAAAAACCCTAAAAATTATAAGGTCAAATCTGTCATTCAGTAAAAGAATTTTTTTTAAGTGATCATAGCTATAAAATTTATCAAACATCTACTATATACCAGGTGTTATGTGAGGCTGGGAATAGGGAGGTGAAGATCCTTGTTTTCTTGGTTCTTGCTCTCAGTTGGTTTCCAGACTAGCCTCCTGCCCAATTCTGACTCTGAATGATGTTACAATTAGTACATCTATATTTTTACTAAAAATAGAGCTTGAAATGTAGCAAGAGGGATATAGATCCAGTAGAAGAAGAAAGCTGACTTCTAAAGTGTTGTTAAAGCCCCAAAGGACATGTTAAAAAGTGTTTTAAACTAAGATGTTTAGTTAGATAAAATTTTCAGAATGGAAGCCATGCAAGGAGAAGACACTAAATAAGCCTACAGTTGGCCTGTTATTCATTCATTCACCCCCTAGGTTGGCCAATTCAGTACACATACATGCTGCAGACACTGCACTGATGAGACAGCTTGGGGAAGTGGGGTCAGATTTCCCTCCATTTGGATTCTGAACCCATCTCTTGTTAAGAACTTAATCTCTCTGAGCCTCAGGTTCCTCAACTATAAAATGGGAATAATAATTTCTATTTTTCAGGATGATCTAAGAACAAGAAATAACTAATATAATGTATGTAAATTGAGTAATCCTGTCCAAGAGAATCATTTGTGGTGATAGAAATGTTATGTAGCTGCATTCTCCAATATGGTAGCCACTAGCCACAGGTGGTTATTGAGTACTTGATATATGGATATATACAGATAGTGAGATGGAGGAATTGAATTTTTAATTGCATTTCATTTTAATCAATTAAAATTTAAATGGAACATACACACAATGGAATACTATGCAACACTAAAGAATAATGAAGAATCATCAAATCACCTCATAAAATTGATGAACTTGGAGGACATTATGCCAAATGAAATAAGTCAATTACAGAAGGACAAATATTGCATGAGTCCATTATTGTAAAAAGTCAAGGAAAGGTTTATACAGGAAAGGAAATTTTCTTTGTTGGTTACCAGGGATGGAGTGGAAGGGAAAGGAAGGATAATTAAGAGATAGGTTTGACATTGGTAAAGAGATTTAAAAATAATCTAGCTTCAAAAACTATCAACTAATGGCTAATCTTCTTTCTTTTTAAATAATAATAATAATAATTAAAAAAAAAAAAAAGAAAGAAGATTAGCCATTAGTTGCTAGTTTTTGAAGCCAGATTATGAGCACATGTGGGTTCATCATACTAATATTTGTTCTGTATGAAATGTTTTATAATACATTTTTGAAATAAGAAAATTAAAATTAAATGGTCATATGTGGCTATTACCTTCCATCTTAGACAGCACAAATCTAGAGATTCTGGGACAATGTGGTTAGTAATTGTTCTTTTCACCCCTTCCCTAGACAGTGGAGATACTGAATGCTACGTAGTTGCTGTTCTGCATTTGGATGAAGAGAGCTTCTCAAAGAAATGGATCACAAACCTGTGTATTAAGGTAAGCTTACAGAGGCTTTTGATACCAGAATATCATTTATTCCAGCTTGGTGGGACTGGGAATGGCTCTAGGGAGGAAATGACGCTGTGTCTAGTCTGATAGGGTGAGGTAGACAAGTGGGGGCAGGGATAGGCTTTCCTGTAGAGAGAACATGTGCAAGGGCATGGAAAGATGACAGGGTACTGAATATTAGGACTTGCAAGTGATTCACAGTGACTGAAATTGGAGCTCATGTTGGGGAATGGGAGAACATTAGACCAGGAAGGTAGGCAGGGGCTGAGCATGAAGCGCCCATGTGCTGCTCTATATGAACTAATTTTCTTCTAGAGGCTTCAGAATCCATTGAAGGTTTTGAAGCAGGAATACGTAACTCTATTTGATTTGTGGCCCTAATCATAGAAATACAGTATCACAGGCAAATAATCAGTGGTAGGTGATGTCCTCCCTCTTTGCCTCAGCCCCTCCTTCTTGCAAAGTGTCCCACAGCATGTGCCACCTAGGGGAGAGTCACTGATGGTTTCATATTGGCATCAGGGAAAGGTCTTCTCACCAGGTGCGGAGAGGTCCAGGACTCCATCCATGCACATCTGCCTCTCACTCACTGATGAAGGCTTGAGAGTATACACAACAAACAGCGCAACCCTTTATGCAACAGAGAGAGAAGACTACTCAACAGTGGGCTCAGCACATGTCTTCTAGGCACTTGCCAAGGTTTTCTGCACAGGTTCACCCTGATATGGCTTCAAGCAAGGGCTTAAGGGAAATCACATTATTCTCTGATCAATGCACTCTTTCCTGAGACTCATAAAATCTGTCACCCTTCACCAAAGTAGTTAACTCTGGCTCTGCCAGGTCAATATAATATAGTAATGATGAGGGAAGAAAGGACTAAATGTGGTGCCAGTCAGGAATGTCTTTCAGGAAGTCTGCAAGAGGCAGACATGTTGGGTAATTGGCCCTTATAAGGATTGCTGTAATTCACGAATATTCTTGCTTTTGAGAACAATCCACTGACCTCATCCTGAGTCTAGCAACCCCTCCATGCTATTTTCAACTCTCAGCCGGATCAGAAACCTCTAGGAGGTTCCAAGGAAATAGACTCTGTCATTGCATTAAGATGCAATGATGTTGGGTTAAATGTGGTCAGGAGCAAGCTGGGGCCCACATTCCCTTAGGAAAATGATCTGAGTCTTTCTCTTCCCCTAAGGAAACTTGGTGCAGCACCTGAGCAAGTCTTGGATGCTGAAGTGGCCCCTCAGCTGGTGGCCCAGGATAGCAATGATGGTAGGGATCTTGGAGGGGGTGAGGTTCGGCTCATTGAAGAGGAAGATGAGCTTGGGTATAAGCTGTGCTTGATGGGCAACTTTAGCATTCCTGGGTCCTTCCCTGTTGAGCCATGGAGAGAGGAAGTAAAAGCTTTACTGGAAATAACCAAATTTTCTGTGTTTCTGCTAAAAAGGTTTTTCTAGGCTAGGCTTACTCTGTAGCCCTCTAATGCCAACTCTTTCTTGGCAACTTGTCAAAATTCTGTCAGACATCCATCGAATACGTGTCCACTAAAGGCCAGAATCAACTCAGGATGAGCCTCCTCATTCTCTCCTAGCTCCGGAAGCGGCCTTCAGAGACAAACCTCCAATTATTGACTTTTAAGTACTGAGCCTCAGGGAAAACTGATGCTGGTCTCAGAAAACTCAGAACAAAGACAGCAGACATGTGACCATGAACACTTCCCAACAGCCAGGAGCCCAGGCCTCCACAAGCCTGTCTGGGTGTGTGTGCTCTTCCTGCCCTCCCTAAACCACAAAGTGGATGAATATACCATGCCAGGAGTCAAAGGGGAGAGAAACAGAATTAAGAATCGCATTCCCTGTTGTAGGATAATCACAAATCCAATTTCCAGTAAATTGTTCTCCCTTAAAGAAAACAGCTCCAAGGTAAATGTCAGTCTCTTAGAAAAAACAGGTACAGGATACAGAAAGAAAGAGGAAAGTAAGAAAAAAGAAGAGTGACTTCAAGTGGTTTGGATTTACATTTTGCAATCTGCCAAGTTCCACATCCATAATATCCAAAAGAGGCAGAAGCAGGCCCAGTTCTGTGAGTTACACTCATCAGCTCCACAGGGAAGATGTGCTTCCTTCCACCTGTGCACTTCTGCTACCTTTTGTATTCTTCCTTAACCAAACCAGAGCAGCATGGGTTTATGTGTAATTTCTCCATAGGACTAAGTCAGGCCCATCTCTGAATTTCCAGCTCTAAGAACTGGGTCTACCATCCGTCAGCTTGTTCTGTGGTGGCTTGTGTGTTGTGATGCTGGAAGCTATGCCACCAATACTCAAGTAGCAGCAGAGCTCTCTATGGTGGACAGGTTTCAGCAGAGCTTCCATATTAAGACAGACTAGGAAAAAAGGCATGGAGGTCTACTTTTGAAAACTAGCCAATGAAAACCTTATGGATTACAGCAGAACCAGTATAGTAGGTTCTGGAAGATGAGCTCCCTAGGATGAAAGACACTCAAAATACACAGTGCCCAAACAATGGTCTTGAGCATACCAATAATTGTGAAGATGGTGCAGGAACAGGCAGCATTTATTTCTGTTGTACATGGCATTGGTATGAGTCAGAGTTGACTCAATGGCAACTACCAGTAACAACTTGGTGGGTTTATAATCAATATTCAATAATGAGGATAAGGGGGTAAACAAAAAGATGTTTCTAAAAGACACAGATGATGTGAATAATCACTAGAACAGCCAAACCTGTGAGTGGGGAGAGAGGCATGGGTATGGAGAGAACAATTTCTTTCTTCTCACCTCCCTTCTCTGCCTCCCTTCTCTCTTATTCTGACCACAGCCCTGGTTTTCTCTGGGAACTGCCTCTTTCTAATTCATGTCCATCCACTCCAGATGTGAATGCATGTGTACCAAAAACCAAAAACCAAATCCAATGCCATAGAGTCGTATCCGACTCATAGCGATCCCTCCTTGGGTTTCCAAGGCAGTATAACTATGAAAGTAGATTGCCCAATCTTCCTTCCGAGGAGTGGCTGGTGGGTTTAAAGCACCAGACTTCTGGTTAGCTATCAAATGCATTAGGCACTATGCTACCAGAGCTTCTGAATGCATGTATAGGCCTGGGAAATATCATAAGGACTGGTCAAGAATGGGATGTGCCCAAGTTGGTCCAATGAGACAATCCTTTTGTTAATATTGTTGAGTTAAAAAAACATAAAGTAAATAAATAAATCCTCTTTCTACTAACTGTACCAGATTAAGAATGTGCTCTAAGGAACAGCCCATATGCTATCACATGAAAGAGGGCTGCAGAAATGAAGCCACCACAGACAGGGAGAGGGATGGAGTTCAGACAAAACAGTATGATTCCCATCCAGCCATGCATGACAGCTACATTGTTCAATTGTACAAGCCAATAAATTCGCTCTTTATCCAGACTCTCTCCCTTCCTTGGAGTCCTTGGGTGATGCAAACGGTTAATATGTTCAACTGCTAACCCAAAGGTTTGAGGTTTGAGTCCATTCAAGGATGCCTTAATGGTAAGGCCTGGTGATGTACTTCTGAAAAATCAGCCATTGAAAATTCTATGGAACTTGTTTCTACTCTGTAAACATGATTGTGTCATGAGTTGGTATTGACTCAAAAGCAACTGGGTTTCTTTCTCTCTCTCTCTCTCTCTCTCTCTCTCTCTCTTTCTCTCACTTTCTCCCTCTCTCTTTCCTTCTCTCTTTCTTCCTTAAGCTGGTTTCAGTTATATTTCTGCCACTTGCAACCAAAAGAAAGAGCCTGGTGGCACAATGTTTACATCCTTGGTTACTAATCAAAAGGTCAGAGGTTCAAACCCATCAGTCACTCTGTGGGAAAAAAAGATGTAGTAGTCTGTTCCTAGAAAGATTACACCTTGGAAACCCTATGGGGCAATTCTACTCTGCCCCATACGGTAGCAATCAACTCAACAGAAACAGCTTCAGTTTAAAAGTAATTTTAAAAGTGACTTTAGAGTTAGTTAGAGGAAGAGTGGCCAGGGAGGCAAAATGTGACATGAAGGAGGAGGTCCTTTGGTGAACTAAATGTGGTTAGCCCCAGTCCCTGCCCTCCTGAGGCCCAAAGCCCCCAAGGAGACAAACCAGTACATGTGAGGACCTTAGAGGGATGTACTCACACCCAAATACTAAGAGCCCTGGGGGCTGGGGGTGGACTGGGACTGCTGAGTTGCTGACTGTCTTGCCCCTCCCCTAGTCCTTGTACTCTACATAAAGTCTTTAGTTTTAAGAGTTGGACTGCAAAGCCCAGCCTACCTTGGAGAATGAAAGATTTCAACAAGATGGGAAAAGAGGGCGAGGTCCAGATTATCTGCAGTCTTCATCCAGAGCTGTAAGACAGAAAAAACACTCTGAAGCCAAGATGTATGCAGAAAAGGATTTCCAGACAGTATGAGAAAATAAGATGCTTGACATAGCACTTTTGCCTTGCAATCATCTGTGTGATTTCCTGGCTCTGCCATAACATGAGCTCTCCTGGTACTCAAAATTACATCTCAGGGAAGCTGAAACACCTTTTCTATGTCATCCATCTCCCCTGCTGTCTGGTACTTGACCATGGCTTTAATTTCAACCAAGGAAACATGCACGAAGGACCTTCCAGTTCTACTGGCCTCACTTCATCCTGCAAGGCATATGCCAGCATGTCCACATGCTGAGCACATGGAGGCTGAGACAGACAGGTGCCTTATAGGCCCCAATCATCACCAATCAGTGGTAGGACTAGAATCAGAAGTCAGGTCTCCACCTTACAACTTTAAGTGAAATCAATTATAGCAACCTAGCTTGTGAACACAGTATTTTCTTCTGTTCACTCATCTCTAAAACCTGAAACCCAACCTAAATTCTCCTTTCCTACATGACAGAATTGTGACTTACACACTTACCTAAGATACACTGAGATTCCTGGAGCAAAGCTTATTGTTCAGGCCATTTTAATAAATATTAAAACATGGTCACTAACCAGTTTCTTTGAGACAGCATTGATCGCCTGCTTTCTTGACTCCTTCTTAGTTCCCTATTTAGAAAGCTCTATTTTTTTCATCTCTAAATGCTGACATTTCCTAAAGCCCAGAATGTAAAAGGGGTGATATGAGGTTATAAGTGTATACTCATGTAGCATGAAATAAAACAACATTTAGAAATCATGCCATTTACTGGAGAGAAAATTACCAAAGTCCCAAAGTGAGATAGCAGCATCTCCTTTGTATAGATAAGGCTTAGAGAACGCACTGCCATCAAGTCAGATCCAACTCATAGCAACTCCTCCTTTGGTTTTGGTTATGAAAGTAGATTGCCCAACCTTCCTTCTGAGGAGTGGCTGGTGAGAGACCAAGTAATTATCTAGCATCCAACTGTTTTTAATTGGCAGAGGATGGTTTCAAGCCTGGGTTCATCTGACCCTGGAGCCCTTGCCATGTCCCCATACTATGCTCCCTCTCAGGCATCCCCTGCAAAGCAGTGATCCACAGGTTCAATATCAACCTTACTTGAGACCAATCTGTGGCCATGGCATGGTCATCTTACTTAAGAGGTGATGAACAAGAGCCCCAATGAACACAGGCTTATCAGAAGGGCCATGAAGGCATGGCCATCATTTTCCAATCCTCTGGGGCTAGCACCACACAATACACATGATAGGCACTCAAGGATCTATTCAATTATTTTTAAAGACAGAATGAAGTAAACCAAGTTAAAATAAGTGCACTGTCTAGGTACCTGTGGAAGTAGGTCATTTGTTGCCCTTTGGGATAGCTGATGTGGGCTGATATGCTAGGCATGGCATCCCAGTACACACACCTGTGGAACTCCAAAAGCCCTGTGCTCTCATAACACTCATTCAGTAAGGCAGTCAGTCATTCAACAAACAATGTCTTGGAAGCTGAGAGAACTAAGAAGGTAAGACATGTGAAACTACCAATCTGTTTTGCTGCACCTCTTTACCCTCATGTATTACATCCATTTCCTTTGCAGAACGTTGGAACAATATGAAGTTGCCATAACCATTTGAATGGCTGCCTAGCTCATCCAGAAATTGCATAGTACCAAACATCTGAATTTTGGGAAACAGATAAGTGCATCCTTTGGTTGTTATCCTATATCACATAATCCCTGTACTGAACTGAGATGTCTGCATTAGATTTGTTTGAATTTCAAATGGATAATGTGTCAAACTCCACCCTCTTTCCACCCCTGTAAACAACTCACTCTAAAAAATGAGCTGGGCCACCTCTTCAAGAAACAAGAAGTCTCAGACTTGAATGTCCTCAATTTCCTGTCCTGCTTGTCCCAAACCGGTCCTGGTGAATTCCATCCTGTCTCCTAATACCCATTCTCTTCTTTGCTATCCCTCTATCTCCTTTAAGAACTCAATCCAGCAATAGTTTATTTTTTCAACCATCTGTCAGAGGAGGCTTGCATGTTGTTATGATGCTGAATAGGTTTCAGTAGAGCTTCCAAACTAAGATGGACTAAGAATAAAGTTTTATTGCCAAATATAATGGACTTAACTTATATACTTGTCTTCATTTTCCTTCTTTCTTTCTTGAGTTTATTTTAATTTTTGCTACCTTAACTTCTTGATTTGGATGCTCAGTTCATTATTTTTTTCCTCTTTTTCTAATATACATCATAATTATCTAGTGCTGCTAGAATAGAAACACCACAAGTGGATGGCTCTAACAAGCAAAAATTTATTCTCATACTTTAGGAGGCTAAAAGTCTGAGTTCAGAGGACGAGCTCTGTGTGTCCCTTGTCCCTAGGAGGATCCCAACACAAGGACCCTAGGTCCAAAGGATGCGTTCTGCTCCTGACTCCTCTTTCTTGGTGGTAGTGTTGTTGTTGTTGTTATGTGCCATCGAGTCAGCTCTGACTCATAGTGACCCCTCCTTGGGTTTCTGAGGTAGTATCACTATGGAAGTAGATTGCCCAACCTTCCTTCTGAGGAGTGGCTGGTGGATTTGAACCACCAGCCTTCTGGTTAGCAGTCAAATGCCTTAGGCACTATGCTACCAGAGTTCCTTCTCTTTTCCCTCTCCTTTTATCTCTTGTAATATAAAAGGTTTTACAGGCCACACCTCAGGGAAGCTCCCTTTCTTTACATTGGATCAGGGCTGTGATGGGACTAAGAGTGTTGCAATTCACCCTTAATTTTAATCCTTTTACACCTTATTGGCTTATCACATCAAATCACATCATGGGGTATCATTACATATCTGCCATATCATTATATAACTTCTAAACCACTGAGAATCATGGCCCAGTCAAGATGACACAAATTTTGGAGGGGACACAGTTTATTTAATCCATGACAATACTTGATGATATAAATTTTCCTCTAAATCCTGCTTTCAGTGGCAACCCTCAGATTTTTGTACATAGTGGTTTCATCATCATGCAGTTCTTTCTTTTCTAATTTGACACTTTCCTCACGGACCCTTCTCTTTGCTCCACATCCTTTGGCTTAGTTCAAGTTTCGAAATCTTCCACCTGGATTTCTACAACAATCTCGTGACAGATTTCCTAGCCTCAGGGATTCTGCTACCAGAATAATGCATCTAAATAAAAATCAAACAAGTCACTCTCATAGCTATCATCAGCAGTTTGGCAAAACTAGTCAACAACAAAAAATTGTTTATAAAATTTTTATCTTCATAATCAACTATGACAATACATTTTATCTCTGACTGTGGTAGGAGGATGTATGCTCCAAAAATACCATCTCTACAGTGTTCAGAAAAACAACACAGAGGAATAATCTAAGAATTCAACAGTAATGGGATGAATAAGAAACTAGGAATTCTCCATAAGACAGAATATGATTCTGATCTCAAAACAATGCTTGTAAGAGTTTGTAATAAAATTGCTTAAATGTTTTGCTATGTGAGAAAAAGCAGGACTTAAAATAATACCTATAGCATGATCATGATTACAATACAAAAAAATTATACATAGAAAATATTAGAAAGGAATGTATCTAATTTTGATAACAGTTGTCTGGATCTTGGAAATAGGGAACATCCTCCCCCAATTTTCTGTAATTTAAAAATATCTTATAATAATATATTAATTTTATAATTAAAAAAAGAAGAAGAAACAGTCTGAAACTTTCCTGTACATCCATGGACCACCAGCATGCTTGAGTTAAAGGATGTACCTTGCAGTTTAGCACCTTACGCTGGCCTTCTCTCCTTCCCCCTGCAGCCTCACCTGCAACTAGAAAACCAGCATGGTGCCCCCCTACACTTACTCTCAAATTCCCATGGTTGTTCTCCTCCGTAATTGTTTGCCAATAGCAACTCCACTTGGAATGTTCTTTCCCCATTGAATTTGTTCTGCTAGACTCAGCTTCAGAGTCATTTCTCCTGTGGAATCTTTCCAGATCTGAACTTATTGTCATCTCACTCCCACTGCCTGGATATTCTTTGCCTGCTTCAATGTGGCACCTACTACAATATGTTGTCCGCTGGGGCATGTCTGGGGCCCATGTGCCATGTGGGTGGTCTGGGGCGTGGTTATCACTGTATTTCCAGGACATATCCAGTACCTGACCCCTCTCTGTAAATGATGCCTCATGAATAGATCATTCTTCACTTATCCTCACAAGTCCATCAGTAATAGCTTTTAATCTTTCAGAATCATTTGGAAACAACAAAGCATCATGCAAAGGCATTGGGGTAAATTAAAAAAAAAAAAAAAACCTTCATATGTACTTTGGAATTTAAAAATCCACTTTCTCTACACATGAACAAACTGGGACTCAGAGAGGTTAAGAGACTTACCTAAGGTCACACAGCCCATAGGTGGTAGGATTTGATGCTACAGCAAGGCCACAGGCTCCAAAGCCTTTGTGGTGTTACCTCTACTCAGCATGACTATCAAGGAAATTGGCCTGCTACATTTAAAAGAAACTCTAGAATTTCTTACCATAGTTTACCATCACATGTACTTTTTAAGGGCTAATGGCCAGTTTTCAGTTTACCTCAAAATTGCAGAGGACGTGCTGGAAGACACCAATGTTGATGATAGCAGATGACCCGAAGCCCAGTTCTGCAGTGCCAGCTATTGAGAGGATTAGCTGAAAAATTCTATGGTTTAAGAATGAAGTCTTTTTTCTCAGCAGAAATGCCATTATCTGAAAAGATTAAAGCACAAAGGAGTTTGCTCATAAACACATCTTTATAATCTTTTCTCTTTTCTACCTGCTTTTTCCTCCCAAAGGAGCTCTGGTGGTGTAGTGAGTAAAGCATTTGGCTGCTAACTACAAGGTTGGTGGTTCAAACTCACCATCTGCACTGTGGGAGGAAGATGAGTTAATCTATTTGCGTAAAGATTTATAGGGGGTTGCTATGAATCGACTCAGTGGCAGTGGGTTTAGTTTTTGTTCCCACCAGCACATTGGGTCAATCCAGTCTGACCCTCTGATCTCAGGTGTACCATCTTCTGCTCCTATGTTCTCAGACAAAAAAAAAAAAAGGTATTCACCAATTTCTGTGGCTACTTCTCTACCAGCATCCACTTTTCTGTGCTTGTCACATGCCTCTCACCAGGGGTCTCCTGCTCCTTTCTGAATCTCTTCCCTTTGATTTCCAGAATGCCACCCTCTTCTGATTTTCTTCTACATTTCTAAGTGCTCTTCTCATTTTCCTTTGCTGGATCTTACATCTGTAACAACCAGGAACCCACTGTCTTCCCCTGAGCCCTACTACACCTAGCCTGCTTATGGCTACAGTTGCCAGATGAATCCTTTTCTTGTGCCAACCCTTGGAAAGTTAACAATGTGTAAAGATTCCTACCAGGGTGGAGGCACTGGGATCTTACAATGGGCCCAGTTGCCCAGACTTGTCTCAGAGATTAACACAATGGATCCCACCACACTTCATGTCTCTGTTGACCTTCACCACACAAAAATGAGCTTCCCAGAACCCATCTGGGTCTGAACTCTTATTCATGTCTTCTAGATCTCATTCATCTCATATGGAGTCCCAACCATGTCATTTGTATTCCCAACCATGTCATCTCAATTCCCATACATGTCATCAGAGTTGCAACCATATAGTCTAGATTCACATCTATGTCATCTGAATTCCCATCCATGTCATCTGGATTCTCATTCATATCAGCTGGATTCTCATCCAGCTCGTCTATTGCTCTGTTACCTACCCACAGATCTGACGCTATTCACCACCCTCTCTATCCTCCCAGACATTGTCTTTCAATGAGCCTTTGGAAAGCCCTGTTCTGGGATCAGCAAATACTAAATGTCTTTCCAAACTACTCTAGCCACCTTCTTAATATATCTGAAATCTGACTTTAATCCTCCCACACAAGCCTCCATTAGAATGGCTGCTGAAAGTAGCTCAAGAGTAATCACACATTCAAGCTGACAGGTTTCACTTTACATTAGTAGGGTCAAATGTCAAATTGCTACTCAATTGGGCCAGGTAGTCCAACTAGATTTCTCTAGTAAGTTGGTTTCCCTAATCCTAAAAAGAGGAGCTCTGGTAGCATAGTGGCTAAGACACTTGCCTGCTAACCAGAAGGCTGGTGGTTCAAACCCACCAGCCACTCCTCGGAAGGAAGGTTGGGCAATCCTACTTCCGTAGTGATACTGCCTCGGAAACCCAAGGAGGGGTCACTATGAGTCGGGGCCGACTCGACGGCACATAACAACAACAATCCTAAAGATGATTTCATCTCTTTCACTTTCTCCTCAAGCCTCCTTTACCTTCCATCACCCTATTTTCAGCAAATAACTTCATTTCCTACTCTGCAGACATAAACACTCTTCTTTTCCTACCACCAAATCCAAAAATAACTGTATTACATTACTTCCCATCATGAGCAGGGTATCCTACCTGCCTCATCTTTGGATCCTATCCTCACCTCCCAACTTCTCAGGATGCTGTTTTTTCATCTTAATTCTTCTTCTTGGCTTTATCCATCTCTCTCTACCCTGGGTCATTTCTTTCCACATAAAAATATGCTCTAGTATTCTCACCTTAAAATTAACTCTCCCTTGATTCCCTAATCCCTTTAGCTCTGATAGTATTTCATTATTCCTCTTCATAGGCACACTTTTAGAAAGCATTATCAGCATACTCTGGCTTCACATTTTCACCTCCCATTCTCTCTACAACCCATTTTAGCTGGCTGTTCCCCCCATCTTTACCAATCTGCCCTTGAAAAGGTCACTGATGACTTTCAAATGATCAAATCTAATGGTGACATATCTGCCCTTCATTATTTATCAGTATTTAGAATTGTTTGATCACATCCCCCTTCTTGAAACACTTTCTATTCTTTCAGCTTCCTTGACAAAACTTTCTTTAGGTTCTTTTCCCTCTTTCAGTTCAATCACTTTTGTTGGGTTTTACTCATATTTCCAATCTCTGTGTGATTCGTTCTTTGTCACTCTTCCTCAGTTCTCCTCTCTCCCTACACTACTCTTTGGCTTTTTTAAAAATCACTTTTCTTGATTAAAATATCATCATCATGATGTTGATGACTTTCACATTTATAACTCCAGCCTGACTTGTGCCTCTGAGCTATTCATCCACTTGGTGTTTTAACTTTGATGTCTTACAGACATTTCTAACTTCATATGTCTTCCTTGCTATCTGTAGCGCTCTCTGGGCACACAGTTCTTTTGTGATGTCATCTGTTCAATCTCCTCAAAAAGATCTTGAGTTTTTCCAGGTCATACTATGTTGTGATTCTATGTCAGTCCCCAGTTCAAATCTGTCCCCACCAATGTACCACTCATAAGGACAATTCCAAAGCATAAACCATACCATCTCACTATTTGAAACTTTCCTATGACTCCATATCACCTCTGAGAAGAAATTCACACATCTTAATGTGGTAGAGTTCTATCCCCTCCCTCATTTTCCATCAAATTTGCTTGGCACTGCTCCACAGCTTTTCCTTTCTCTGTGGCTCTGTGCAGACATCTGTTTTTAGATCTCTTGAGTCCTTCCCTTGGGTATGTTTTTATGTTGAGTCTGGAACACTATGTTGCTAAGAAAATCCATCCCATAAAACTAAGCTAAGTGTCTTTAGTCTGAAAATAAGGTGATAGATAAATTTGATATAAATAATAGATAGGAAGGTTTACCCTTTCACATTCAATCTCAAACCAGCAAATGAACACAGAGTAAAAGTCTAAAAATGATCAGGTTCACTCATCAGCAAGTCATTAAACTGCAGACCCTTGTTTTCATTCACTGATCTATTCCTTAAATCCTTACTAAACATCTTCTCTCTATCATGTGCTCTTAGGGTGCAGCAGTGGACAATTCCAGCTCCTGCTTTCATGGGCATATGTCCATGAGGCCAAAACAGATCACAAACATGTAAACTTGTAAATAAACATCATACCAACTGGCAAGGCATGTTACGAAGAAAAGGAAAGTAAGAAAAGGTATCTAGAAAGAAATGAGGAACAATATTCTATTTTATAAAGAGTATTCAGGAAAGGTTAAAAATATATACTTAAAAATATTTTAAAACATAACTTTAAAAATGTAATATTTTTTCATGCAACCTTACCATTTCCCTCTTCCCTTAGCCTTACCCAGCCCTCCCTTTTTGATTTTTCATACATATTTCAAGTATCTCAATTTTTAGACAAAGAAGAGTTTTTAAATTTCCTTTGTTCAACCACTCATGAAGGCATCAAAACTGGAGATCCTGGATAGAGTGGGAGGAAAAATGTGGAACAAAATCCAAAAACACAATAATGACCAGAATTACTAGTCAGATAGAGTCTGGTGAGACCCCCAATACTATGGCCCTGGGATACATTCTGGGCCTAGAATAAAACTCACTCCCAGGGGCTAGCTCTCAGCCCAATAGTAAACAAGATGTACATGCAGCCCACTCAACCCAGGGTGACACACCCACATATTCTATGGAGATGTATCCCTTGGAGCAATTGACCATGGGGAACCAGAAGGGCAACATTTGCATGGAGGAAATGCAGGACATACAGGAGTGCATAATTATGAGAGGCATGGAGGGGGGGTGGGGAGTTTACAGGGCAGGGGTGTAGGGACAGGGTTAGGGCTGGGATGGTAAACAGGGAGTGAAACTAAATGTACACTAAATGTTGAATGTAAAACAAACTCTGCTCTGTAAACTTGCACCTAAAGCACTATATATATATATATATATATATATATATATGTTTTATTATACTTTACAGTTTTAAAGGAATTAAAAAGAAATAAATAAAATCTCCTTTGGCTACATTCATGTGTAAAGATATAATACATCTCTGACTCTGGTGTGTTCTTTACTCAAATGAGGTATTTGGGAGTCTTTGTTTAATTATGATAACATTCTTCTGTCCATTCTGTTAAACCGTAAGTTCTACGAAGGGAGGAACTTAATTCATTTTGTCTGTCCCTGCAACTCTAGTGTCTCTCCTCCCCTCCCTTTCCCTCTTTCTTCCTACATTCATTCAAGGAGCGTTTGTTGACCAGTCATGCCATGCCACATCCTGAACCAAGCTGTGAGGAGGCAATGGTAAACACAAAATGGTCTTAGCCCTTTAAGGAGCTCAAAGTTTATTAGAAATGGTAACCACAGAGTAACAGAGAGTGGTAGTTCTTGAAGGTAATCTTGGACATTTTATTGTATTTTCCTTTGTATTCAAATTATTTTATTATTTGTCTGATTAAAATAAGATATATCCAAGAGAACAGAAAGTGTTTTGTACTTTTTTAGGAATGCTCAAAATATTTATTATAACCTCTTGCCACAATACTCATGTGTTGAATTGGAACAAATCCTGTTACTATTATCCTTAACAATATAATCAAAGAAAAGTTTTATATACCAAAAGCCCCAATTCTTGAGTTTGAATATAAACTTTGGTCACAAGAATGGATTCAAACATGTCAACAATCATGTAGATGGCGCAGGACCGGGCAACATCTTGCTGTGTTGTACATAGAGTCACCATGATTTGGAGCCAACTTGATGGCAACAAGCCACAATATAAACCCAACCACATACTTTCACTTATTTCCAAGTGCCTATTTGGTGTCAGAGGAGCATAGTGTCTAAGGCACTTGACTGCTAACCAGAAGGCTAGTGGATCAAACCCACTAGCCACTCCTTGGAAGGAAGATGGGGCAATCTACTTCCGTAGTGATACTGCCTCGGCAACCCAAGGAGGGGTCGCTATGAGTCGGGTCTGACTCGACAGCACATAACAACAACAACAACATTTGGTGTCGGTAGGACACTGGCAAAGAATAAGAAACAAAGTAGAAGATTTAGAGTCTAGTGGAGATGCATGGAATAATTAGTCACAGAAGTGTGCGAGCAGTTAGAATTGGGAGTCACAGAGCCATGGGAGCCTAAGAGAAGACCCCCACTCAGCAAAGGAGACAAGCAAAAGTATTACCCTTACCCTTTGAGCTTGACCAAGGAAGACAGGAGAAGCTTATTTGGGTAAAAGAGAGAGATGATACTCCCAGCTGAGACAACATATGCACAATATTGCATCATGTGTTGAGCGAGCAATTCATGATGATGCAGGATTTGGAAAGGCAGGAGATCAGGATGTGAAACTCTGCCTCGGGGGTCAGGGGAGATGGGTCTGGAAGGACAAATTGGTGGCCAGTTTTGAAAGGTCCTAAATCCCAGTCTAAGGAGTTTGGGATTGTTTATCAGGGATAGGTTACCCGAGAGAGAGCTATAATCAGATCTGCAATGTAGAACTATAACTGGCATCTACGTAGAGAATGGGCTAAGAGGCAGAGGCAGGAGGAAGACACTTGTTATTCAACCACAATAGTAGTCCTAGTCAGGTGGTGTACCTGACTTGACACCACACAGCTTCTTCTACTTAATTCCTGACCTCTCCAAAGACATAAGAAGGCTCCCAGTCACACAACTGAGTTACTTGAGGGCAATGACTATGTCTTATCTGATTTTATGATTAGTGAGTGTGATAGTTGGAGCTGTGTGTCAACTTGGCTGAACCACAGTTCCCTGTGGTTTAAGTAATTGTGATGTGGGCTGTTCCAATGATGGGATCAGATGTATATGTTTTGAGCAGCCAATCCATTGAAAGGGAGTTTCCCTAGGGGTGTGGGCTACTTCCAGTATATTTATGGACATTCTGGGAAAAGAGACATTCTTCTGCAGATTGGGATTCAGTTGTGCTGCCTACAACTGTCCATGAATGAACATTCCACTATTCGGCCTGGAGATCTTGGATTTGTCCCTTGTTGGAGTCAACAGCCAGTACACTGCCTGCTAACCTTGAGCTCTTTAGTCCCTGCAGCTGTGTCAGTCGGGAAAAGCCTCCAGCTTGATGTTTGATCCAAGAACTTGGGACTTGCCAGCTTCTGTAAGTGTGTGGGCCATTTTCCTAAGATATATAGGATATATTCTTCCTCTATATATAAGCTTTACTGGTTTTGCTTCTCTACAGAACCCAGTCTAACACATTTGGTACCAAGAGTGGTTCTAGAGAGACAAAATCCTAAGGATGGGCTTCCTAAATTGGTTCTCCAATTTGATTAATCATAAAGGCACTAGTGACCCTGCCTCTGTTAGTAAAGATGGCCCTGCTAATCCATGGCTTGAGGTGGCAACATTAGTATGCAAAATAACACCACCAATAGTTCAAGTACTTGTGAGAAGTAAGGATCTGGGCGATTTCATATTTGATACCTTTCTGCAATTTTGCCAGCATGAGGAGTATAAAGAAGCCGGTTGGTTGGTCCTACTTACACTAGACAAAGTGGTGAAACAGAGAGATGAGCTCAGGGCTGCTGAGTCAGGGCTTAAGTGCCACATAAAATACCTCGGTGTTTCCAGTTGTGCTCTGAAAGAAAGTCTTATTTCTTCTAGTAACAGAGCTGATATTGCTGAAAACAAACCCAAAGTCTTATTGTAATTGTGGCTGAATTACAACATCAATTAAATTACCAAACCAGAAGGGTGTCTGAAGTTAAAGTGAGACATGAAAACATGGGATCCTGAAACCTGGAATGGGGACATATGGGAAGATAGTCAAGAAGATCAGGATATGGAGCCTGTAGATTCTGTTGATTCCCTCCCATCTGAAGGGATTACTGTAAAACCATTATCCCCTCCACCACAGTTTGATGGGATTAGCCAAACTGTTCCTGCTGGCTCATTACCTGAGGCAGAGGCCATGGAAGACATTCCTGAATGTTCTCAGGAACAGCCCCAACCACCTATTGTTGCTGCTAGACCTATAACTAAAGTTAAGTCTAAGCGAGCCTCAAAAGGTGAAATAGAAAGTGTGACTGAGGAGGTGGTATGCTACACCTGAAAAGAGCTACTTGATTTTGCTAACATGTACAAACAGAAACCTGGAGAATATGTATGGGAATGGCTACTGAGGGTGTGGGATAGTGGTGCAAGGAATGTAACATTGGATTAGTCTGACTTTATTGATTTGGGCCCACTAAGTATGGATTTTTTATTCAATGTTTCAACTCGAGAGATTAGAAAAGGATCTTATAGTTTATTTGGTTGGCTTACTGAAGCATGGATTATGTGGTGGCCTACCTTAAGTCAGGGAGCTCTGGTAGCATAGTGGCTAAGGCACTTGACGGCTAACCAGAAGGCTGGCCGTTCAAACCCACCAGCCACTCCTCGGAAGGAAGGTTGGGCAATCTACTTCCATAGTGATACTGCCTCAGAAACCCAAGGAGGGATCACTATGAGTCGGGTCCGACTCAATGGCACATAACAACAACAACAACAACTTTAAGTCAAGGTGAATACCAGACTTGTCTTGGTATAATGTAGAAGAAGATATCCAGAGGCTTAGGGAAATTGGCCTGTTAGAATGGATTTATCAGATTAGAACCCTAGAGCCATAAATAGAGTCCAGAAGGCATGATTTCACCAGTATGGTGAAGAATAAATTTGTGAAGGGAGCTCCAGCATCCTTGAAGACTGTTGTGATTGCTATTTTATATAAGCCAGATTTGACAGTGGGAACTGCCCTAATTGAACTAAGACATTTAACTACAATGGGGCTGATTGGACCCTGTGGTAGTAGGGGCCAAGTGGCAGCAGTTAATTGACAAAGGCAAGGTGGATGTGGTTACCATAATGGACAGCAGAGTTGGAACAGTATAGTCCGACTCCTGTGGAATTATGGCACTGGCTACTTGTGCATGGTGTTCCTAGTAGTGCAATACATGGCAAACCTACTAAATATTTACTTGACTCTGGTAGCATAGTGGCTAAGGCACTTGACTGCTAACCAGAAGGCTAGTGGTTCAAACCCACCAGCCACTCCTCAGAAGGAAAATGGGGCAATCTACTTCCATAGTGATACTCCTTCGGAAACCCAAGGAGGGGTCGCTATGAGTTGGGTCCGACTTGACGGCACATAACAACAACAACAACTGTACAGACAGACGAATTCTAGGTCACATGAACAGCAGCCTAGATTGAATCACCAGGATACAGAGTCACAGCCTCTCAATCAATTCCCAGACTTGAGTCAACTTACAAACCCACAACCCCTTGAATGAAGGGGAGACCAGATCCCTTTGAGAAAGGACCCATTGCCAAAAATCTATAATGTCAGTCTTTCTCCCAACTGTTCCCAAAGAGATCTGAGGCCTTATACAAGAGTGACTTGTCATTGGAAAAGGAAATAATCAGACTTGTTGGTGATTACTGTACACTGCCTCTGAACTGACACTAATTCCAAGAAACCCAAGGTATCATTGTGGCCCACCAGTCAGAGTGGGGGCATATGGAGGTCAAGTATTGATAGAATCTTACCTAAGGTGTATCTCACAGTGGGTCCAGTGGGTCCCCAAACCCATCCTATAGTGATGTCCCCAGTTCTAGAATGCATAATTGGAATAGATGTACTGAGAAATTGGCAGAATTCCCACATTGGGTCCCTGATGTGTGGAGTAAGGGTTATTATGGTAGGAAAAGCTGAATGGAAACCATTAGAACTGCCTCTACCTACAAAAATAGTAAATCAAAAGCAATACTACATCCCTGGAAGAGTTTGCAGAGATTACTGTCACCATCAAGGACTTGAAGGATGCAGGGGTGGTGATTCCCCCCACATTGCCATTGAATTTGCCTATTTGGCCTGTGCAAAAAACAGATGGATCTTGGAGAATGACAGTAGATTATTGTAAACTTAATCAGGTGGTGAGTCCATTTGCAGCTGCTGTTCCTGATGTGGTTTCATTGTTTAAGCAAATTAGCACATCACCTGGTACTTGGTATGCAGCTATTGATGTGGCCAATGCTTTTTTCTCAATACTAATTTCAAAGGACCATAAGAAGCAGTTTGCCTTCAACTGGCAAGGCCAACAGTATACTTTCACAGAGCTTCCTCAGAGGTATATCAATTCCCCAGCACTATGTCATAATTTAGTCCATAGGGATCTCGATCGCCTTTCCCTTCCACAAGACATCACACTGGTCCATTATATTGATGACATTATGCTGATTAGACCTTGTAAGGAAGAAATATCAATGACTCTAGACTTATTGGTGAAACATGTGCATGCTAGGGGTTAAGAAATTAACCCAAGAAAGATTCAGGTACCTTCCACCTCAGTGAAATTTCTAAGGGTCCAATGGTGTGGGGCATGTCGAGATATTCCTACTAAAGTGAAGGATAAGTTATTGTATCCAGCTTTTCTCACAACTAAAAAGGAAGCACAACATCTGGTGGGCCTCTTTGTATTTTCGAGGCAACATATTCCTCATTTGGGTGTGTTGCTGTGACCTCTTTATCAAGTGACTCAGAAATCTTTTAGTTTTGAGTGGGGCCCAGAACAGAAGGCTCTGCAACAGGTTCAGGCTGCTGTGCAGGCTGCTCTGCCACTTGGGCCATATGATCCAGCTGACCCAATGGTGCTTGAAGTGTCTGTAGTAGATAGAGATGCTGTTTGGAGTCTTTGGCAGGTCCCTATTGGTGAATCACAACACAGACCCCTGGAGTTTTGGAGCAAAGCCCTACCATTCTGTGCAGATAACTAATCTCCTTTTGAGAAACAGCTTTTGGCTTGTTACTGGGCTTTAGTAGAGACTGAACATCTAACCATGGGCCACCAAGTCACCATAAGGCCTGAGCGTCCTATCATGAACTGGATGTTGTCTGACCCACAGAGTCATAAAGTTGGATGTGCACAGAGGCACTCCATCATTAAATGGAAAGGGTATATCAGAGATCAAGCTTGAGCAGAACCTGAAGGCAAAAGTAAATTGCATGAGGAAGTGGCCCAAATGCCTATGGTCTCCACTCCAGTCACATTACCTTCCCTCTCCCAATCTGCACCTATGACCTCATGGGGAGCTACAGTTGACTGAGGAAGAAAAATCTCCTGCCTGGTTTAGAGATGGTTCTTCATAATATGCAGGCACCACTCAAAAGTGGATAGCAGTGGCACTGAAGCCCCTTTCTGGGACTTCCTTAAAGGACAGTGGTGAAGGGAAATCCTCCCATTGGGCAGAACTTTGAGCTGTGCATATGGCTGTTCACTTTGCATGGAATAAGAAATGGACAGATATGTGATTGTATATGGATTCATGGGCTGTAACTAATGGCTTGGCCAGATGGTCTGGGACTTGGAAGGAGCATGATTGGGAAATTGGTGACAAGCATGTATGGAGAAGAGGTATGTGGATAGATCTCTCCTAATGAGCAAAAGGAGTAAAGATATTTGTGTCCCATGTGAATGCTCACCACAAGGTGACCTTGGCAGAGGAGGACTTTAACAATCAGATGGATAGGATGACATGTTCAGTGGAAACCAGCCATCCTTTTTCCCCAGATACTCCTGTCATTGCTCAGTGGGCTCATGAACAAAGTGGCCATGGTGGCAGGGATGGAGGCTATGCATGGACTCGGCAACATGGACTCTCACTTACCAAGGCTGATTTGGCTACTGACACTGCTGAGTGCCCAATCTGCCAGCAGCAGAGACCAACACCAAGTCTGCGATATGGAACCATTCCTTAGGGTGATCAGCCAACAACCTGATGGCAGGTTGATTACATTGGACCACTTCCATCATGGAAAGCACAGCATTTTGTTCTTACTGGAATAGATACTTATTCTGGATATGGATTTGCCTTCCCTGCACACAATGCTGCTGCCAAAACTACCATCTGTGGACTTACAGAATGCCTTATCTACCCTCATCATATCCTACACAGCATTGTTTCAAATCAAGGGACTCACTTCACAGCAAATGAAGTGTGGCAATGGGCCTATGCTCATGGAATTCACTGGTCTTCCCATGTTCCCCATCATCCTGAAGCAGCTCGCTTTATAGAATGATGAAATGGCCTACTGAAAACACAATTACAACACCAGCTAGGTGGCAATACCTTGAAGGGTTGGGGCAATGTTCTGCAGGAAGCTGTATATGCTCTAAACCAGCATCCAATATACGGTTCTGTTTCTCCAATAGCCAGGATTCACAGGTCCAGGAACCAAGGGGTGGAAACGGGAGTGGTATCACTCACTATTACCCCTAGTGACCCACTCAAAAAATTTTTGCTTCCTTCCATGATACCCTATGCTCTGCGGGTCTGGAAATCCTAGTCCCAATGGAGGAACATTCCCACCTGGTGACACAATACTGATTGCATTGAACTGGAAAGTAAGAATGCCACCCAGCTATTTTGGCTTCCTCATGCCTCTGGATCAACAAAGAAGGTCATTACTGTTCTATCTGGTGTGATAGATCCTGATTACCAAGGGGAAATTGGATTAAAATTACATAATGGAGGTAAAGAAGAATATGTCTGGAATACAGGAGATTCTTTAGGACATCTCTTAGTACTACCATGCCCTGTGATTAAAGTCAATGGAAAATTACAGCAACCCAATTCTGATACAACCACTAATGGTCCAGACCCTTCAGGAAAGAAGGTTTGGGTCACCCATCAGACAAAGAATCATGACCAGCTGAGGTGCTTGCTGAGGGCAAGGGAAATACAGAATGAGTGGTGGAAGAAAGTAATTCTGAATATCAGCTATGACCAGTGACCAGTTGCAGAAATGAGGATTGTGATTGTGATATTTCTTTACTGTATATGTGCATCAAATATTTTTGTTTCCTTCTGTTATGAACTGTGAAATGTAAATAAGGTTAATGCGTTTCGGTTGTACGCGTGTTAGCATATCTTGTTTGGAGCAAATATGATTTTGTAATTGTCCTTAGAGACTATATATGGTTAAGAAGATGTGCACAACTGCCAAGTTGACAAGGGGTGGACTGTGATAGTTGGAGCTGTGTGTCAACATGACTGGACCACAATTCTGTGTGGTTTAAGCAATTGTGATGTGGGTTGTTCCAATGATGGGATCAGATGTATATGTTTTGAGCAGCCAATCCATTGAAAGGGAGTTTCCCTAGGGGTGTGGACTGCTTCCAGTATATTTATGGACATCCTGGGAAAAGAGACATTCTTCTGTGGATTGGAATTCTGTTGTGCTGCTTACAACTGTCCATAAATGAACAATCCACCATTCAGCCTGGAGATCTTGGATTCATCATTTGCTGGAGTCAACAGTTGGTATACCACCTGCTAACCTTGAGCTCTTTAGTCCCTGCAGCTGTGTCAGTTGGGAAAAGCCTCCAACTTGATGTTTGATCCAAGAACGTGGGAATTGCCAGCTTCTATAAGTGTGTGGGCCATTTTCCTAAGATATATTTCTATTTCTTTATCTCTATATAATCTTTACTGGTTTTGCTTCTCTAGAGAACCCATTCTAATACAGTGAGTAACAATAACAATCACAATAAACACACTTATTGCAGGGACTGTGGGTAGCCTCTCTTCTACACACATACTCGGTCATCATAGAACCCCTATGAATTGTTGTTATGTGTTGTCAAGTCAGTTTCAACTCATAGCAACACTACATACAACAGAATGAAACACTGCTCACTTCTGCACCATCCTCACAATCATTGCCATGTTTGAGCCCATCATCAGTAGTTACTATGTCAATCCATCTTATTGAGGGCCTTCCCTTTTTTGCTAACCATCTACTTTACCCAGCATGATTTCCTTCTCCAGGAATTGGTATCTTCTGAAAACATGGCCAAAGTATGAGAGATGAAGTCTGGCAATTCTCGAGTCCAAGAAACATTCCTGTTGCACTTCTTCCAGGACAGATTTGTTCATTCTTCTGGCAGTTCATGGTACTTTCAATATTCTTCACTCACACCACAACTCAAAAGCATCAACTCTTCTTTGGTCTTCCTTATTCATTGTCCAGCTCATGTGCATGAGGCCATAGAAAATGCCATGGCTTGGGTCAGATGTACCTTAGTCTTTGAACTGACATCTTTACTCCTTACCACTTTAAAGAAATCTTTTGCAGCAGATTTGTGCAGTGCAATATGACATTTGATTTCTGGACTACTTTCATGGGTGTTGATTGTAGATCCAAGTAAAATGAAATCCTTGACAACTTCAATCTTTTCTCCATTTATCATGATGTTGCTTATTTGTTCAATTTTGAGCATTTTTGTTTTCTTTATGTTGAGTGTAATCCACACTGAACACTGTAATTTTTTATCTTCATCAGTAAGTGCTTCAAGTCCTCTTCACTTTCAGGAAGCAAGGTTATGTCATTTGCATATTACAACTTGGTAATGAGTCTTCCTCCAATCCTGATGCTGTATTCTTCTTCCTATAGTCCAGCTTCGCTATTTGCTCAGCATGCAGATTGAATAAGGTTGGTGAAAAAATTCAACCCTGACACACATTCTTCCTGATTTTAAACCATGCAGTATTCCCTTGCTCTGTTTGAAAGACTGCCTCTTGGTCTATGTACAAGTTCCTTGTGAGCACAATTAAGTATTCTGGAATTATCATTCTTTGCAATGATATCCATAATTTGTTATGATCCACACAGTCAAATGTCTTTGCATAGCAAATGAAACACATATAAACATTTTTCTGGTATTATTTTCTTTCTGCCAAGATCCATCTGACATCAGCGATGATATCCTTCTTTCAATGCCCTCTTCTGAATCTGGCTTGAATTCCTGCCAGTGCTGTGACCATTTTTGAATTATCTTCAGCAAAATTTTACTTGCATGCAATGTTATTGATATTGTTTGATAATTTCTGCATTCTGTTGGATCATCTTTATTTGGAATGGGCACAAATATGGATCTCTTCCAGTCAGTTGGCCAGGTAGCTGTCTTCCAAGTTTCTTGGCATTAATGAGTGAGCATCTCCGGTGCTACATCTGTTTATTGAAACATCTCAATGGGAATTCCATCAATTCCTAGAGCCTCGTTTTTTTGGCCAATTCATTCAGTGCAGCTTGGACTTCCTCTTTCAATGCCATCAGTTCTTGATCATATGATACCTAGGTGCTGTTATTATTCCCATATTACTAATTATAGAACTGAGGCCTAAAGATTTTAAGAACTAGCAATGGCTCATGTTTATTGAGCACTTATTCTGGTTCAGGCACTATCAACTAATCCTCACTACATGGGAACTATGTCATAAAGTTGAGAAAGCTAAGACACAGTATCTTACTCAAAGTTACACAGCAAGTTAAAGGAGGGGACGGATTCAAGCCCATGTAATCTAGGTCCATGGCCTGAGCCCTTATCCATCAAGCTAGATTCAATGAGGAGAACCATAAGTGATTCTTGGATTCAGCAAAAGATGCTAGTAGCCACAGTTGGTGAGTATCCCCACCCTGCACTACCCTCCTCTCTCGTTGGTGATCACCTAGCCCTGCTCTGTGTGATGCTAACCTCAGGACCCAGAGCTTTTGATTGTATTTTCCAAGAAGTCCCACTGGAGGGACTGTGCACTGGGGCATGGGAAGCGCTTTCTTGCTCCTCAGGGTGACAACCCTTTGGAACATCCCAGGCTCAAGTGGGAGGGTCAGATTACCTGGTACCCAGAGATGTGGTTCATCAGGCGGTCACACATGGCATTGCTGGTCAGGACGGAGTGCAAGACTTTCACAGCTGCATACATGGTATGGTCATCTGTTGCTAAGGACATTAGGCCCAAGAGGATGGCAGGTCCTCCAATGAAGTCCAGGCTGCTGGCCGCAGGGCTGGAGTGGAACACCCTCACCCCTGTTGGGATGAAGGGGCATATCATCAGGAAGGCCCAGATTTACTGTCTTGGAAAATCTCCCAGTAGCATATAAAGTGGATGACCAGCCAGTGCCACTGTCATCACACATGGTACAGGCTAGGTGTGAGAGAAGGGTGGCTTTTGAAAGTCTTAGGTTACTGAAAAATACTGCACAAAGTTCTCTATGGTTCATCAGGAGGCTGAGACAGCCCAGAACATTTCAGATTGGCTTCCAAAAATGCTACAGGTTCACTGAGGCACCAACCACTGTTGACAAGGTTAACAGTAGTCATATAAAAGACCTTAAAGCTGTTGGCTCTGCCTCACAGAGGCCCCAGGTAGTAAGCAGAAGGCCTGGCTGTATAGTCACAGTCCTATCCCCACTAGCAAGTGGGACCCAGGAATGGACTTGACATGCTCTGCCTTTTTTCTGAAATGTTCAATGAGCCAGAATTCCTCTGAGCCTCTATTTTCTCATTGTTCTGATACCTTCTGGGTCGTTCTTGCTCTCTAGATATCACTGGGCTGGACACTACTCTCTCCAGATTGCACAGTGACCAGCAGTCTCTGGCTGCTGTTTTCTCTCTGCTCAAGGATAAATGCCCACTCTACTCACTTGATGGGCTCCCATTGGACATAGATTCCAGTGGAGTCAGTAGCTTAGTTCACTGCCAATGTGTCCAATGTAAACTGATTGTTATGGATTGAATTGTGTGCTCTCAAAAAGAAATGTGGAATGATGCTATGAAATGTGTGATGCTAACCTCAATCTCTAAATATGTCCTGTTTGTGAAGGGTCTTTTGTTATATCAATGAGATCATATCAGAGTAGTGTGGGTCCTAAATCTAATCACATCTGAGTGGTGTCTTATATAAAAAAAAAACTAGATTAGACACAGATACACACAGAGGGATAAAACAGATGTCATGTGAGGTTCTGAAAAAAAAAAAAAAAAAAAAAACAAGGATTGCTGTCAGCCACCAGAACCTAGGAGAGAAGTGCACAGGGAATCAATATGGCAGAGACTCTGATTTGGACTTTTAACCTCCAGAATTATGAGAAAACAAATTTCTGTCATTTAAACCCACCCACTTGTAGTATTTTTTGTTACAGCAGTGCTAAGTAATTTAGATACTGATCTCCATGCTTGTGGGGCCACCTCTCATCTGCCCTAGCTCCCCAATCTTAGCACTCAGCATCCTGGCTCCCCAACATGCTCCTCTCTTCTTGTAGCTCCAGAATACCCAGGCTGCACAACTGACAGCAACTCAAGCCCTTCTTCCCAAATAACAGTCAAGCTTCTTAGCCTTGCATACCTAAGTGGCCCACAGCAGCTGCTCCAATGGTTCGAAGAGAGCCCAAGAGGTGACCAGCACAATTTCTTAGCAAGAACACAGGTGTGGCACTGTCACGAGATGAAATGTTCATCTAGAAAAATTAGCAAAAATTAGTCCTAAGAAACTGTCCCAGGTAGGAAAAGGTCTTGCGCTTGAGTGTCTGTTGGCACTCACAAAATAATGGTCAGTGAAAAATAATCAAGCCTATGTCAGGGAATGAAGCCAAATTTAGTTCACATGCCCTGCCTCCCAAGCTATGGCTCCATTATAAGGAAGCAGCATTGGATCCACCACATGCTTGCAATGAGACATTAATGAGAGTGAGAAGGGCCAGGGACTCTTGAGTTAAGACAGGGCTACTAGACAAAGGCTGCCACTTTCCCAATCTGGTGTTATCCAGACATTCCAAGCACCACTCTTCTCTGGATGCAGAAGGGAAGGAAGATGAGAATACTGGCCTCCTCCCCAGAAAATGGGAGCTCTGGTGGCATAGTGCCTAAGGAATTTGACTGCTAACCAGAAGGCTGGTGGTTCAAACCCACCAGCCACTCCTCAGAAGGAAGGTTGTGCAATCTACTTCCCTAGTGATATCACCCCAGAAACCAAAGGAGGGGTTGCTATGAGTCAGGTCCGACTCGACAGCAGTATGCTTGCTTCCCCAGAAAATGCACCACTGGTAAGGTAGTACTTAACTGGATCTAGTCCCTGGTCCCCATCCTCAGTAAAAGAAGGTGGTGCTTTGTCCCAGAGTGTGGAGATAATGTAAACAAATTGGCCCAAATTCATCAACACTCACCAAAAAGTCTAGTTTATACAATTGTTGTTGTTGTTATGTGTTGTTGAGTCGGACTCGACTCATAGTGACCCCTCCTTGGATTGCCAAGGCAGTATCACTACAGAAGTAGATTGCCCAACCTTCCTTCTGAGGAGTTGCTGGTGGGTTTGAACTGCCAGCCTTCTGGTTAGCAGTCAAGTGCCTTAGACACTATGCTACCAGAGCTCCTATACAACAATTTGTTGTTGTTGTTGTTATTTGCCGTTGAGTCAGCCCTAACTCATAGCGACCCCTCCTTGGGTTTTCGAGGCAGTGTCACTATGGAAGTAGGATTGCCCAACCTTCCTTCCGAGGAGTGGCTGGTGGGTTTGAACTGCCAGCCTTCTGGTTAGCAGTCAAGTGCCTTAGGCACTATGCTACCAGAGCTCCTATACAACAATTAGGAAGTAGCAAATCTCATAGCATCCTTGTCTACAAACACATCTGCTTATTTTGCAAGTGTGCTGTTCCTAAAAAAAAAAAAAAAAAAAAAGCACCTCGAAGAATAGTGTTGGTGAATCAGTAGCACACAGACAAATAGAAGCTCAATAGAGTTCTCAGGCTATAAAAGGCTTATAAAATATCCCATTTGTTCTTGCTCTATCAAAAAACACCTGCTTTGTCTTCTGAGTGATTATAAACAACAGGTTTAGTCTTGAGAGATACTACTGCTGGGGAGATCTAAGGATATTCTAACAAATGAATTGGGAAGCATGCCTACCTATAGCTGTCTACATACACGCAAACATGAATTAGTGTTTGCTTAAGCACCGAAAGCTGAAGCAAGCCAGAAGAACAAGATTAAAAAATGAAGAAGTAAGTGAAGTTAGAAGATGTACCTCTTTGGCTATCAGGCGGCTGTCTACCTCGTTGTAAGTGTGTCTTATGTCTGCCACACTGGTGATGGATGAGCTGGCTATGTGAAGTCCAAAGGAAACCTTCTCCTCCACAACAAGAGGTATAGCTTCACCATCAGAGTACTCACCTAAAACAACACATCTTTCATTTTTACTCATTTGTATTCTCATCTTAATGAAAAGGAAATCAATCCTCAGAAGAGTAAACATTATTTGCTACATAGCAAATTAATAATTGAGAGAGGATATTTCTATTACAGTGTATTTTGTCCCCACCTGACACTTATAGAAAATTGTGGGGAAATCTCACAAGATAGACCCCACTCTAAAACAGATGTTCCAGTTGTGGGATTAGGAGAGCATGAAGCATTTATCAAGGATATAACTTTACTCCTAAAACCAACAGGCTAAGTGACTTAAGCCAGCTTATAAAAATGGAAGAAGGCTGGACTGAAAGAACTAAGATTTTCCACAAGCTGTCCCTCAAGTTAACAAAGGGACATCTGCTACTAGAGAAGCATGGCATAAAAATGTTGTTGTTGTTAGTGGCTGTCAAGTTGGCCCCATAGAGACGCCATACACAACAGAACAAAACACTGTGTAATCCTGTGCTATCCCCACAACTGGTTGTAGATCAGACCATTGTGATTCATAGGGTTTTCATTGCCTGGTTTTGGAAATAGATCACCAGGCCTTTCTTCCTAGTCTGTCTTAGTCTGGAGGCTCTGCTGAAACCTGGCCAGCATAATAACAACACACAAAGCTCCACTGAGAAGTGGATGATGGCTGTGCACTAGATGCATTAGCCAGGAACTGAACCCAGGCATCCCACATGGAAGGTGAGAATTCTACCACTGAACACTATTGTCTTTGGCATGAAAATAGAGTCAGTGAAACTTTATTCTAGACCTAAGCTTGTCACATCAACTCTTATAGAACAGTACTCTGGTCAGTGCCATTTACCACAGGAAATGAAGTTCAGGGCAAATGCTCAACAGTGCTCAGTTACCCTTCACCATGTCCAAGCCTTCCTACATTGATTCATTTATCATTCTCCTCCTATGGGAACTGACCCCCTTGACTTGACAGAGTACAAAGAGCAATGTTCTCTGCTTAAGCAGCCAGTAATCAATAATGAAAATGTAGATGTTTTGTCTGCCTGTTTAATAATTGAAAATAACAGTATACTTTAGTTAAAAAGCTTCTTCATTAAAAGAAATGTAACTTATTTATCTCATTCTCTTCTCTCTTTCTTTGCTGATGGTATTAGCCACCCACCCTCCTCCATTAGGTGCTTTGGAGTTGGAACCTAAAAGATATTGTCATTTCCTTTTCTGCGACTTTGTGTGTTGAGTTGTAAATATATAATGATCTAATTACAGAGGTCTTTCCTAATGACTGCACTGAGTTTATTCTTTATAAATATACTATAAATAACTGGATTTCCATTTAAAAAATACTACCAGCAAGAACCTTATAAATCAAAACACTCCATACCATGGGTATGGACAGCTTGGAAGTTACCACAGTATCTTGGGCCAAGTTTGTTAATAACTTCCAGAGTTTTCACTGAGATGGCTTCTTCAAAGAGGTATGTAGGGCCAAGACGCCAGATCAATGATGATTTTTGTTTCCAAATTCGAGGAGTAGCAATATACCCATACACATCCACAAATGAAGATGGATCCATTGAAAGAAAAGGTCCTGGTAGGGTCTGAATATACAGCATCTGTTAAAATAAAAAGAGTGGGCAATGTTGAACCTCAGTATTAATCAAATAAAATGATATATCATGAGATGCCCTATTCTCCTCTCAGTAAAAACTGATTTTGTCTAAAAAATAAATAAATAAGTTAATAAGTAAATAAATAAATAACTCTCAAACCTGGATAGTTTGTGAAAAAATGACTTACAAAATGCTGGCAGGAGTGAAAAATTGATAATGTGACTTTGGAAAGAAATTTAATAAGAAATATTAAGAGGCATGAAAATGTTCTTTTTTTTTTTGTCCCAGCCATCCCACTGAGAATCTAAATGTCCAGTATTAGCACATTAATAAAAGTTGATGTAGTAAAAACAATTATAGATATGTAGATTGCAAGAGAAGAAATAAAACTGCCTGTATTTGCAGATGACCCAATATTCTACATAGAAAATCACAAGAAATCTATCCTGCCAAGAAAAACTTCCTGGAACTAATAAGTGAATTCAACAAGGTTGCAGGATATGAGAAAAAAAAAAAAAAAAAATCAACTTCATTCCTATATACTAACAATGAGCACACAGAAATCAAAGTTAAAAATAATACCATTTATGATATATATAGGTTTGATACAGGCATCAAACATGTATATGTGCTGCAAATATAACCATGAATGCAGTAAAGCACACAGGGAACAAATTATGAAAACATCTTGGTCATAACTAAACACGCTGAGGGAATGAGTCAGTGGGTATGCAGATTCAGGACCGTAGTCTCAGGGACACTAAGGTCAATTTGCACAACATAGTCCACAAAAACAATGTTCTACATCTTCCTTTGGTGAGTAGCCACTGGGGTCTTCAAAGCTTGTGAGCAGCCATCCAAGGTGCAACTATTGGTCTCTAACCATCCAGAGCAAACAAAAGTGAGGAAAATCAAAGATACAAGAAACAATTAGTCCAAGGGACTAATGGAGCACGTAAAGCCCAGCTTCTGAACATTAAGACCAGATGAACTAAATAGTTTCTGGATATCACTGCTGACCACTCTGAAGGGAATCACAATAAGAAGTCCTGAATGTGTTGGTGGTGGTGTTGTTAGCTGCCATTGAGTTGGCTCTGACTCACAGTGACCCTATGTACAACATAATGAAACACTACCCAGTCCTGTGCCAGCCTCACAGTGCTTGCTATACCTGAGCCCATCACTGCAGCCACTGTCAATCCATCTCATTGAAGGCCTTCCCCTTTTTCATTGATCCTCCACTTTACCAAGCATGATATCCTTCTCCAGGGAATGGTTCCTTCTGACAACATGACCAAAGTTGGTGAGAAGTCTGTCAATTCTTCCTTCCAAGGAGCATTCTGGCTGCATTTTTTCCAGGACAGATTCATTAGTTCTTGTGGCAGTCCATGGTACTTTCAGCATTCTTCACCAACACCACAACTCAAAAGCATCAACTCTTCTTCGGTCTTCCTTATTCATTGTCCAGCTCTCAAATGCATACGAGGCAATTGAAAATACCATGTCTTGGGTTAGGCACACCTTAGTCTTCAGAGACACCTTGGTTTTTCAGTGTGGGAATATGTGGAACAAAACTTAAAATCATGAAAAAAAGACCATGCTTATTGGTCTAATGAAGTCTGTTGGGACCCCTGAAACTATGGCCCTTAGAAACTGTTTAAATTAGAATCTGAATTTAACCTCCATGACTCAACTGTTAGACAAATGATAGACAGGCCTATAAGGTGAACAATAATATCAGGAGGGTATTCACTAAGTAGAACAGCAAAATATATGAGATCAAGAGGACAACATTTGCCAGGGGTAGAGCTGGGCAGGTGAGAGGGAAAGGAAAGAAAGAATGAAGGCAAGGAGTAGACACAGGGAGGAAGTGAGAAGAATGTTACAGTGTGGGGGTTGCAGTAACTGTCACAAAACGGAATGTGTATGGATTGTTGAATGAAAAGCCAATTTGCTCTGTAAATTTTCACTCAAATCACAATAAAAATAAATAAATAATACAATTTATAAAAGCTCCAAAGAAAAATAACATACTTAATAAAATATTTAGAATATTTATAAACTGTAAATTATAAAATACTGATGAAAGAAATCAAAGACCTATATAAATGGAAAGACAGAAAGTGTTCATGGATTAGAAGACTTAATATTGTTATAAGACAATACTCCCCAGATTGATTTATAAATTTAGTGCTATTCTATCAAAATCTCAGCAAGATATTTTCATAGACATAAAACACGCACACAAAAAAAAAACGCAACCACCGCCATGGAGTTGGATCTGACTCATAGCAACCCCTCCTTGAGTTTCTGAGACAGTATCACTATGGAAGTAGATTGCTCAATGTTACTTCCTAGGAGTGCCTGGTAGGTTTGAACCATCAGTATTCTAGTTAGCTGTCAAATGCCTTAGGCACTATGCCACCAGAGCTCCCTTCATAGACATAGACAAGCTAATTCTAAAATGTATATGGAAATACACAGCCTCTAGAATAGCTGGAATAATTCTGAAAAGAACACAGTGCAAGGAACCACTCTACACGATATTAAGGCTTACTATATCGGGAGCTCTGGTAGCATAGTGGCTAAGACACTTGCCTGCTCACCAGAAGGCTGGCGGTTCAAACCCGCCAGCCACTCCTCGGAAGGAAGGTTGGGCAATCCTACTTCCGTAGTGATACTGCCTCGGAAACCCAAGGAGGGGTCGCTATGAGTCAGGGCTGACTCGACGGCACATAACAACAACAACATATAGTTATAGTACTAAGATAGTGAGGTATTGTTTTTTGTTGTTGTTAGGAGCCATTGAGTCAGCTCTGATTCATTGACCCTATGTATAACAGAACAAAACACTGCCCAGTCCTGCTCCAGCCTCACAATACTTGCTATACCTTCAGTCCATTGTTGCAGCCACTGTATCAATCCATGTCCTTGAATGTCTTGCCCTTTTTTGCCTACCTTCCACTTTACCAAGAATGATATCCTTCTCCATGGAATGGTCCCTTCTGACAACATGATTAAAGTAGGTAAGACAAAGTCTGGCCCTTCTCGCTTCCAAGGAGCATTCCTGCTACACTTCTTCCAGGACAGATTTTTTGTTCTTCTGGCAGTCCATGGTACTTTCTATATTCTTCGCCAACACCACAACTCAAAAGCATTAAGTCTTCTTCTGCTTTCCTTATTCTATGTCTGGCTTTCACATGTATATGAGGCAATTGAAAATACCATGGCTTGGGTTAGGCACATCTTAAGTCTTCAAAGAGACATCTTTGCTCTTCAGAACTCTAAAAGTTCTTTGGTAGCAGACTTGCCCAGTGCATATGATGTCTGATTTCTTGACTGCTGCTTCCATTGGTGTTGACTGTGGATCCAAGTAATATGAACTCTTTGACAACTTCAGTCTTTTCTCCATTTATCATGATGCTGATTATTGGTCCAGTTATGAGGACTTTTGTTTTCTTTATGTTGTATTGGTAGAGGGATAGAAACATAGATCAGTAGAACTGAATACAGAACCCAGAAATAGACCCACATAAATATGCTCAACTGATTTTTGACAAAGGTGCAAGAGCAATTCAATGGAGAAAAGATAGCTTTTTCAACAAATAGTACAGGAACAACTGGACATCCATTGGCAAAGAAATTAACTCTGACCTAAACCTTGCACCTTATACAAAAACTAACTCATAACTGATCACTGTTGTTGTTATGTGCTGTTGAGTCGGACCCAACTCATAGCGACCCCTCCTTGGGTTTCCTAAGTGATATCACTATGGAAGTAGATTGCACAACCTTCCTTCTGAGGAGTAGCTGGTGGGTTTGAACTGCCAGCCTTCTGATTAGCAGTCAAGTCCCTTAGGCACTAACTACCAGAGCTCCTAACTGACCACTAATTAATGTAAAACTAGAGGACTTTTAGGGAAAATTTTTAGGATCTAGGGTTATGGAAATCACAATCCATAAAATGAAGAGTTAATGAACCAGACATTATCAAAACTAAAAATCTTTGCTCTGAGAAAGCCTATGTAAGAAAGTAGTTGAAAGCCGTATATTTAACAAAGGACTACTGCCTATAATATATAAAGAACTCTTAAAACTCAACAGGTAAAAAAAATCAATTAGAAAATTGACAAAAGATATGAAGAGGTATTTATGAAAGAGAATATACAAATGACAAATAAGCCAGGAAAAGATGCTCAACATCATTAGCTGTTAGGAAAATTCAAAGTAAAACCACAATATATCACTGTACACCTATCAGAATAGCTAATATAAAAAAATGAGAATTTCAAATGCAAAGAAACTGGATCTCTCATCCATTACTATTGAGAATTTAAAATGGTAAAACCATTCTAGAAAGCAGTTTGTCAGTTTCTTATAAAACTAAACATGCAATCACCATAAAACACACTATTTGTATTTTGGGCTTTTATCCCAGAGAAATGAAAACTTATGTTCACATAGAAACCTGTACACAATTGTTCATAGAAGCTCTATTTAAAATAGTTCAAAACTGAAAACAGCACAGACATCCTTCAATGAGTTACACAAACTGTAGTACATCCGTATCATAGAATGTTGTGTGTCATTGATTCCATTCCAACTTACAGTGAACCTATTGGACAGAGTAGAATTGCCCCATAGGGTTTCTTAGGCTGTAATCTTTATGGGAGCAGACCACTGGATCTTTTCCTCCACAGAGTGGCTGTTGGATTTGAACCCCTGACCTTTAATGTAGCAGCTGAGTACTTAACCATTACATCAATAGGGCTCCCTTCACCATGGAGTACTACTCAGCAATAAAAAGCAACAAACTATTGATATAAGGAACAACTTGAATGAATCACCAAAGAATAAAATGAGTGGAAAAAAGCTATCCTTAAAGGATTACATACTATTCAATTCCATATACATAACATTCTTGAAATGACAACCTTTTAGATTAGTAGTTTCCAAGGTTGGGGACAAGGCTGGTGGAGAGGAGGTGTGGATGGGAGGTGGTGTGGTTGGTTATAAAAGGGCAACCTGAGGGATACTATGATAATGGAAATATTCTATATCTTGACTATGGTGGTGTATACACAAACATACACATGTGATAAAATTGTGTAGAAAAGTACACACACACACACACAAGAAAAATTAAATAAGATCAGATTTTATCAATATTAATTTTCTAGCTGTGCTATTATGCTACAGTTTTGCAAGATGTTACCACTGGTAGGTACTGGGTGAAAAGTGCACAGGATCTCTCTGCATTCCTTCCTGCAACTGCATGTGAATCTACAATTATATCCATAAAAATGAAAATGTTGATGAAAGAAAGGAAAAATTGGTTCAAAATTATCACAAATTTAAAATAATAATTATTTTCAAAGTCCTGTGGATAAAAAATTTTAAAATAGTATATTACATGAACTAATGACAACTAAAGTGTCAAAGATTTCTTTCTAGTGGATCAATGATGTCCATGGGAGCAGCAATCAAGAAACCAAAGAATGGATAGTACTGGGGAAATCTACTGTAAAATGCCTCCTCTAAGTTTTTTTTTTTTTAAATGCATTTTCTTGAAATATAATTTGTTGTTGTTGTTGTTATGTGCCGTCGAGTCGGCCCCAACTCATAGCGACCCCTCCTTGGGTTTTCGAGGCAGTATCACTACGGAAGTAGGATTGCCCAACCTTCCTTCCGAGGAGTGGCTTATGTACCATGAAATACACAAAACTAAAGTGACATGGGCCAATGAATTTTTTTTTTTTTTTTTTTTTGCAGTGCTCCTTCCCTTCCCCTCCCACCCCTGGCAACTAACAAAGTTTCCCTCCATATATTAACCTTTCCTTGACCCTCCACAACAACGAACTAATACTATATTTGTCCTTCTGTGATTAACTTATTTCACTCAGTATAATGCCCTCCAAGTTCATCCATATTATGCAGTGTTTTGCAGACTCCACATTATTCTTTAGTGCTGTGTAGCATTCCCTTATGTGCATGTACTATAATTTGGTTGTCCACTATTCTGCCGACAGTCATATAGGTTGTTTCTATCTTTTTGCTACTGTAAATAGTGCTGTGATGAACATAGGTGTGCATATATCTGTTCCTGTTCTGGATCTCACCTTTCTGGGATATACACCTAGTAATGAGATTGCTGGGTCAAATGGTATCTCCAATTCCAACTTTCTAAGGAATCACCGTACTGCTTTCCACAGTGGTTGTATCACTTCACAGACCCACCAGCAGTGTAAGGGAGTCCAAATCTTTCCACATCCCCACCAGCATTTGTTATTTTCTGTCTCATTGAATCTTGCTATCAGTGCTGGGGTGGGATGGTATCTCACTGTTGTTCTGATTTGGATCTCTCTGATAGCCAATTATCGTGAGCATCTCTTCATGTATTATCTAGCCACTGGAATATTCTCCTTGGTGAAGTGTCTATTTGTGTCTTCTGCCCAGTTTTCAATTGGATTGTTAACTCCTTTGCTGTTGAGGTGCTGGAGTTTCCTATAAATCTTAAGAGAGAAGTCCCTTGCCAGATATGTGATTATCAGCAAATATGAATTTGTTGCTGTCATTTTTGTTATGTGCTTTCTCGTGGGGTTGATTTCTTTGTTCCATATAATTTTCTAGGAACTGTGGTAGCATAGTGCCTAAGGCACTTGACTGCTAACCAGAAGGCTGGTGGTTCAAACCCACCAGCCACTCCTCGGAAGGAAGGTTGGGCAATCCTACTTCTGTAGTGATACTGCCTCGGAAACCCAAGGAGGGGTCGCTTTGAGTCGGGGCCACTCGATGGCACATAACAACATAACAACAATATAATTTTCTATGCTGAGCTCATTTTGTTTATAGATTGTGTTATCACTTCCTTTGTTGCTATTGCTTTAGTATTTGCTAAATATTTGTGCTGTTCCTGTGTTTTATTTTGATGTGAAAGTTTATCATTTTTCTTTGAGGTTACCCTGTGGTTTATAGTTTTCTTCCCAATTTTCAAACAGTCCATTCTATCTTGTAGTTGTCTTGACTTCCCTACCATCTAGAAGTTCTGTAATGACATGGTTTTTCCTTCTTTTTGGTTTATAGTTGTCCTCATTTGTCAAATGATGTCTCTGGTTCTCTGTTTACCATCTCATAGGCTTATTTACTTTGGATACTTCAATAGCTGGGTTGGTTTCTGGGTTATGTCATCATGTGTCTTAATGGTTGGTTGTTGTTTGCTGTTGTTGGTTCTCTGTCCAAAGAACTGCCTTTAGCATCTCTTGTAATGTTGGTCTGGTTTTAACAAATTCCCTTAATTTCTGCTTATCTGGAAATGTCCTTATTACACCATCATATTTGAGGGACAATTTTGCTGGGTATGTAATTCTTGGTTAGAAATTTTTCTCTTTCAGGGTTTTATATATACCATCCCATTGTCTTCTCACCTCCATGGTTTCTGCCAAGAAATCTGAACTTAGTCTTACTGGTTGTCCCTTGTAGGTAACTTTTCATTTTTCCCATGCTGCTTTCATGACTCTTTCTTTGTCTTTGGTTTTGGTGAGCTTGATGATGATATGTCTTTGTGATTTTCTTTTGGGGTCTATCTTCTTTGGGTTTCTTTGGACTTCCTGAATGGATATATTCTCATCTTTCATCGTATCAGGGAAGTTCTCCTCCAACAAATCTTCAACAATTTTCTCTGTGGTTTTATTTGTCTCTTCCTGTTCTAGAATTCCGATTACACGTAGGTTATTCCTTTTAATGGTATCCCACATGAACCTCAGGCTTTTTTCATTTTGTTTTGATCGTTTTTTTCTGATTTATCCCTTTCCAAAGAAGTATTCAGGTATTTGCCTTCAATCTCACTAATTCTGTTCCATTGATTCAATTCTACTCCTTTGCCCATTCAGTGTCTTATTTATTTCTGAAAATTTAGTATTAATCTTCTGCATTTCTGTGTGTATATTTTGCTTCACTTCTAATTTTTCATTTATTTTGTCATTTCATTCTTGTATTGTCTTTCAAAATCATTGTAGGGTTATCTGTGTTTTCCTCAATTTTGTCAGTGTTTTCCTTGATCTGTCTCTCAATTCATTGAAGATACCTAAATATAAATCTTTTGAATTCCTTATCAGGGATGTGTTTGGGGCCTGTATTCTGGTCCCTTGTCTCTCCTGCTTTATCTTGCTTCTTTGTGTGGACTGTGATGCTCTGTTGTCTCTGAGGCATTGTGTTTATATTTAATTGGTGATTGTGCATTGGAGTGACTTGCCCATGATTTTCAATTTCTTTGTTTTGTTTGTATGTTATCTATATAAGCAGGGTACTGTGCTGTGCTCCTCTATTTGCTAGTTGACAGCACTTATACACTCACCACCTGTCTCCTTTCCTGTTGTCAGGTTCTTGTATGTCCCTGCCATCCTTGGCAATCAGAGCCTATCCTTAGGTCCCTGGAATCCATATGAGAATGCTGTCACTTTAAAATCCAAAATGGCTGCCATTTGTAAAGATTCAAAATGGCTGCACCCTCAGTCACTTTAAATATCCAAAATGGCCACTGCTTGTAAACATTCAAAATGGCTGTGCCCTCATCACATTAAATATCCAAAATGGCCACTGCTTATAAACATTCAAAATGGCTGCACCCTTCATACAGTGGAAACTTCACAGCTCAGGTTGTCTCCCTCCTTGTTGTTTCCTTTCCTAGTCACAGAGCACCAGCGCAGTTGTCCTTGTATCCCACGGCGACCAGGGCTGATCTTCAGGTCAATTCTCAGTCCCAACACCACTTGGAAATGTTCAGGCTGTTGGTCCCATCAGAGTAGCTTACAGTCTGCTGCTCCAATTGTCTCTGTACTCACTGCTTTCATTCAGGTTTTTCCAATAGTTGGTGCCTCATCCACTTCTGTGTACTTCCTTTCAAAGCTCAAGGCTCCAGGATTATCTTCTTTATCTCTGCCGGTTGATTTGTCTTTTCTTTGTTGATGAGGGTCTGTGTGGCTTGTCTGCCTATTCCTCCATCTTACCAGAAGTCACCTCTTCAAAGTTTTAAAAAGTTAAGATGTCACTTTGATGATTAAGATGAACTTAATCTAATTTGAATTGTTGTGTTGTCAAAGAATATACCATGGGCTGACAGAAAAGGCAAGAGTGGCAAGACTTCAGGTTGTTTACTTTGGACAAGTCATCAGGAAAGATGTATTACAAGAAAAGGACATTATGTTTGCTTAAGTAAAGGGTCAATGAAAATGAAGGAAACCCTCCATAAGATAGATTGATACAACAATAACAGCAATGGACTCAAACACAGCAAAGATCACGATAGCTCAGGACCAGGCAATATTACATTCTATTATACATAACGTAGCCATGAGTTGGAGTTGATTTGACAACAACCAAAAACTCACTGCCATTGAGTCGGATCCAACTCATACCAACCCCTCCTTGGGTTTCTGAGGTGGTATCACTATGGAAGTAGATTGCCCAACCTTCCTTCCCAGGAGTGGCTGATGAGTTTGAACTTCCAGCCTTCTGGTTAGCAGTCAAATGCATTAGGCACTACACCACCAGAGCTCCCTGACAACAACTACAAACAAATCAACTAAACAGGGCACAAAATTTTCTTTACAGTGAAGCCACAACCATTTAAAAAAAAAAAAAGGAGAAAAAATTGAAAGAAACTACAAATATCATAAGGTAGAAAGAATGTGGGCAGACTTTCTTTATTTCTCTTTTTCTCCAGTTATTTTAGAATGTAGTTCTGCCATTTTTGGATTGGGCAATCTACCTCCATAGTGATATTGCCTCAGAAACCCAAGAAGGGTTGCTATGGGTCAGATCCAACTTGACAGCAATGAGTTACAATATCAATATACACGTTAATACATATATAACCACATATTTTAAAAGAGAAAATAGGTAATTTCAAAAATTTATTTTGTTTTACCATTTTAGATTTTCAAATAAAAACAAGTTTTTCAGTCACCAAGTCTTGGCTAGAATGAGGTCTCCCCTCTCTATCCTGCCAAATAGACTCTTCTTTCCCACATCACTCCAACCCACCTTGCTCTCTTCTTTCCAAATTGCTACAGCATATACTCACTACACCATTCAGGCTGACTTATAAACATGCAAAGTCTCAAATTGTTCTCAAATCATTCTGCTCAATTCAGACTACTAAAATAATGCCCATTTTTCTAAGTTTGACTTACCTTCCCTGGGGAATATAAACAAAGGCTCTAATATTTTGAGAACTGTTAAGCCGGGCCATCCCAAACCTAAGCAGAATCTCTCCCATCTTATATTTGCCAATGGATTTGTGCATCTAAGCACAAGCCTTTATGTTTATCCCTGTTAAATTTCACTTGCTTGTCCTGACCCAACTTGTTGAGATCATCCTGAAAAGTCAACTCTGTCAGACTTGGGTCTTGGTCATTCTTCATGGCTTATCTTTATCCAGAGCTTTGTATCATACCACTCCCAACCTTCTCTGGGGTTGAGTGTTTATCCATATACCAATTCACCTAAGTGTACTACCAACTGGTCCATTTGACTTCTTATGGCTATAAATTATATTCAATGCATGAAGTGTTCACTGCATGCTTTTGTTGCCAGCCCTGTGTCAGGTGCATACTGTGTGCTAGGTATAAAAAAAGCAAAAACACTGATAGAACACACTTCTTACCCTCAAAGTCAATGAACATAAACAATTTCACAGAATATCTACATATTCTTTGAAACAAGACAGAATGCCAATAAATTCTGTAAAAGAAGACTTATACAAACCTGTTTTATAGCTTTACCTGAACAGAGTAAAGACAAAGACACGTGTAACCTCAGAAGTGTCCAAACATCCCTTCCCTAGCCAATATGAGTTACCAATACTTATTCGTCAATGACAACTCTAGTCCTCCTCCATTTCTCCTACCTTCTGGTTACAAGTTACTAACATACAGTCACCAAAGAAAGTGTCCCTCTTCTGGCAAACCCTAATTTGGAAAAGACCTCCAACTCTTGGAACTCTCCCAAAAATCACCAAAATAAGCTCAAATACTCTAATAAGCACCTCTTAACTCATTATCCGATAGGGTGTGGGCTTGCTGTAGTCAAGGACTTCTCTGAAGATTGAGATCTTCTTGTAACTATCCTGTGTTAGATCCCTAAATGGTACAAATAGTTGACACACTTATCTATTAACTGAAAGGTTAAAAGTTCAAGTGTACCCGGAAGTGCTGCAGAAGAAAGGCATGGTGATCTGCTTCTGAAAAATCAACTATTGAAAATCCTATGGAGCACAGTTCTACTCTGACACACATGGCATCATCGTGAGTCAGGGATGACTCTACAGCAACTGGGTTTGCTTATTTGTTTGTTTAATAAATATCCTTATAAGTCTATGCCCATTTTTTGTCTTCAGTCCTGGTTGTGTGACCTTCATCTATTTTCTAAAGATGTCTTTTTTTATTTCCAAGCTCAGCCAAGTATCCTGGCCAGCAAGGTGGGGTTACATTAGCTACCAACCACTCTGGGATGGTACAGCAGGGAGGCTTAGCTGAGTGTGGATGCTCAGCTCAGAGCATCTTCTCACCTTGGCTGAGCCAATGATCTGTGCATCCAGATAGGTGGAAACAGTGCAATTCTTTTTCATCTCCTTGGTGACCACCACAGCCAGATGATGCCACTGACCACAAGCCAGCAGTTGCCCACATCTGACCTGGAGTTGGCGTCCTGCAGAAGGCTCAGCAACATCCTCAGGCTCCATAGCATCTAGAAGAGAGCATAAACACCAGACTTCACATGTAGTGGGTGCTCCAGCAACCCAGGAGAACTGAGGAAAGGGCGTCCTAGATCAACCAATGTGGAATTTTCACCTCTTCAGCCTATGTCTAGTCCCTCCTCTCTAAAGCAATGAGAATGACAATAGCAATCTTTCATTGAGCTCTTACTTTCTGCCCCCAAACCAGTTGTTGCCAAGTTGATTTCAATTCCTGGTGACCTCATGTGTGTCAGAGTAGAACTGTGTTCCATAGGGTTTTCTATGGCTGATCTTTCAGAAGTAGACTGACAGGCCTTTCTTCCTAGCCCATCTTTGCAAGCACCACTGAAACCTGTTCAGCATCATAGCAACACTCAAGCCTCCACTGACAGATGAGTGGTGGCTGTACATGAGGTTCATCGGCTGGGAATCAAACATGAGTCTCATGCATGTTGTTGTTGTTATGTGCCATAGAGTCGGCCCCAACTCATAGCAATCCCTCCTTGGGTTTCCAAGGTGGTATCACTATGGAAGTAGATTGCCCAACCTTCTTTCTGAGGAGTGGCTGGTGGGTTTGAATTACCAGAGTCTCATGCATAGAAAGTGAGAATTCTACCACTGCCATGAGTGTCACTTGAGTCTGGCTAAGTTGTGTGTCTTTTTCACAAAATATGCTCTGGAGACAACATAGATGGTGTCCCAGTAAGATAAAGCCCCACTTACTGTGCATGACCACTCTCCAGGAGAGCTCTGAGTTTCTAGAAAACCAAGCCTCTGAAGCCATACTGAGGCCCAGGACTTGTCTGCTTATAGTCATAACTCAGCATCTGGACCACAACAGCCACAAAACAAATCTTTGTTTCAATGTTTCACCAGGTCTAGAACTCAGGCAAGCAATTTTAAAAGACTGGGAGGAGCGGAGGTACCCAGGCTCCTAGCGATACATGTACTGAAAGCTTCTAACTGAGCCACATTGGATCCATCATTGGATCTCCAAACCTTACCCAGAGACTGGAACTCTTTCTCTTCTGTGGACACCACCAAGGAGAGGTCGTCAGGGCAGAGGCTGATGGAGAAGCAGACAAAGGGCTGCTCTGTCCTGGAAAGGTGGCGCACCAGTGTGAGGAAGCGGAGTGGGTGGCCGCCAAAGGTAGCACCATGCTGGCTGATCAGGAACCAACAAGAGAAGGTCAGGCCCCCAGGGGGAGGGAAGGATCTGGCAACACCTGGGATCAGAACAAAACATGCCCTTAGTCTCTGTCCTGCAGAAGAGCAGGTTCATCCATAGACTTATTATGTGCTGGCCCCATGCCTCCCGTAACACAAGCAATATGTAACACTGACTTCATGGCAGGGAGTGCCAACTTTGTTATTTATATTAGCAGAAGGTACCTCACAGAAAACAAGTAATATTTTTGTCTAAATTTGACCTTGAGCCGTCAATGCCTTACTTTAAGTCTGTCCTATGTATTACCTCAAGCTTCCTTGACAAGGGAGCAAAGAAAGAGCTAAAACCCCTAGGTCCCATCAGCTTTTGGACCCCCTAGCCAGCTGAGCTAAAGCCAGGACATATGCATTATAAGGGCAGAGGACACTGGCTTTGTTCAGCTGTCTCCTAATAGTCTTGGCAATGCAGATAGGGTGTGCTGCCCTGGCAGAACAAGCAGAACCAGTGGCTTTATCTACAGATTTAGGGCTATGCTCATGCACTGATGGGCCACAAAGACAATGGCTTCTCAGCACCACCCTTCCTGCCACCACAGTAGACATGCCTGGCTCAAGAAGCCCTGACCACTTGCACTGTTCTAGGCCAGTGAGTTTTCAGCTGAGCAAAGCCCATCACAGTCCCATGCAGTACTCCACATATACACACACTGTGAGCCACTTGCCAAGGGCAGGGTTGTTCTTGGGTGGCAGTTAGCAAAGAATTTATATTGCTCTTGAAGGAGGGGAAGAAAGGCAGAGTGGACACCTCCATTTCAGCCCATGTCAACCACAAACAAAATGAGTCACATCCTAGGCTCAGCCACAAAATCACCCATGAAGTTTGTAAACATTACAGAGCAGTTTACTGAGACAAAGAAATACACAATGGATAGGCCACCCTTGCCATAAAAGGGGCATGAACAAACTTACCGTCTGTAGGACAACTTATCTACAGATACTTAGAACCATGGAGAAGACTCATGCCTTCTTGAGATGCCAAGGGAAAATCTGAACTCAAGGCTACAGCCCAAAGACTTTGTTTTGTTTTAATTTTTTGTGTGTGTGATTTGGCTGCAAATTTATAAAGCAGATTCATTTCATTCTCAACAATTCATACATATTTTTTTCCATGGCACTGATTAAAGTCCCAGCAACAAAGAGCTCTCCTCCTATCTTCTCCCTGTTACTATCCCCCCTGTGTCCTTCTTACCTATGCATTCCTGTCTAACTGTCTGCCTGTGCAAATGGTGCCCTTCTGATTTCTCATGGTTGATTTTTTAAAAGATTGCGTCTCCCTGGGGCCAAGGACTGGTTGGAATGAGGAAGGCTCAGAAGACCACAACATCTAAGAAACACCTACCTGTCCCAATTCCTCCAGAGACTGAGTACTCAGTGCTGGAGCCCATAACCGTAGACAGGGTAGGAATGTACAGGCAGCTGGAAAACAGGAGGTGTATTCAGATCACTGCACCACATGCAAACTTCTCCCACAGACACAGTTAGCCTGGGACTTGACCCTCCCCTGCTGTGTACTCCTCAGGGTCCTCTGCCCCCCTTAGACTGTGGAGCCTAAGCACATGACAAGCACATGCTGGCAGGATGGGTTCTAAAGGAGGTACTCCTTACTGGAGACAGGGGAGAGCATTTGGAAAGTGGCCACATCAATAGTCAGGACAGAGACATTGCCCCAGGAAGCCATGGAGGATGTCTACAACCCAATCACTCTCTTTGGCTGAGAGCCAAGGGCTGATGGAAATGACAAGTTTGTAATTGACAGCATAATTCACCTGAGGCATTGTGACATTATGAAAGTGCACTTCAAATACATAAATATACAAAGCCTGTTGTACCCATAGCCTTCTGTGGACATGTCAAATTCCACAAACGATGGAGCTAGGACTGCCCTCTGAGGCTGCAGGTTCCGAGGGGAGGTCATGGAGATGAGGCTCAGCACCATCTGGAGGGCAGCTGCTGAGCTATGGGACAACCCCAAGGGCCTGAGGGCCTGTGAGACTCCAGGGCCAGCATCCATGGGACCCTCGGCATCACCAAGTGCTGCTGCCTCAGACCCTAAGGTAGCAAACAAATGAAGAGATGTGTCCTTGTCCAATGCATTTATGCTCCTTTCCTGATTATCAAAACAAACAAACAAACAAACCTAAACCTGTTGCCATCTAGTCAACTCTGACTCATGATAACCTCATGTGGTACAGAATAGAACTGTTTCATGGTGTTTTATTGGCAATAATCTTTATGGAAGCAGATCCTCAGACCATTCTTTAGTGGATGGAATTGAACTGACAAACTGTGAGCACCATTCAGGACCCTACATTTCTGCTACGGACATGATGGGGGCTCTCCAACACCACCAGGGCTTCCTAACCACCTTGAGGATTGCTCCCTGGCCCTCCCACCTGTGCCCTCTGCTGATGTGATAATGTTTCTCCACTCCACCCTTTAGTTCTAGATGCTCCAGCCCACATGCTAGCACATCGAAGTCACCCCAGGGCTTTCTCCTTCACAGCAGGCTATCTACTCACAAGCTCTACCACTCATGGGTGGGCTGTCTCCCCAACTCTCCACCCTTGCTTTTCAGCTGAGCCTTCTTGCCTTAATGTTCTATACAGCCTTACAGTCAACCTATCCATGACCTTTTTTTCTCCAGACTGGTTTCCTGTACCATCATTCACAAAAGTACAGGCTGGGTATCTGGGATAGCCTCCTGCCCCTGAGCTGTGACTCGCTCTGAAAACCTTCACCATGACCTTTGCATAGTCACAGCACTGGGCACTTTGGCACACACTAGCTCTGAGGGAAGCACTATTCTGTTTCTACTACATGGGGCCTAGGTGCCCTTCAAGAGATGTGTTCCCCATCATCTGCCATATAAAGGAGGGGAGGGTGCTTAGCTTTCCCCTCCTAAGCCAAGTGTTCTCCCCGTGACCACCAGCACCCATTCCTTTCCTCATCTGCTCCAATGTATATTGTGTACAACCCTTTCTCAATCTGTCTACTTTTTCTGTCTGCTGAGAACTACATGTTCCTTTTAAATCCCCATTAATAAGCACCTACCCTTTCTTCTGTCCTCACTTGAGCATCCAGAGTTGCCTCCATGCACACTGGATGGATTGAGAATTTTTGTGGCAGCTGGTGCAAATTGGGGGATTCCAAGGCCCAGGAACTGTCTGATATCATAGCATATAATAGAAGCAAATGAAGACATTTTATAGGCAAACGTTCTTTCCAACTGCTTCCTGCCCACTTACTTAGACACCCAGTGCTGGGTGGTCAGCACCCTGACCCTCCATGTTTCTGCTCCCTCTGCGTGGAAGGCCTTTTCTGCAAGCCACCCAGACAGTGCACTTTTGTCCTGGCACCAAGATCAGAAAGCAGGTGAGTTAGGGGCTTTGATCTACCCAGGGGCCAGTAAAGAGCCTCAAACAAGGCCTTAGGAAGAAAAGGAATTTGCTGGAAAATAACCTTATCTCACATTGCTTGTAAATTTCTAATGGGATTGAATAAACAGCTCTCTTAAGCATGGTGGCTTTGTCTGCCAACCTGCACTCCCTGGTGTTGGAGAAAACTATCCTAGCCCTGGGTCACCCCACATTGGCTCACTCTGAAGTCCCATGCCTGATGGTTGGGGAAGGGGCTGTTGCCAGTCCCCTCCCCACTACTCCTGAGTATAAACAGGGCCCAACACATCCTATAGCACCTGGGAGAGGTGGCCAGGCCATGAGTACTTAGAAGATTCCCACCCCTTCCTCCTACTGCCTTTCTTTCCTCTGCCTTTTTGGCTACTATGTCTGCTTCCTCCTGTGTAGGGCACCTTCTTTTCCAGAAACATGTGGCTTCATGGAGGGGCTACTCATGAGAAGGCCTCACCAGGAGATAGCCAAGCACTGTCTTTGTCTTCTCTTCTAGTCCAGTTTCCCTACTGTTGCTTCTGCAGTGCCTCCTGTTCACTTGCCTACTGTCCCTCCTGCCCAGTTCCCTGCAGCCACAATCAGTCCCTCATAGCCCCAAATGCATGTACTGGTGCCTTTGCACCCTGTTACTGCCTCTCCTACACTGGTTTCAGAGATCAGCTCAAGCTTCTTTTCTTTGAAGCCCCTCAATCTCCTGTCTGTACCTCTAAGTATCTCCCTGGCCATCATTCTGTAATTTTCTGTATGATCCTCTAATTAATGTCCATTTCTCCCCTAAGACACTCAGCTCCAGGAGAAAAGGGTTATGTCTACTTTGCAGGCTTCATTGTCCCAGCACCACACACTGCCAGACACAGAGCCTGTGCTCATCTGTGGGCATCTATTGACAAATGCTGGGTCAGGGCAGGAGGGGGCATCAGACTCCCTCATTAACTCTACACTGACCAGTATGTGCCTGCAGCAATGAAAACAGTGGCTGGGGTTCAGCAGAAACATCCAATGCACAGCTCACAGTACCTTAGTACATCAGGTGTGATGGCTTGGGAGGCAAGCTTCTCGAAAATCCTGATGAGCCCCAGGTGCAAGGGGTGGCTGCTGGTGACCAGGGCCTTGTGGCAGGTGGTCATGAGGGTGCTGAGCATGCCCGCCTCACACATGACCTGGCGGTTCTTCTCTGACTTCACTAAGGCCTGCAGGTGGTTGGCCAGGGAGTACTGGATCTCCATGGAAAGCTGAAAGTTACCAGAAAAGAATGTGATCACAGGACATTAGAATATGCGTGAGCAAGGCTGGCTTGAAGTGTCACGAGGCAAAGAGGTGGCATCAACAGCCTGTCATGGTGAACATGCTTCATTCTCTAGTGAACTCTATACCCCTTCCTCCCCTAGAACTTAAGTTGCACTAAAAGACTTGAGTACTAGGCTCAAGAGGAAGATAACTTAAAACAGAGAGGGCACTGTCAAGGGAGGCTGAGCCAGCCCTGCCAACAAAGATGTGCTTTCTTTGACCCATACAATGTTTAAGTAGTTATTGAATTCATTCAGATCTAAAAATAGGAAAATTCCATATAAAAATCCAGATACACAGATCTTCTCAAAACATGGAAAGGTCAATCTCCATTTTGAGAAACAGTTTCTGTCAGGGGTTAGAGCCTGCAACTGGGTTCTGACACCCCGTCTGTTTGTGTCACTCATTCACGATTCTCTCATAGGCATCAGGGCCTGAAATCCTTGGCTTAAAAGGTGGCATTCAAATTAAAGTACACTCCAGTGCCAGATGGACTCGTCATCTTTTCATAGCCGGCTCAGCTCAAAGTTTAAAGACTAGCTAAGTACAGGGCCCTGCAAGGACCCTTTGGTCATGCCTCCACTTGACCTACCAGAATTCTTCTCCCTCTCATCCACCATCTCATCATCCCGTGTACATATGAGCACATTCTGCCAAGGAGGGAGTAGTGCTTTTCTCTTCCCCCTCTTAGACCTCAGGCTACTTCACTCCATTTATGTCCCTTGAAGCACAGACAATAGAGTGTGTGGAGTTGTCTCAATAACTATTTGAGTCAAATGCAGTACATTGTTTTTACAATCTTCCTTTCTTGATAAGTTCCCTGGGTGGTGTAAAATGGTTTATGCTCAACTATTAACTTAAAGGTGGCTAGTTTGTACTCACCATTGACTCTATGGAAAAAAAAAGCCCAACAATCTGCTTCCTTAAGGATTATAGCCAAGAAAACCCTATGGTGCAGTCCTACTCTATAACACATGGGGTCACCATGAATCAGAATTTACTTAATTGTAACTAGTTTGGTTTGGCTTTGGTTTTCTTAATAAAAAGATAAAACCCTGGAAACCCTATTACTCCATGGATGTAGAAACAGTTTGGGTAGCGTGTGGGCAGATAGTGTTTCCTTTACAAAAACTCTTAAGAGACTGTCCTATCCATATTCTCTTTTATCACTATCTAAGATGTTGTCTGAAATGAGAGTAATACGAGGAGATCTTAGTGGAATTGTCCTTGCTATAGCTAACACTGAAGGAGCCTTGCTGTTACAGTGGTGGTTCAAACCCACCAGCTTCTCTGCAGGAAAAAGATGTGGCAGTTTGCTTCCATAAAGATTCCACCTTATGAATGGGACTATAGTCATGAATATATATATAGGTTTGACAAAGGATACCTCTACCTATGTATTTAGGAGTTCTAGTAGCGTAGTGCCTGAGGCACTTGACTGCTGACCAGAAGGCTGGTCGTCCAAACCCACCAGCCACTCCTTGGAAGGGAAGTTGGGCAATCTACTTCCACAGTGATACTGCCTCAGAAACCCAAGGAGGGGTCACTATGAGTCAGGTCCAACTCAACAGCACATAACAACAACAACAACATATGTATTTATATGTGCTGGAAATGTATCCATGAATGTAGTAGAGTATACAGGAGGCAAAGTTATGAAAATGTCTTAGTCATAACCAAACACCTTGAGGGAACGAGTTGCTGGGCACGGAGGCCCAGGACCGTAGTCTTGGGGGACACTAGAGTCAATTGGCAAGATATAGTCCATGAAGACAATGTTCTACATTCTACTTTGGTGAGTAACCACTGTCTTAAAAGTCACTTAAAAGCTTGTGAGCAGCCATCTAATGCAACTGTTGGTTTCTCCTCAACTGGAGCAAAAAAAAAAAAAAGTGAAGAAAATCAAATATGCAAGGAAACAATTAGTCCAAAGGACTAATAATCCACATGAACCCCAGCGTCTATGACCCTGAGACCTGAAGAATTAGATAGTGCCTGGCTACCACTCCTGACTGTTCTGAAAGGAATCATAATATGAGGTCCCAGATAGACTGGGGAAAATATGGAATAAAACTGAAAATCATAAAAAAAAAAAAAAAGACCAGACTCACTGGTCTGATGAAGACTGATACAACTCCAGAGACTATGGTCCTTAGATACCCTTCAAGCAAGGAACTGAATTTCACTCCATGACTCAATTTTCAGCCAAACAGTAGACAGGCTTATAAGGTGAATAGTAATCCAAAGGGTATGTTCTTATTAGAACAAGGAAGCATATGAGATCAAGAGGACAGTATCTACCCAGGTACAGAGCTAGTGAGGGAGGAACAGATAGGAAGGAAGGATGAAGAGGCGGGGTGGGCACAGGGAAGAAGTGGAAAGAATGCTGTTACAGTGTGGGCACTGCAGTAAATGTCACTAAACAGAATATGTATGGATTATTGAGTGGAAAGCCAATGTGCTCTGTAAACTCACCCAAATCACAATTATCAAAATCCAAAAAAAAAAAAAAAAGAGAGAGAGAGAGAGACTACAGCCTTAGAAACCCTATGAGGCAGTTTTACCCCACCTTATCAGATACCTATCAATCAGAATCAACTTGATGGCAGTGAATTTTTTGGGTTTGGGTCATGACTGACTCTGTCGATGCTCACCTAGACTTTCTGCTCCAGATGGGAGTACTCATCAAAGCCATCCCTTCCCTGGAAGGCTATCCTCAGCTAAGTGGGAACTGCCTTGCCTAGGAGATTACATAACACACAGAGATGCACAATAGAGTATAGTCAATGAAGTTGGCTCCTCTGAGACTGCAGGAATTGTTCTAGAGCTACCCATGAGATCAGCCTGAAGCTAGATATCCACTCATACCACATCTTCTATCCATTCCTCCCCTGCACCATGCTGCCTCCCTTGCTGTCCTTCTCCTGAGACCCTCTCTCAACCATGCACCTGAGACCCTGCTTCAGCACCACTTTCAACCTGAGAAACTACCTTCATTTTTGCATTTTATGCCTTTGCTTCCTTATCTCCTCAAACAAGCATTAAACATCTCTACCATAAATCAACTCATGGTAACCAACTTGATGCCAGTGTGTTTGGTTTTTTTTTTTTTTTTTTTTTTTTAGGTTTCACCATGTCCAGTTCTGTGTAAAGTTCTAGAAATTCAAGATGAATAAGACACTGTCCCTGCTCTCAAGGAAATGGCAAAGTCAAGGTGAGGCAGGTGAATTGACGAACTGTCTTCTCACAGCATAAGATGTGCTACAACTGAGAATTTACTGTGTTCAGGGTGGAGGGGTGAAGATGATTTCCCAATGTTCTTTCCACATTTCCCACATACTACTATCTCCATAGGAGCTCTGGTGGTATAATGGAAAAGGCATTTGGCTGCTAACCACAAGGTCAGTGGTTCAAACCCATCAGCAGCTCCACAGAAGAAAGCTGAGGCAATCTGTTTCTGTAAAGATTTACAGCCTCAGAAACCCAGTGGGGGTCACTATGAATTGAAATAGTCTCAATGGACGTGGCTTTGGACTTTCTCCATATGTTCAGTCATCTAGGGAGGAACCTCATCCAGAGAAGGGCAAGAGTAAATCTGTGTCACCGAGGAACAGAAAACAAATAAGATAACATTTTCAACAAGCTATTTAACACAGTTCTGTGGCATATATGCTTCAAGGACCAAAATGTATGGGGGGAAAAATATTTACACTGTTTATCACTAGTTTCTAGATTTTTAAAAAAGATCAATAGGTGACACAGCTCACACTTCCACTTCCTCCCACCTGCCTTCTAAATACATGACAATTATAATTATTGCCTTTAACTGATAGCATCACATTGAAATTCCTCTTTAAAATATCTTTCAATAGTATTTCTGATTTAAAGATTGCACTGGTCAAGGAATCCCTAGGTGGCATTTGGCTACTAACTGAAAGGTTGGTGGTTTGAAGCCACTGTGAGGCTCAGAAGAAAGGTCTGGTGAATTACTTCTGAAAGATCACATTTCTTGGGGAAAAAAACTGCAGGGGGTGGGGATGCTGTATTAGAATTGTTTTTCAGGGTCATATCCTAGGAGGTAGGATTTCTTTGCTCTAAAATGTCCCTGTTTTGCCAAAGTTGCTATTAGCCTGATCACATGACATCCCTGATTCCAAGGAGAGGTCACTCATCCCTCAGAGGGAGATGACCATCGTTCCTGTAAATGTATTTGCACAGCCAGCGGGAGTTGGTGGATGGACATAAGTACCCCAACAGGTACCAGAAACCAAAGTAGAAATGCATAAATTAATTTGCACTAAATTATTATGTCACTTTTACTTCGAGAAGCTCTTCCATGTGTCTGCCCTAACTCCTTGACTTCCTCTCCCCTGGTCTTATGAAATTTTCAGTGCTCTCCCTGCATTCCACCAGAGCCTAGAGCCTGTATTTCTGCTTCTTTCTTCCCTATTTTTCTCAAAAAGAAAAGAAATATCCACCCTCTTAACTTAGGTTATTTTATTTGATAACTATACTCTTTCAACTTCGGATGAAAGTTGGGGAGACAGTTTGTATGAAACTATATGCAAAAACAATGTCACAATGTACAATTTATAAGAAAACAACTAAGAAGAAATGTCTACAATCTCTAGTTTTGTTTTTACCAGCACTTCACATATTGCTTTTGGGACTTTTTGCTTTTGTTTTCAATAAAGCGAGAATACTTAAAATGCAAATTAAAAGAAGAAGAAAAGAAAGAAAAAGTTTTCAAAGGGGAGAAATGCTGATCTTGTCTAATGATGCCACAAGTTTACTCCAAAATCTACTCAATACCCCATAATGGAGGAGGAAAAATTGATCGCCCTCATTATCACCGCAGCTCTGTCAATACCAATATTGCCTTGTTTTGAATAAAATGTGGTATTTTTTCAATGCTGGTTCCAGTAAAATAGGGTTTTAGTGAAAATGTGAGCAGTAGCAGGAAGCCAGTCTGGTTTCTCCTCCTATAAATGGATTGATTTTCCTAACACATATTACTCCCAGCACAGGAGAGGGGATGGTGGTTCAATTAGGACTCTGTGGTGAGCACACAGGGTCACCAGGCTGGTCCGCAGTACACCCTCTAGGCACATGATCACAGAGCAATAATGGGGCAGCTTGAAGGAGTTTCTGCCATCTCAACTTGCAGTTGAGCCTCCAGTCTGACCTTGTCCCACTGTGAATGTTTCTTCCTCTTTCTCTCTCTCCCCCACTTTATCTGTTCACCTGTATCATTAGTGAGTGGTGCAAATAATTAACAAGCTCAGCTGCTAATGGAAAGGTTGGAGTTTGAGCCCACCCAGAGGCACCTTGGAAGAAAGTCTTAGTGATGTACTTTCGAGAAATGAGCCATTAAAAATCTTACATGTCATACATTACATACATCTTACATACAGCACAGTTCTACTCTAACCTACATGAGGTTGCTGTGAGTTGGAATCATTCCATGGTGGTGGTGGCCAGAACCCAGTGAGAGACTAGATCCCCCAGGAGGGATTCCTTCCAGGAAGTGTGGAACATGGAGTCCATCCGTCCCCAGTGTTTCCTACATGTTAAACACATGGTCCTGACACAAACACCACCTAAGTTTCCTTCCTTCAGAGGGGTTTCTGTTGAGTTACTCAATTTGGATTAGTTATCTGCTCCAATTTGGCCAAAATATTCTTTATTTGGTGATTAGAATTTAACTAATTTCAGATCTTTAAGATCAAAACTGTAAATGTTGTTGTTGTTAAGTGCTGTCGAGTCGGCCCCAACTCATAGCAACACCTCATTGGATTTCTGAGGCGATATCATTATGGAAGTAGATTGCCCAACCTTCCTTCTGAGGAGTGGCTGGTGGATTTGAACCACCAGCTTTCTGGTTAGCAGTCAAGTGCCTTAGGCACTATACCACCAGAGCTCCTAAAACTGTAAATAACATGTGCCAAATAAATAGACCTCACTGGTGTTTTTTTTTTTAATATGACAAATTATTGTTGATTTGATTGTTTTTCACTTAAAATCAGTTCTCTGTTTATGCAAGTATTCCATGTCGCAGCCTAATTCACTCATCTGTGTTACCCTATACTTCAGTTTCCACCACATAGCATCACATCTTCTTTTGACTCTGTTCATCTCTGTATGGGATCATGCTTATTTGGTTTACTTCAAAGGCTATCCTAAGAAAGTACCTGGATTTTGACAAGGATCTAGACTTTTTACTCAGAAATAATGACATATTTGGAGGGATAGCATTCAGTGATGAAAAACACAGGACATTTAGAAATTCAACATATTTGGAATTTCTGTTGTTGCTGCTGCTGTTAGTTGCCACCAAGTAGTCTCCAACTCATGGCAACCTTATGTATAAAAGAATTAAATGTTGCCCAGCCCTGAATCATCATCGTGACTGCTGGTATATTTGAGTCCATTGTTGTGGTTATTGTGTCATTTCATCTCATTTAGAGTTTCCTTCATTTTCATTGACCTTCTACTTGACCAAATGCCATGTCCTTTTCCAGTGATTGGTCTTTCCTGATGATGTGCCCAAAGTAAGCAAAATGCAGTCTCTCCATCCTCATGTCTAAGGAGTATTCTGGTTGTATTCCTTCTAAAACTGATCTGTAGTTCTTCTGTCAATCCACAAAATACTAAATCTTTTTCACCAACATGACCATTCAAAGGCATCAATTCTTCTTCTGTCTTCCTTTTTCATTGTCTAATTTTCAAATGCATGTGAGGCAATTAAAAAGACCATGACTTGAGCCAGGGATACCTTAGTCAAAGTGCTATCTTTGTTTTTTTTAAACTTTAAAAAGTTCTTTTGCTTTTACAGGTTTGGTTTTGAAATTTCTAATGTGTTACAATTAATCAAGGCAAAGGTTCTTTTTACCAATTTCTTTATTGGAGGAAATGTTCTTCTTTTCAAATAACCTGCCTTACATAGTGTCATTCAGTGCTATTGATATTAACAATATTTATTTATTTGAAATCCTTATGATTAGTTCAATGTTTAAAATAGAGAGTATTTCAGAAAATGGGACTCTTGTTCCAAAGTTAAACATAAATCAATCAATCTACGAATGCAGTCCTGAACTTGACCTTTCTCTCCTGCCAGACGGTGCAGGAGGTTTCCATGGCAGTAGCAATTTTTACAGTAGTGTATAGGCCCTGGAACAAGCCACAACTCTGAAGTGCAGCTTGACCACAGATAAATCTAAAGTTCAGATCTGAACACATTGTTGCTTTTCAGTGACCTCCAATGGCCACAATTCCTTTATGGGAAAGACCATTTGGTGCAATGGCAAAAGACACAGAAGGCTCATGTCAGGTATGCTGTTACCTGGCAATGATGTTCACTCTGCCATGTAATTACTACAAGCTTCAAGTCCTCATCTGCAAAATGGGAACATTGATATTCATCTGGCATAGTGATTATAAAAATTAAATGATAAAGTTTTTATAATGTTTTTGACAACTAATAATAGCAGTGACACCATTTAACAAGGTTGTTGTGTGTGTTCTGCTCTCCATGCTAGGTACTCATGTACCACTTCACTTAGTCCTCCCAGGATTGCTACATGGAAAGGGATATTATTACCTCCATAGTATAGGAGTCCCTGGTTGGCACAAACAGTTAGCAACTACTAGCTAATAGGTTTCTGGTTCAAACCCACCCAAAAGGTGCCTCTGAAGATGCCTAGAAGTCTACTTCCAAGAGATCACAACTAGAAAACCCTATGAAGCAGTTGTACTCTATACACATGGAGTCCACCAGTAGTTGATATTGACTCAACAGCAACTAACAACAATAGCCATCAGTATGGATTACATCTAAATACAGGGAAAATAGGAGCTCTGGTAGCATAGTGCCTAAGGCACTTGACTGCTAACCAGAAGGCTGGTGGTTCAAACCCACCAGCTACTCCTCGGAAGGAAAGTTGGGCAATCTACTTCAGTAGTGATACCACCTCGGAAACCCAAGGAGGGGTTGCTATGAGTTGGTTCTGACTCGACGGCACATAACAGCAACAACAACAACAGAGAAAATGATAATTCTCACAACTAGTCCAATAAAGAACATCATGATAAATGGTGAAGAAACTGAAATTTTCAAGGCTCTCATTGTACTTGGATCAACAATCAAGGCCCATGGAAGCACCAATCAAGAAATAAAATGATGTACTACCTTGGAGAAATCTGTTGCAAAAGACTTCTTTAAAGTTCTAAAACACAAAAATATCACTTTGATAGCTAAGGTGTGCCTGACCCAAACCATGGTGTTTCAATTGCTTTATATGCTTATGAAAGCTGGTCAACAGAAAAGGAAAACTGATGAAGAATTGACACATTTGAGTTGTGATGTTGGCAAAGAATATTGAATATACTGTGTAATGCCAGAAGAACTAAGAAATCAATCTGGGAGGAAATACAGCCAGAATGTTTCTTAGAAACAAAGCCAGAAAGACTTCGTTTTGCTTACTTTGAACACATCATCAAGAAAGACCAGTTGCTAGAAAAGGACATCACGTTTGGTAAAGCAGAGGGTCAGTGGAAATGAGAGAAATCCTGCATGAGATGGACTAACACAACAGTGGACCCAAACACACCAAAGATCATGAAGATGACACAGGATCGGCAATGTTTCATTCTGTTGTACATAAGGTCATCATGCATCAGAGCCAACTCAACAGCAACAAACAACACCAACGATGGCAAAGGAAGTTAATGATCAAAGAGGTCAAGTAATTTCCCCACAGAGCTAAATGGTTCTATGACATGAGGTGGCAGATCTGATATTTGAGCAAGATCCACTGTCCTCATAGCCTGAACTCTTCCCTCATATAGTGTGTGTTCATCAAGTGAAGCAATGATGAAGATGATTATAATGATGATGACAACAGATGGTAACTCATCAAATTCAGCTTCTTATCAAGGTGTTCAAGGCCCTTTGTAATGTAGCTTCAATTGACCTTTCCAGTCCCAAACGCTGATATTCCACCCACATGGTCTGTTCTAGTCTAACTACTTGAAGTTCCCTAAATAGTCATCTATTGTGCATCTCTTTGCAGTTTGTTTGTTTGTATTGCTTTGTCTTCATCATCTCACTGATCTGGCATGGACATGCTTCTTCTTTGAAGTCAAGCTCCAGTGTCCCCACTTACATATGGTTTGCCCTCCCCTATGCTCCAAGTCCTTGTAGGCAAACCTCTCTAACAGCCATCAGCATGTATGTTGTGTTACCATCTTCTACATTAATCTACCTGTCTGTCCTGAAATGTAGACATTTCTTGTGACTTTCACCTCTGAATCTTCTGTCATATGTAATAGGTACTTGGTAATTATTCATGGAAACACATCACATTTGTTACTCTAACACAGGGTGAGTTCCAACTCTGCTAAACTGGAACAAGTTTCCCTACTCTTAGTTACTGTTCTCGTGTGCAAAAGCAGATATTCTACTGGTGGTTCAAACCCACCAGCCACTCCTCTGAAGGAAGATTGGGCAATCTACTTCTGTAATGATACTGCCTCAGAAACCCAAGGAGGGGTCCCTATGAGACGGATCCAACTCAATAGCAGTGAGTTGAAGGATGGTACAAGTGGTTTGCACTTCACTAACCTAAATGTTGGCAGTTCAAACCCACCTAGCAGTCATGGAAGAAAGGCCTGATGTTCTGCTTCTATAAAGATTACAACCAAGAAAACCTTATGAAGCAGTTCTACTTTCTAATGCATGGAGTTGCCATGAGTTGGAATCAACTTGATAACAATGAGATACAAATGACTGATTAAAGGCTGCAGCCCTTGTGAAAGTGGAGTGATGCTTTGGACTGGAAAGCCCTTCGATATTGGTCAATATTCTAGCCCAAGTGACAAGTCCCTATGGCAAGACCCCATGGCTACTGAGCATATCGGAAAGGAAAAGCTTCTTACTTCCCAATTAGCTATTTCTCTCTGCGGCCAACTCAGACCAAAGAGGACTGAGCTGGACTCCATTTTTGCTTTGTGCTTAAGTTATCAGCAATCACAGTAAGATTCCCTCAGCCCAAATTTTAATACAGCTCATGATACAAGCAGGAGAAAACAGCTGGATTATCTGATTCCCAGAGCACCTCTCAAGGCTAGCATGTTAAAAAAAAAAGTGGGGGAAAACATCTTTAGGTTGTGGACAGAAAAAAATTTAATGTGGTCATGACTGGAAATAGAACATTCATTTGGTTATTTAAAATGGTTATTTAAACAGTTGCTTCTATAATGACAAGTGTATCTTAGAAAGTCATTGCTTGCTCAACCAAGGGGTAGGAAGAGCATCTGAGTAATATATAGTGGGTGAGAGTGTAGAGTGCTGAGAATGTTCAAGAAGACCTAGAGGGAGATGAGGGGCCATTTGTTGAACATCTTTTTAGTAACACTGCCATCTACTGGAACTTTTCAGGCACCTTCTGCATCAGAATCGCAGTCAGCTTCATTTCAGCACTTTCTTGGCGTAGTCTCATTTCTCATTTGATTTACTATTCTATTTGTTGTTACGAGCTTTGTCTCCTCTTTCAGAAATTAATTGTTGTAATTATCCAAGTTTTAATAGCTGCTGATTTGGCATCTGCAGAAAATATTTGAGAAAATGTACTACTACATTTCATTTGCATGTTTGAGAGACATTGAAGAAGAATTAGACTTTTTCTAAATTACTTGTTGTGACCTGAATAGAAAGTATTATACCAAGCAGAATTCTCATTTGCATAGTTAATTTGTCCAATTACTGTCACAGACTAAGCAAAGAACTAAAGTCCTTACCCACACAATGGTGATGTGATAACCCCCAGGCTACATCTGAAACTTGAGCTCATCTATAGGGTTCCCATGCACGTGAAAAACAGCAGAACATGCCACTGCCACTCTGAGTCACTGAATAGATCATCATAGTGATAGATCTTTGCAGAATCATGTCCCATTTGGCTGTTAATATCATCCAAACTACCACCTTGGACATTCTCATTGCAAGTACATTGCATTGTACTAAATGCAGCTAAGGAAGCTTGACTTGCTCACATGAAGGTGATTTCACCTGAAAAAAAAGGATACAAGGCTCAGAGCATGTGACCCTAAATTCTACAAGAGCTACGAAGATGAGAGATCCATTTATCTCACCCATCCTGAGCTTGGATCAGGAGCGAATGTAAGAGCTTCTCAGCAGCCCCATGACCTTATGAAGTTACAAAACTTCCCTGAATCCCATGCAACTGCAAAATTGAAGGGTTCTATATACTTAAAGAGCTGGTGTGAAGATGGAGGAAATACCATTCTTCAGTATGTCTTAGTTTCCAATGTGCTTTAGGCAGGTCTTATGGTTGAATTCCAAGGTAAAGAAGGAAAGTTCTCAGACTTTTGGTAACTCATGGACTAGAAGACATTTGATTTAGGGACCAGATATTTTCATTTAGCAAATGGATGCTTAAGGCAATTGTGGTAGTTAGTCTTTAAAAATATTCCCACTATTCCCCCCATGCTGGCCCTCATATCAGTTTGGGAGGCTGCTTCTTGTTCTGTTGAATCTGGGCTGAGCTTGTGATTTGCTTTAACCAACAGAATGCTATGGAAGTACCTATATTTTTCTGACTGTACAAAAGCTTTCAACTATGTAGATCATAACAAATTATGGATAATATTGCAAAGAACGAGAGTTCCAGAACACTTAATTGTGCTCATGAGGAACCTATACACAATAGAATGGTTTCTTCCATGCCCAAGCTTTAGGAAAGCCTGACAACTTTGGCTTTTATATCCTCAAGAATCTGAGCTGTTATGGAAAGTCCACTGGGGAGACCATCTACAGAGCCCATAAAAACAGGGCTACATAAAGGAGAGCCCAGAATTCCACTGACAGCTTTAGCTGACAGCCCCAGACTTCAGACCCCAGGTAAGCCATCCCAGCCGGTCTCTCTTACCATTTGAGGCAGCCTTGCTTTGGTACTATCTATGCAAGTGAAGATGCCCTCATGGATGTGCCAGACCTACAGACATCATGTGGAGCAGAAAAGAGCCATCTTGCTGAGCTTTGTCTAGATTCCTGAACCACATAATTGTAAGAAATACTAAAATGGCTATTATACATTTAGGGGACAGTTCATTACACAGCAATCAACAACTGGAAGAGTAATCAAACCCATTTTATTCTGGCTTGTCACTTCTTTTGTGCAAATGTTTAAAATTATAAAATGCATTTCATTTCACTATTAAATTTATCTCCATTCATTTCCTAATCATTTTATTCTCACTCTCCAGCAGAGGGCTAGGAACCAGAACAAAAATCCAGTTATCAAAGAGACGTGTTGACATGGAAACTAGTTAGGTTTTTTCCTATACCAAATAGCACAGGATTTCCTTTATGAAAACAATTCTCTTCCCTGCACTCCACTTCTCTCACGGACTTCTGAAGAACTGCAATATTTTTACTAGCTCATGGCCATGGCATGCTGTGATTGATAATGCCAGCTGCATGAAAAAATTGGCAAGAAACAAGGCTCCAGGAGGAATACCCATTGAGATGTTTCAACAAATGGATGCAGCACTGGAGGTTTGTAATCACTTATGCCAAGATATTTGAAAGACAGCTACCTGGCCAACCAATGGAAGAGATTCATAATTGTGCTCATCCCAAAGAAAGATGATCTAACAAAATGTGGAAATTATCAAACATTAATATCACACACAAGCAAAATTTGCTGAAGATAATTTGAAAACTGTTCCAGCAGTACATTGACAAGAAATGGCCAGAAATTCAAGCTAGATTCAGAAGAAGACATGGAATGAGAGATATCATTACTGATATCAGATGAATCTTAGCTGAAAACAAAGAATACTAGAAAGATGTTTACCTATGTTTTACTGACTGTACAAAAGCTTTCAACTATGTAGATCATAACTGCGGTGTAGTAAATTACTTAGTGTGGCTTTTCTACCCATAAGTCTTTGTAAACTCCAAGGTGGGAATTGCTATTAGCAACTGAGGAGATCCTGATTTTAAAGTCGCCCACCTGGGTTATTTCTGTTGGGCGT
>NW_006921639.1:3209005-3244217 GCF_000298275.1 Orycteropus afer afer | reverse complement strand
CTGCAAATTGAACAGTTTGCTTGAACAATAAAGAACAGAGGGGAAAAAAAAAAGAAATCAAATGTGGTATTGCACTGGGCAAATGTGCTGCAGAAGACCTTTTTAAAGTGATAAGGAGCAAAGATGTTACCTTGAAGACTAAGATGCACCTGACCCAAGCCATGGTGTTTTCAATTGCCTCATATGCAAGTGAAAGCTGGACAATAAATAAGGAAGACTGAAGAAGAGTTGATGCCTTTGAACTGTCGTATTGGCAAAGAATGGTGAAAATATCATGGACTGCCAGAAGAATGAACATATTTGTCCTGGAAGAAATGCAGGAGGAATATCCTTAGAAGTGAGAATGGCCAGACTTTGTTTCACATACTTTGGTCACGTTGTCAGAAGACAGCAGTCCCTGGAGAGGGATATCATGCTTGTTAAAGTAGATGGTCAGCAAAAAGGGGAAGATCCTCAACAAGATGGATTGATACAATGGCTGCAACAATGGGTTCGAGCATAGAAATGTTGTGAGGATGACACAGGACTGGGCAGTGTTTTGTTCTGTTGTACATAGAGACACTAGGCATTGGAACTGACTCAACAGAACTTAACAACAATGGTCATTTCCTCCTAAAGCACATAGACCCCTTTTAAGCTCCTGGCCAAAGCAAAACTGGACCCCTCACTGTCTCTCACAATGTCAGGCTCCCAACATTTTTCCTATGGAAGCTACTGCTGTTGAAGGGAAGGGCCAGGAGACATATCACCAGGTTTAATGCCCAATCCACCAATCGTCAATCTTTAAAAATCATTTCAGTTCTCTAAGCCTATATTTCATCATTGATTACAATGAAGACAAAAATCAAACCAGTTGTCAAGTCAATTCTGATTCAATGACCCCACGTGTGTCAGAGTAAAACTGTGCTTCATAGGGTTTTCAATGACTGATCTTTCAGAAGCACATATCCAGGTCTGTCTTCTGAAGTTCCTCCGAGTAGATTCAAACTGCCAGCCTTTCAATTAGTAGCCAAGCACCTGTTTGTGAAACCCAGGGACTCCTGGAGACAATAATAACCCCCAACAAAAATGCCAGGAGGATTAAATAGACAATGTCTGAAATGAATTAAATTCATTTCATCCCTGCTAATATATATCTATAGTGGCACATTTTTAAGGTCTTCTTCAGTGATTTCATTTTCTTTCTCAAAACTTCTAAATTCACATTTAGATTTTGCCTTGCTTATTACTTAATGTTTTCCCATATAAACATGCTTCCCTGCAATGAGGTTGTCAGTTCTGCCAGGACAGACACTTGGGAGTTGCCCTTGACTGCTCCCTCTTCCAACTTCCTGGATCCCATACATCTCAGTGTCCTGTGGTTTTATCTCTGAATGGGTCTTGTTTTGGATTGAATTTTCTCCCCCTAAAATATGTGTTGGAAGCCTATACCTGTGCATGTAATCTCATTTGAAAATAGAGTTTTCTTTTTTATATTAAAGAGGTCCTATCAGTGTAGCTCTGGTGGTGTAGTGCCTAATGCATTTGACTGCTAACCAGAAGGTTGGCAGTTCAAACCCACCAGCCACTCCTCTGAAGGAAGTTTGGGCAATCTACTTCTGTAGTGATACTGCCTCGGAAACCCAAGGAGGGGTTGCTATGAGTCAGATCTGACTCGATGGCAGTGAGGTGGTTTTTTGTTTTTTTTTTTTTATCAGTGTAGGGTATGTCTTAAACCTAATTATTATTGAGTTATGATGAGCAGCATAGACACTGAGACAAGGAAGTAAACTTATGGAAAGATAAATGTCATGTGAACATTGCCAAGGGACCAGAATGCTGGAAGAGACAAGGATCTTTCGCTAGAGCCTACAGAAAGAGAGCAATGCCTAGGGCATTGCCTAGAGCAATGTCCTAAATTTGGACTTAATGTCTCTTAAACTATGAGAAAATAAATTTTTGTTCCTTAAAGCTACCCTAGTGTGATATTTGTGTTACAGAAGCTTAGGAGACTAAGACAGTTCTCTTGACTCCTTTCCCTTCACATCTTTCCACAGACATCACCCCAATCCAAATACCATACTTAACTTTTTTACTGGCTTCATCTTACCTATTCCACACAAGTCCCCATTCCCAGTCTATAATCCTTGCACCAGCCAAAGTGATATTTTTATTACAAAAAAATAAATAAGCAATTGTGTCATTCTCTACTTCTACTTTGGGCAAGGTTTCTTGTTGCCTTTGGATTAAAACTCTAACCCTTGGCAAGGCTCTAGCTTGCTTCTCCGTGTTGCATCCTGCACACCTCTCACTCTGTTGTTCTGTTCTTGTCCCAGCATCTGCTTCCAGTGCCTCCCCTCCTGGTTAATTCCTACTCATCTTTCAGGTCCCTGCTTAGATATCATCAACTAAGAGATGGTTTTTCTGACCTCTACCCCATCATCTAAATTAGATTTATTTACAGCTTTCCCTCACTCTATTCTCATTATTCTGTGTACGCTATTTTTCACCTGTCTGCACTGTTAACAACCCTCCCCAAGTCACCACCAGATATGCAGGCACATTGTCTGTGTCCTTGTTAATCCCATATGCCTCCCCCCATATATTAGATGGCCATGACCATGGTAGACATCCATGAGAAGAATGGATACACAAGGAGTGACAGACTCCTGATGCATATACTCATGAGAGCTCTGTGTTGTGCTTAGTACCCAGCACTTGCCCCTTGTTAAGTGTTACATGGTTTCTTCATCAGCAGAAGTGATCTATTATGAATGGCCTTGGAAGGGTAGGCATAACCCAATCAAGCATTTCAGACACACTAGCTTTTCCTCACAGGAAGTAGAGACCAAGGGAAGGGTCTGCTAATGCAGGGATTACCAAGAGCAAAGGCAAAAAGAAAAAGGAAGTTTTAGGCCAGAAAGAGCTTAAAGAATTAATTATGTCAAAAACACAAAGCAGATACCTGTGGGTGATCTTCATGGTACAACCTGGGCAGCAATCTCACCATAATACACACCATCCCAGGGTGCATGATTGCAATATCACCTTCTTCTGTCCTGCAGAGAGAAAGGAAAGAAGGACATAACTCTCAGAGTTCCTTCTACTCTCCTTCTCACAGAATTTTCTTGATCTTTCTTTCTGAAACAGACCAAGATACACACCCTAAGTCTACCATTTATTTTCTGTACGACCCTGAATTAATTAAACTGAGGTTAATTTTCCTAATGCAAAGTAGAGCTAATGATACCATATGTTCCTTAGAGATTTATAGAATAATGCTTTTGTGCTCTAAGTCATGGTGTCTGGAACATAGTTGATGCTCAGTAGAAGTTAGTTTCCTAGTTATCTTCTCTTCCTTCTTCCCCCAGATAAGTACAAGATTGAGACTCTGATTTTATATTAAACACACACACATTGCACTTCCAAATCTAATTAAGACGTTGTAAGCACACTCCACTATATCTTTCCCACTGAAAGCAACTGAAAACCTTGGACAAACTGCATGGAGTAGCAGCTCCTCGTGACTTCTGAAAAGTAAATAGTTGGCAGAAGAAAACGAGAACTCAGAGTACCATGGAACTGGAGAGAAGTTTCCTGTATTTGTTTTCCCTCTGGTATCCCCTGAGATGGACTAGAAGGCAGCCTGAAACCTAGAACTGTGTACCAGGTATGGATGGGACAGAAAGAGCCCCAAGAAAAGGTCTCTGTTTCTGTTTCCTGGAATAGGAAAGGAGCCTCTTACAGATCAGAGAAGAAATACCTCAGGATCTTCTTATTGAATTCTCCCTTCTTTTCTACCTCAGTCTCCAAGTAATCTGGCATCAGCAGTAACATTCACAGCAGCAGTGATCAAACAGGTGTCTAAGATTCTAGGAGGAGAACTCTTCTCTCTGACCAGATGAACTATGGCCTTAAGAGTATGGGTGAAATCCCCATTTTTGTTGTTGTTGTTGTTGTTTGTTTGTTTTTATTTTTTTATACTCTCACTTCTTGTTCCCAAAATGGATGCAGGAAAATTAAAGCCCCAGCTTTCTAGACAAAGAAACAGAAGAAAGCTGGGGAAGTGTTGTGGAGATGATGAAGAGGAGGAAGCTTAAGAAAGTAAGACCATACATTTTGTATTAACTTCTGGGCTCAATTCTGAGCTGTGCATGCATGAAGCTATCCCTAAACCACATAGCAAAGACTTTGAAACAATGGGGTAGACTATTGTCTAAGACTGGCAATTACATGGGGAAAATGGAGGATAGATCAAATAACATTGCAAAGCCTTTGAAAACAGAACTGACATTGTAAGCACAGCCCACAGGAACTTTTAGCTGAAACTAAATTGATTAATTTCCTGATAAAATAATATGTCCAAGGTATGTAAACAAAAAACATAAATATTCAGAATGTTCAGGATACAATTTGAAATTGCTCAACATAGAAAGAACAGGAGATCTCAATATCTCATGTGGTAGAAGAGAATCAACAAATGTCAAGGCCAAGATAACACAGATGTTGGAATTATCAGACAAAGATGTTAAAGAGCTATTATTAACCAAACTCTAATAAATAAAGGTGAAAAAATCTTGAAATTAATGGAAAAATATAAAATCTTAGTGCAGAAATAGAAGCTATAGAAATTAATCAAATGGAATTTCAAGAACTGAAAAATATAATAGCTGAAATAAAAAATTCACTGAATGAGAATAGCAGAATAGAGATGTGAGAGGAAAGACTGTGGACTTGAAGACAGGTCAATGGAAATTATCCAGTCTGAACGACATAGAGAAAAAATATTAAATAAATAAATAGAGTCTCAAGGTCATGTGTGACAATAACAAAAGATCAAACATTCCTGCACATCAGAGTTCCAGAAGGGGATCAAAAAGAATGTGGTATAAAAAGAAAGTATTTGAGAAAATTTTAGCCATTGTTTCTTCAAATTTGGTGAAACATATAACAGTCAATAAACTTCTCAAAACTCAAACTAAAGAAACTCAAAGAAATCAATGTCCAGACACACAATAATCAAACAGTGGGATTCTGAAAACAGAGAAAAAGTCTTGGAAGCAGCCAGGAAAAAAAAAGAAAAGAAAGAAAAACAATTTGAATGATTGTAGATTGCTCACCAGAAAGCAAAAGAATTAAAATGTTGAAAGTGCTAAAAAGGACTGTCAGAATTCCATATCCAGTAAAAATATTTTTCAGGAATGAAGGCAAAATAAAAACATTCTCAGATGGAGGAAAATAAATAGAATGTGTTGCAATCGAAGTTTTCCGAAAAGTTCTTCTGATGGAAGGGAAATAATAACATAAGGAAACTTGATCTTCGAGAATTCAGGAAAGAGCAATAGCAATGGTAAACATTTGGGTAATATAATAGATTACCTTTCTCTTCTTAAGTTCCTTAAAATATGTATGGTGGTTGGAAGAAAAAAATATGATTGTATGTAATACATATGACAAGTACAATATAAAAGGAGAGGAAATTTTATTTCTATTATTAATATTACTCTAAGGAGACTTCTAAGTAGAAAAGTTATGTAAATTGTAATCTCTAGGGAAAGCACATAAAAATAATATGAAAAGAGACAAAATTCGATAGATCAATTAAAATAGAATACTAAAATATATTCAAATAATCCACAAAAATCAAGAAGAGAGAAACTGAAGAACAATAAAAGAAGAAACAAGGAGAAAAGAAATAATAAGATGGTAGACCTAAAACCAAGCATATCAATAATTATACTATGTTTAAATGGTCTAACAAGCTAATTAATAGACACGTATTGTCAGAAAATAAAATTATACTCTAATAGAAACTCATAATAACTATAATGATATAAAACCCACTCACTGCTATTGAGTCAATTATGACTCATAGCGACCCCCATTGGGGTCCAAGGTGGCAAATCTTTATGGAAGTTGATTGCCCCATCTTCCTTCTGTGGAATGGCTGGTGAGTTTGAACCACCCATCTCCTGATTAGCAGTCAAATGCTTTAGGCACTGAGCCACCAGAAGCACTATGCCACCTGGGGGGAAAAAAAAAAAACCTCACTGCTGTCAAGTTGGATCTGACTCATAGCAATCCTCTTTGGGTTTCTGAGGCATATCACTACAGAAGCAGATTGACCAATTTTCCTTCCGAGGAGTGGTTGGTGGATTTGAACTCCGGTGCTTATAGTTAGCAGTCAAATGACTTAGGCACTAAACCACCAGAGCTCCTTATAATGATATAGATAGGTTAAAAGTAAAAGAACAGGAGGAGACAGGTCAAGATGGTAGAGTAAGTAGTTACTTCATTTATCCCCCAGCAACCAACCCGCTGAACAACAAATAAAAGCAAGCACAGACTGAGATCTCAGAACTCTGAATGGCAGCTGAAGTATTGGAGAGTTTAGGTGAGTCTAGAAACAGAGGAGAGAAGTGGGACAGCACAGAACCTGGGAGATTCTATTGCTGACACCTGGAGGACTTGGCTCATCACAGCCATTTGACACAGGAACAGGCAACACCCCAAATAAAGACATAAAACGAGGACTAAACGGGATAGAGCTAGAGCTCAATTTTAAAATGGTGCAGATCAGCTGTGAGAGTTCACAGCTCATGCACTTGGCAAAGGACAAAGGGAGACTGAGGTGATGCAACAAGTGCTGTTGGATCCTCAAGACCTGAGATAGATGGGCTCCAGGACGTAGATATACTGAAAAGCTGCACAACACAGCCTTCGGCTAGGGTGAGGAATATACTTCACACAGGCAACACCGAGAGAAGCAACTGATTCACCGCCCATAGCAAGACACATGTGGGAGAATCTGTAACAGGGGTGCCCTTAAAAGAAAGACAAAAGCTCTCCCCGACCTTTGCCTCAGGAAAGCGAAGCCCCAACACTTATGCCTGTGTCTCTGGCCAGCAAAAAACTCCCACAATGCACATTGACTTGCAGAAGCTAAGGCTAACCGGAAGGCTAGAGGTTAAAACCCTGCAGTCACTCCTCAGAAGGAAGGTTGGGCAGTCTACTTCCGTAGTGATACTGCCTCGGAAACCCAAGGAGAAGCCACTATGAGTGGAGTCTGATTTGACGGCACATAACAACAACAACAACAAGCCACCTCAAACTCCAGGTAAGGGGAAAAAGGAAACCAATAGCAGAGGTACACTCAGGGCCACAGGCCAAACTTCAGAAGACAGAAGGAGCTAACATGCCAGCAAAGTCAGCCATCTCAGGGAGAATTAGCCAGAATAAACGCCCAGAGACTTCAGCACCCAGACAAAATCCACACAGAATTCCTAAGTGCTGGGATAAGGAAAAAAAAAAAAAAAAAGGACAAGAGTGCCCTCTAGTGGTTCTTAGGAGAAACAAAAAAAAAGCACCAAGCCCACTGCCATAGAGTCATTTCAGACTCATAGCGACCCCCACTGGGTTTCCCAGCCAGTAAATCTTTACAGAAGTAGATCACCCTGTTTTCCTTCCATGGAGCAGCTGGTGGGTTTGAACCACCAACCTTCTGGTTAGCAGACCCAACTTATAGCGACCCCTCCTTGGGTTTTCAAGGCCATATCACTACAGAAGTAGATTGCCTAACCTTCCTTCCAAGGAGTGGCTGGTGGGTTTGAAACACCAGCCTTCTGGCTAGCAGTCAAATGTCTTAGGCACTATACCACCAGAGCTCCTAAGGTGTGTAAACTAAACTTGATCCCATTGCCAACTCATAGCTAAACCTATAGGACAGAGTGGAACTGCTCCATAGGGTTTCAAGGGCTGTGATCTTTACAGAAACAGACTGCTACATCTTTCTCCTGATTGGTGGGTTTGAACTCCTAAATTTTTGGTTAGTAGTCAAATATCTAACCATGCCACTAAGGTTGCTTCTAACAAGTATAATTCCCTTGAAAATCAGAAAATTTAGAATTTAAAATATTCTTTAAAGAATATATCAAAATGTCCTGAGTTCATGGGAAGTCCTAGACAGAGAAGGAGGGGAAAAAAAGAGAGGGGTGGGGGAGAAAAACAAAATTCAAAAATATAACAAAGACCAGACTTACTGGTCTGATAGAGACTAGTGGAATCCTGGAGATTGTAACCCTTAGGCACACTTCAAGCACAGAACTGAACCCATACCCAGGGATCAACTTTGAGTCAAGCCATAGACAGGCCTGTATAGTGAATCATAACACCAAAGAGGAATGTACTCCTCAGAACAATCAACCATAGAGGCCAAAAGAGCAGCATTTGCCCAAAAACAAACCTCCAAAGTTAAGAAGGGGCAGGAAATAAGGACAAATGGAAACAGGAACCTCAGGGAGGAAGAGAAAATGCTGTTACAATGAGGGAATTGCAACTAATGTCATGAAACAAAATGTGCATAAACTGTTGAATGGGAAACTAATACACTCTACAAACTTTCACCCAAACTACAATATAAAAAGAAAAGAAAAGAAAAATGTCCCAAATGTTACCAAAAAATAGTAAAACAAACAAAATCACAAAAGAAGGACCATCAAAAGGAAAACATGAAGAAACCAATTCTACTAAAACTCTTTAAAACACATAGAAGAGGAAGGAAAATTCCCTAACACTTTCTAGCCAGCATAAACCTGATACCTAACAACAAAAAAGGAAATTACGGACTAATATCCCTCAAGAACACAGATATAAAAATTTTTAACAAAATTCTAGTCAACAGAAACAGGAAGACATCAAAAAAAATCATATGCCATGATCAAGGGAGATTCATACCAGGACTACAAGGATGGTTCAACATTAAAAAATTAATCAATGTAAACCGTTACATAAAATAACTAATGAAAAGAAATGTATCATCATATCAATTGATGCAGAAAGGCATCCAACACTGTTTCCTAATAAAAACTCTCAGCAAAATAGGGATAGAAGAGAAATTTCTCAACACAACTTAGGGCATATATGTAAAACCAACAGCCAACATTATACTAAACAGAAAAGGGTTGAGAGCTTTCCAATTGAGAACAGAAATAAGACAAGAATGCCCATTATCCCCACTCTTATTCGACATTTACAGGAAGTTCTAGCCCAAACAATAAGGCAAGAAGGAAATAAAAGATATCCAAATAAGAAATGAAAAAACAAAATAATCTCTATTTGCAGATGACATTATCCCATATATGTTGTTGTTGTTCCTGTTAGGTGCTATCAAGTAATATGAAATCTTTGACAACTTCAATCTTTTCTCCATTTATCATGATCCTGTTTATTGGTCCATTTGTGAGGATTTTCATTTTCTTTATGTTGAGGTGTAATCCATACTGCAGACTGTATTCTTTAATCTTCATCAGTGAGTATTTCAAGCCATCCTCACTTTCAGCAAAGTTGTGTTGTCTGCATATCGCAGGTTGTTAATGAATCTTCCTCCAATCCTGATGCCATGTTCCTCTTCATATAGTCCAGCTTCTAGGATTATTTGCTCAGCATGCAGATTGAATAATTATGGTGAAAGAGTAGAACCTTGGCACATTCCATTCCTGATTTTAAACCACGCAGGATCCCCTTGTTCTGTTCTAATGACAGCCTCCTTGTCTATGTATAGGTTCCTCAAGGGTACATTTAAGTGTTCTGGAATTCTCATTCTTCTCAATGATATCCATAATTTGTTATGATACACACAATCAAATGATTTTGCATAGTCAATGAAGTACAAGTAAACATCTTTCTGGAATTCTTTGCTTTCAGTCAAGATCCATCTGACATCAGCAATGATATCCCTCATTCCACATGCTCTTCTGAATCCAGCTTGCATTTCTGGAAGTTGTCTGTCAATATACTGCTGCAACCTTTTTTGAATCATCTTCTGTAAGATTTTACTTACATATGAAATTAATGATATTGTTCAATAATTTCCACATTCTGTGGGATCACCTTTCTTTGGAATGGGTACAAATATGGATCTCTTCCAGTCAGTTGGCCAGGTAGCTGTCTTCTAAATTTCTTGGCATAGATGAGTGAGTGCCTTCAGTATGGCATTCTGTATATAGAAGACCCTAAAGATTCCACAGGAAAACTGTGAGAGCTAGTAGAAGAATTTATGCAGGGTAGATGATTAATACACAAAAAATTAGTTGGGTTCCTTGACATTAACAAGGAGTATTCTGAAAAATAAATCAAGAAAATAATACCATTTACAATAGCCCCCAAAATGATAAAATACCTAGGAATTAACCTAACTAGGAACATAAAAAACAATGAAAATTATAAAACAATATTAAAATGGACTAAAAGAGACCTGTAAAAATGGAAGGACATTCCATGCTCATGAGTTGAACATTTACCTGAGGTAGACACACTCCTTAAAAAAAACTGGGGAAAAGAAGTGCTTTTTATGCACAGGAAGACAGCTCAGGGGGCAAGAGTGCATGGAGGGATGGACAAAGGGAAGAGGTAACTATCAGGAGTGGGAGGGGAGCTGTTGCATTGTGGTAAATTGTAGTCAATGTCATGAGACAAAGTGTATGTAAAGTGCTATATGGACAGTGAATTTTCTCTGTAAATGTTCACCCAAATCACAGTTAAAAAAAAAAAAAAAATTATATATCTAGCCAAATTGTCCCTCCAATATGAGGGTGAAATCAAGACATTCTCAGACAAACAGAAATTAAGGGAATTTGTGAAATACAGACCAACCCTACGAGAAATGCTTAAGGGAGTCCTTCCAATAGAAAACTCACATCAGAGAACAACAAATTAAAATCAGGACACTTGAGATCACCACTTAGAAACCAAACCAGAAATAGATGCTCAAAATAAGCTCATAAAATAATGTACACAGTGAAAATAGGGAGTCAATCTGCAGACAACACCAGCAACAAAGCAAATAGAGGGAATAAAACTTTTAATTACAAAACTTCCAAATGGAGAGGAAGACAGGATGATGCCTTTATAGAACTGACTATTCCAAAGTTAAGGAGATAAGAATTTTCTTCAGGATAACCACAAAGAAAATTAACAATCCCCCTAAGCAAACACAGAAAGAAGAAAAACATATGGGCTCAGTAAGCCCCAAACCAACAATAATGAAGAAAAGAGAAGAAGCATCTGATAACAAAATGAGTTTAGCACTGAAAAATATTTGGGACAAGGAAATCACCAACACAGCAAAAAGTACAATAGAATGACAGCAATTAATTCATACCTATCGCAAATTACACTCAATGTGAATGGATTAAATGCACCAGTCAACAGAAAGAGAGTGGCAGATTAGATAAGAAAAGAAGACCCATTGATATACTGCCTACAAGAAACTCACTTCAGACACAAAGATAAAAACATATTAAAAATTAAGGTGTGGAAAAAAATATATTAAGCTAACAGCAACCAAAAAAGAACAGGAATGGCAATATTAATTTCTGATAAAATAGACTTCAAGGTGAAAAACAGCATAAAAGACAAAGAAGGACACTATATGATGTTAAAAGGATCAATTGACCAAGCAGACATCACCATAATTAATATTTATGCACCAATGAAAGTGCTCCAAGACATGTAAAACAAATATTAACTGAATTGAAAGGAAAATTAGACAACTATGCAATAGTAGGAGATTTTCACACAACACTTTCAAAAAGGGACAGAACAACCAGAAAAGACTCAACAAAGATAGAGAAGAACTCAATACAATCAACCAACTTGACCTCATAGACATACACAGAGCACTCCACCCAACAAAAGCACAATACACATTCTTCTCCAGTGCACATGGATCATATGTTAGGACACAAAACAAGCATCAATAAATTTAAAAACATTGAAATATTACAAAGCATCATCTTGGAATCACAATGCTATAAAATTAGAAATCAATAACAAGAAGACAAAGGAAAAAATATCAAATATGTGGAAACTAAATAATACACTGCTCAAAAAGTACTGGGTAACAGAAGAAATAAAGTGTGAAATAAAGTTTTTAAAAAATAAATTAATTTAAAAAATCCTAGAAAAAAAAAAGAAGAACAAAGATAAAATTTACCAAAACCTTTGGGACACAGTGAAAGCAGTACTCACAGGTCAATTTACAGCACTAAATGCACACATTAAAAAAGAGGAAAGAAACAAAATCAACACTCTAACTCAACAACTTCAACAATTACAAAAAGAGTAACAAAAGAAACCTGAAGTATCCAGAAGTAAGGAAATGATAAAGATCAGAGCAGAAATAATTAAAACACAAAACAAAATAAAAAATAGAGAAAACCAACAGAACAAGAAATTGGTTCTTCAAAAAGATTCACAAAACTGATAAAACTCTGGCAAATTTAACAAAGGAAAAGAAAAAGAAGATGCAAATAATACAAATAAACAAAAAGGGCAACAATAGAACCAATTGAAAAAAAAAAGATAATAACAATATTATGAAGAACTGTGCTCCAACAGATTCAAGAATATAGGAGATGGACAAGTTTCTAGAGACACAAGATCTACCTAAACTATCCCAGTTGGAGATAGAATACTTGAAAAGATCTGTAACAAAAGAAGAAATTGAGGAGGTCATAAAAAAACTTCCCACAAAAAAGTCCTGGCCCAGATGGCTTCACCGGAGAATTTTACTAAACATTCAGGGAAGAGTTGATATCTATACTATTCAAACTATTCCAGAACATAGAAAAAGATGGAATACTCCCAAATTCATTTTATGAAGCAACATAATACTGATACCAAAACCAGGAAAGACACCTCTAAAAAGGAAAACTGCAGACCAATATTCCTCACAAATATAGATGCAAAAGTCTTCAACAAAATCCTAGCCAACAGAATCCAACAACATATCGAAAACATAATATACCCTGACCAAGTGGGATTCATATCAGGTGTGCAAGAATGGTTCAACATCAGAAAAACAATCAATATAATCCACCACATAAACAAAGCAAAAGAAAAGAACCATATGATCATATCAATAGGCACAGAAAGGCATTTGATAAAATCGAACACCCATTCCTGTTCAGAACTCTAAGCAAAATAGGGATAGAAGGGAAAATCCTCAACATAGTAAAGGGCATAATACGCAAAAACAACAGCCAACATTACTGTTAACAGAGAAAGACTCAAAGCACTCCCCTTGTGAACGGGAGCTAGACAAGGATGCCCTCTATCACCACTCCTATTTATCATTGTATTGGAAGTCCTAGCCAGGGCAAAAAAAAGCAAGAAAGAGAAATTAAAGGCATCCAAATTGACAAAGAGGAAGTAAAGCTATCTCTATTTGCAGATGACATGATCCTATATATAGAAAATCCAAGAGACTAAAAAAATAATACTGGATTTAATAGAAAGTTTCAGCAAAGTGGCAGGATACAAGGTCAACACAAAAAAATCAGTTGGATTCCCGTATATCAACAAAGAGACCTCTGGAAAGGAAATAACAAAAACAACACCATTTACAATAGCTACCCAAAAGATAAAATATTCAGGAATAAATCTTACCAGAGACATAAAGTATCTATACAAAGAAAACTACAAAACACTACAAGAAGAAACGACAAGGGATCTACAGAAATGGAAGAACTTGTTTATGAGTAGGAAGACTTAATATTGTGAAATGTCATTATTACCAAAAGCAATCGACACATTCAATGCAATCTCGATCCAGACACCATCAACATTTTTTAAGGATATGGAAAAAACAATTATTAATTTCATGTGGAGAGGAAAGAGACCTTGGATAAGCAAAGCACTGCTGAAGAAGAAAAACAAAGTAGGAAGTCTCACACTCCCCGATACCAAAACCTACTATACAGCCACAGTAGTTAAAAACAGCATGTTATTGGTGTAATGATAGACAGATAGACCAATGGAACAGAATAAAAAAATGAGAAATAGACCCATCCTTCTATGGACACCTGATCTTTGACAAAGGACCAAAACTCATTAAATGGAGGAGAGTGAGCCTCGTTAACAAATGGTGCTGGCAAAATTGTTTATCACTTGAAGAAAAATGAAACAAGGCCCACACCTCACCCCACACACAAAAACAAACTCAAGTTGGACCAAAGACTTAAATGTAAAACCAAAAAACATAAAGTTAATCAAATATAAAATAGGGGCAAATATAGAGGCCCTAATTCATGGGATAAATAGACTATCAAGCATAACCCCAAATGCACAGGTAGTGGAGTAAAAGCTAGATGACTGGGATTTTTTTTTTTTTTTTCAATTTTATTGTGATTTGAGAGAAAGATTACAGAGCAAATTTATCTTCTATACAGCAGTTCACATACACTTTGTCTCATGACATTGACTGTAACCTCCCATGCTGCAACATCTCCTTCCACTTCTTCCCCATAACCACATCTCCCCTGTGTCCTACCCTCCCATGCACTCCTGCCCCCTGAACTGTCTCTCTGTACATACAGCCCTTCTATTCTCCCATGATTGATCTCTCTAAGGAATGCATCTATCTACCAAATGACAATGTTCAGTTCATATGCCTGTCTTTCGATGACTGGGACATTTTAAAAATTAAATTCTTATGCACATTGAAAGACTTCTCCAAAAGGGTAAAATGAAAACCTACAGATTGGGAAAAAATATTTGGTTATGAGTTACCTGACAAAGGACTTATCTCCAAAATTTGTAGAAAATTTCAACACCTCAACACCAAAAAGACAAACAACCCAATTTGAAAATTGGCAATGAACATGAACAGAAACTTCACTAAAAATGACATATTGGTGGTCAACAAACATATGAAGAAATGCTCACAATCACTAGCCATTAGAGAGATGCAAATCAAAACAACAATGAGATTTCATCTCATCCCAGCAATAATAGCAAATTTCAACAAGACAGAAAATAACAAATGCTGGTGAGGTTATGGAGAGATTGGAACTCTCATACACTGCTGGTGGGACTGCAAAATGGTACAACCATTGTGGAAAATGGTATAGCATTTCCTTAAAAAACTGAAAATAGAAATACTACTTGAAGGTTGGGCAATCTACTTCCATAGTGATATCGCTTTGGAAACCCAAGGAGGAGTTGCTATGAGTCGGGTCCGACTCGGTGGCACATAACAACAACAACAACAACAACCCAGCAATTCCATTACTAGGAATACATCCTAAAGAGATGAGAGGCAGGCCACAAACAGACACATGCACATCCATGTTCATCACAGCACAATTCACTGTAGCAAAGAGATTGAAACAACCTAAATGCCCATCAACAGATGAATGGATAACCAAACTATGGTACATTTACACAAAGGAATACTATGCTACATTAAAGAATAATGAAGAATACATGAATCATCTCACAACATGGATGAATTTGGAAGACATTATGCTGAATTAAATAAGCCAATCACATAAGGACAAATGTTATATGAGCTCATTGTAAAAAAGTCAAGGAAAGGTTTACTTAGGGAAGGAAACTCACTTTGAAGTTCACCAGGGTTGGGAAGGAAGGGGAGGAAAATCTCAGACTAGTTGGGGTCACATGTTGATTTGAATGAGGGGAGGGAAGGTATGGAAAGAGTCTGTGACCAGCATGATAACACTGGGAAAAGGAAGGACACTGAAATATGTACGTAAGACATAGACAACAGAGGCAAATAATAGTATATGCACATACTGCATTGTCACTAACACCAAACACCAGGCTACAGATAAATGCACAGACAAATGAAAAGATCAGGTGGGGGTCGGTGAACAGGAATATACCCTAGACCAAGGATAGATTTAGCTAAATATAGCCTTACATATGCACTTGTGCTACAAAATTAACCACACACATTACAGAAGCAACAGAAGACAGAGTTGGAGTAACTTCTCAGAGACAGCCATACACCTTGAGAGAGAGAATCACCAGGCCCTCTGACTCGGGACCATAGTTTCTGGGGACACCAAGTTCAATTGGCACAATATAGTCACAAAAATCTTGTTCCACAACCTACTTTGCTGAATAGTGACTGGGGTCTTAAAAGCTTTCAAGTGGCCATCTAAGATGCAAATGTTGGTCCCCTCTCACCTGAAGTAAAGAAGAGTGAAGAAAATCAAGGCATCTGGAAACAATTAGTAGAAGGATATGATGTACACTGAGAACAGAAGATCTAGATGGCACCGGCTACCAATGCCAATTGCTCAGAAAAGGATCAAATCTGGAGATCCTGGATAGAGTGGAAGGAAAAATGTAGAACCAAATCCAAAAACACAAAATGACCAGAATTGCTGGTCAGATAGGAGCTCTGGTAGTGTAGTGCCTAAAACAGTTGTCTGCTAACTAGAAGGCTGGCAGTTCAAACCCACCAGCCACTCCTTGGAAAGAAGATGGGGCAATCTACTTCCATAGTGATACTGCCTCGGAAACCCAAGGAGGAGTTGCTATGAGTTGGGTCCCACTTGACAGCACATAACAACAACAACAATAACAACTGGTCAGATAGAGTCTGGTGGAACCCCAAGACTATGGCCCCAGATTACCCTTCAAGCCTAGAACTGGACTCACTCCTATGAATTGGCTCTCAGCCCAACAGTAGAAAGACCTACATGCAGAACACCTATCCCAAGGCAATGCACCCACCTACTCTATGGAGATATACCTATCAACAATAGGCCATGGAGCACCAGAGGGACATCATTCACATAGAGGGGAAAGCTGGGCAGACAGGAGTGCATAAGGGGGTGTCACAGGGACTGGAAGGGAGGAGAGTTTCTTATGGTCAAGGATGTTAATCGGGGCATGAAATCAAATGCACATGAACTGTGGAATGTGAAACAATTTTTCCTCTGTGAATTTCCACTCAAAGTACAATACAATTAAAAACAAAAAAAGGAAGAAGAAGAAAAAGAAAAGCCACTGTATTAAAAAAAAACTTATAATACTTGCAGGGAAATTTATATTTAAAAGAGGACCAAAAATTTATCTGCTAACTTGGAGGGAACACTGAAAAAATTGAAAAATAATAATAATAAAAATATATATAAATAAATCAATTAATTTTAAAAAAATTTAAAAAATTATCTCCTTACCTTCCAAGTTAAGAAAATGAATACTAGAATACACCCAATGATAGTAGAAAGAAGGAAATAATTAAAAACAAAATTAACAAAATAGCTTAGCCAATGAAACAAACAAAAAAGCATAATAATTTTGGTAGTTGGAGATTTGACATCTATCCCGCCCCCCTTCACCAAATAACCCCCAAAACTGAAGTCTGGCAAATAGGGCCTCTCATTGACAAAAAAAAAAAAAAAAAAAGTATGAGATCTTATAGGAAAGTACACTATGGTATTCAAAGGCAGTATGACTTGGAAAAGGAGTAGGTAGGACAATATAGTGCAATATTAATTTGTGTTGTATCTTTGCTGGTTTAGAGGAATGAAAGAAGGTATCTTTTATTGCTGTTCTATTCTTTCATTTTTCTTCTCACTCAAGGGAAGAAGGGTGGCTCTTTGTCTTCCCTCACTTAAGTGAAATTCTGTGTTACAGAGTTGAAAACAATAAGTTGTTTAGAGAAGTCTATGTTCATTGAGGAGATTGGTCTATAGAAATAAGAGGAGTTAGGGGAAGTGGAAAGCAGCAGGAAATAACAGTTTCCATGATTGTGAAGGATACTGAGATTTGTATCTTACAAGTCACAAGACCTGACCCCATTCCCTAGTAGAGACTGGGTTGGAACCTGGAAGAAGGCTACAAGGCACATCCAGGGAGGCTGATCTCAGGCACCAAGGCAATGAGCATCAGCAAAGATCCCAACACACTAAGTAAGCATATCTCAGGAGGGATACTGCCTAAGTTTCTGGGCACCCTGTAAGCTTCCTTGGTTCTTGTATAACCCAACAGCATTCCCTAAACACTGTATTGATTCAGACTGAATTTTCTGCCAGCTCCCAGGGTGCAGGAACTTAGAGTCACATTTAACTTGATTTAAGGAAAAGAGTTATACAATGTGTGTGCATATCTAAGTTGATGTACCATGAACTATATGCACTGCACATACCAAGGATGTTGGTGGGGAGGGGGGAATGGGAGAGAGAGAACACACTGGTGACCCTTGATTTCAGAAGAGGCTCTACCTTTCCTCCAGGTCTGGCCACTGCTGGAAGCTGCTTTTAGGGTTATTGTTGGCTTCTTCTGTCTGAGCATCCACAACTGGCCCTGGGCTGGCCCTCAGAGACTTGGTCAGGTCCCTTTGTAGGTGAAGGGTGCTGCTGGCCATGCTGTCCAAAAAGCTGAGGATCTGGAGGCAGTTCTGTAACCTGGATGGTAATGGGCTGGTGGAGGAAAAGGCAGCACTCTGCAAATCAGCAAACGTCCTGGGCTTTTTGTCTGTCCAGGATTGCAGTGGTTCTCCTTCTTCCTCCATGATACCAAAACAGCCCATCCTGTAGAGATCCTCGGCCAGCTTCTCACACAACCTATTCCTCTGGAAGAAGTCACTGTTGACAGGGTCCAGGTTCAATGCTGCAGACAGAGCACAGAAGGTGTGGAAGACCAGGTTCAGAGTCTGACTGGGGGAAACTGGACCTGACATCTTCAGTGGGGGTTCTTGGAGAGATCCCTCCAGATCAGAGAGCAAAGACAGCAGCCCATTGAATCCACTGGAAACTCTGAAAGCAGCACGGCCCTTGGGGGTTTGCAGGATCTGGATTAGAGACTGAAACACCAAAGAGATAAACATGAGCAAAATCCAGGAGGTATATTTTTATTACTGAGCTTATGTACATTCCTGCCAAAGCATACCACTGCACCTCTTCTTGCTCAGCCCCACAGGAGCATCCAGTCTACATAAAGGATAATGCTGAAATATTGTACATGTCAACATCTTTCCTCTGAATTTTAATTTACATTGCCCATTGATGCCTTCTTTTGAATGGCCAGCCTTAATGTATGTTATACATTGTTCTACATCCTACTCTGGTGAATAGCATAGTAGGTGGTCTTAAAAGCTTCAAGTGACCATGTAGATGCAATAATTTGTCTCTCCTCATTCAGAGCAAAGAAAAATGAAGAAAACCAAACGTGTATGGAAACAATTAGTCCAAGGGGCTAGCGGACCATGCAAACCTCATCCTATATAATCATGAGCCAGAAGACTAGATGGTGCCCAGCTACAGCTGTCAACCACTTGGAAAGAGATCAGTGCAGGAAATCTTGGATAGAGTGAGAGAACAATATGCAACAAAACTCAAAATCATAAAATATACCAGTCTTACTGGTCTGATAGAGCATTGTGAAACCCCCAAGGCTATGGCCCCTAGTTACTCTTCAGGTCTGAATTTAACTCACTCCCATGGCTCCCAGTCAAACAGTAAAGAGGCATATAGGGTGAACATTTATTTCAGGTAAATACACTCCTTAGAACAATCAATCATGGGAGGACAAAATGGCAGTATTTGCACAGGTAGATAGCTCAGGGGGCAGGAATGCATAGGAAAGAAGGACACAGGGAAGTGGTAACTACAGGGAGGAAGTGAGAAGAGAGCTGTTATATTGTGGGGAATTGCAGTCACTGTCATGAAACAAAATGTGTATGAACTGCTGTATGGAAAATGAATTTGCTCTGTAAACTTTTACCCAAATCACAATAAAAATTTTTAAAAAAAGAAAAGAAAAAAGAAGCTTATGCTAATGTATGTAGTTGACTATAACTCATAATTGACTTGATGGCAACTGGTTTACCTTGACTTAAAGGCAACTCCCTCCAGGAAACTTTCTTTGACCATACATAAGCTTGTATTAGGTCTCTGGGGTGAATGTTAACAAAGTTCCCTTGTAGCACAGTGAATTACTTAATATGGCCCTTCTAGTCATGCATGGTCTTTTGATTCCCCTAAAATGATTGGGTGGGACTATGCAAATAAGGTGTTTTGGGCCCAATGAGGGAATTGGACAGCCTGCTAATAAATGCAAATAAGGTTCATGAGGTGGGACCATGCAAATAAAGTGTATGGAGCCCTAAAAAGGAGATTTGTCAGTTTTGCCATCCCATTAGTGTTAAAATGGATCAATCCAAGAGGCTAGAGAGGAAAGACCTCACTACCATCAAGAAGTAGAGCCAGGAGTGGCATATGTCCTTTGGACCCAGGATTTCTATGCTGAGAACCTCCTAGACCCAGGAGACAGACATAGTAACACCAGCTGTAACACCAGAGACAGGTAGGAGCAGTGGTGGAGAAATGGCAGCAGCAGAAATAGGAGACACATGATGTGGTGGGCTTCTCGGTCCAGGGAACAATGAGTTTACAGTGGGGATGCCAACCCAGGGAGCAACAGAGCTGAGTACCTTCAGGCAAGAGGCTTCCTGGAAGAGCAGGGTGCCTCTTGGTACTTCTTGGCAGAGCTAAAGAACTTTGTAACACTTGCCCAAGCAGGTTAGGGGCCAGGCTGAGTTGGGGGCCTGGGTCGAAAGCAGAGGCCCAGGCCAAGAGCAAGAGCCCAGTTGCAGCAGTAAAGAAGAAGCTGTCATCAAAGAACTATATCTTGAGTTGTTCCTGTTACTTCCATGTTGATCCTGATCTGGAATTGTGGCCTAATATTTCCCTAGTAAACTCTATAACTGTAAGTAAGTTCTGTGAGTTCTGTGTGACCATTGCAATGAATTACTGAACCCAACAGAGAAGTAGAGAGTGCCATGGGAGAGACGACTGCTGTCAGAATTGGTAAAAAGTTTTGGGAGAGGAGGTATGTATGACTTTTACCTCATAGAAATCAGCCTTGGGCTGATGTTGATGATGATTCTCCTCTGCCCTTGTGAAGTTAGAGGAGGTATAATGCCACCACACCATTTTTATGCACTATCACAACTCTCATCACATTCTATTTCAATTAATTGAAAATTATCTCAACTGTCCACTAGACTAATGTCTCATGAGATCAGTAATCATATCTGGTTATGTTCTCATTGTTGAACAGGCAACAAAAAGTTGCCATGAGTCAACTACAACTTATGGTGACCCCAATATGTCATAGTAGAATTGTGCTCTGTAGACTTTTCAATGGCTGACTTATTGAAAGTAGATCACCAAGGCTTTTTTCCCAGGGTTCTCTGGACAGAATAGAATGGACAACTTTTTGGTTAGCAGCCAAGCATTTTAACCATTTCTACAGCCAGAGCCTCTGTTGTGGAATATTAATAAATATTAATAAATAATCAGATATATTTTTATTAAAAAATATATTTTGTATTAAGTGAGTGGAAAAGAACCATATCTTATTTTGTAAAGGGAATTTTCCCAGTGAGATCTATATAGAAGTATAGAATTAGTATTTAATTCCCCTTTTGCACAAGCATTGACATATCTACTAAATGAGAAGAAATGGTAAAATAAATCTACTTAAAACCTGGTGTGAAAAGATAAGGGTATCAGGATAGAGAAGAGAAACTAATGGCAAGAAATATGTCAGTATAACAAATAGTATAAACCATATTTGGAGGAAGTGTTTAGTCTATTTACAGCATGTGTAGTGGAGTCTACCACTCTCAATACCACTGAGATTTCTACTGGTCAGCCAAACTTTAACTTTCTTCTAAAATCAAACATTGTGGGGCAAGTAATTTTTCAGCTCCATCCCTAAAGTGTTCATATCCCAATCTATCACTAGTGTTCATCTAAAACAGGATAATGTGTGTCCTTCCCATTCAAAGTTTGGTCTCTAATAATATACTTTCAAGGTTTTTAGTGGTTAACTTTTTCAGAAGTGGATGGCCCATCCTTCGTCCCAATAAGCAACATCACGGTAAATGGAGAAAAGACCAAAGTTGTCAGGGATTTTGTTTTACTTGTATCTACAATCAACACCCATGGAAGCAGCAAGCAAGAAATTAGATGATGTATTGCACTGAGCAACTCTGCTGCAAAAGACCTCTTTAAAGTGTTGAAGAACAAAGAAGTCACTTTTAAGACTAAAGAGTTCCTGACCCAGGCCATATTCTTTTCAATAGCCTCGTATGCATATGAAAGCTGAACAATGAATAAGGAAGACCTAAGAAGAACTGATGCATGTGAATTGTGGTGTTGGTGAAGAATATTGAAAGAACCAGGGATGGCCAGAAGAACAAACAAATCTGTCATGAAAGAAGTACAGCCAGAATGCTCCTTAGAAGTGAGGATGACCAGACTTTGTCTTAAGTACTTTGATCATGTTGTCAAAAGGGACCAGTCCCTGGAGAAGGATATTATGCTTGGTAAAGTAGAAGGTCAGTGAAAAAGGGGAAGACCCTCAATGAGATGGATTGACAATGGTCTGCAACAATGGGCTCAAGCATAGCAAATACTGTGAGGATGGTACAGGACTGAGTAATGTGTCATTCTGTTATACATAGGGCTGCTATGAGTTGGAGTCAACTCAATGACACCCAACAACACAATAACAACCATACTCCCATGACCCATCTGTCAGTTTGTCATACCTTGGGGGCTTGCATTTTGCTATGATATTAAAAGCTATGCCACCAATATTTTTAATACCCATGGGGGAATGTTCAGCAGAGCTTCCAGACTAAGTCAGACTAGGACTTACAAAATAAGATATGGTACTTCATATAATTAGACAATGAAAACCCTATGAATTATAATAGAATATTGTCGATATAGTGCTAGAAAATGAGTCCTCCAAGTTAAAAGTCACTTAAAATACACACGGGCTGCAACAATGGACGCAAGCCTACGAACAGTCATGAAGATGGTGGAGGACCAGGAATGTTTCATTTTGTTGTACACAGGGTCACCATGAGTCAGAGCTGACTCCACAGCAACTAACTACAATACCATTCCCCAATACAAGAAAATAAGGCTGCTTGCTGGGGAAACAATGCCATGTTTGAAGCAGAAGAATATAGATAAGCCCGGATTGTTGTGATGCAAACAGGCAAGAAATTAAGAGAAATAGTGACAAAGGACACTTGAAGGTCTTCCACTACCTTATAAATGGCATTTGTAGAAGTCAAAAAAAAAAAAAAGATTGTAGTAGCTAGGATAATCTATGAAAAATCAAAGACCACAATTATGGACAAGCAATACAAAGTGAGGTACAAAAATTCATTCTTATCAACATGAGTCAATTGATCTCTTCTCAGTTATGGAAAACCAAGATGTAGGACTTATGGTGGTTAGATCAGTGGTTACCCACAACAGATTGGAGATTAACTGTGTGGAAATGGAATTGTCATATTCTTTTTGAAACAAACTCAGTGTCAGAGCTGCTCAGTAAAGGGTCTTCATTCAGTCATGGAGTAGACTTCAGAAAAATGCATGTTCCAGGATGTCAGAAAGGTGTAAGTAAAAATAAAATACTAAGGATGTCAAAGCTATGACACTACTTTCTCTTCTGGGTGAGGGTATGGCGTAACTCATTCTTGATTGACTCAAGAACCAAGAAGGATTAAAATTTGTAGGTGTGTCCTTAAAGAGAACATGGAGATTGTTGGAGTAGATCCTTCCAGATTGGTGATGCTCAGTAATGTGAAAGTTCATGGTTTAGCAACAGCTGGGTTTTCTAGACTGTGAAATCCTTTCTCTGTGTAGACAGAATCACCAGCAGCTGCTTATCCCCCTTGTCCCCAGAGACTCTGGGAGGCAGGAGAGGCTACAGACTGATGTGCTGCTCTATTCCTGTCTTGTGTGAGCAACTCACTCCCAACAAAACATTATTTCTCTGATTGAGCTGGGAACCTACTCTAACACTTTGATGTGTGTGGTGATTGATGATGGTTTCTCCTTGACAAGAAACAATCCGCACACAAAGTTTTACACCACTATGTGATGAAGCAAACATTGTATTGTAGGAATCTGTCCTTGTATTTGGTCATGGGACTCGTGCTATAAAAAAGAAGTAAACCACAGAGATGAGAAATCTTAACCTATGACTTCAGTCGATTGCAACTCATGGCAACTCATGTGTGTCAAAGCAAAACTATGCTCTATAGGGTTTTCAATGGCTGATTTTTCAGAAGTAGATAGACAGACCTTTCTTCAGAGGCATCTCTGGGTGACTTGAACCTCCAACTCTTAGGTTAGCAGCTGGGTGTGTTAACTATTTGCACTACTCAGGGACTCCAAAGACCTCTAAGAGATTCTTTTAGGCACATGGAATGAATGAAGTTCTTCCATTTATCACCTGACATATGACAAAACAAAAACCTAAATGGGAGATTGATTTAAGAAAATAAAACTAAACAGATTGTACCCAATCATCTGAGCACTAGATGACTCTAATACCTCTCTTCTCTCAAAAAAACCATCTTCCAATTTTCCAATTTGATTCTAGATATTGCCAAAAGAATTCCACCATTCAAAGAGTGCTGAGAGCAGATATTTCATAAAAAGAAACAATCGAATAATAATGCTCATTATGATATGTGTCTTTCAGAGGGTCACTCCTGCTGCAATTCTTAGATTGTGTATTCTCTTCTACTGCTGTTAGGAAGGAGGGGAAGAGGAAGAAATGGTGGTCCTTAATTGTTGCTTTGTTTGATTTATTTAATTCAGAGTCATTATCTAAAATGGGGGTAATCTCATTAGAACTTAGACTGCTCTATTATTTCTTGGGATGGGGTTAATTTCATATTTGCAGAGTCATAAAGTAAAGAGTCGAAAATCCAATTACAACAGCTTAATTTCATAGTGACTAAAGAGAAACATTTCTATCATAAAGGAAAATAAATACTGCACTGTTCGGGAAACGATTTATCAGGGACTGTGGGTCTAGGAAGAAGGTCTCCATTACTGTCATTCAACTTTGCATGATCATGCATCACAGGGCCTGGCAAGTCTGCTAAAGGGAGTAAATTTAATCAGCCTGAGTCAAAGTAATCAGGCTCAGGTTGACACATTTCAAGAAAGGTCAGCATTAAGCACATTTTTTCATCCTTAACTCAGTTACCATGTCATAGTCTCTGAGTTAGTATTCCTCCAGCTTGAATCTATAAAATGAATGTCTGCTGCAAAGCGTTAACTAGGTTAGGACTAACAGGATTTATTTCACATTCTATTATTTGTTATTCCTCATAATTTTCCATGTGTCATGCTGGAAAACTGGTGAGGTAATTCAATTATGCTCAGAGTTGAACAGCTAAATGTATATTAGCAAATCAATCTGTATTTGTGCATAACCCAATCATAGTCCCACTGACTGGGGAGAGGAAATTCATTTGCTTAAATTATGCTTTAACTCAGTTATCATTTGCCAGAATTAGGTGGTAAAGTTACACATATTGGTACATAAGTGCCACTGAATTTCAAAAACAAATCTAAGTTGGGTGTTAATGGAGAATTTTGGAGTCCCAGGGCAGTGAAAATAGTTTACTCATTCACTATTAAAGCAAAGATTGGAGATTCAGAGTCTCCTTGGAAGAAAGGCCTGGCAAGCTACTTCTAAAAACTTGCTGTTGTTGTTATGTGCCACTGAGTCAGACCCGACTCATAGCGACCCTTCCTTGGGTTTCTGAGGCAGTATCACTATGGAAGTAGATTGCCCAACCTTCCTTCCGAGGAGTGGCTAGTGGGTTTGAACCGCCAACCTTCTGGTTAGCAATCAAGTGCCTTAGTCACTGTGCTACCAGAGCTCCCTCTAAAAACTTAGTCACTGAAAATCTTACGGAGCACAGTTCTGTCTTACACATGTGTGATCACCATGAGTAGGAGTGGACTCCACTGAACCTTGTATTGGTTTCTTATCAAGAGCAGCTGGCCAATTCTGTCTTAAGGAAGGGAAACAAAGGGGAGTTCCATGATGTAGATGTACTTCTTAGATAGCAAACCACCCTTGCCTTCATGCACTCATGCTCTAGCACTCACCTCCTGTGCTGTAGTGAACAAGTGTAATAATAAGAGTGTGTTTACAATGTAGTGATCAAGTATAATAATGAGTGTGTTAACATTGCACTGAACAAGTATAATACTGAAAAGTGTGTTAACATTGTAGTGAATTAGTGTAATGATGTAGGAGCTCTGGTGGTGTAGTGCCTAAGGCATTTGACTGCTAACCAGATGGCTGGTGGTTCAAACCCACCAGCCACTCTTCAGAAGGAAGATTGGGCAATCTATTTTTGTAGAGATACTTCCCGGGAAACCCAAGGAGGGGTCGCTATGAGATGAATCAACTTGATGGCAGTGAATTTGGTTTTTTTGGTTTAGTGTAATAATAAGAAGTTTGTTAACATAAGCAAGAAATATGAATTATAGCGAACAAAATGTTTAAACAAGTGTGATGATAAGACAAGGTGTGACAAGTAACCAAGGGTATGGACAAACTAACAGAAGAGACAGAATAATTCTGGTATAGAAAAAGATGGGAAAATGTTGATTATGAAGCATGTAAGGACCATCAAAAAGGCATTTCATTGCTCAGAGCAATACCAGAGCCATCCCAAAAACAAGAGTCTGATTCTTCCAGCAGAGCAGCTAAGGGTTACACCCTCTCTTGCTATCTTGAGAACTTGCCCAGGTCTGGTGGAGGAGACTCAATTTCAAGGCAGGCAGTCTTGAGGATGATCTCACTCTAAACCCACAGATTCATGGTGTAATATTTTATCTGCTCGGAACATCCAAAGTGTTGGTGAGGTTAAAGTAACGGCCAGTGGTGGCCAACATGGGTAGTAGCTGACACATTCTGGGAATCTCTGGTGCAGGAGATCAATCAGCAGTGACAGCTTATCTGAGGTAACCCTGTACCAGCCCCACTGGGTCTCTTCCATCCAGAGAGTGTCTTGAGGCAAAGCAGGACACCTGCAGCCTGAGAGGCCCTGGCTTGTAATCTATGCCCATACACTCCCCATGTGGTACATTCCTAACTCCCCTTGTAGAGTCCAATAGAGCAAACAGCAACATTGGCACAGCTCAATTGAAGAAGGCATCACTACAGGCTTCATCACAAGAACTTCAGATACTAGGATGATCCACAAACTCATCTCTGACACCAGCTGATGAGTACTAACTATGTTTATCTACTCTTGCTTGAATATGTCCTTCATGTGTGGAGGCAGTCACCCTTGATTTGTTGATGTTCTTAAATATTAATAAAACTAATATTATGGAAAGACAAATTTTGAGTAGAGTGATCATTCGTCATCGCTTTTTCAAAACACATGCCCATCATATGTCTTACATGTAAACACAGTCCCTTGGGCACAGTCAGCTCTCAGCTTCTAAAAAGTGAGATCCAGCCCAAGACTTCATTTTACGTCTTTGTTTGTAAAGTTCCAAGGAGTTTTCAAAATGATTTAGAATCAAATGTAGATCCCACATCAGATGACAGCAAATGTTCATTGGTTGTTTGTGTGACTCAGTGATGGGCATGTCTGAACAAGGCTCTCGGGCCTTATCAATACCCAATACCACCCACTGGAGCAGCAATGTGTTGACAGTCCTTGTCCTTCATCAGCTGTGCAGCCTATGAGTATCTCTGTGACTTGTGTGTCTCGCCTGTGGTGACTTAGCACCCAGGGAGAAGATGCACATTGAGTGCAGGATATGATTTTGTTAAATAAGCTTACTCAGTATTTCTCACTTATGTGCTCTCTTGATAGTGTGATTCTGAAATTATATTGAATCTGTAAAACACCATAATAGCTTCACACTGCTAATTCTAGAAATTTAGTCCTTTTACCCAAGGGTTGACACTCCAATAAGGTGCCTTGGGATATAAAGTAAACAAGATGAACTTTCTATGAGTAAAGCAAAATACTCTCTTCTATATTAGAAACAAAAATATTTTTACTCTCCTAACAAAGTAAAACTAGATAAAACAAAACTTTTCTTTCTGTGGGTTTGTTTGACTTTGAATATGAAAATATCAGACACAGATGGGGATTACAGTAGTTCATTTGAATGCTTTGGTCGTACCTTACTACTTTCTTTTAGGAGAAACCAAACCAAAAACAAACACACTGCCCTCGAGTCAATTCCGACTCATAGTGACCTCCATTGGGTTTCCAAGGCAGTAAATCTTTACAGAGGTAGATTGCCCCATCTTCCTTCCACAGAGTGGCTGATGAGTTTGAACTGCCAACCTTCTGATTAGCAGTCAAATGCCTTAGGCATTACACCACCAGAGCTCTTTTTCCTTTCAGGACAAGGCTCAGGTAAATCAAGAAAAATACAGACAAATGAGAAAAAATGCAGCAAACCACATGAAGTGGAAAGATCACTAAATGTTAAGCCTTAGATTCAAATTCAACCTGACTACTGAGCAGTTGTGTGATGTTAATTCAGTTAATGATGCTCTCTGGATGTCTATCTCTGCCTGTAAAAGGAGCTTGGACCACCTGAATCTAAGGTCCTCTCCAACTCTAAGTTTTTATTGATTCTTGGTATATTTCTTCCTTGTTCTGTTTTCTGTGTCCCTCTCAATCACTTTACCTCACATAATCATGGGGCTCAAGTGCTTATCTAGACATTAACTTCTCTTTTTGTTGTATATAAATGGACTTCATTGATTTTTTTTTTTTTTTTTTTTTGCCCTGTAATCAAATCAAGGTCCTGGATGACACTAATAATTTTTTCTAGGCTCTGGTAGCATAGTACCTACTTCCGTAGTGCTACTGCCTTGGAAACCCAAGGAGGGGTCACTATGAGTCGGGTCCGACTCAATGGCACATAGCAACAACAACAACAACCCAAAAGGGTGGCAATCAAACCCATCGAATGGTACCTTGGAAGAAAGGCCTAGTGATCTGTTTTTGTAAAGATTACGGCCAAGAAAATCCTACAGAGCATAGTTCTACTCTGTAATACATGGGGTCACCATGAGTTGGAATTGACTTTATAGCAACAATTTAGGTTTGGTTTGGTTTAGGTAGTGCAATGGAATAACAAAGTCAGCCACTAACTCAAGGATTGGTACTAAGGGTTTGAGGCTTATTTGCTACAGCAGCTAGCAGTTCTCTACCTGATATAGTTGTCAACTGAATGAATGAATGCTGATCATCTGCTATAAATTAAAAGGAAAGCCAACACAAAGGAGATCTGAAATCACCTTCAAAAGATCCAGTTTCAGCTGCAGTTCCCCTTGCGTGGATGAGCACAAGGCACCCACGATGATGCTCATGTACTCCTCTGCATTGATGACCGAGAGCTTTTCCAGGATGCTGAGCGAGGCTTCACGGTAGCACTCATCGTCCAGGAAGATCTTGATAAAAGGCACCATGCCATGGTCTTTCAGGACAACTAGGGGTCAGACAAACAGTAGGGGCTAGAGCCATGGGAGTTCTGGCACCTTAGTTTCAATCACAAGGAAAGCTTTTTCTGACAATTTTCAGTTTGTTTTGCTATATTTTTATGTTTCTCTTTTGCCCATTAGTAATTTGTTTTGTAACTTGCACCCACTGTTAAAATGCAAGGAGGGAAAGAAACTGTGCAGCAAAGATTTAGAAAAGAAAAATAGCTTTCTTGTCCAGTGAGAATTTTAGTTTTGAATCATTTTTTTAAGGTTTTTTTTTTTTTTTTTTTTGAAATCTAAGTAATACAAACATTTCCTAGATATCCCTCTGCCTTTTATTTCCACATAACTCTCTAATCCAAGACCATGGAAATTCTCTCTCTTTTCTCTGCTAAAGTTGTTTTGGAAAGCAAATCAGAATCTAAGCTAAGAACATATTTAACTCCTAGACAGTTTTTTGGGAGAGAAAATTAAAGAAATTTGGCTTGTGATGTATTTTTGTTTAAAGATTGTCTAAAGAATTTCTCCCCCGGGATTGATAGTTGTATTAGACAGGAGTTCACCAAGTGCAGGCAGGTACCACCTACAAGGAAATCCCCTGGCAGAGTTTTTTGACAGTAGATTTCTGAGCTCTACCTTGACCTACTACTACTTAAATCTCTGGAAGTATGGCCTAGAAACATGCATTTTAACCAGTACCTGCAGGGGATCTTTTGTAGACTAATGTTAGAGACCCTCTGCTATAATGAAATAATAATTTTTCACATTTTCGATAAAGATGCCTCAAATTAGCAAACCCCTTCATGTGATTTTGTTGCTGTATCTGTTTCATATTATAATATATATGCATATATATCATACACATCATACACAAAAAAAAAAAAAAACTCACTGCCATCAAGTCGATTGCAACTCATAGCAACCCCCTTTTGGGTTTCTGAGAAGGTAAATCTTTATGGAACCCAGTCTTGCTTCTGTGGAGTCGCTGGTAGGTTTGAACCACCAATCTTCTGGTTAGCAGTCAAATGCCTTAGACACCACCAGAGCTCCTTACACATCATGTTTATATATATATGTTCATTTACGTTATATTATCTTGTGTGTGTGTGTGTGTGTGTGTATTTAACCTGGTAGCCACATGATCTTAAGAAGCTAAAGACATTTTTTTTGGATAGATGGAGTTGTTAAGTCCGTCATGGGCTGGGAGTATATAAAAATTCTCTTTCTTAAAAACGACTAGCTTTCTTTGCCTATATTTCACTCTTTAGCTATATATATACATATATATATATATATACACACACACACTTGGTGCTAGGAGCTCTGGTGGTATAGTGGTTAAGGCATTTGACTGTTAACCAAAAAATAATTGGTTCAAACGTACCAGCTGCTCCACAGAAGAAAGATGAGGCAGTCTGCTCCCGTAAAGATTTACTACAGCTTTGGAAACTCAAATGCTACCAGAGGTCCTATACTTGGTGTAGCAGGATATTAATGTATTTTTCTTGAAAAGAGGGGCTCTGGGGTCTCATCAATTTAGAAAATGCAAGAGTAAACATAGTCTTTTTGCTCCCCAACATTATTTAGCAACTTCAGGAGTAAAAAGTATCAACCAAGGTGTCTACCAGTTTGCTGATGTTCACTAAACATCAGCCAGGAAATAAATGGATGTTGGTCATAACACCAGCATTGGCTATTCCTCAGATAGAGCTTTTGGACATTGGTATAAGTAACTAGGGAATAGTTCACATTTTATCAAGCAGTGACAAGGCATATTTGGTGCTATCCTTACCTGCATTCCGAACAGAACCTTCAAGAAGTGTGGCCACAGTCCTTAGCATCAAGCAGGTGAGTTCTCTTTCTGGATCCTGAATGTCAGGGGTGGACGCTCTGTTTCCTGCCATGTTTAAGAAACAATAATAATACAATTTTTAAAAGTACATACGGTGCTATGGACTGAACTGTGTCCCTAACAAGATAAGCTAAAACTATTGGTCTCTCTCCATCCAGAGCAAAGAAAAGTGAAGAAAATCAAGACATGTGGAAACAACTAGTGCAAAGGACTAATGGACTATGTGAATCTCAGCCTCCAAGACCCTGAGACCAGAAGAAGTACATGGTACCCAGCCACTATTATTGACATCTTTGAAAGGAATTACATTAGAAGGTCCTGGACAGAGTGGAAGAAAAATGTGGAACAAAACTCAAAATCATGAAAAGGTCCAGGCTTCCTGGTCAGATAAAGCCATGGAGATGTGAGAGAGATTCTGAATTAGACAAGTGTCTCCACTACATCTATGCAGGCAAAGCCATGCTTCCTATGTTCACCACCTACTGAATATCAATGCCAGGAAAGTGCTTAGCACAAACTGGAAGCTCAACACACATTTGGGGAATAAATAAATCAATGAACGAAGAGTAAAAAGTAGAACTCATTAACCAGGAGACAAAATATGTTAAAAAAAAAAAAAAAAACAACAATGAGAAACATTTAACAAGAGAAAGCAAAAAGACTGGAGCCATTAGCACACCAGAAATTTTCAACTCTTCTAATAATGGCCATAAATTGGGGATTGGATTCAAAAGCAAGTCAGTGTTAGGTTGTGTTATGGATTGAACTATGTCCCCCACAAAATATGTGTTGTAAATCCTAACTTCTACACCTGTGGTTATAGTTCCATTTGGGGAGATTTGTCTTTGTTATATAAATGAGGCAGGATTAGTATAGGGTGTATCTTGAGTCAATCCTTTTGAGATATAAAAAAGATTAAATAAGTATTGTTGTTGTTAGGTGCCATTGAGTCATCTCCAACTCATAGCGACCCTATGCATAGCAGAACGAAACACCACCCGGTCCTGAGCCAGCTCCATGATTCTTGCTATACTTGAGCCCATCACCACTGCCACCGTGTCAGTCCATCTCGTTGAGGGCTTCCCCTCTTTCATTGACCCTCTACCTTACCAAACATGACAACCTTCTCCAGGGAATGGTTCCTTCTGAAAACATGACTAAAGTATGTGAGACAAAGTTTGGCCATTCTAGCCTCCAAGGAGCATTCTGGCTGCACTTCCTCCAGGACAGACCTGTTAGTTCTTTTAGCAGTCCACGGTATTTTCAGCATTCTTCACCAACACCACAGCTCAAAAGCCTCAACTCTTCTTTGGTCCTCCTTATTCATTGTCCAGCATTAACATGCATATGAGGCGACTGAAAATACCATGGCTTGTGTCAGGCACACCTTAGTCCTCAAGGAGACATCTTTGCTCTTCAGAACTTGAAAGAGGTCTTTTGCAGCCAATTTTCCCAGTGTGATAAGTCATCTAATGTCCTGACTGCTGCTTCCATTAGCATCCATTGTAGACCAAGCAATGTGAAGTGTTTGACGATTTCAATATTTTCTCCATTTATCATAATTCTGCTTATAGATCCAGTTGTGAGGATTTTTGTTTTCTCTATATTAAGATGTAATCCATACTGCAGACTCTATTCTTCAATCTTCATCAGTAAGTACTTCAAGTCATCCTCATTTTCAGCAAGCTAAGTTGTGTTGTCAGCGTATCACAGGTTGTTAATGATTCTTCCTCCAGTCCTTACACCATGTTCTTCTTCATATAGCCAGCCTCTTGGATTATTTGCTCAGCATACAGATTAAATAAGTATGGTGAAAGGATACAACCCTGACACACTCCCTTCTGGATTTTAAACCATGCAGTGTCCCCTTGTTCTGTTTGAATGACAGCCTCCTGGTCTAGGTACAGGTTCATCATGAGTACAATTAAGTGTTCTGGAATTCCCATTCTTCTCAATGTTATCCACAATTTGTTATGATCCACATAATTGAATGCTTTTGCATAGTCAATAAAACACAAGTAAACGTCTTTCTGGTATTCTTCGCTTTCAGCTAAGATCCATCTGACATCAGCAATGATATCCCTGGTTCCATGTCCTCTTCTGAATCCAGCTTGCATTTCTGGAAGCTCTCTGTCAATATACTGCTACAACCGTTTCTGAATTATCTTCAGTAAGATTTTACTTGCATGTGATATTAATGATTTTGTTTGATAATTGCCACATTCTGTGGGATCACCTTTCTTTGGAATGGATACAAATATGGCCAGGTAGCTGTCTTCCAAATCTCATGGCATAACCGAGTGAGTGCCTCCAGTGGGGCATCCATTTGCTGAAACATCTCAAAAGGTATTCCATCAATTCCGGGAGCTTTGTTCTTTGCCAATTCTTTCAGTGCAGCTTTGACTTCTTCCTTCAGTACCATTGGTTCTTGAATATATGCCACCTCCTGAAATGGATGAAGATTGACCTGTTTTCTTGGTACAGTGACTCTGTGTATTCCTTCCATCTTCTTTTGATGTTTCCTGCATCAATCAATATTTTGCCCATAGAATCTTTCAATATTGCAACTCAAGGCTTAAATTTTTTCCTCAGTTCTTTCAGCTCGAGATATGCTAAGTATGTTCTTCCCTTTTGGTTTTCTAACTCCAGGTCTTTGCACATTTCATTATAGTAATTGGCTTTGTCTGCTCAAGCTGCTCTTTGAAATCTTCTGTTCAGCTCTTTTATCTTGTCATTTCTTCCATTTGCTTTAGCTACTCTTCACTCAAGGGCAAGTTTCAGAGTCTCTTCTGACATCCATTTTGGTCTTTTATTCCATTCACATCTTTTGCATCCCAATCACCAGTGATAAGCAACACATCTTGTTTGCATGTTTGTTCAATTTCAGACTGCAGAAGTTGATAAAAATCTTTAATTTCCTCATCTTTGGCTTTGGTTGTTGGTGCATAAACTTGAACAATAGTAGTATTAATGGGTCTTCCTTGTAGACATATGGATATTGTCCTATCCCCGACAGCATTGTACTTCAGGACAGATCTTGAAGCATCCTTTATGATGATGAATGCCACATATTCTCCTTCAATTTGTCATTCCTGGTATAGTACATCATATGGTTGTCTGATTCAAAATGGTCAAAAAACTGTCCATTTCAGCTCGCTAATGCCTAGGATAACAATTTTTATGCATTCCATTTCATTTTTGACAACTTCCAGTTTTCCTAGATTCATATTTCATACATTAAGTGTTCTGATTATTAATGGATGTTTGCAGCTGTTTCTCCTCAATTTGAGTCATGCACATCAGCACATGGAGGTCCTGAAAGACTTACTTTATCCATATCATTAAGGTTGGTTCTACTCTGATGAGGCAGCTCTTTTCCAGTCCTATTTTGAGGGCCTTCCAACCCAAGGGGCTCATCTTCCTACACTGTGTCGGACAATGTTTCCAAGCTATTCATAAAGTTGCCCAGTAATGTATCAGACAGTGTTTCTCTACTATTCATAAGGTTTTCCCTGACCAAGTTTTGAGAAGTGGATGGCCTCCTCCTTCTTCCTAGTCTCTTTTAGTCTGTAAGCTGCGTTGAAACCTGTGCACCATGTGCAACTCTGCTGGTGTCTGAAACACCAGCAGTACAGCCTCAAGCCTCACAGCAATGTACAAGCCTCACAAGATGACAAACTGACAGACAAATTTGTCTCCCTTAGCTGTTGGAGACCTCTGTGCGCCCCCCCTTACCTAATTCCTACCTGGAACCTGCCACTCCTTTTCCTGGCTCTAGGACCTTTCCTCCTGCCCCTATTTACCTGGATATCCTGACACTCCTGAGGTCCCCAAGGCTGCCGCTGCTCCCTTCCTTTCCTGGCTCTAGGGGGCTAGATAATAAATAAATGAGCAGAGTCAAAATGGAGGAAGAGAGATTCCAAACTACATAAAGATCACCCAGGATCAGAAGTTTTGTGAGACAAGAACTTTCCTTTAGAGACAACAGAGAACAAAAACCTTTCCCTGGAGTTGGAACCCTGAATTTGGACCTCTAGCCTCCCAAGCTATGAGTAAATAAAATTCTGTTTGTTGAACACATACACTTGTGGTATTTCTGTTATAGCAGCACTAGATAAATAAGACAGGCTGCTTTTTTAAAATAGTGATGATGGATACATAACATGATAAAAGCAATTCATGTTGCTGAATTGAACATATGAAAAAGGTTGAAATGGCAAGTTTCTTGTTTTATATATATACTTATATATATATTATATA
>NW_006921639.1:3185699-3208845 GCF_000298275.1 Orycteropus afer afer | reverse complement strand
CTTCCTTCCGAGGAGTGGCTGGTGGGTTTGAACCGCCAGCCCTCTGGTTAGCAGGCAAGTGTCTTAGCCACTATGCTACCAGAGCTCCTATATATATATATATATTATACCCACCATAATAAGAAATTCTTTAGAAAAATCAGAAGTTGACAATGGTTTGGGGATGGGGAAGGGATAAACAGGTAGAGCACAGGGCATTTTTAAGGCAGTGAAACTTTACTGTATAATGCTATAGTGGTGGACACATGCATTTGTCAAAAATTCATAGGACTATACAACACAATGGACTCTATGAGGTTTAGTTAATGTTGTATGAATACTGGTTAATTAGTGGTAAAAAATGTATTACACAAATACAAGATGTTAATAATAGGAGAAGCCGTATGTAGGGAGGATATATGCAAACTCTGTACTTTCTATAAAATTTCTCTGCAAACCTAAAATTTCTCTGAAAAATAAAATCTTGAATAAAAAAGAAAAAGCGATACACCGTAAGATACCACAGAAACACTGGACAAAAGTTACCATATTGTATTTCCAGCTAACACCAATAAAAGCTGGAAATACAATATGGTAACTTCATTCACAATAAGATTTAAGGCAAGAAGATAGGGTTTAAGAAAGAAGAGACGGGAACATATTCCTGGGACCTAGGAAGCCAGAGCACTTGGAGAATCCTGGGAGCTTCCTAATCCTCAATCTGCATATTATTTGAAAACATGCCCAGGGAGGGCCTGGCTCTTCCCAAAGATATCTAAGCTCCTACAGAGCGACCATCTCAGTCTCCTATGCAGTAGCACAGAACCTATAGGATAAGGTGGCTAATATTTCTTTCAGTACCTTGAGCCTGGCACAGGGTACAGCAATGCATCCTTTTCAGATATTACTTTATTTAATTCTCACAACATTCCTATAATATAGATAGTATTACAACCATATACAGAGGAGGGCACAGGCTCACAGAGGTTAAGTAAATTTCTTAGGGATCCTGAGCTCCTAAGTGACTCAGCCAGGACCCTAGGCCAGGGCTTTCTGGCTTCCATGCCCATGTACTTTCCTTCAGCTCCTTTGGCTAGAGAGGCCTGAGAAGCAGAGCAATGAATAACTTTGGCTATGTCTTAAACAGAATTCCAAAAGCAGCCGATGTTAAAGAGCCCCAGGGCCCTTCCTGCCAGTGCAGAGGGAGGAGAAAAGACAGAAAGCAGGGAGCGGAATACTGGTCAGACACATGTGTTGAGCATCCCTCTTCCAGGCTGGCCTCCCAGAGGCAGGTGTAGACAGATTAGAGGAAAGCCCAAATGGGCAAAAAAGAGTCTTCACACTCTCCTTCGTATTTGGAAAAAATAAAATAAAATTCACTGCCATCAAGTCAGATCTGACTCATAGTGACCCCCCTCCTTGGGTCTCCAAGGCAGTATCACTACAGAAGTAGATTGCCTAACCTTCCTTCTGAGGAGTGTCAGGTGGGTTTGAACTGCCAGACTTCTGGCTAGCAGTCAAATTAGAAATGAAAGTTTCAGAGGACAGTATGGAGTCACTGAATGGTACAAACAGTTAACCTGCTTGGCTGCTAACCTAAAAGTTGGAGGTTCAAGTTCACCCAGAAGTACCACAAAAGAAAAGCCTGGCAATCTACTTCTGAAGAATAAGCCATCAAAAACCCTGTGGAGCACAGTCCTACTCTGACACATGTGAGGTCACCATGAGGCAGGGTCAACGTGAGGACAACTGATTACTGGTGGCCCCAGAGGAGTATATGGCACACAGTATGATTAGGAAGTGAGAGAACCCAGGCCAGAACCCTGCATCATTCTATACTCCCACATGGATGGAAGAGATCCTAAATGCCCTGTAGGGAAGGTGGAGTTCACTCAGGTTGGTAGGCATAGGTATAGGAGCAGAGGTAGGGGTAGAGGACCTTTCCAAGCAACCACAGTGTACAGCCCAGAAGGCACACAGGGTCTGGCGAAGACTTAGAGGGCAATAAGACTCTGGTGGTCCAGACGCCAAATAGAAGACCATCATGGCCCAACTGCAACAGGTGAACAAGCAGCCTTATCTCACCTGACCCCAGCCAGACAGCAGGCCTCTCCCAGCTCCCTTTTGCTTCACTGAAGTGCTGTCAGCCTCCCTGCTACTCTCCATTTATATGCTCATGATATCTAGGGCAAGAGATGTCTGAGCCCAAGAAGCTTTTTTAAAATGATGCTTACCCCTCTCACGTCTACCTGAGAAACATCAGGTCAGTTATAGAACATAAAGAAGCACCTTCTTTTGTTACCTCTGAGAAGTAGCACTGGGAAAATATATTGCTCTATGGTTACCTTCTTTGGCCTTCATAGCACCTGGTGACATAGGTGCCATCCTCGTCTGTGTTATGTTTATATGTAGAGGGAACACATAGACCCAGACTTGGCTAACACTAACTCCATATTATTTGCCCACCCTCCTGGTGCTCCTCAGCCACACCTGACTTCCTCATGATCTTGGCTCGCTTCCGCAGCTGGGCCAGCAGCAGGCCCAGGAGCCCTGAGTCCTGGAAGATATCAGTGAAGAATGGGTCCCCACTTGTGATCTTATGGATGCTCTGCAGGGCAGCAAGTGTACAGGAGGACTCAGGGCTCTCCTTGATCAGGTGCTGAACCTTCCTCAGGATTTCATGTGGCACATAGTATAGCTCAAACACCAGTGCCTCCAGTAGCTGGAAGAACTGTGTTTGCACTGAGGTCGGTTTCAGGTGCAAGAGCTCCACAAACTGTGAGATAGGCTGCAGGGTCCATTCCAGCAGGAAGAAGTTGCGTGCATTCCAGGTCCACATGGTTCTGATGGCTGATAAGACTTGTGAGCAGAGGATGGGGTTTCTGGCTTTGTGGAAGACATTTTGCAGGACTTGGAAGGCCTGAAGATTCTTAACAGTTGCTCCTGAAGATGAAAAATAATAATCCTTAATAATAATCCTGAAGGTCATTTTTCCTGCCTATATCTAGAAGTTAGGAAATTACATTGGAAGTTTCTATTTTCTATTTCCTGCAGATAGATGTCTATCAGAAGAGTCAACTGCCCAGGGTGTGAGTAAGGTGAAAGCTTACTGTGGTGGTGGTGTCAAATGAAGCACTTGAAATGTGACTGGTCTAAATTAAGATGTGCTGTGAGTATAAAGTACACATCGGATTTCAAAGCCTTAGCACACACCAAAAATGTAAAATTTTGTGTTGAAATGGTAGTATTTTGGATATATTGGATTAAATAATATACAATATGTATATAACATAAAGTTCCTTGGTAGTGTAAACATATATATATTATATAATAATAATAATGTATTTCTTTAACCTGTTTCTTTTTGTATTTTTTTAATATGGCTACTAGAACACTTAAATTACATATGAGGTGCAAGATGAGGAAGTGAGTGGACTTTCCCATTTACTTCCCCAGTAACTAACCCGCCAAACAATAAATAAAAACAAGCACAGGCTGAGATCTCAGATCTCTGGATGGCAGCTGAAGTGTTAGAAAGTTGGGGTGAGACCAGAAGTAGGGGAGAAGAAGAATGGGATCAGCACAGATGCTGGGAGAACCTACCCATTAACACTGGGGATACTCACTCATTGCTTTATTTTGGGATGGAGCTGGGTAACATTTCTGAGGAAGATGTAGCCTGATTTTTTAGGGTGGCAAAAATTGGTCATGGGAGTGGGCTATGCAAATGGAAAGGGACAAGGGGAGACTGTAGTGCTGCATGAGAGTGCTACTGAATCTCTCTGAGGCCTGAGATGGATAGACACTAAGACCAGGAAGAACCTCAAAGATGACTGTGTGACAGGAGTACTTTAGCCTGCCAAGGGACATTGAGGGATATGGCTGGCTCCTTGCCCACAGTAGAACGTCATGGGAGAGCCTGAGCAGGAGTGCCCATGAAGGAAAGACATAGAGTGTTCCCCACATTTGCCACAGGAAAGTTGAGCCTCACAACTTACATCAGCTTCTGCAGCTATGCCACCTCCCATGTATGCATATTGAATTTCAGAAATCAAGCATCCAGAACTACTGAGTCAGTATGGGGGGGGGGGACTTTTAACTTTAGTATACTTTAGTGGATCTCAAGAGAAGACACCAATGCCACTGGGTCAATTCTGACTCATAGAGATCCTGTGGGATGGAGTGGAGTTCCCCTGTGAGCTTCCCAAGATGGTGAGTCTTTGCTGAGGCAGGCTGCCATATCTTTCTCCCAAAGAGTAGCTAGTGGGTGCAGGCCCCAGCCTTTCAGTTGGCAGCCAGAAACTTGGCTGCTGCACTACCAGAACACCCAAACAGAAAATGTTCTTACAAAAAACAGAATATAAAATTTAAAGTTAATAAATAAATAATGGCCCATATTTTAAAAAGTAAATAGAAAAACAAAACATCAAAAGCAGAACATGCAGAAGAAATTTCTCCTATGGAGGCCAGAGTAATGCAAAGACTATGATGCTAAATATGTTTAAAGAAAACAAACCAGCAGAGATTGGAAAACAAATGGAGGAACAAAGTGAGAGACCAAACAAGGAAATTGAAAACAAAAAAGAGAGAAAGAAAGAAAGAGAACTAATCAAACTGAAGAATAAAGCAACTAAATTAGAAAAATCAAGAGAAACACTCAACAATAGAGTCAAACAGATAAAAGACAGAATAAATGAACTGGTAGACAAAATATATTAACTGTAAGACAAATCAACTGAACTTATCAAATTTTCAAGACAAAAAAAAACAAAGAAAAGTAAGCAAACTGAAAAGGAAATGTGGAGTTCAATTAAGAAATATAACATTATAATTATTGAAATCCCAGAGCATCATGACAATGATAAAGGCATAGAAACAATTTTCCAAGAGATAATCAAAGAGAATTTTCCAGACTTGAACAGAGAACCAAGCCTACAAGTATAGCAAACTACATAAATCCCAATCAAACAAGACAAAAAAAATCAACTCCATGCCACATCTTGACAAACTTCTTGGAAACAAAAACAAGGAGAGAATTTTGAAAGTGACAAGGATGCAATATAATACACCATGGAGTTCTCATAAAAATCAGTGTGGATTTTCACTCAGAAATTCTAGAAGCTAGAAGACAATACCAAACCAAAAACCAAACTCACTGCCATCGAGTTGGATCCAACTCATAGCAACCCTTCCTTGGATTCTGAGGCAGTGTCACTATAGAAGTAGATTGCTCAGTCTTCTTTCTGAGGAGTGGCTGGTGAGTTTGAACCAGTGGTCAAATGCCTTAGGCATTACACCACCAGACATGTATAAAATAGTGAAAGAAAGCAATTGATAAACAAGAATTCTTTACCCAGAAAAGTTGCCATTCAAAAATGAGAAGGAGAAGAGGCAAAGACAAGATGGTATCCTGGTGACACACTGTGACCAATTCTTCTATAAGAAAAAAACAGAAAAATAGAAAGAAACAAATACAAATGGTGATCCTGGAACTCTGAGCAACAAATGAGAGGATAAAGAATTAGATTATGTGCCAATTGGAAAGGGAGACAGAGCAAGGATAATGACTGGAGAGAGAGAAGAAGCTGGGGCCTGATGAAGCATGGCCGTTTAGAGACACAGAAGGAATCATACATGGATGAGGAGAAACCAAAGTCACAAAATCAACACTAGAACAGACACAGTGTAGACAGCTCTGGAGTGAATCAAGGTAAGCAAAATATGCCCTAGATCTGGGAGAGGAATGAGCAGGGAAATTGGTGAGATTCTCAGTGGCATAGGTGACCACAGAGCAAGGAGGGAGCCAATGAAGGAGGATGAAGAAATTCACTACTAGTTAACACTAGTCATTTCAGTTGGGGGCCCAGGTGAGGGCAAAGGACTGTGGGGTGGAAATTTGAGATACTGGACTTGGGGCAGCTCCCTACTTGATTGAGTCTTGGCAGGAATTGGATAATTGGCTGCATGCACCCAGAAATGGACAAGGTCCATGCCAGTGGATCATGACCAGAGAAGTGTTTTCTCTGCCTTTTCTACCACAACTTCCTGGTGAGCAGGGATGAGCCCCCTTCCTACATCCATCAATCCAGTTGCTAAGGACACCCCCCCAACACTTCAATCTGGCTGCTGCCTTGTGCTACCTCCTCCCACCAATAGCCCAGCCCAAAGTCCTATGTGCCCAAAGCAGACAGAGCCAGTGTGTGCAGATGTGCCTGCCTGCACCTATGTCATTGACAGGTCTTACTCTCACTGAACACAAGATTCCTATGGCCTCCCCTGTTGGAGGCACACATGCACACCAGGCTCTCACCCCCTCCAAGGGTACACACTCCCATGGATCACATCACAAACCCCAGCTGTCATTGCTGTTGGCTGACCATAAATGCAACAGCCCCTCCCTTTTTTTCATCTCTTTTTTACATTATTTCTTCCTTTTTATTTGTTTATTTCTCCCTCCTCCTTTTCTTCTTTTATTTTTCCCCATCTTTCTTCTCATCCATTCCCCTTTTTATTTTTTCTTCTTTTTATTTTTCCCTGTACCATTCACCTGGAGGCAGACATTAATTCTCTACTAGTCAGCCATACCTACTACAACTACCAACTACCAGGCCACCCAATAGGCAAGTGTCTCCACCCACTTCTACACCACTCAATCAATGACAGACAGTGGACATCACCTACTCATCTCACCTGCACCACCTCTTCACAACCAACAAATAAATGCCCACATCCACATTCCTGCCAGTTACTCCACCCATCTAGAGATAGTAGAGTAGGGAAGTAACCCAATGTTGCCAAACTGGCATCTAAAAATGTAAGTCTCCCACCAAGATAATCAACAAAGCCAAACAAAAAATCAGGGTAAAACAAACCAACATATAAACAACAAATAAAAACAATTCCAAAATGTCTTGGAGACAACAGACAATTTCAATTCAAATAAAGAAACAGGTCAAGATAGCACAAGCAAGTGACCAAAATAAAAACCTAGGAAACCTCCTCGAGGAAGAACAGGTAATAGAATTACCTGATAAGGAATATAAATATATCACAAACATACACACACACACAGCCTTCCAAGAGTTCAAGGAAACCACAAACAAAATCAAGGAAAACAAAGAGAGTACCCTAAAAGAATTCAGGAAAACAATTGAAAAGCAAAATGAAAAAAGTAAATAGACAATTAGAAATTACATGAAAACAGCAATTACAGATCCAGAAGATTAACATTAAAATTATGGCGCTAGATAACACATTAGAAGAAGAAAAGACTAGGATCTAATCAACTGAAGAATGAATAAGCCAACTATAAGAAAAATCCTGTAAAACCATTTTGTATGAGGAAAACTCAGAAAAAAAAAATGAAGAAACCTGAGAGTTATATAGAACAGTATCAAGAGGAATAACCTATGTGTGATAGGCATTCCAAAACAAGAGGAGGGGCATAGAAAATCGTTAAAGACTTGCTTTCAGAAACTTTCCCTAATATCATGAAAGATGAAAAGATATCCATCCAAGAAGCTCAATGAAGCCCATACAAGATAAATCCCCCAAAAAAGTCACCAGGACATACCATAATCAAACTTGCTAGAAACCAAACACAAAGAAAGAATCTAGAGATCAGTTCAGGAAAAAATAAAATGTTACCTTCAAAGGGCAAATAATAAGACTGAGCTGTGATTTATTGGTAGAAACAATGAAAGCAAGAATGTAATGGTATGACATATATAAGACTTTGAATGGCAAAAAGAAAAAAAAAATGCCAACCAAGAATTATATATCCAGCAAAACTGTCCTTTTAATATGATGGCAAAATTAGAACGTTTCCAGATAAACAGAAATTAAAAGAATGTGTAAAAATCACACCAACCTTACAAGAAATGCTAAAGGGAATCCTTCAGACAGAAAACCAACAACAGAATACAAAAGCCTAAGATTAAAACACATGACAACATCTCCCACAGACAAACCCAGAAAAAAAATTTTTCAAAATTAAAATATGCTTACAGGACTGAAAATAGACAACCAGGGGTATCAATCTGTAAATGACAATAACTGAAAAGTAAAAAGAGGGAATAAATTATATAATCACAGACTTTCCAAATGGAGAAGATATCAAGATAGAACAGACTTTCAAACTTTTTTGTGTTGTTGTTATGTGCCATCAAGTCGGCCCTGACTCATAGCAACCCCTCCTTGGGTTTCTGAGGAGGTATCTCTATGGAAGTAGATTGCCCAACCTTCTTTCCAAGGAGTGGCTGGTGGGTTTGAACTGCCAGGCTTCTGCTTAGCAGTCAAGTGCCTTAGGCACTATGCTACCAGAGCTCCTTTTCAAACTTAGGAAGAGAAAAATTTGTTATAGGGTAACCACAAAGAAAATTAATAAGCCATCAAACTCAAATAAGAAATAAGAAATTCATGGACTTAGTAAACACAAAATCAACAACAATGAAGAAATTGAAAGAACATCTGATAACTAAATGAATTCAGCACAGAAAAATATTTGGAACAAAGGGAACATCAACATCACAATAAAAAACACAAAAGAATTATAGCACTAAATTCATACCTGTCATAATTACATTGAATGTGAATGAATTAGATGCACCAGTCAAGAGAAAGAGAGTGAGGGAATGGATAAAAAAAAAACAAGAACCATCAATATGCTGCCTAGAAGATACTCACCATAGACACTGTGGTGGTTATGTTGTGTGTCAACTTGGCTGGGCCTGGTTGAATGGCTGGGCAGCTGATAGTAGTTATTCCCCATGAGGAGACTGGCAATCAACTCCATGGTGAGATGTACCACAAGCAGCTGAGTAGCTGCCTTTGGGATGTGGTCTGCTTCCTGTATATTTGAAGCCTTGGGAATGGTCTATGGCATGCTTGTACCCTGTATATAGCTGTATCATTGCTCAGCAGCCTGCTATGCTCTGCCAACCTTGGGACTTACAATGGACCTAAGTTAATGGCCTGCCGCGTGGTTTGGTAAGGTTGGGACTGTGCCTTTTTACTTGTCAACCTTGAGGCTTCTCAGTCTCAGCAGCCAGCAGCTGTCTGAGTGAAGAAATGCCTCTAGCTCCAGTGGGCCAGGAGCAGCAGAACAGACACAAAGACAAAAAAAAAAAAAAAAAAAAAAAGATGATGTTCTGGTTACCTAGTGCCACCCTGACAAGAATATACCCCAAATGGGATGTTCTTAACAAACGGGAGTTTATTCTCTGACAGTTTGGAGGCTTTAGGGGTTGGGTGAAAGCCCCTCAGCCTTGGGCTTTAGCTCTGCCTCCAGCTCTTGGTCCACTGAAGCTAGAGGCTTTTCTTCACTCAGACAGCTGCTGGCTGCTGAGGCTGCCAATCCCAAGGCTGACAAATAAAACGCACAATCCCGATATTACCAAATCCCACGGCAGACCATTAATTAAAGTCCATTGTAAGTCCCAAGGTTGGCAGAGCATGGCAGTCTGCTGAACAACAACACGGCTACATTCGTGGTTCAAGATGTCATAAGCTCAAAACTATCCACCAGCCATTCCTTGGAAGGAAGGTTGGGCAATCTACTTCCATAGAGATACCACCTCAGAAACCCAAGGAGGGGTCACTATGAGTCGGGTCTGACTAAACGGCATATAACAACAACATCCCCAAGGCTTCTCCTTATATACAGGAAGCAGACCATATCCCAAAGGCAGCTACTCAGCTGCTTGTGGTAGATTCCACCATGGAATTGATTGACAGTCTCATCATGGGGAATAACTACCACCAGCTGCCCAGCCACTCAACCAGGCCCAACCAAGTTAACACACAACTTTAACTACCACAATTCCACCCCTTGTCAACTTTGGCACCTGTATAGTTCTTCAGTGGGTGACATCTACACAGATCTCCTTCACTGGGTGGCTCCAGTCCCTTAGTTCCTGAGTGGCAACCTCACCCCCTTGCCATGGCGCCCTGTTTCTCTCCCTCTTGAGCATGGCAGCCCTGCCCCCTCACTCTCAGGCAGCAGCTGTGGCTCCATCCCACGGGCTCACATGAACGAGCAGCCCCACACTCTAGAACCAAGTTGATGAAGGCCTGGCTCTTTGAAACCTAGGGGGCTGTGGTGGTTCCACCCCCAAAGGCCATGGTCCTACCCTTTCAGGCTGAGGCAGCTCTGCTTCCATTTCTTTAGTCTCTCTCCTTCTGCCAATTAATGCCGAAGGCAATCCACTCCACAGGAAATCTTCCTGCCCAAAAAGCACTCAGCTTTCTTGCTCGATGGACCAGCCAACATGCTACTCCATTTCAAGTCAGTCTATTCTACCAATTAATGCCCAAAGGCAACTCATTCTGCCAGGAAGATGCCTGTGCAATGGCACCCGGCTTTCTCTTCTGTGGGCTGGTAAGCCTGTTGCTGTTTAATGCCTGTCTCTGGGCTCTGCTACTGCCATCTTTCATGCTGATCTCTCTCCCAGAATCTCTCAACCAGTCTTCTGGCTCTGCTCCTGCCATCTCTCGTATGCTGGGGTCTCTCTGCCAGGGTCTCAGGTCAAGGACACACTCCACTCCTGTTTCCACATTTTTGGTATCTGTCAGAGCAGAACCCCACTCTCTCAGTACCAAATTCTGTTGTGGTTACCTAGTGCTGCTCTGGTAGCATAGTGGCTAAGACACTTGCCTGCTAACCAGACGGCTGGCGGTTCAAACCCACCAGCCACTCCTCGGAAGGAAGGTTGGGCAATCCTACTTCCGCAGTGATACTGCCTTGGAAACCCAAGGAGGGGTCGCTATGAGTCGGGACCGACTCGACGGCACATAACAACAACAACAACAGTGCTGCTCTGACAAGAATATACCACAAATGGGATGGTCTTAACAAACAGGAGTTTATTCTCTGACAGTTCAGAGGCTTTAAGTCCAAGTTCAAAGTGCCAGGCTCTAGGGGCTGGGTGAAAGCCCCTTAGCCTAGAGCTTCAGCTCTGCCTCCAGCTTCCGGCCCACTGAAGCTAGATGCTTTTATTCACTCAGACAGCTGCTGGCTGCTGAGGCTGCCAAGCCCAAGTTTGACAAATAAAAAGGCACAATCCTGATATTACCAAATCACATGGCAGGCCATTAATTCAAGTCCATTATAAGTCTCAAGGTTGGCAGACCATGGCAGTCTGCTGAACAATGACACAGCTGCGTGCAGGGTTCAAGGTGCCATAAGCTCGAGACTATCCCCAAGGCTTCTCCTTATATACAGGAAGCAGACCACATCCCAAAGGCAGCTACTCAACTGCTTGTGGTAGATCCCACCATGGAATTGATTGCCAGTCTTCTCATAGGGAATAACTACCACCAGCTGCCCAGCCACTCAAACAGGTCCAACCAAGTTTACATACAACTTTAACTACCACAGATGGAAAACATGTATCAAGTTACTGGCAACCAAAAACAGAATCAGAAGTAGCAATAAGGATTTCTGAAAAAATAGACTTCAAGACAAAAATCAGCATAAGGGACAAGGAAGGGCATTATATAATGATAAAAGGGTCAATCCAAGAAGAAAGCATAACCATAATAAATATCTATGCACCCAATAAAAAAGGCCCAAAATACATGAAGCAAACATTAACAGAATTGAATAGAAAACAACCTTACAATAGCCATAGGAGATTTTAACCCTACAATTTTGATGAAAGACAGAACAACTAGAAAGAAACTTAGCAAAGATACAGACTATCTCAACAACACAATTAACCATCTTTACCTCATAGACATATACAGGACACTCTACCCAACAAAAATGCAATACACATTCTTTTGCACTATAAATGGATCATTCTCCAGAACAGATGATACGTTAGGCCACAAAGCAATCCGTGTCATTGAAGGTCTTCTCTTTCTTCACTGACCCTTTACTTTACCAAGCCTGATAAAGTTCTTTTTAACAACATGACTACAGTAGGTAAGACAAACTCTGGCCATTATTGCTTCCAAGGATCATTCAGATGCACTTCTTCCAGGACAGATTTGTTTGGCCTTCTGGCAGTCTATGGTATTTTCAGTATTCTTCACCAATACCACAACTCAAAGGCATCAATTCTTCATCAGTCTTCCTTATTTATTGCTCAGTTTTCACATGCATATGAAGTGATTGAAAATACCATGGTCTGGGTCTGGCTCACCTTAGTCTTCAAAGTGACATCTTTGCTTCTTAATGCTTTAAAAAGTCTTTTGCAGCAGATTTTCCCAGTTCAATATGACATCTGATTTCCTGACTGCTACTTCATGGGTGTTGACTGTGGATCTAAGTGAAATGAAATCCCAGACAAGTTCAATCTTTTCTCTGTTTACCACAATGTTGCTTATTGGTCCAATTGTGAGGATTTTTGTTTCTTTATGTTAAGGTGTAATCCATACTGAACATTATAGTCTTTGCTCTTATTCAGTAAGTGCTTCAAGTCGTCTTCACTTTCAGCAAGCAGGGCCATCTGCATATCACAGGTGGTTAATTGTTCTTCCTCCAATCCTGATGCTACATTCTTCTTCATATATCCAGCTTCTCAGATAATTTGCTCAGCATACAGATTGAACAAGTATGGTGAAAGAATATAACCCTGACATACACCATTTCTGATTTTAAACCACACAATATCCCTTTGATCTGTTTGAATGACAGCCTCTTGGTCTGTGTACAGGTCCCGCATGAGCATAATTAAGTGTTCTGGAATTCCCATTCTTTGCTATGTTATCCATAATTTGTTGTGATCCACATAGTCAAATGCCTTTGCATAGTCAATAGAAAGCAAGCAAACATGTTTCTGGTATTCTTTGCTTTCAGACAAGATCCATCTGACATCAGCAATGATATCCCTTGTTTCATGTCCTCTTCTGAATCCAGATTGCATTTCTGGAAGTTCCCTGTCAATATACTGCTGCAATCATTTTTTAATTATCTTCAGCAAGATTTTACTTGCATGTGATATCAATGACATTGTTCGATAATTTCCACATTCTCTTGGATCACCTTTCTTTAGAATGGACATGAATATTGATCTCTTCCAGTAAGTTGGCCAGGTAGCTATCTTCCAAATTTCTTGACTTAAACAAGCAAGTGCCTTCTGTGCTGCATCTGTTTGTTGAAATATCTCAGTGAGTATTCTGTCAATTCCAGAAGTCTTGTTTTTTGTCAATTCCATCAGTGCAGCTTGGACTTCTCTCTTCAATATCATTGGTTCTTGATCATATGCTAACTCCTGAAATAGTTGAACACTGGCCAATTCTTTTTGATACAGTGACTCTGTGTATACCTTCCATCTTCTTTTGATGTTTTCTGCATTGTTCAATATTTTGCCCGTAGAATCTTTCAATATTGCAACTCAAGGGTTGACTTTTTTCTTCAGTTCTTTCAGCTTGAGAAATGCTGAGCATGTTGTTCTCTTTTGGTTTCCTAACTTCAGGTCTTTACAGATTTCATTATAATACTTTACTTTGACTTCTCAAGCTCCTTTTGAAATCTTCTGTTTAGTTCTTTAATTTCAAAATTTCTTCCACTTACTTTAATACTCTACATTCCAGAGCAAGTAACAGAGTCTCCTGTGACATCCATTTTGGTCTTTTCTTCCTTTACTGTCTTTTTAATGACTATTTGCTTTCTTTCTGTATGATGTTCTTGATGTCATCCCACAACTTGTCTTGTCTTCTGTCATTGGTGTTCAATGCATCAAGTCTGTTGTTGTTCAAAAGGTCTCTAAATGAAGTTGGGATATAATCAAGGCCATATTTTGGCTCTCTCATGGACTTATTTTAATTTTCTTTAGCTTCAACTTGAACTTGCGTATGAGCAACTGACAGTCTGTTACACAATCAACTCCTGGCCTTGTTTTGACTGAAGATATTGGGCTTCTCCATCACCTTTTTCCACAGATGTAATAGATCTGATTTCTGCATATTCCATCCAGCAAGGTCCAAATACATAGCCACCATTTATGTTGTTGAAGAAAGGTATTTGCTATGAATAATTCATTGGTCTTGCAAAATTCTATCATGTGATCTCTGGCTTCCCTTTCATCACCAAGGCCATGTTTTTCAACTACTAATGATTCTTCTTTGTTTCCAACTTTTGCATGCATGTTTGCTCAATTTCAAACTTCAGAAGTTGATAAGAATCTTAATCTTTGGCTTTAGCAGTTGGTACATAAATTTGAATTATAGTAGTATTAACCGGTCTTCCTTGTAAGCATATGGATATTATCTTATCACTGACAGCATTGTACTTTACAATAAATCTTGAAATGTTCTTTTTGACAATGAACACAATGCCATTCCTCTTCTATATGTCATTCCTGGCCTTGGAGATTATATGATTTTCTGATTCAATATTGCCCATATCAGCCCATTTCAGCTCACTAGTGCCTAGGATATCAGTCATTGTCCATTCCATTTCATTATTGACAACTTCCAATTTTCCTAGATTCATACTTTGTACATTCTATGTTCCAATTATTAATGAATGTTTGCAGCAGTTTCTTCCCATTTTGAGTCACACCCCAACAGCAAATGAAGGTCTCAAAAGCTTTACTCCAAGCTTTACTCCATGAAACATTGTCTGATATATTACTGGAAATCTTCATGAATAGCCATAAAATTAGAAATCAATAACAGGAAGATCAGGGAGAAAAAAATATAAAAAAATGGAAATTGAATAATATCCACCTCAAAAACTGCTGGATAACAGAAGAAATAAAATGTGAAGTAAATAAATAAATTCCTAGAAGTAAACAAGATGAGAATGAAAACACTACATACCAAAACTATTGAGACACAGTGAAAGTGGTAACCAGAGGTCAATTTATAGCAATAAATGCACACATCAAAAAAAGAAGAACCAAAATCAATATCTTATTCAAACAGCTACAAAAATTAGAAAAAGATCAACAAAAAAAATCCCACAGTCTCCCAAATAAAGGAAATAATAAAGATTAGAACAGAAATAAAGAAACAGAAAAAATCAATAAGATTAGATAGAAGTTGGTTCTCTGAATAGACTAACAAAACTGACAAACCAGTGGCAAATTCGACTAATTAAAAGAAATATAAGATGCAAATAACATGAATAAGAAATGAAATAGGTTACCCAAACCAACGGAAATAAAGAGGAAAATAACAGGATACTACAAAGAACTATATCCAACAAACTTGAAAACCTGGAAGAAATGGACTAATTTCTAGAAACACAGGACTCATCTAAACTAACACAGACTGAGGTAGAAAGTCTGAACAGACCCATAACCTCACAGTGACACATCCTTGGTTTTCCAAGGCAGTATATCTATGGAAGTATATTGCCCAGTCTTCCTACCAAGGAGTGGCTGGTGGGTTTGAACCACCAGACTTCTGGTTGCAGTCAAATGCCTTAGGCACTACTCCACCAGAGCTCCTATACTAACAAGACTGAGGTAAAAAATTTGAATAGGCCCATAACAAAAGGAGAATTTAAACAGGTATTCAAAAAAAAAAGGAAAAAGGTTTGGCCCAGACTACTTCACTGGAGAATTCTACCAAACATTCAGAGAAGAGCTGACACCAATTCTACTCAAACTATTCTAGAACACAGAAAATGAAGGAATACTCCCAAATTCATTTTATGAAGCAAGCATAACCATGATACCATAGCCCAGCAAAACCACCATTAAAAAAAATACAGGTCTCCTATCATTGGAAGCAAAGAAGATTGCAAGAAACCAAGGTCATTTGGAAGCAATCAGTCCTAAGACATGATGGACCTTGAAACCAGAAGAACTAGATGGTACCTGGCTACCAACGCCAACCACTCAGGAAAGGATCAAAACTGGAGATCCTGGATAGAGTGGGAGGAAAGACGTGGAACAAAATCCAAAAAGACAATAATGACCAGAATTACTGGTCAGATGGAGTCTGGTAGGACCCCCAATACTCTGGCCCTGGGATACACATCCAGGGGCTGGCTTTTAGTCCAATAGTTAACAAGACATACATGCAGACCACTCAATCCAGGGTGATGCACCCACATACTCTATGGAGATGCATTCCTGGGAGCAATCAACCACAGGGCACCAGAGTGGCAACATTCATATGGAGGAAATTCAGAACACATAGGAGTGCATAACAATGAGGGCCATGGGCAGAGTAGGGGATGTTACAGGGAAGGGAGGGGAGGAGAGTAGGTTAGGGTTGAGGATGGTAATCAGGGAGTGAAACCAAATGTACACAAAATGTTGAATGTAAAACAAACCCTGCCCTGTAAATTTGTACCAAAAGTACAGTAATAATAATAATAACAATAAATTATAGACCAATATCCCTCATGAATATAGATTCAGAAATCTTCAACAATATCCTAGCCAAGGGAATCCAACAGTGTATGAAAAAAATACATCACAACCAAGAGGGATTCATACTAGTTATTCAAGAATGGTTCAATATTAGAAAAACAATCAACACAATCCCTCACATAAATAAAAGAACCACATAATCATATTAATCAATGCAGAAAAGGTGTTTGATAAATCCAACACCCCTTAATGATAAAAACTCTCAGCAAAGTAGGAATAAAAGGGAAATTTTTCAACATAATTAAAGGTATATATGCAAAACCTATGGGTAACATTATTCTCAACAGAGAGATCCTGAAAGCATTCCCCCTTGCAAAATGGAACCAGACAAGGATGCCCTCTGTCACCACTCCTATTAAACATTGCATTGGAAATCCTACCCCAAAACTATGGCCCTTCGTAGCCTTTCAGGCCTGGAACTGACCTCACTCCCATGGCTCAAATTCTGCCAAACAATAGATAGGCTCATGAGATGAACAATAACACCTAAAAGGTATATGCACCTTAGCACAATCAACCATAAAGGATCAAAAGGGCAGGATTTGCTCAGGAATAAAGCTCAGAAGGCAAAATGGATAGGAAAAGAGGGCAAAATGAAACGATAACAACAAGGAGGAAGTGGGAAGAATGCTGTTACATTGTGAGGATTTAAATCAATGTCAAGAAACAAAGTGTGTATGAAGTGCTGAATTGAAAAGCAATATGCTCAATAAACTTTCACCCAAATGACAATAAAATCTTAAAAAAGCATTAAAAAATAAACCATAACTTGAAAAAATTAAGGAGGAAATGGAGACATTCCCAAACAAACAGAAGTTCTGGAAATTCACCACTACCAGACCAGCTTTGCAAGTGTTACTCAAGGAAGTACTCTGAATGGAAAGGTAAGAGTATTAAGTACATATTCATATCTAGACACAGGAATATATAAAATAAATAAAATATAAGAGAGAGATATCTCCAAAAAATGTAACAACATGGGCAATCATAAAGACCAAATATGATATTTTCAGAAAATAAACTCAATAATTAAATCCTGCAAACAAGACAACAACAAGTTTGTAAGAAATAAGCACAAAATAAACTTAATGAATACAGGTTATATATTGATGTTAATGGAGACACATCAATGGAAATAGGGGAGAGAAGAGCATATCTGGAATATGTTAAGGTTGTATGTTAATTGTTGTTCTTATGCTGAACATTCGTGGAATTATAAGTTGTATGATGTGCTAACCACTAAATAATGACCAAGAAAAATTATTGCAAAGAAAGCAAAAAGGCTCATCACAAAAAAGCAGCCACATACAATCAAAACAGAAAAATCAGAATTAAAAAGCAAAGAGAATATGAAACATTCAAAAAACAAACAGCAAAATGAGTGAGGTGGATGCTTCATTTTCAGTAATAACTTGAAATGGAAATGGTCTAAATATCTCATGCAAAAGGCAGAGAGTAGCGGAATGGATTTAAAAACAAACAAACCATGATCCATCCTTTTGTTATTACAAGAAACACATCTTAGAAATAAGGGCATAAATACTCTGAAAATAAAAGGACAGAGAGAAATATTTTGTGGAACCAGTGAAAAGGACCAAAAGAAGACGTGGAAGGAGGGATATCAGTACTGATGTCACATAGACCTTGACTCAAAAAGAACACCAGAAAGATGTTTACTTGTGTTTTATTGACTATGCAAAAGCATCTGATTGTGTAGATCATAACAAATTATGGATAACATTGAGAAGAATGGGAATTCTAGAACACTTAATTATACTCATGAGTAATCTATACATAGACCAGGAGGCTGTCATTTGAACAGAACAAGGGGACACTGCATGGTTTAAAATTAATAATGGAGTGTGTCAGGGTTGTATCCTTTCACCATACTTATCCAATCTGTATGCTGAACAAATAATCCAAGAATGTAGACTATATGAAGAAGAATGTGTATTGGATTGGAGGAAGACTCATTAACAACCTGCAATATACTGACAACACAACTTCGCTTGCTGAAAGTGAGAATGACTTGAAGCACTTGCTGATGAAGATTGAAGACTACAGTCTATAGTATGGATTATACCTCAATATAAAGAAAACAAAAATCCTCACAACTGGACCAATAAGCAGCATTACAATAAATGGAGAAAAGACTGAAGTTGTAAAGACTTCATATTACTTGGTTCTACAATTAGCACCAATGGAAGCAGCAGTCAAGACATCAAAAGACATATTGCATTGAGCAGATCTGTTGCAAAAGAACTCTTTCAAGTGCTGAAGAGCAAAGAAGTTTCCTTGAAGACTAAGGTGCACCTAACCCAAGCCACAGTATTTTCAATCACCTCATATGCATATGAGAGCTGGACAATAGATTGTTGTTGTTGTTGTTGTGTGCCGTCGAGTGGGGACAATAGATAAGGAAGAACAAAGAAGAGTTGATGTTTTTGAGTTGTGTTGGCGAAGAATGCTGAAAATACCATGCACTGCTAAAAGAACTAACAAATCTGTCCTGGAAGAAGTGTAGCTGGAATGTTCCTTGGAAGAGAGAACAGGCCATCTTAAGTACTCTGGTCATGTTGTAAGATGGGACCATTTCCTGCAGAAGGATATTATGCTTCGTAAAGTGGAGGGTCAATGAAAAAGGTGAAAGCCCTCAAAAAGATGGATTGACACAGTGGCTACAATGACGGGCTCAGGTATAGCAAGGATCACAGGGCTGACACAGTATTGGGCAGTGTTTCATTCTGCTGTACATAGGGTCTCTGTGAGTCAGAGACAACTCAATGGCACCTAGAAACAACAACAACAAGGGGGAAAAATGAGTAGGAGTAGCCATATAGATACCAGATAAAATTTACATTAAATCACAATCAATTACAAGAGATAAAGAAGAGCATTACATAATAATAAAAGAGCCAATCCAACAAGAAGACATAACAATTATAAATATATATATACACACACACAACACACACATCTAACAGCAATGCATCAAAATACAAAAAACAAATACTACTAATATGAACAGAAAAATAGATAACCCACAACAAAGTAGGGGACTTCAACACACCACTTACAATTATAGCTAAAAAGAAGATCTCTAAGTACACTGAGAAATTAAATAAAATCATAAGCCAATTAGTCTTAACAGACATATATAAAACCCTCCACTCAGCGTCACATTCTTCTTCAGTGCACATGGATCATTTTCCAAAATACAGCATATGCTAGAATACAAAACAACTCTCAACAAATTTAAAAAGATTGAAATCATGCAAAGCATCTTCTCTGACCATAATAGTATGAAGCTAGAAATCAACAGAAAAAGGTAAGGGGAAAAAAAAAAAAATACAGGGAAACTAAATAACATACTACAGATATATGTCACTTAACATCCATTCTAGCAATGTCCAATACAATATATGTCTATGGTCCCATGGTCCCATAAGGTATTTTATTTGCTTTTTTAAAAAAAAGACAAAGAAGCTCTCCTTTTGTGTACTATTTTCCCCTAATGGTTTTAAAGACCTCCAAACCCAAATTCTTGAAACACTGGGTCACAGGTAGTATGAAGTCAGGTGAAGCAGTTTGTAGTTGTGGATGCAGGCTCTCAGCCTTGGTCAGGTGGGCAGACAGTGGCATTGGGGGCTACAGGGCCTGGCTGCTCCAGCTGCTCAGGTGGCTGCAACAGGGGGCAGAGCTGAGTGAGCTTCACTCTCTCCTTGCTCACTTCTTCTCACTCTGCTCCTACCCTACCCTTTCAGCCACCACTGCTGCTGGTGCTCAGTTCTCTGACTTTCACTAGCAGTTGTAGCAGCAGCAATAGTAACAAAGAGGATGGCCAGAAGTGAGCTCATAAGATTTTAATGTAGTGTTCACACAACATCCAAATCACATAACATCCTATTTCACAGACTGTATCATGGATGTTAAGCTATGTATAAAAAAAAATTTAGATCACAGAAGAAATAAAAAGCAAAATTAAAACCTTCGGGACATGGAAAATCATGGCAAAAAAATAATGCACACATTAAAAAAGACGAAAAATCCAAAATAATTTACTTAAAATGATAAGGTGTACAGATAGAAAAGTAGGATCAAAAGAAGCCAAAAGCTACCAAGAAAAAAATGAAGTAGTAAAGATTAGGGCAGAAATAAACCAAATAGAAAAACATGAGAAAGAATCAACAAAACCAGAAGTAGGTTCTTTGAAAGGATCAATAAAATAGACAAACCACTGGCTAGACTGACAAAAGAAAAAAAGTCCAAAGAGACAAATGACCAAATTAAGTCATGAAATTGATGACATTACAACTGATCCAACAAACATGAAGAAGATCACACTGATTACTATGAAAAATTGTACTCCAACAAATTGGAAAACCTAGATGAAATGAACAAATTCCTAGAAACGCACTAGCTATCCAAACTAACACAAACAGAGGTAGAAAATTCAAACAGACTCATTGCAAAGGAAGAGAATGAAGATGTCATCAAAACACTGCCAATAGCAATAACAAAAAAAGCCCAGGACTAGATGACTGCACTAGGGAATTCTACCAAACATTCAGAGAAGAGTTGACACTAATTCTATTCAATCTCTTAGAAGCATAGAAGAAGAAGGAACACCACGAAACTCTTTCTATGAACCTAACATAACCCTCATACCTAACCCAGGCAAATACATCACGAAAACAAGGAAATTACAGACCCTCATGAACATGGATGCAAAACTTTTCACCAAAATTCTATACAGAATTTTTTAAAGAATTCAGCAATATATCAAATAAATCATACATCATGATCAAGTGGAATTCATACCAGGACTACAGGGGTGGTTCAACATTAGAAATCAATCAATGTAATCTACCACATAAATAAAAAATAAGAAAAAGAAACATATAATCATATCAATTGATGCAGAAAATGCATAACATTCAACACCCTTTTCTAATAAAAACTCATAGCAAAATAGGAATAGAATGGAAATTTCTCAACATAATTAAGGGCATATATGCAAAACCAGCAGTTAACATTATAGTCAATGGAGAAAGGCTGAGAACCTCCTCTCTGAGAATGGGAATGAGAAAAAGATGCTCATTATTACCACTCTTATTCAGCATTGTACTGTAAGTTCTAGCCAAAGAAAAAACAAGAAAGAGAAGTAACAGTTATCCAAATAGGAAAAGAAGAAGTCAAACTATTTCTATTTGCAGGTGACTTGATCCTATACATAGAAAACTCTAAAGATTCCACAAGAAAACTGCTGGAACTAATAGAAGAATTTAGCAATGTTGCAATGTACAAGAGCAACACACAAAAATCAGTGAAGTTTCTCTACACTAACAAAGACTGCTCCCAAATAGAAATCAAGAAAACAATACCATTTATAAGAGCCCCAAAAGCAATGAAATGCCTAGGAATTAGCCTAACCAGGAAAATAAAATCTCATACAATAAAAATTATAAAACACTACTATAAGAGACTGACAAAAAATGGAAAGGCATCCTGTGTTCATGGATTCAGTGATTTAATATAGTGGTAATGTCAATTCTACTTAAAGAGACCTACAGATATAATACAATACAGTACAAATCCTAACAACATTCATTACTGAAATGTAAATGCTAATGACTAACTTCATACGAAAAGGAAAGAAACCCCAAAGAGGCAGAGCAATATGGAAGAAAAAGAACAAAACAGAAGGTGTCACAATCCCTGATGCCAAAACCTAGTAGACAATATATGACAAAGGATTTCTCATGAAATTTTATAGAAAACTCCAACACCTCAACAACAAACAGACAAAAATTCCCATTAAAAATGGGTGGAAGATATGAATAGACACTTCACCAAAGAGGATATTCAGGCAGCCAACAAACACATGAAGAAATGTTCACGATCATTAGACATTAGAGAGATGCAAATCAAAACAACAATGAGATACCATCTTACCCCAGCACTAGTAGCAAAGTTCAATAAGACAGAAAATAACAAATGCTGGCAAGGATGTGGAGATATTGAGACTCTCATACACTGCTGATGGGACTGTCAAATGATACAACCATTGTGGAAAGCAGTATGGTGATTCCTTAAAAAGTTGGATTAGAAATACCATTTGACCTAGCCATTGCTTTAGGATATATGTTACTAAGTATATATCCTAAAGAAGTGAGAGCCAGGACAAGAACAGATATATGCACACCTATATACATTGCAGCACTATTCACAATAGTAAAAAGGTGGAAACAACTTAAGTGCCCATCAAGAGGAGAATGGATAACCAAACTATGGTACATACACACCATGGAATACTATGCAACCCTAAAGAATAACATAGAATTTGCAAAATGCTGTGGATGAACATGGTCCTCTGTGTGGATGAACTTGGAGGACATTATGCTGAGTGAAATAAGTCAGTCACAGAAAGACAAATATTCTATTAGTCTGTTACTGTAAAAAGGCAAGGAGAGATTCTGTATGGAAGGAAATTTTCTTTGTTGGTTGCCAGGGGTGGGAGGGGAGGGGAAGGAAAACTGCTAGATAGGTAAAGACAAGTATTTATTTGGGTGAAGAGAAGGGCAAGGTAACAAATGTGAGTGATCAACACGGTGGCATTGAAGAAGAGGAAGACATAGAGAGGTGCATGGGAGGTATAGACAACAAAGATGAACCCTTTTGGACATACAGTACTACACTGTCAGTGATGGCAAACACTGATCTATAGGTGGCTAGATGGGTATGTCTATTAGGTATGTCTATGCAGGAGGGGGGAGCTCTGGTAGCATAGTGGCTAAGACACTTGCCTGCTAACCAGACGGCTGGCGGTTCAA
>NW_006921639.1:3156238-3185137 GCF_000298275.1 Orycteropus afer afer | reverse complement strand
GGACAAATGCAAGCAAAGTAATCACCGGGAAAAAGAAAGCAAAAAGGCAAAAAAAAAAAAAAAAACAAGGGGTGTGGACAAGGTTTGCTTGTCTAATAGAGCCTGGTGGAACCACTGAGACTATGGTCCCTAGCTGCCCTTCAGCTCTGGAATTGAACTCATTCCTGTGGCTTCCAGCCAAACAAAAGACAGGCATATGAACCAAACATTTACATTAGGTAGATACACTCTAAGGAGAGATCAATCATGGGAGAATAGAAAGGCTGTGTATACACAAGGAGACAGCTCGGGAGGAGGAAGTGAGAAGAGAGCTGTTGCATTGCAGGATATTATAGTCAATGTCACGAGAGAAAGTGTATGTGAACTGCAGTATGGAAGATGAATTTGCTCTGTAAACTATCACCCAAATCACAATAAAATTTAAAAAAAAAAAAGTAGACAATCAATGTTATTAAAACATCCTGCTAAAAGATCCATCCATCTATGGTCAGCAGATCTTTGACAAAGAATCAAAATCCAATAAATGGATAAGAGATAGTCTATTTAACAAACAGTGCTGGAAAATTTAGATATCCATTTGTGGAAAAATGAAACAAGATCCATACTGCACACCCAACACCAAAACTAACTCCAGATGAATCAGACTTAAATGTAATGTCTAAAAATATAGAGTTCATGAAAGGAAAAATAGGGGAAAACTTAGGGGACCTAATATATATCAAACATAAGTAAAAATGAATGCAGGAGCCCTGGTAGCATAATGTCTAAGGCACTTGACTGCTAAGCAGAAGGCTGGTGGTTCAAACCCACCAGCCACTCCTCAGAAGGAAGATTGGGCAATCTACTTCCATAGTGATACCACCTCAGAAACCCAAGGAGGGTTGTTATGAGTTGGGTCCAACTCTATGACACATAAAAACAACAAGTAAAAATGAACAAATAGCAGACGATAAACTAAATGACTGGGACCTTCTAATAATTAAACTTTTAGGCACATCAAAAGACTTCTCCTACTCGGAAGGAAGGTTGAGCAATCTACTTCCATAGTGATACTGCCTCAGAAACCCAAGGAGAGGTCACTAAGAGTCGGGTCTGACTTGATGGCACATAACAACAAAAAAGAATGAAAAGAGAACCTACAGATTGGGGGAAAAAAAAATATTGCTGAACATTTGTCACATATCTGGCAAGGGACTTATCTCTAAAATGTATAGAAAACTCCAACACTTCAACATTCTAAAGACAAACAATCCAGTTACAAAATGGGTAGAAGGTATGAATAGACAATTCACTGAAGAAGGTATTCAAGCAGTCAATAAACACATGAAGAAAAATGTTCACAATCATTAGCCATTAGGGAGATGTAAATCAAAACAATAATGAGATATCATCTCACCCCAGTACTAACAGCAAAGTTTAGCAAGACAGGAAAGAAATACTGGTGAAGATGTGGAGAGATTGAGACTCTCATGCACTGATGGTGGGACTGTAAAATGATACAACCACTGTGGAAAGTGATATAGTGATTCCTTTAAAAGTTGGAAATAGAAATATCACTAGATCCAGCAATCCTGTTACTAGGTATATATCACTAAAAAGTGAAAGCCAGGACACAAATAGATATATGCACACCCATGTTCATCACAGCACTATTCACAATAACAAAGAGATGGAAACAACCTAAGTGCCCATCAAAAGATGAATGGATAACCAAACTAGTACACACAAAATGGAATATGATACAACACTAAAGAATAATGTAGAATCCAGGAAGCACCTCATAACTTGGATGAACATGGAGGACATTATGCTGAGTGAAATAAATCAATCACAGAAGGATAAGTATTGTATGAGTCCAGTATTGTAAAAAATCAAGGAAAGGTTACATATGGAAGGAAATTTTCTTTGTTGGTTACCAGGGATGGGAGGGGAGATGAGAGAAAACTACTAGACAGGTAAGAGACAAGTATTGATTTGGGTCGAGGGAAAGGCAATATACAAAAAGCGAGTGACCAGCACAATAACATTAAGGAAAAGGAAGACACAGAGAGGTGCACAAGAAGTACAGGCAGCAAAAGTAAACACTTTTAGATACACAATATTGAATTATCAATAATAACAAACATTTATCTATGGCTGGATATGTGGTAAACAGGCTAAATGATCAGGTATGTCTAAGTAAAAGAGAATATACCCATAAATAAATATAATTTTGGCAGACAATATTTCTACATATGTATTTATACATGCTATCAGAATGTGCATATATATAATAGAGCTCACAGGGGGCAGAGTTACGATAACTCCTTACCCACAGCTAAATACCTTGAGGGAGTGAGTCAAAGAATATGAGATGGGATAGATTACTGTGGCCATCTTTGAAAATTACAATGTGCCACATTGTTGTTGTTGTTGTTATTTTCCACCGAGTCGGCCCCGACTCATAGCGACCCCTCCTTGGGTTTCCGAGGCAGTATCACTACGGAAGTAGGATTGCCCAACCTTCCTTCTGAGGAGTGGCTGGTGGGTTTGAACCGCCAGCCTTCTGGTTAGCAGTCAAGTGCCTTAGGCACTATGCTACCAGAGCTCCTTCAATGTGCCACATATGGTTAATTATTTATCCTATGTTTTGAAGGCTGGCAGTTCAAACCCACCAGCCACTCTGCAGAAGGAGGGTTGGGCAATCTACTTCCATAGTAATACCTCCTGGAAACCCAAGGAGGGGTCTCTATGAGTTGGATCCAACTCAACGACACATAACAACAACAATAACATATTTTCTGCAATTGTTCTTAACATGTTTTTTGTTGTTGTTGTTGTCAAGTTGATTCTGACTCATGGATACCCAATGTGTTACAGAGTAGAACTGCTCCATAGGGTATGGAAAAAAAAAAGAGAATGTTGACACATTGTAATAAATGCTGTCATTGAATAATTTGTGTGGAAATCGTGAAATGGGAACCTAGCTTGCTATGTAAATTTCCATGAAAAACTGAATAAAATACTATTTTTTAAAAAAAAAATTACATGTAAGGCTCACATTATATTTTCATTAGATAGCCCTGAGCTAGAAGAATATTTTTAATCAATTAAAATCAAATGATATTAATAATTACCAAGCAAAGTCAGTTTCATTTCTAGAAAAGCTGTTAAATAAATGTATTTTTCTCTATGAAAAAAAAAAAAAACTCACTGCTGTCGAGTAGATCCGGACTCATAGTGACCCCTGGGTTTGCAAGGTGGTATCTCAACGGAAGTAGATTCCCCAATCTTCCTTCTGAGGAGTGTCTGGTGAGTTTGAACTGCCACCCTTCTGGTTAGCAGTCAAATGCTTTAGGCATGATGCCACCAGAGCTCCCTTAACCTAAGCAGAGTGGACACTCCCTAACTGGTGTCATCACCATACCTGATGCATTCACTGAGCCACCTATTGAATGTGTTGTATTTCAATGTATATTTCATGGTCTCTACAGAGACGGTATTGAGAATAAACACCTGGCCTGTTCACACGGGCATCCAGAACCCATGTGCTCAGTGGGCAAAAAGTATTAATGCAGGTAGATTGAGTTCCTCAATCAATCAGCAATGAATATCTCAAGTACTAAGAAGGTGGTGACTCTGACCCCAGGTAGTTATTTTAGGGCCATCTATCCCCATCATAAGGAGCTCTGGTGGCACAGTGCCTAAGGCATTTGACTGCTAACTAGAAGGTTGGCAATTCAAACCCACCAGCCACTCCATGGAAGGAAGACTGGGCAATCTACTACCATAAAGATTTTACCACCTCAGAAACGCAGTGGGAGTCGCTGTGGGTTGGAATCGACTCGATGGCAGTGGGTTTGGTTTTTGTTTATCCCTATCATGCAAGCAAATGTTACATAGTTAGTCATACAAGAGGACGTACTGGGTAGGGATAGAGATCAGAGAGAGGCCTTCTCTATTACTTGGGCTTATAATCTTCTTCTTTGTTAAATAAAAGTTTCCTTTAAGTCACATCCAAGGCAAACTTTCTCATTGTGTGAAGCTGAGGTTGGGCATCTGGAAAAATCTGTGAGAGAGAGATTTTAAATCTATGATCTCCCCACATGTTACAACAGAATTAGACCCTAGTGAGCATTGACAGGAGCAAAATGTTTATTTGTTTGTTTGTTTGTTTGTTTTTCTTCACAAAGATTCAGGAAAAGACCTGTGTGGCCCTATTGGGGCCAACACTGACTGCCATCAGTTGATTAGAGACCCAAGAAAGACCTACCAGAAGCTTCGTCATGGAACTTGAAGCCTTCACGTTGAGGGTAAGTGATGCTGTCAAACACCTTCAGCTCTGACTTTCCACAGGTTGTCAGCCACATCACCAGCCTGAAGAGCTCCTCTAGGTGGGGGTCCACTTCACTCTGGGACAGCCCATCATACCTGTGGGGACAAAAAGTTCAGCTCCCTGGAATTCTAGGATGAAGCAGTCAACTTTGCAATAGTGCTCCTCACAGGACAGAGACGATGTAGGTTGGGGACCCTGGGAAAGACCCCAAAGGGCACATCTCAGAGACAACTCAGTATTAAAAAGCAAAGGGGGTGCCTTGGATGAGTGCTGTTCTGTTTTCCAATATCAGTCTTAGATCTAAATACCTGAAATCAGAATGCAGAAGAGCCTATGGTAGATGCAGCATCTATGTATGGAAGGCTACTACAGGGCTAGATACCCAAAAGACCCATACTCAGGGTATCTCCAAATTGAAAGAGGTGACACTTTTATAAAGCAACAAAGTAGGCATCATGGAGGAAAATGGGACCTTATCAGACTTCCTTATACTTTTTTTCTGATTGAGTATTTTTATTTTCGACTACTTATGGGTAAATGGGGTACCTTGCTCTTCTCATTGAGGAGACCTCTAAAGATTGATTTTACCCATGGCATTGCAAGAGTCATAATGCTTCCAGTGTGACTTCAGCTAAAGCAGAGGAAGAAAAACAAAACAGTGGGCTGGAAGGGGCCTTTCCCAACACTCTTTGGAACAAAATAATTTCTAGGGTAAATGAATCACCCATTTAACCAAAGAAATGCCAATAACTGCTAAAGCACAGGTCACAATAGGCAAGAAATGATGGCCCAGACAAATGTGAAATGTGCAATAGGATAGTCACAAGTCTTCTGTACAATAAGTACAGGGTGCTTGTGTCTGACTCTGATTCTCTCTTCCCCTCCCCCCACTTTCTCTCTCTCTCTCCTCTGTCAGGATTGCCAGTGCTGACTAAAACAGCAACACTGTGACAAAATAGAACCCTAGCTATTATGTCCTGCAGATATTGGAAGACATCAACCCAAGATTCCAAAGGTAATAAGAAGCCCTAGATGGACATGCCTACAGGTTTATAGCACGTGGATACCCACACATGTTCTGAGTCAATAGAGATGCATTGAGGCCCCTGAGAGATGAGATATAATAAAATGAAAGGCCAGTGAAAATGGAACTAGTGTGAGGACAAAGGAGACAAGGAGATTGATAGATGGTCATCCTATAAGATGAGAAAGCTGCTGTAGGAATCAAAAGCACCATCTACCTGGGCCTGGGACCCAGCTGCTCATCTATTCAGGCACTGAAAGGAAATATCTAAAGAATCATGCAGAGTCATGAATCAGCTGGAGTCTGTGAAGGTCCAAACTCCATGAGATCTAGTTATATACTCAACCTTATCTCCTCCACTGTGGCTCAAGGCCATTAATTACCTTTTAATGCTAACTGGCCAAGATGCTAGAAATAACCAAATATGCCCTGATCACCCTACCCTGAATATGCCTGCCCCAATCTCCCTGCCCTAAATATGTCTTTGAACAGCTATAAAAGTAGATTCCAAGCCAAGATTTCTAAACATAATACATAGGAGGAAGGGGTAAGAAATGAGAGCACCCTATGAAAAGTTGGAAGCTAACTCCTAACTAATGATACTGTGATAGTTGGAGCTGTGTGTCAATTTGGCTGGACCACAATTCTGTGTGCTTTAAGCTGTTGTGAGGTGGTTATTCCCATGAAGGGATCAGATGATAATGTTTTGAGCAGGCAATCTGTTGAAAGGGAGTTTTCCTAGGGTTGTGGCCTGCTTCCAGTATATCTATGGACATTCAGGGAAAAGAGACATTCTTCTGTGGATCAGGATTCTGTTGTGCTGCCTGCAACTGTCCATGAGTGAACAATCCACCATTCAGCCTGGAAATCTTGGATTCGTCATTCGTTGGAGTCAACAGCTGGTGTACTGTATGCCAGCCTTGAGCTCCTCAGCCCCTGAAGCTGCAAGAGTTGGGAAAAGCCTCCAGCTTGACATTTGATCCAGGAACTTTGGACTTGCCAGCTTCTATAAGTGTATGAGCCATTTTCCTAAGATAAATTTCTCTATATATATACATATATATAAGCTTTACTGGTGTTGTTTCTCTAAAGAACCCAGTCTAACACAGATACCTTTTGGAAACCACAACAGTAGCCCTTATGTATCCATTGGAACTTTATTCCTAGCATCCCTTTGAAGGAAGCACCTCTGGGTATTATCATTATTTCACATCCTTTTAGAGGGGTCTATTGGCTGTGGGACTTCAGATCCTCATCCATGTTGCCTTATCTAGACTCTGAATATCTCTGTTTTGAAATAAGTGAGGTGTAGCTGTGAGCTTCATCCCCATAGAGAAGAGTTTCTTATAGTCACAGAGCAAAGACCAAGGGAGCACACTTGGCCAGGCCCTTAAGAAGCTTCCCTAAGATCAGTGGAAGAATTTAGGCCATCAAGGAGTTTCTTTGCTTTCCATCCCTTGTCTCTACTTAATCCTAGGATCCAAACTGAAGATGGCATGGTAAGTCGGGGTAGAGGTAGTAACTCACTGAATTCAGACTTAGCAAAAGTTTCTCATTCATTTGGATTTCCCAAATCTAAATGCCAAGGCTCAGGATTTGAGAGTGAGTAATTTATTTGGGACTTGATCTCAGAAAACACCAGGAGAGGAAAGGCCATGTGAGATAGGGAATGGAAGGAAGACAAGAAGGGAGCTTTACCAAGCAAATACACATGGAGCAACTGAAGCATAATTTCTGGGGAGCTCCAAGAGACAATGTAGAGCTATCTCACTTAAGGAGCAAATTTATGGGGTTCTTATCCATCATCTCCTGCCAGTCATTTGTAGAGGGATGTTCTTGGGAGTTATTAATTCCCTTGACCCTACAACCTTCACCAAGCACTCAGAACAGGTTATAGTAATGCCACACAGAGATACATGTTCTGACAGCTCGAAGTCAAGTTAATCAGCATGGAGTTGGGACATGCCAAGGGGATCTGTGTAGGACACCAACTGGTTTTGATAAAACTACCATCACAAGTAAAGTGGTCTTCAAACTTGGCTGCACTTTGAATTTGTTAGTTGCCATCAAGTCAGCCCTGACTCATAGTAACCCTAAGGACAATAGAAAGAAATGCTGTCCAGTTCTGCATCATCTCCATGATCAGCTACAGATCAGACCATACTGCTCCATAGGGTTTTCAATAGCTCATTTCTGGAAGAAGATCACTAGGCATTTCTTCCTAGTTCATCTTAATCTGGAGTTTCCACCAAAATTTTGTTCATCGTCATAGCAACAGGCAAGATCCACTGACAAATAGGTGGTGGCTGTACATGAGATGCATTGTCCAGGAATTGAACCCAGGTCTCCCACATCAGAGATGAGACTTCAACCATTGAATCATCATCAATGTCTCATATTGAATTCCTTATTCAATTAGAGGTATCCCTGGCCATGACCTATGGAGATGTATATTTCAGAAGACATGTTGAGAGGCATTGCTATCTGTCTTCTTTCAAAGTACCTCCATGACTGACAAAGCACCTCCATAGCAGTTCTGTTATCTTCCCCACCAAGCACAGTCACTTACCGAAGCAGCACTTTAAGCAGCAGAGGGTAGCCCTCCCCATTCTCGAACTCCAGGAGCAAAGCGGAAGAGATGGGGTAAGAATCCTTCACGAAGCCCAAGATGAGGCCCACAGACTCGCTCAGCTCTGGAGCCAGGTTCGTGTCTGCAAGCCTGGAGAGGTTCTGTAGGGAAATCTTAACACAATCCATGGCTGCCAGAGGGAAAAACAGAGCTCATTCAGCTCAGAGGTAATAGCACTCCCCTCCAAATTTCAAACCAAACCAGTTGCCATTGCATCAGTTCTGACCATAACAACCCCATATGTGTCAGAGTAGAACTGTGCATAATCATCCTTTGAAAACTCTATAGAGCACAGCCCTCTCCTCACTGTACTTCAAGTTGCATATCAGGAAGTGAATGAGAATAAATCCAAGCATTTTTCTGACTCTTGGATCAAAGAAGAGGATACTCCCAAGGCAAGTGTCATTCTGAGAGCCTCACTCTGCAGGCCGAGATGACAGCAGGAGAAACAGGAAAAAGGAAGACAGTGATTTAACCTTCCACTCTTAATTCCTAGCACACAGGTACAGGTCCATTAAGTAATTAGAAAGTTCACCAAGAGCTTTTGAACCTCTAAATTGTGGCCCACACCTCATGCCAGGGCTCAGGCCATCAGTTACAGGAGAGCAAGCCTGCTTAATACTTCACCTTTCACAGGAGGACTTGGGAAGGAGATAACCACGGAGCAAGTATTTGTGGACAAACAGATCACATTGGAAGGCTTGAACCCTACCTCTCCCCAATAGATGCCAATTGGTTAGCCCAAGGCATGAACTGCTGTTCTCTTAAGAGGCACCTTAAGTGGTAGAGCCAAGGAAATGTCACACTGGTAGGGAGAGAGGTAACTGAAATGAACCTTCCTCAGAATCTTCTCCTTGGAGCCAACCTACCAAGCTCCAATTCTTGCTGCATAGTGGGCCAGCAGCTGAAAAGAGGTTCCTGAGATTCTGTGAGCCTCAGCAGGCTCTGTGCTTCACAGCATTATCCAGGGTCCTGGGGATTTAGATGATAGGAAGGGAAGCCTCTGGTATTGCAATGGAATTGACTTCCTAAGTGTTTTGTCTTTGGTCAAAACCAGATAACAATGGTAGGATACTAACACCTGTATGCACACACCATGTACCAAGCACTGTCTAAACTGAAAAAAAAAAAAAAAAAAAAAAAAAACTTCATTGCCATCAAGTTGGATTCAACTCATAGCGACCCCTCTTTAGGTTTCCAAGGCAGTATTAATATGGAAATAGATTGCCCAATCTTCCTTCTGAAGAGCGGCTGGTAGGTTTGAACCATTAGCCTTCTGGTTAGCAGTCATTTAAATGCCCTAGGCCACTAGAGCTCCTAAGCACTGTCTAAGCACTTTGAATATATCAACTCATTTAATCATCATAATAATCCAGTAAGATCAGCAATATTATTACTCTGATTAGATAGATGAGAGGACAGGCAATGAAATGTCTAAGGTTGCTCAGCAAAACTGAGTCCACACCAAGAGTTTGTGTCCTTAACTCCTGCATACGCTATCCCTGAGCAGAACCTGAGGCACCTGACTCAGGCATTCCCAGGTTTGATACTTGATTTGGCAAATTATTTCACTGCTCTTAATCTCAAGTGTCTCTACTGCAAAATGGCATCAATATCTATCTCAAAGACTAATTAGTAACATACAAATGGACCCAGCACCCTGTCTGTTTCATAGTAGCCACATATTGAGTGAGTTTACCTTTGTCCTCACTCTTCCAGTGAAGCATCAATATGAACAATAAAAGCATTTTTATGAATGGAGCATGCAGTGTAGGGTCATCTACAGGACATAGTTGAGCATCAATGAGAATCCTGCTCATTCATTGCTCTTGTGTACTGATGCTGCAAGACAATCTCATGGCCTTATGGAAGTGGGCCCAGTCTTTGCCATGAGAGTTCAAAGAAAGCTCTTTCATGGTGCACAGCCTACACTTAGTCTCCTGCAGACATACCCTGTAGGTACCGGATGACACTGAGGTTCTGGGCCTTGGAGATGGCTCTCAGCACACAGAAGGTGGGCTCTTTCCAAAAGCAGCAGCTGTTCTCTTGAAGACAGGTTGTGGCAATCAGTAGAGACTGGAGTTCAGTTCCTGAGACAAGTCCTTCTAGACCCTGAGAATCACTGCAAATGTTGAGCAACATCTAGGGTATGGGTAGGAAAAAGCCAAGGAGACTCTGGTTAAGAGACTGCTTTTCTGTGATGGATCATTCTCTGCTTTTCTGAAGCAATGACGGCCATGCCTCAGCAAGAGGGGATGGTGTTGTGCATGGTAATCTCTGCCCCAGGCCAGTGTAGTGCATAGTACACAGGGTAACATGGCTTGGGGTTTGAGTCTGAACTCACAATCCCTGGACAAGTAATTGTTACATTCTCCAAATCAGAACACAGAAGTGACTGAATAGAGAGGTGTCTTTTATAAAGAAATGCAGCAAAGTGGTGTGAACAATCAAGGTATAGAGATAACAGGACATGTGTTCTATTTAAGAAGAGATGTATTCCTATGTTCCTGGTTGGCACTCAAACTCCACTTCTCCATAAGTCTTGAACATTATCCTATATACTTCTGTCATAAATTGAATTGTGTCCCCTAAAAACACACATTGAAGGCTTAATCCATGGACCTGTGAACCTGACTTTGGAAATAGGGTCTTTGAAAATGGTATCAGTTAACATGAGGTTATACCAGAGTAGGGTGAATCCTAATCCAATCTGAGTGATGTTCTTATAAAACAGGAGAAGAGACACAAAGACACACAAGAGGAAGGAAGGCCATGTGAAGATCCATCTACAAGCCCAAGAATACCCGGACCTACCAGAAGCTGAGGGACACAGGAAAGGATCCTCTCCTAGAGCCACGGCCCAACCAATACCCTAAATTAAGACTTCCAGTCTCCACAACTGTAAGGCAGTAAATTTCTGTTCTCAGAAGCCACCTAGTTACTGGTTATTTGTCACAGCAGCTCTAAGACACTAAGAAACCTCCAAACTGAGCTCTTTGCCTCCACCAATCCAGTGTCCCAGTGAATACCTGAAGGACTTCCAGCACCTCCCTCTCTCTAATCAAGATAAAATCCAGACAAGCTAGCATGACTTTCAGAGTCCTGTGTGGACTACCCCTGTTTCCTCCCGCCTCTGTCTGTTATAGCTCTCCCTTCAGTTCCTGATCTTCCAGTTTGAAAAAATATATTTTGCTTCTTCCATCAAAACCCATTAGCTGTTTCTAAGCATGGCAGTATAGTCAAAGCTGGGCAGCCAGAGAGCAAGGCTACAGACTACCCTTCCTAGCCTCCCTGGCAGGTAAGTGTGGCCAATGTGACCAAGTTCTCATTTGGTCCCTTGACTTGAATGGCCTTCTCTTTCCCTCCTCCACCCCAACCAGGCTAAGCCTTCTTCTCTGATTGGTGGTCAACCTCAAGTCTCAGATTAATGTCATGTCCTCAGGGCCAAAACAAACAAACAAAAAAATACTAAAACAAACAAACAAAAGAACACTACCATCCATTCCAACTCACAGCAACCCCATTGGGTTTCCAAGGCTGTAAATGTTTATGGAAGTAAATAAGAGACAATAGATAGCCTCATCTTCCCTCCATGGAGTAGCTGGTGGGTTCAAACCACCTACTTTTGGTTAGTAGTCCAATGCCTTAACCACAGCACCACCAGAGCACCATTGTCCTCAGGGCAGCTTCCATTTATTCTCTAATATAATCAGACATCCTTGTCATACATTCCCAACATACTTCTGATTTTTGCTTCATAGCACTTAAAAAATTGGTAACTACACATTTATTTATGTGATTATTTGTCAGTGTCTGGCTTTCCTGCCTAACTGTAGCCTCAAGGAGTGAGGGCATTGTACTCAAGGCCATGACCCCTGAGTGGGGGCTGAGTATATTTTTGTTGACTGAAATAATGAAAACCCTCTAGAACACAGAATAAACCATCACCTATGACTCACATTCATCCCTATCAGACTGAAAGGGCCATAGAGACAGAGGTCTACATCCCTTCAATGAAGGGCATAGGAAAGCCCTGGGGCAAAAGTTTGCTGATGCTTGATTGTTGTTGTTCTTTTTAGGTGTCATCTATTTGTCTCCAACTCATAGCAACCCTATGCACAACAGAATAAAACACTGTCCAGTCCTGTGCCAGCCTCATGGTCCTTCCTATACTTGAACCCATATTTGCAGTCACTGTGTCAATCCATCTTGTTGAGGGCTTTCCCCTTTATTGTTGACCCTCCACTTTACCAAGCATGACATCCTTCTCCAGGGAATGGTCCCTTCTAACAACATGACCAAAGCAGGTGAGACAAAGTCTGGCCATTCTTGCTTCCAAGGAGCATTCCAGCTGCACTTCTTCCGAGTAGATTTGTTAGTTCTTTTAGCAGTCTATGGTACTTTCAGTATTCTTTGTCAACACCACAGCTCAAAAGCATCAACTCTTCTTTGGTATTCCTTACTCATTATCCAGCTCTCACATGCATATGAGGTGATTGAAAATGCCATGGCTTGGGTTAGGCACACCTTAGTCTTCAAGGAGACATCTTTGCTCTTCAGCACTTAGAAGAGATCTTTTGCAGAAGATTTGCCTAATGCAATACATATTTTGATGCCTTGACTGCTGCTTCCATTGGTGTTGATTGTAGAACCAAATAATATGAAGTCTTTGACAACTTCAGTCTTTTCTCCATTTATTGTGATGCTGCTTATAGGTCCAGTTGTGAAGAGTTTTGTTTTCTTTATATTGAGGTGTAATCCATACTACAGACTATAGCTTTCAGTTCATCAGTAAGTGCTTCAAGTCATCCTCACTTTCAGCAAGTAAAGTTGTATCAATCATAGGTTGTTAATGAGTCTTCCTCCAATCCTGATGCCATGTTCTTCTTCATGTAGTCCAGCTTCTAGGATTATTTGTTCAGCATAGAGATTGAATAAGTATTGTCAAAGAACACAACCCTGACACACTTCCGTCCTGATTTTAAACCATGCAGTATCTGTTCAAACAACAGCCTCCTTGTCTATGTACAGGTTCCTCATGAGCACAATGAAGTGTTCTGGAATTCCCATTTTCTTCAATGTTATCCATAATTTGTTATGATCCACACAATCGAATGCTTTTGCATAGTCAATAAAATGCAAGTAAACATCTTTCTGATATTCTTTGCTTTCAGCCAAGATTTATCTGATATCAACAATGATATCTCTTGTTCTATGTCCTCTTCTGAATCTAGCTTGCATTTCTGGGAGTTCTCTGTCAATATACTGCTACTACAGAGTAACCCACTGTTATAGAATGAATTATTTTTCCCCAAAATATATGCTAGAATCTTAACCCCTTTTCCTGTGGATGGAATCTAATGTAATGTAATCACCTTCCATGATGCAATACAATGTAAAAAAAATCATCTTGTACAATGCAATCTAATGTTATGTAATCAATCTGTTTAGGTCATACCTAATCACTCCTGAGCTATATTGAGAGCAGCAGAGACACAGGAACACAGACATACATATCAGAAAAGACAGATGCCACTTGAGGATTACCTACAAGCCAAGGAGCCAAAGAATGCCCAGAGCTGCCCACAAGGAAAATAAACACAGCCAATTATTTGGACTAGCCTCCAGAACTGTGAGAAAATAAATTCTTGTTCTTTAGAGCTACTTTCTTGTAGTATTTTTATTACAGCAGCACTAAGAAACAAAGATACCCAAACTAAGTGATGTCCTAAAGAACAAACATGATATACTCCAATTATGATGATTCTGGTTTGAGAATTTGTCCAAAATGAATGTAAAGTGAAAAAATCTGTACAACAGATACATGTCATATTTATGATCAGATGTCTCTAGTTGTGAGATATTGCCCTAAACTTGTCCCTACAGAAGACAGTGAGACATACAGTGTTCCTTGCCCTCCACTCACCTCAAAGTCAGAGAGTAGAAGGGGCCCAGAAATCACAGTAGTCCAGAAGCTAAGAAAGCAGAAATTATCCAGCAAGGAGGCAGGGGAAGTTGGTAAGAAGCTGTTAAAAGCCACTTCTGATTGATTGGGTAGGCAAGAAAAAAAAATAATGACTAGAGGAAGTTGCATTTGATGCTTAGTGGCCTGCAATGTCATGTCATCTGAGAAGAATGGGAGGTGGCATCACCAGGTACTTAAAGCATCTGTGACTGAAAATGGAGCCAGATCTCCAAGATCCATCCTGGCTTCTTTACCCACTCCCTCTGTGACCTTGGATTTGATGTTTACTCCTCTTCCATTTATAGAATCAGAATAACAATACTATATACATTCTGGACTCAAAGGGAGTGTTGATGGAGGTCATGTATAGGAGGCATATGACCCTATGTTGTATATGCAGCAAGTACATAGGAAAATGTTGGCTGTTGTTTTTTTCAAGTGTGACTTTAGCATGCTTGTGATCAAAGGAGAAAGGTTCAGAGACATGACATTCCAGATCCCAAGGAGAGTAGATAGAAAATAGGCGTGCAGACCAGAGGAGAAGAAGTTGGGTGAGATGGGTAGAGCAAGACAGCCAAGTAGAGGAGACAGATGTTGGAAGGAAAAGGAACACATCTTTTTAGAAGAGAACAAAAGAGAGGGTATTGATACAGTGATACAATGAGATGGGGAGACAAGAAAAAATCCATGTCTAACCACACAGTGTTCCCAGGCATTTGCAGAGAGTGGGGGAAAGAGGGTGAGCCAAGCACTACAGCAGAATAGAGGAGCTTCAGAACAGGGGTTGGGAAAGATACATCAGAGTTCCTCGGCAGCCAGAAAAGCCAAGGAAAAAAAAACATATCAGAAAAGCATTCAGGAGTCAGCAAGGGCTTGGCCAGGTAGAGGTAGAGGTAGAGACTCCTTCCTCTCACTCACCTGCACAAACATCCTCTGAACCTGAAAGTTGCTCTCCAGAAGCTCATCTTTTTCCAGAGGGAAGATAAAGAAGAGGTAAAGGCACTGTAGAAGGAGGGCTGGGAGACCAGATTCGGCAACTCGGCCCAATGTCTCCTGGAAGGGAAGAAGGGACATGACCTGAGGACAGAGCACAACATACAGCTATAGGCTGAGATGGGCTGTTCCGGACTCTGTTTTAGCCAGAAAGGTTGGGTCAGTTCCTTCCCCTCTCTGTGCTTCAAGTGTAAAACAGAGACAATGTTAGTGCCCCACTTGGGTTGGTTGTGAAGAATAGATTTAGGTAAAATGTCTGCTATGTGTTCAGTAAATGTTAAGCTATGTTATAAAATAGCCCATGGATGGAAGGAAGGAAGAAAAGGAGAGAGAAAGAGGTAGGAAGGGAGAGTAGAAAACAACGGCTTTCTAGCAATTCACATGACTGACTTTTGGTGGATTGGCTCCTGATTAGGGAACCAGAACCTCAGTCATGAGGGTATGATATTGATTGCAAGTTCATGAACAACTGGATTAAGGGCCTGATCAGGGCCCTCCAAATTTCTTCATACATATCTAAGACTTCATCAAGACTAAAATGGTCCAATAAGGAAAGGTGTTATTCCAAACAACCACACATCAACTCAGCAGGGCCAGAAGCCATAAGACAGAGGCTGAGAAGATATGAATTTGGTAGAGATGGAGATGCAACTGGTACGAACTTTCTTTCAGCCTTTCTTGCACAGGTTCTGCCTGCAGCTGCAAATTCTGTGTGTGTGCACATGTGAGCACAGGTGGGATTTCCCCATGTCACACTCTCCACTCAGTAATGCATAATCAGTCCAATATCATTTTCCCCACAGATTTACTAGCCTAACAGACATGGTAAGGGAATGATAGAAAGAAAAAGGAAGAATGCATAGTTCACAAAAGAATTATGAACATAATGCAGGTAGCTTGTGCTAACCTTTTCTACCTAAAAGCTTTCACTGCATGGTAATACACTCCCTTTATTTGACATCTGACTCTAACATGACACCCACTCCTTCAGGTTGGCTGTTTCCCTGTCCTCCAGATGCTATTCTGGTTCCACTGACAGCCAAGCGTTTTTTCCTCTTACTGCTTTGGGAAAACAAGCCCCCAGATTTATCTTCAGCACTCAGACTGAAGACAATACTTTCCCTAGGCAGAAGGGATTTGTTCTGTGTTTTAAGTCATTGTGCCTGACAGGTGTCCTGGCAACTATGTCAAGGAGAAGTCAGATTATCCATTGGTTAACTTCAGGTATCAGCCTCCAGCCCACCACCTGTAGTAAATAGTCAAAAAAATCACCCACTATTAATCTTTATAATAAGAAAATTATTATCCCCATTACTGTTCATTATTGTGCTCAACCCTAAAATAAGTAACACAACTGAGTTGCAGAGAGGTGAAACAACTGAAAAGGCAAAAATTGAACCTGAATTTCAGACTCTGAACTTTATGCTCTCTATGGGAAGGCAACTAGGAAAGGAGAGACAATCATTTTCACAAATGTAGAGAAAATCTCAAGCCGTGCAATCGTTAGGACATTCCCCTGCACAGTGATGAGGAAGGTCCAAGACAGAGGCTACTGGGGACTTACACTTACCGAGTCCGTCCCTGTGAGTACATACACTGACTTCAGGAGCAGGTAGCCACCCTGGTCTTCATCCCCCTTCCATCGTAGCAATTGTCCAGCCATTACCCGTGCTTGCTCTGACAAGAGTGCAGGAAGGAAAGAAAGTGTGACTATCAGCAAATACAGTGGGATCTGCCACCCAGCTACCTATCCACCCATGGGCTCCTCTGCCCTTGAGATGTGTCTTGGCATATTTAGAGGACCCCTGCCTCCTGCCCACCAACCCCCAACCCACCTGAACTTAGAGTAAACATTTCACATTCTGCTAGTTTAATCTCCTCAGAGGAAAGGTTTTATCATGCCATTCTTCCTGTTCAACAACAATCAGTAGCTCCCTATTGACAAATGAATGGGAAAAGGACTCTGCATAATCCATAAGTTTCTCCTCCTGCCCTCTTTATGCATCACACAGCCCTTCACATACCATAATTCCTAAAATCTGTATCATGCTATCTCCCTATACTGAGCTATACTCAGGTAACCCCCCTAATGCTAGCACTCCTTCCCTGTGGAAGACTGTGGTCCTAGTTGTGTGTGTGTGTGTATGTGTATGTATATAAGGAGGCAGGATATATAAAAGTGGAGTCTTTCCCTCCCAGAAGTAGCTGAACCCTCTTCCTTCCTTTGCAAGTCTTTTCCTTATTTCCCAACAGAGGAACTGATCTACTCAGTGGTGGAATCAGTTCATTATGCAGTTTGGAAAGCATTTCTCTATGAAACTCCATGAGAAAGTGGAGACAGGCTTACCCAGAGGCCTGGGAGGGACTTCAGATCTGATCAGTCCACTTGTTTGGCCTCTAGAAAGCGTTTTCTAACACCTATGTTGTCTTACCTGCAGGCTTTCCAGCAAGAGCCTTCTGTATCTCATAGGCAAGCTGGTTGGACACATCCTCTGCCAGCACTTGGATACTGGGGAAACAGATAATCCCCACAGAGTGCTCCCAGGCCTGAAGGAAAGCAAACAGAGAGTCCATCAAAATTTTGCCCAAAGATGTCAATGCCACAAAGCACCAGAATCACCTTGCCTACATCCTTGTCAGTCCAAATCAATTTTTCACCTCCCTTTTTTCAGGTGCATCAAAAAGGACATGAATCTATCCACACTCACAGTTTCAGCTATACTACAATACCAATCCTCTAAAGTATTTAACTTCTTGTTGAGCTCCAGACTTGCACATACAATTAACCCCTGAATAGTTCTACCTGAACACAACTAAATTGTAAAACACACATAAGCCAATCCAGAAGATGGTGAAATAGGCAGACAAACTACACTGACCCTCTTCAACAAAGAAAAGAGAAACCAATTGACACAGATACAAAAGATAATCCTGGATCCCTGACTTTTGAAAGGAAGGATACAGAAATGGATTAAATACCAACTAGTAGAAGAACCTAAAAGAAATCAGTGAATAAGGAGACAAATGGAGTCACACACTGTCAGCTATTCAGATGGCATTAACAGTTTGGATATTTCCAAGTGGTGTTAGGACTGGAGAATTAACCAAAAAATGGGCCTGCTTACCAAGGGCTGCAAGGACAACTGTACTCATGGTTGATGATTAAAAAAGGAAACAGCAAAGAAGTAGACAAACTGAACTCTGGATTTTAAGCTGCCCAGTGGGTGAAATCATTTTGGATATTTACAAATGGTGTGGTCATTTTGGATAGCTAAAGTGGCAGTGTTCGCATTCACATCCCAAAGACCTAAAAATAAATTCTACTTGCTGAGGACAGCATGGACATACTGGAGGCTGACGAATAGAAAGAAGACAGGTAGTGAGTGTCTAAGTGCTGCCAAATATTGAATAGAGGAGCATAGTACCCTGCTTACTCAGGTATATCAAAATAAAACAAAAATCTTCAGTGAATCTCTCCAACATACAATCACCAATTAAATATAAATACAAAGACATCATAATGTCTGAGACAAGAGATAATCATAGTGCACCACAAAAAAAGCAAGATAAAGAGGAGAAACAAGGAACCAGAACACAGACCCAGAAAACATCCCTGAGGAAGAAGCAGCATTGGAAATCCTTGATAAGGAATTCAAAAGAATTATATTTAGGTACCATCAACAGATTGAGAGACAAATCAAGGAAAACACAGACAAAACCCTAGAACAATTTTGGAAGACAATACAAGAACACAATGACAAAATACATGAAAAATGAGAGATGACACAAAATCTACAGATAGAAATCCAGATGATTAATACTAAATTTTCAGAAATAGATAACACATTTAACTGACAAAAAGAACAGTATCAAATTAATGGAAGACAAAACTAGTGAGATTGAAGACAAATACCTCAATATTACTTTGGTAAAGGATCAATCTGCAAAAAGATCAAAACAAAATGAATAGACTAAAATTCATGTGGGATACCATCAAGAGGAATAACCTATGTACAATCAGATTTCCAGAACAGAAAGAGACAAATAAAACCATAGAGAAAATTGTCAAATATTTCTTGGAAGAGAATTTCCCTAATACTATGAAAGACAAGAATATATCCATTCAAAAAGTTAAATGAACCACAAACAGGATAAATCTCAAAAGAAAATCACCAAGTCATATCATCATTAAACTCACCAAAACCGAAGACAAAGAGAGAATCCTGAAAGCAGCACAGGAAAAACAAAAAGAGTAAGCAATAAGACTAAGATAGGATTTCTTGGCAGAAACCATGCAGGTGAGAAGGCAATGGGATGGTATATATTAAACCCTGAAAGAAAAAAATAAAAAATTTCCAACCAAGAATTATATATCCAGCAAAACAATCCCTCAAACATGATGGTGAAATTAGAACATTTCCAGATAAGCAGAAATTAAGGGAATTTGTTAAAACGAGACTAACCTTACAAGAGATGATAAAGGGAGTCCTTTGGACAGTGAACCAACAACAGCAAACAACAACCAACCATTAACACACATGATGACATAACCCAGAAACTAATCCAGTTATGGAAGTATCAAAACTAAAATAAGCTTACAAGACTGTAAGCACAGAACTAGAGACATCAACTGGCAAATGAGGACAAATACAAACCAAAAAGAGGGGAAAAATATTGTAGTAACAGAATTTTTACATGTTGAGGAAGTCAAGACAATTGCAAGATAGAAAAGACTGTTCTAAACTTGGGAAGATAATTATATATCACAGGGTAACCTAAAAGAAAAATAATAAACCTTCACATCAAATAAAAAAGAGGACAAGCACAAATATTTAGCAAATACTAAAACAATAGCAATGAAGGAGTTGATAATATGATTCATTAAAAAAGAAAAAAAATCTCAGCACAGAAAATTATATGGAACAAAGAAATCAGCAAAACCATGAAAATAAAAAAAAAATAACAAAATGACAGCAACAAATTCATACTTGTTAATAACTACACTGAATGTAACTAGAGTAAATGCACCACTCAAGATGGAGAGTTGCAGACTGGATAGGAAAACATAAACCATCAATATAATGTCTACAAGACACACACCTTAGAGACAAAGACAAAAATAGACTAAAAATCAAAGATAGGAAAAAGATATATCAAGCAAATGGCAATCAAAAAGAGCAGGAGTGGCAATATTAATTTCTGATAAAATCAACAAAATCACCATAAAAGACAAGGAAGGACATTGTATAATGATTAAATGATCAATTGAACAGGAAGATATAACCATAATAAATATCAATGGACCCAGTGAAAGAGACTCAAAATACATAAATCTGACTTTAACAGAATTGAAAAGACAAATAGATGATGCCACAGTTGTAGTAGGAGATTTTAATACACCACTTTCAATGAAAGATAGAACAACTGGAAAGAAACTCAACAGACTCAGAAGAGCTAAACAATACAATCCACCAACTTGAACTTATAGACATCTGCAGAATACTTCACCCAACAACAGCTCAATAAATATTCATTTCCAGTCCACATGGAACATTCTCCATGATAAAACATATGTTAGGCCATAAAGCAAGCCTTAATAAATTTAAAAACATTGAAATAATGCAAAACATCTTCTCAGATCACAATGCTACGAAATTAGAAATCAACAATAGGAAGATCAACAGAAAAAGACTAAACACATGAAAGCTGAACAACACCCTCCTTAAGAATTACTGAGTAATAGAAGAAATAAAAAATTAAAGTAAAAAATTCCTTGAATCAAACAAGAATGAAAACACCACATACCAAAATCTTTGAGACACAGCACAAAGCAGTGATCAGAAGCCAATTTATAGCAATAAATGCACACATCAAAAAAGAAGAAAGAGCCAAAATCAACACTTTTAACCAACATCCCCCAAAATTAGAACAAGTACAAGAACACCAAGAAAAGCCTACAGTCACCAGAAGAAAGGAAATAATAAGGATTTGAGCAGAAATAAATGAAACAGAAAATAGAAAGACACTAGAAAAAATCAACAAAACTAGAAGTTGGTTTTTTGAAAAGATTAATAAATTTGACAAACCACTGGCAAATTGAACAAAGGAAAAGAGGGAGAGAATACAAATAACATGGATAAGAAACAAAATGGACCACATCACATCAGGACCAACTAAAATAAAAAAGATAATACTGTGAAGAACTGTACTCCAGCGAATTTGAAAATCTGGAAGAAATGAACACTTTTTTAGAAACATACTACTTGCCTAAACTAAAACAAACTGAGGTGGAAAAGTCAAAGAGATCCTTAACAAAAGAAGAACTTGAACAGACCGCTAAAAAAAATTACCAACAATAAAAGTCCTGGCCCAGATGGTTTCACCCGAGAATTCTACCAAACATTCAGAGAAGAACTGACACCAATCTTACTCAAACTATTTCAAAACACAGAAAAGGATGGAATCCTTCCAAATTCATTTGATGAAGCAAGCATATCCTTGATACTAAAACCAGGCAAAAACATCACTAAAAAGGAAAACTACAGACCAATATCCCTCATGAATACACATGCAAAAATCTTCAACAAAATCCTAGCCAATAAACTCCAACAGCATATCAAAAAAATAATTCACTATGACCAAGTGGGGTTCATACCAGGCATGCAAGGATGATTCAACAATCAACATTATCCACCACATAAATAAGACAAAAGAACCACATGATCATATCAATTGACGCAGAAAAGGCATTTGATAAAATCCAACATCCATTCCTAATGAAAACTCTCAGCAAAATAGGGATAGAAGGGACATTCCTCAACATAATAAAGGGCATATATGCAAAACCAACAGCCACATTATTCTCAATGGAGAGAGACTGAAACCACTCCCCTTGCGAACAGCAACCAGACAAGGATGCCCTCTATCACCACTTTTCAACGTTGTATTGGAAGTCCTAGCCAGGGCAATAAGGCAAGAAAGGGAAATCAAATTGATTTACCAATTGGTTTCCAAATTGGTAAGGAAGAAATCAAGCTATCCCTATTTGCTGATAATAAGATGCTAAACCTAAATATCCCAAGAGACTCAGTAAAAAATCTACTGGAACTAACTGAGATGTTCAGCATAGTGGCAGGGTACAAGATCAACATCCAAAATCAGTTGGATTCTTCTACACCAGCAAAGAGATTGGTGAAAAAGAAATAAGGAAATCAATACCATTTACAATTTTTTTTGTTGTCATGAGCCGTCACTCTGACTCATAGTGATTTTATGTACAACAAATGAAACACTGCCCTTCTGATGCCAGCCTCATTATCCCTACTATTGCTGAGCCCATCGCTGCAGCCACCATGTCTATCCATCTCATTGAGGATGGATAGACATCCCCTCTTTCATTGACCCTCTACTTTACCAAACATGAAATCCTTCTCCAGAGACTGGTCCCTTCTGACAACATGACCAAAGTATGTGAGACAAAGTCTGGCCATTCTTGCTCCCAAGGAGCATTCTGGCTGCACTTCCTCCAGGACAGATTTGTTAGCCCTTTTAGCAGAAGAATACTTTCAGCATTCTTCGCCAACACTACAACTCAAAAGCACCAACTCTTCTTTGATCTTCCTTATTCACTGTCCAGGTCTCACATGCACATGAGGCAACTGAAAATACCATGGCTTGGGTTCAGCGCATCTTAGTCTTCAAGGAGACATCTTTGATTTTTGTCACTTGAAAGAGGTCTTTTACAGAAGATTTTCCCAATGCAATATGTATTTTGATGTCTTGACTGCTGTTTCCATTGGCATTGATTGTAGAACCAAGTAATATGAAGTGTTTGACAACTTCAGTATTTTCTCCATCTATTGTGACACTGCTTATTAGTTGTGAGGATTTTTGTTTTCTTTATATTGAGGTGTAATCCATACTGTAGCCCAGCATCTTTAATCTTCATCAGTAAGTGCTCCAAGTCATCCTCACTTTCAGCAAGCAGAGTTGTGTTATCTGCATATCACAGGTTGTTAATAAGCCTTCTGACAATCCTGATGCCACATTCTTCTTCATATAGTCCAGCTTCTCAGATTATTTGCTCAGTGTACAAGTTGAATAAGTATGGTAAAAGGATACAACTCTGATGCACTCTCTTCCTGATTTTAAATGATGTAGTATCCTCTTGTTGTGTTTGAATGACAGCCTCCTGGTCTGGTCTGTACAAGTACCTCATGAATACAATTAAGTGTTCTGGAACTCCCATTCTTCTCAATGTTATCCATAATTTGTTATGAGCCACACAACTGAATGCTTTTGCATAGTCAATAAAACACAAGTAAATATCTTTCTGGTATTCTTTGCTTTGAGATAAGATCCATCTGACATTAGCTATGGTATCTATTGCTCCATGTACCCTTCTGAATCCTGCTTGCATTTCTGGAAGCTCTCTGTTAATATACTGCTGCAACCATTTTTTAATTATCTTCAGTGAGATTTTACCTGCATGCAATAGTAATGATATTGTTTGATAATTTCCACATTCTGTGGAATCACCTTTCTTTGGAATAGGTACAAATGTGGATCTCTTCTAGTCAAGTTGGCCAGGTAGCTGTCTTCCAAATCTCTTGGCATAACCAAGTGAGTGCCTCCAGCAGGGGCATCCATTTGTTGAAACATCTCAATGGGTATTCTGTTAATTCCCAGAGGCTTGTTTTTCACCAATTCCTGCAGGAGAAACAAGGGACCAGGATACAGACCCAAAACACATCCCTGAGGGAGACATAGCATAGGAACTCTCTGATAAGGAATTCAAAAGAATTATACTTAGGTACCTTCAACAAATGGAGAGACAGATCAAGGAGAACACTGACAAAATTTTGGAAAACACAGAGAAAACTGTAGAACAATTTCAAAAGACAATACAGGAACAAATGACAAAATAAATGAAAACTTAGAAATGATACAAAATCTAAACACAGAAATCCAGAAGATTAATACTAAATTTTTAGAAATAGATAAGACAGCGAATGGGCAAAGGAGTAGAACTGAATCAATGGAAGACAGAATTAATGAGATTGAAGGCAAATATCTCAATACTTCTTTAGAAAGCACTCAATCAGAAGAAAGACCTAAAGAAAGTTAAGAAAGCTTAAGGTTCTTGTGGGATACCATTGAAAGAAATAACCTATGTCTAATCAGAATTCCAGAACAGGAAGAGACAAAACCACAGCAAAAAATGTTGCAGATTTGTTGGAAGAGAATTTTCCTGGTATGATGGAAAATGAGAATATATATGTCCAAGAAATCCAACAAACCTCAAACAGGATACACCCCAAAAGAAAATCACCAAGACATATGTCATCATCACACTCACCAAAACCAAAGACAAAGAAAGAATTCTGAAAGCAGCATGGGAAAAATGAAAAGTTACCTACAAGGGGCAAACAATAAGACTAAGCTCAAATTTCTCAGCAGAAACCATGCAGGCAAGAAGACAATGGGATGGTATATATAAATCCCTGAAAGAAGAAAAATTCCATCCAAGAATTATGTACCCAGCAAAATTGTTCCTCAAACATGATAGTGAAATTAAGACATTTCCAGATAAGCAGAAATTAAGGAAATTTGTTAAAATGAGAGCAACCTTACAAAAGATGTTAAAGGGAGTCCTTTGGACAGAGAAGCAATGACAGCAAACAACAACTGACCATTAACACACATGGTGACATAACCCAGAAATCAACCCACCTATGGAAGTATCCAAAGTAAATAAGCCTACAAGATTGTAAACAAGCAACCAGAGACATCAATCGATAAAAGAGGACAACTACAAACCAAAAAGAGGGAAACAATTTTGTAGTTACAGAACATCTAAATGGTAGGGAAGTCAAGATAACTACAAGATAGAAAGGACTGTTCTAAACTTGGGAAGAAAGCTATAAATCACAGAGTAACCTCAAAGAAAAATGATAAACCTTCACATCAAAATCAAAAAGAGGACCAGCACAAATATTTAGCAAATACTAAAATAATAACAATGAAGGAAGTGATAACACGATTCATAAACAAAATTAGCTCAGCACAGAAAATTATATGGAACAAAGAAAAAAATTATATGGAACACTACAAGAAAGTACACAATGAAACATATGAAGAGATGTTCACGATCATTGGCCATCAGAGAGATGCAAATCAAAACAGCAATGAGGTACCATCTTACCCCAGCACTGATGGCAAGGTTCAATGAGACAGAAAATAAGAAATGCTGGCAGCGATGTGGAGAGATTGGGACTCTCATACACTCCTAGTGGGACTGTGAATGATACAACCACTGTGGAAAGCAGTATGGCGATTCCTTATAAGCTGGAATTGGAGATACCATTTGACCCAGCCATCCCATTACTAGGTATATATCCTAGAGAGGTGAGAGCCAGGACAGGAACAGATATGTGGACACGCATGTTTATCCCAGCATTATTTACAATAGCAAAAAGATGGAAACAACCTATGTGCCCATCAACAGAACAATGGATAACCAACTATGGTACATACATATACACAATGGAATGCTATGCAGCACTAAAGAATAATGCAGAGTCTGCAAAACACTGCATAACATGGATGAACTTAGAGGAGATTATGCTGAGTGAAATAATCACAGAAGGACAAATATACTATATTAGTTCATTGTTGTGGAGAGTCAAGGAAAGGTTTTTATATGCAGGGAAACTTTCTTTGTTGGTTTCTGAGGTGTGAGGAGTGGGGAGGGAACACTGCAAAAAAAGAATAAATGCATTGACCCACGTCAAACAAAAAAAAAAGAACAACTAAGTAGGAGGTTGTTGTTGTTGTTTGCCTTCGAGTCAGCCCTGACTCATAGTGACCCCTCCTTGGGTTTCCAAGGCAGTATCACTACGGAAGTAGGATTGCCCAACCTTCCTTCCAAGGAGTGGCTGGTGGGTTTGAACAGCCAGCCTTCTGGTTAGCAGTCAAGTGCCTTAGCCACTATGCTACCAGAGCTCCCTCCAGCCACTCCTCGGAAGGAAGGTTGGGCAATCCTACTTCCGTAGTGATACTGCCTCGGAAACCCAAGGAGGGGTCGCTATGAGTCGGGTCCGACTCGACGGCACACAACAACAACAACAACAACAAAGTAGGAGGTATCACATTCCCAGATCTCAAAACCTACTATCAAAAAACAGTGGTCAAAACAACCTGGTATTGGTACAATGACAGACACATAGACTAGTGGAATAGAATTGAGAACTCAGAAATAGATTCACTTACCTATAGTCAGCTGATATTTGACAAAGGGCCAAAATCCATTAAAAGGGGAAGAGATAGTCTGTTTCACAAATGGTGCTGACAAAACTGGACATCCATTATAGAAAAATGAAATACATACCTCACACCCTACACAAAAACTAACTCCAGGTAGATCAAAGAGTTAAATGTGAAACCTAAAACAATAAGGGAGCTCTGGTGGCATAGTGCCTGTTCTGGTTACCTAGTGCCACTCTGACAATAAACCACAAATGGGATGGCCTTAAACAAGAGTTTATTCTCTTACGGTTTGGAGGCCCTAAGTCCAAGTTCAAAGTGCCAGGCTCTAGGGGCCAGGTGAAAGCCCCTTGACCCTGGGCTTCAGGTGTGCCTCCCCACTGAAGCTAGAAGCGTCTCTTCACTCAGGCAGCTACTGGATTTTGAGGCTAACAAGCCCAAAGTCGACAAATAAAAAGGCACAGTTCCAATGTTACCAAACCACATGGCAGGCCATTAATTTAAGTCCATTGTAAGTCCCAAGGTCGGCAGAGCAGGCAGGCTGCTAAACAACGACACGGCTACATGCAGGGTCCAAGAATGCCATAGGCTAGAAACCATTCCCCAAGGCTTCTACTTATATATAGAAAGCAGACCACATTCCCTAAACCAGCTACTCAGCTGCTTATGGTAGATCCCACCATGGAGTTGATTGCCAGTCTCATCATGGAGAATAATAACCACCAGCTGCCCAGCCACTCAACCAGCCCCAGCCAAGCTGACACACAAACATAACCACCACAGTGCCTAAGGCATTTTACTGCTAACCAGAAGGCTACAGATTCAAACCCACCAGCCACTCCTCCAAAGGAAGATTGGGCAATCTCCTTCCATAATGATAACACCTCGAAAACCTAAGGAGGAGTCTCTGTGAGTTGGATTCTGCTCAACAGCAGTGAGGTTTATTTATTTATTTTTTTAAAAAATTTCATCAAGGAAAAAATAGGGGCAAATTTAGGGGTCCTAATTTATGGCCTAAATAGACTATCAAGCATAACCCAAAATGCATAAACAATGGAAGATAAAATAAATGAATGGGACCTTCTAAAAATTATAAGTGTTTGTGTACTTCAAAAGACTTCTCCAAAAGAGTTAAAAGAGCCTACAGACTGGCAAAAAAATATTTAGCAACTACATACCTGACAAGGGACTTATTGCTAAAATTTATAGAAAACTCCAACACTTCATCAACCAAAAAAACAATCAAATTGAAAAATGGGCAGAAGACATGAATAGACACTTCACCAAAGATATTCAGGGAGCCAACAAGCACATGAAGAAATGTTCACGATCATTAGCCATTAAAGAGATGCAAATCAAAACAACGAGATACCGAAGATGCAAAGTTCAGCAAGACGGAAAATAACAAATGCTGATGAGAATGTGGAGAGTTTGGGACTCTCATACAGTGCTGGTGAAACTGTCAAATGATACAGCCACTGTGAAAAGCAGTATGGTGATTCCTTAAAAAGTTGGAATTAGAAACACTGTTTGATCCAGCAATCCCATTACTAGGTATATATATATCCTAAAGTGAGAGCCAGGACAAGAACACATATATGCACACCCTCATTCATCACAGCACTATTTATGATAGCAAAGAGATGGAAACAATCTAAGTGTCCATCAACGGAAGAATGGATAACCAAATTATGGTACATACACACAATAGAACACTATGCAACCCTAAAGTATAACAGAATCTGCAAAATACTGCATATTGTGGATGAACTTGGAGGACATTGTGCTGAGTGAAATAAGTCAATCACAGAAGAACAAATATTGTATTAGTTCACTATTGTAAAAAACCAAAGAAAGGTTTATATATGGAAGGAAAATTTCTTTGTTTGTCATCAGGGATGGAAGCGAGGGGAGGATACATTACTAGATCAGTAGAGAAAAGTATTGATTTGGGTGAAGGACGGGCAATATACCAAATGTGAGTGATCAATATGGTGGCATTGAGGAAGAGGAAGACATAAAGAGGTGCATGGGAGGTACAGACAACAAAGATGAACCCTTTGCATGTATAGTACTGTGCTGTCAGTAATGGCAAACATTGATCTATGGGTAGATAAATGGGTGTATCAGGCTGAATAATCAGGTATGTCTATGCAGGGGGGAGTGTGCCCATGACCATGTATAGGACTAGCAGACAATGTTTCTACAAACATATTTGTATGTGCTCTAAGAATTTCTGGGTGTACAGTAGAGCTGATAAGGGATACATTTGTGGTGGCTTCTTGGCGACAGCCAGCTATCCTGAGGGAACGAGTTGTTGAACCTGTGGGCTCAGGACGATGGTTGCAGGGGACATCAAGCTCAATTGGCATAACATACTACACAAAAACATTGTTCTACATCCTACTTTGGTGAGTAGTGACTGAGGTCTTAAAAGCTTTCAAGCAGCCATCTAGATGCAACAATGGGTCTCTCCTTATCCAGAACAAAGAAGAATGAAGAAAACCGAAGACACATGGAAACAATTAGCCCAAGGGACTAGTAGATCATGTGATCCTCAGCCTAAATGACCATGAGACCAGAAGAACTAGATGGTGTCCAGCTACCACTGTCAACCACTTGGAGGGGGATCGCTACAGGAGATCCCAGACAGAATGGAAGAACAATGTGGAACAAAACTCAAAATCACAAAAAAAAAAAAAAAAAAA
>NW_006921639.1:3149594-3154941 GCF_000298275.1 Orycteropus afer afer | reverse complement strand
GGGTTTGAACCATCAGCCTTCTGGTTAGCAGTCAAGTGCTTTAGCCACTATGCTACCAGAGCTCCCTAATTAGCCATTAAAGAGATGCAAATCAAAACAAGATACCAAAAATGCAAAATTCAACAAGATGGAAAATAACAAATACTGATGAGAATGTGGAGAGTTTGGGACTCTCATACAGTGTTGGTGAGACTGTCAAATAATACAGCCACTGTGGAAAGCAATATGGTGATTCCTTAAAAAGTTGGAATTAGAAACACTGTATGATCCAGCAATCCCATTACTAGGTATATATTCTAAAGTGAGAATCAGGACAAAAAAACTTTTTCAGACCTGAAAAACAGCTAGGGGCCATAGTGCCATAGTCTCAGAGGTATCACCGGGCTCTATCAGACCAGCAAACCTGGTCTCTTCTTCTTCTTTTTTTTTTTTTTTTTTTTAAATATGATTTTGTTTTATTCCTCACTGTTCTCCTACTCTATCCAGGATTTCCTACACAGATTCCCTCCTACCCCAAGTAGTTGACAATGATAGCCAGGCACCATCTAGTTCTTCTGGTCTCATAGTCATATAGACTGAGGATTGCATGGTGTACCAGTCCCTTGGACTAATTGTTTCCATGTGTCTTTGGTTTTCTTCATTCTTCTTTGCCCTGGATGAGGAGAGACCCATCATTGTATCTAGATGGCTGCTTGCAAGCTTTTAAGATCCCAGTCACTACTTCAGGACCTTCTTTTGCTGATGTGGCACAAAGCAAAATGAGAAGAAACATTCATTAATAATGAGAATGGGAATGTATGAGTGAATCTAAGAAAATTTGAAGTTGTCAATAATGAAATAGAACACACAAAGATCAATACCCTAAGCATTAGTAAGCTGAAATGGACTGGTATTGGCTATTTTGAATCAGACAATCATATGGTCTGCTACGCCAAGAATGACAAATTCAAGAGGAATGGCATTGCATTCATTGTCAAAAACAACATTTCAAGATCTATCCTGAAGTACAATGCTGTCAGTGATAGGATAATATCCATACGACTACAAGGAAGACCCTTAATATTACTATTCAAATTTATACACCAACCACTAAAGCAGAAGATGAAGAAACTGAAGATTTTTTTTTCAACCAACTTCTGCAGTCTGAAATTGACATGCACTCAAGGCATCTTGATAATTACTGGTGATTGGAACACAAAAATTGGAAACAAAGAAGCAGCAACAGTAAGCTGGAAAATATGTCCTTGGTGAAAGAAACAGATGCTGGAGATTGCCTGATAGAATTTTGTAACATCAGTGACTTATTCTTTCCAAATACTGTTTTCAACAACATAAACAGAGACTATACATATGGACCTCACCAGAAGGAATACACAGGAATCAAATTGACTACAACTGTGGAAAGAAACAATGGAGAAGTTCAATATCATCAGTCAAAACAAGGCCAGGAGCTGACATCAATTCCTCATATGCAAGGCTGGCAGTTCAAACCCACGAGCCACTCTTCAGAAGGAAGTTTGGGCAATGTATTTCAGTAGTGATACCACCTCTGAAACCCAAGGAGGGGTCGCTATGAGTCAGGGCCAACTCAAGTTTTTCCTTTCTGGATTTAGAGACCATTTGAAGAATAAATTTGACACATTGAACACCAGTGACCGAAGACCAGACAAATTGTGGAATGACATCAAGAACATCACATATTAAGAGGGCAAAAACTTATTAAAAAGAGAGGAAAGGAAGAAAAGACCAAAATGGATGTTAGAAGAGATTCTGAAACTTGCTCTTGAATGGAGAGTTGCTAAAGAGAATGGAAGAAATGATGACGTAATAGAGCTGAACAGAAGATTTTAAAGGGTGGCTCAAGAAGACAAAGATAAGTACTACAATGAAATGTGCAAAGACTTGGAATTAGAAAACTAAAAGGGATGAACATGTCTGGCGTTTCTCAAGCTGAAAGAGCGGGACAAAAAAAAATCAAACCTCGAGTTGCAATATTGAAGGATGGCAAAATATTTAACAATACAGAAAGCATCACAAGAAGATGGAAAGAATATACACTCACTGCACCAATAAGAATTGGTCGACATTCAACCATTTCAGAAAATAGCATATGATTAAGAAGTACTGAAGGAAGAAGCCCAAGCAGCACTGAAGGAACTGGCAATATACAAGGATCCAGGAATTGACACAATACCCATTGAGATGTTCCCACAAACAGATGCAGTCTTAGAGGCATTCACTTTTTTACATCAAGAAATTTGGAAGATAGCTATCTGGCCAATCAACTGAAGGAGATCTATTTTTGTGCCCATTCCAAACAAAGGTGATTAAACAGAATGCAGACATTATCAAACCATATCGTTACTATCACATGCAAGCAAAATTTTGCTGAAAATAATTTTTAAATGGTTGCAGTAGTGCATTGGCAGGGAACTGCCAGAAATTCAAGCTGGATTTAGAAGAGGGCATGAAATGAGGGATATCACTGCTGATATCAGATGGATATTGGCTGAAAGCAAAGAATACGAGAAAGATGTTTACCTGTGTTTTATTGACTATGCAAAGGCATTGGCTGTGTGGATCATAGCAATAACATTGTGAAGAACGAGAATTCCAGAACTCTTAATTGTGCTCATGAAGAACCTGTACACAGACCAAGAGGCTGTTGTTGCAGAAGAACAAGGGCATGCTGCATGGCTTAAAAATCAGGAAAAGTATATGTCAGAGTTGTATCCTTTCACCATATATATTCAATCAAATAATATGAGAAGCCAGACTATATGAAGAAGAACTTGGCATCAGGATTGGAGGGAGACTCATTAACAGCCTTCTGAGATATGAAAATGACACAACTTGCTTGCTGAAAGTACAGATGACTTGAAACACTTATGATGAAGATCAAAACTGCAGCCTTTAGTATGGATTGCATATCAACATAAAGGAAACAAACATCCTCACAACTGGCCCAATAAGCGAAATCACAATAAATGGAGAAAAGATTGAAGTTGTCAGGGATTTTATTTTACTTGAATCCACAATCAATACCCATGGAAACAGCAGTCAAGAGATCAAATGATGTATCACACTAGGAAAATCTGCTACAAAAGACCTCTTTAAAATGTTAAAGAACAAAGATGTCACTTTGAAGACTAAGGTGTATTTGACCCAAGTCATGGTACTTTCAATATCCTCATATGAATGAAGGCTGGACAATGAATAAGAAAGAGTGCAGAAGAATTGATGCATTTGAATTGTGGTGTCAGGGAAGAATACTGAAAATACCGTGGACTGCCAGAGAATGAACAAATCTATCCTGGAAGAAGTACATCGTAATGCTCCTTAGAAACAAGAATGGCCAGACATCATCTCACACACTTGGGTCTTGTCAGAAAGGACCAGCCCCTGGAGAAGAATATCCTGCTTGGTAAAGTAGAGAGTCAACAAAAAAGAGGAAGACTCTCAATCAAATGAATTGACAGAGTGGCTGCAATGATGGCCTCAAGCACAGCAAAGATTGTGAGGATGGCTCAAGGCCAACCCCTGTTTTCGTTCTGTTGTACTTAGAGCGCTATGAGTCAGAACTGCTCGATGGCGTCCAACAACAACAACACAAATATCTTTCTTTATTTTAATCATTTGATTATTTCACTAGGATAAATTATAAAAAGTGTGATTAAAGAGTAAATAATGTGCTTTTTTGGGGTGGTGGGGGGACATCTGATACGTATTACTACTCATTCTCCAGATGAATTTACCAGGTGACACTGCCAGGGACTCTATGAGAGAGCTCTGGCTTGCCTACACACACACCAATCTCTGTGTCTGCTCATGTCATTTTTCTTCACTTTCACCAATCTGATAGAAGAAAATGATAGCATCTCAAATTGTAGTCTTTGGTTACTAGAGTGAGTGGGCTCTTTTTATGCTTCTTGAATTGCCTGTGCTTGCTTGTTTTCTTTTTTTTTTTTTTTTTCCTTAGCCTATTTGTCTTTTAGGGTTTTCACAATCATTGATTTAAAGAAAACTCTATCTATATATCTATATCTATCTATTTATATATATATATAGATGGGTAGATATAGATATATAAACTGTTGGACCATAATGTAATTGCAATTCTACCCAGTTTGTCATTTTGTCTTTTAATGTCTTTTAGTATTTGGTTTTGCTGTACAGATATTTGGCACTAGCATGAAATCAAATTTATCAATTTGTTCCTTTATGTTTTCTGGCTTTAGTTTCAGCTTAGAAAATACCTCCCCAGCCCAAGTTGGGTGTATTTTTGTTTGTTTGTTTGTTTGTTTCCTTTTGCTTGTTTTGATCTTGTATTTCTTTTTTCATTTTCTTAAAATTCTTTCCTTTGTCTCCTTTATCTATTTCAATCTTATCTGGTCATCAATTTCCTCGGATTTTTCCCCCTTATTATTTAACTTAATAGAAGTCATGACTTCAAAAGTTCTGCTTAGGATGCCAGAATTCCCTCTTAGTGTCTGCAGTAATCTTATTCATAGCCTGCTTTTCATTAGAGTCTTCTGGTGGTCTCCCTTTTCCTTTGTTTTATCATATTGTCATAAGCCAAGTTTACTAATCCTGGGATGAGGAGAGCCCTTTCCAGACCGATGGCCAGAGAACAGTGCAATACACTGTTGAGGATATCCTTAGCATCTAGCAAACTTCTAGAAGAGTAATTTTGCTGGAATGTCATTCATTCTTTTATCTAGAGCTATGAAATTATATTAATTATAATAGTCTCCTGATTTAAAAAAAAAAAAGCTTTCTGAATTCCTCCATCTAGAAAAGGTGAGGAAAGCATCAAAATCCCTAAAGGAAATAATTTCCACTAAGTTTTCTTGTTATAGATACTATATTTGTTAAAAAATAAAAAATTTTAGAAGTCTTATCTATATTAAAAGACAATATAAACCAAGTGAGGGAGCTCTGGTGGCATAGTGTCTAAAGCATTTGACTGCTAACCAGAAGGCTGGTGGTTCAAACCCACCAGCCACTCCTCAGAAGGAAGACTGGGCAATCTACTTCTCCAGTGTTACTACCTCAGAAACCCAAAGAGGTGTTGCTATGAGTAGGATGGGTCCTAATCCAATCTGAGTGATATCATACATAAGCAGAGAAGAAACACAGGGAGACATGCAGAGGGAAGATGGCCATGTGAGGACAGAGTTATGCTGCAGCTGCAATCTAAGTTACTCCTGAGGTTAACAGAAGCCAGAAAAGACAAAAAAAATCTTCCCTCAGAGCCTCCAGAGAGCCCTTGCCAGAAGCGTAAGACAATAAATAGTAGCTCTAAGAAATAAACACACACATACAGTGTTTATATTATATATATTAT
>NW_006921639.1:3146498-3149494 GCF_000298275.1 Orycteropus afer afer | reverse complement strand
TTTTTCTGGGTCTCACAAGTTTCTGCCTTTGATGGGGTACAGTCTTACTGATATTCTATTGCTCTATTAGTGGGAAATATTTGAGTTTTCCTTCTTTGACAGTCCATGTGAGTGTAGGGTGTGTCTTAAGCCAGTCATCTTTATGACTATAAAAAGAGCAGAGAAAGAAGGACAAATGGAAGGGAAGATACATGCCGCATGAAGATCTCCAAGGAACAGAGGAACAGAAGCTGAAAAGAAGCAAAGACCTTTCCCCTAGAGCCACTCAAAACTCACTGCCATCGAGTCAGATCCGACTTATAGAGACCGCTCCTTGGATTTCTGAGGTGGTATCACTATGGAAGTAGATTGCACCATCTTCCTTCCAAGTAGTGGCTGATGGGTTTTAATCACCACCCTTCCAGTTAACAGTCAAATGCCTTAGGCACTACGCTACCAGAGCTCTTTGCCCCAGAGCCAAGAGAGAGGAAGTGTTCCCCTAGATTTCTGTTTGTTAAAGCCACCTACTTGTATTTCTTTTACTGCAGGTCTATGAAATGAAGACAATGCCCGACTATCATTTGCATGTCTAGGAAACTATGGATACCACCTGGAAACCAGCTATCACCTACAACTTTAATTCTTGGGAAGAAAAAGCTAGTCCTTCTGACTTGATATTTTTGTGTTAAGATTATCTCCCTCCCCAGGACTGAGGGCTCCACTGTAATGGTTTTCTAACAAATTCCTGTGCCTCTTCTGCACTGGCAAACCCCTCAAAGACCAATTTGCAGGCAGTTGACTCAGAAGCATAGTTACCGTCTCCCAAGCAGTGGGATTCCAGGAGGCACTCCACAATAAAGTAAATTGGGCCACTGTGAGTTGAACAGTAATTGTACACTGAGCTGAATCTCCCAATGCTCAAACCCCTTCCTGCGACCACAATGGGAACTTCTGGAGGCCGCATTAACTCTTTCAGGCCACTAGGGTGTCGTTTGATACACAGAGGAAATCATTTACTGAATGGTACCATAGAGATCCCAAAGAGTTAAGGCAGCTTCCAAAAGGACCTAATTTTGTCCCAAAGTGGGGTTTGCATGCTGGGAGATTATTGCTTAATATTTTTTAAAAATTTTTATTTACTAACATTATCCAAGTGGCACCATAATGCCTTGTGACTGCCCCCTCACATGGAAGAAAGAAAAAAAAACATATTTCTGCTCTCAAAGGGAAAATAAAGCATGACAAAGGCTCTGGAGGAGATAGAAAAATGACAAAGACTACCTGGCTGATTTCCAAGTATGACTTGGCGTGTTACTGCTACTCCATTACTGCAGAGTTTGAGGACTCTGTCATAAAATAGCTCAAAACGTTTTCAGAGACTTTCTATGAGTTTTCCCTGCTAGTGTGATGCACTTGACCCTTCCTTTTTTTGTAAATAAAATAAAAGTGGTGTTTAAAACTTGAAAAAACAGCAAAAATAATTCTGCAAGATGGGAGTAAACCATGTTTTGGAGCCCAATCCAAAGAGGGGTAAAACCAGGGGTAGACAAAAAATGTTATTTACTCTCACTGTCCTTTTGGGACATCAAACGTGGCCATCCTTGTTATTTTATTTAATATTCCTTATTTTTATTTGTACTCCTGGCAGGTAAAATAGTTAACATGCTTGACTGCTACCTGATATGGAGGTTTGAGTCCAACCAGTGGACTTGGAAGAAAGGGCTGGCAATATACTTCCAAAAATTCAGCTACTAAAAACTTTATGAAGCAGTTTTACTGTGATACACATGGAGTCCCATAAGTTATAATCAACTCAACAGTAACTGTTATCTTTATTCAGTTGCCACACTTGTGAGTCACACTTGGTTTTTATAAGAATTATTGACACACGCAGTGGGGTGATTGCTGGGCAGTTAGCCCAATAGACCACACCTGTGTACAAGCACATATACATACACACACACATTTATCTCTAGTGCAACTAATCTAGCCTTAGTCCCAATCTTTCAACACTAGGGAATAGATGGATTCTTCACCGTATTATCTATTACTGTATAAAAAGCCATGCCAAAATTGAGTGGTGTAAAATAACAGCAATCATTTATATTATTCCTTGATCTACAGTTTGGGCATTGCTCAGCAGAGACAGTTTTATCTCTGCTTCATGCAGCTCAACTGAGGCAGCTCAACTGAGTTGGGAGATTCACTTCCATGATGGCAAACTCAGATGCCTGGAAAGTTGGGACTAGTTAGCCAGCAAGTGCACCTGCAAGGTCAAATGCTTTGATTCCTTTCCACATAGGCCTCTACTCAAAGATGTTTGAACTTCCTCAAAGCATGGCAGTTGGGTACTAAGTGATAAGAAAAGGAAGTTGGAATTCTGGCAAGATGGTGAACTAGGCAGAAAGACTGCACAGGTCCTCTTCAACAAAGAAAAGGGAAACCAATTAACACAGACACAGATGATAATCATGGACCCCTGAGCCTTGAAGGGAAGGATATAGAAGTGGAGTAAACCCAAACTAGCAGAAGAATTTGTGTGAAAACACCACAAAAGGAGACATACAGACCTGCGGTCTGGCACTGATCCTGACAGCACAGACAGCTTGGAGATTCCTGAGTGGTGGTAGGACCTAAGAATTAACCTAAAAATCAGCCCTGCTAGCCAGGGACTGCATGAAGGACTGCTTTGGTGGCTGGGGAATAAACAGAGAAGGTGAAGAGAAAGGCGGGCTGAGCTGTGGACTTTTGCCAGTCCAGAGGGGGCCGCCATTTTGAAGATTTAAAAGCAGCTTGATTATTTTGGATATTTAAAGAGACAGCACTCTTGCACATTCCTGGGGCTTAAGAACACGTTCTCCTTTACAGCAACCCCAAGGACATTAAGGACCTGCAAGAATAAAAAGGTACCACATTCTTCTTGTTACTCTTATAACTCACACCAGCTTGGTGAATGGAGGTGTGACCATTCCCCACTCTCACCTACCTTCTGGGACAACAGGAACTCCATCACAGTC
>NW_006921639.1:3133132-3138655 GCF_000298275.1 Orycteropus afer afer | reverse complement strand
ACTGGTACACCATCCAATCTTCAGCCTATATGACTATAAGACCAGAACAACTAGATGGTACCCGGCTACCACTGTCATCCACTTGGAAGGAGATCTCTGTAGGAGATCCTTGATAGAGAGGGAGAACAATGTGCAACAAAACTCAAAATCATTTGGAGGAAAAAAAAAAGAAGGGGGTCCAGGTTTGCTGATCCGATAGAGCCTGGTGGAACCACTGAGACTATGGCCCCTAGCTGCTCTTCAGATCTGGAATTGGACTCACACCTGTGGTTTCCAGACAAACAAAAGACAGGCATATGAATTGAACATTTACCTCAAGTAGATACACTCCTTGGAGAGAATAATCATGGGAGAAAGAAGGGCTGCTTATGCAAGGGAGACAGCTCAGGGGGCAGTAGTGAATGGAAGGATGGACACTGGGAAGGGTAACTATGGGGAGGAATTGGGAGGAGAGTTGTTGCATTGTGGTAAACTGTGGTCAATGTCATGAGACAAAGTATATGTGAACCACTGTATGGAAAGTGAATTTGCTCTGTAAACCTTCACCCAAATCACAATAAAAAGAAGAAGGAGGAGGAGGAGGAGGAGGACGAGGAGGACGAGGAGGAGGAGAAGAAGAAGAAGAAGAAAAGAAAAGGAAGCTGTGAATCTTTTCAGGTCTGGAACTGGAAACAGGCAAAACATCATTTCAGTCTGTTCCATTAGCCAAGAGTCACAAACCCATCCAGATTCAAGGAACTGAAAAGGAGGAGTGTAAACCAATTGGCAGCATCTCTAATCTATCACATCCACAGATTTCTTTTATTTCCCACACTATCTCACCTCTCACATAGTCCATGCCAGCCAGTGAGGGATTTTATACAGGTTGTATGTAATTCTCTACTTTCCTGCCTGCTTTATCTCAAAGTACATATTAAAATACAATTTTCAGCAACTAAGAGTCACTAGGTGATGCAAATGGTTTGCTCACTCAGCTGCTAACTGAAAGTTTAGAGGTCTGAGTCCACCCAGATGTGCCTCAAAAGAAGGCTTGGCAATCAACTTCTGGAAAACCGGTCACTGAAAACCATATGGAGCACAGTTCTACACTGACACATAGGGCTTGCCATGAATGGGAGTTGACTCAATGACAACTGGTTTGGTTTCTTCAACAGCTAGGTCCATAGCTCTAGGTTTTCCCATGGCTATTACATGGAATGTCACTGTGCAACATGAAGATTGAGATGTTTTCCATTCTTCCTCCAAAGCAAACTTGGCAGAAATCCAGCAGTATGTGCCATGCTCCTGGAGAAATACTTTTTCCTCTGTGTGAGGTCTTATGATGGGAAAGACTCTAGAAAAACCAAATACCAAGGCTCTTGGCAGGGAAAATACAATAGTCAATGAGTCCTTCACGAGAACTTGGTCTCCACATTACACAAGTCCTTAGCTCTGTGTTGTTTCTTGGGTGACACAATAGTATATACCCCCTGTCTGCAATATTCTGGGGTTAGCTGTTCAAACTCTGCATTAGCAGTAGGTGAATTCATGCCATGTCCAAGAGGGAAAGTAAGGTCCTATCTAGCCAGGCAAAACCACTTGTCCAGTGAGGTACAGAAAAGCTAGAGTGCTCTCTCTTAACACCCCCAGCATTGCTGTTGGGAGCACAGTGGTTAACAACCTGGTCCTGCCTCAAGTTGCCTGAGTTAATTCTGCTCCACCACTAGCAACCAGGAACCTTGGCCAAGTTATACAACAACTCTAAGCCTTTCTTCCCTTATTTATAAAACTGGGTTAAAAGTAGCCTCTGTTTCCAAGGGTTTGGGGGAGGACTTGACGAGAAAGTGTTTGTAGACAGTAAACAAGCCACCAGCTTAGTCTGTCAGAGCTCAGTGGCTATAACCTCACTTGTGTCAGTGAAAATGACCGCTCACCTATGCTTCAGCCTTGGCACTGACCCTTGCTAACTGCTAGCAAATTGTTTCACTTCTCTGAGCCTCATTTCTAAAACATAGTTTAATTGGCACAGGTCAAAGCCAGGACAGGGTGATACAAATGAAGGAAGAAATGAAGGGAGTGAGGGAAGAAGGAAAGGAAAAAAGAGAAATGGAGAGGAAGAAAAGGCAGGGTTGGTGGATTCTGACCTAGATGAGGACCAAGATTGTTCAACTTGTCCTGGCTAACAGCTCCTCTTCCACCTATAGAGAAGAGTGTGTGGAGCCTGGTGAAGGAGGGGCACTTGATAGGTCTAGGCATGCTGTCAACCCTCACCCAAGCCCTGACTGCCCACAGGTCATGCTTTTCATGCTGAGTCTCATCTGTCTGAATCTATCTGTCTTACTGGGCAGGCAAGACCCTGAAACCCAGGAACACAGTTTCCCAAAGGAGGGATGACAATTCTAATTCACTTGTGTGCATTGTTTTTTTGCTGTTGTTAGCCACTGTTAAGTCAGCCTCTGACTCATGGCAAACCCATGCACAGTGTAATGAAGCATCGCCTGTTCCTGCACCATCCCATGGTTGGTTCCAGATTGGACCATTGTGATCCACAGAGTTCTCATGGGCTGATTTTTGGAAGCAGATAACCAGGCCTTTCTTCCTAGTTCATCTTAGTCTGGATGCTCCAATGAAATGTTCAGCATCATAGCAACACACAAGCTCCAAGTGACAGATGGATATTGCTACACATGAGGTGCATTGACCGGGAATCAAACCCACAGGGAAAACAAGAATTCTAACACTAAACTACCACTGCCCACATGTGCATGATTTTAGAACAAAGAACATTCCAGTTCATCTTAATTTTCCTTTGGGCCCAAAGTGAAAAATCAGCTATGAAGAGCAGAGCTCCTGTCAAAGTGCTTCAGGCTTCTTTCATATGCAATCAGGAGTTAAGAACCCCAGTGAACAATTCTTCATGACTACAAATAAATTCATAAGACATTGGGGTCAAATGGCACATTCCAGTTCCAATACTTACCCCCCAATAGACAACTGTGAAGAACACTGCTTTATGGTTACAAAATTTAGAACAGAGTGATTATAAGATTGAGTCCTTTCACAAGGACCTATATTGGCATAGTGCCTAAGGCATTTGACTGCAACCAGAAGGCTGGTGGTTCAAACCCACCAGCCACTTCTTGGAAGGAAGACTGGAAAATCTACTTTCACAGAGATACTGCCTTGGAAACCCAACGGAGGGGGGGTGTCGTTATGAGTTGGAACCAACTTGAAGGCAGTGAGTTAGTTATATTTCAACAGATATTCTCAGTCTTCATCTATAATTCAGCTTTTATCTGCACTAGACCTGAGTGGTATAAACAGTTAATGCACTTAGTTAATAAATGAAAGATTGCAGGTTTGAGACCACCTAGAGATGCCTCAGAAGAAAGGCCTGGTGATCTACTTCCAAAAAAAACTAGTCTTTGAAAACCCTGTGGAGCACATTTCTACTCTGACACACCTGGAGTCACCATGAGTCAGAGTCAACTTGATGGGAAATAGTGGTGATACCTGTAAAAACAACCTCACATCTTTCCCACATTCCTTTCTACCACCTAAAGGCTCCAGTTTCTGGCAGTTTTATTCAAAACCAAAACCAAACTCATTGCCATGGAGTTGATTCTGACTCGCAGCAACCCCGACTGGGTTTCCGAGGCTGTAAATCTTTACAGAAGCAGACTGCCTCATATTTCTTCCACAGAGCAGCTGGTGGGTTCAAATCACTGATCTTTTGGTTAACAGCCCAATTCCTTAACCATTCCACTACAGAACTCCTTGGCAGTTGTATTAGTCAGAACTTAATAGGAACAATAGGGTTTCATGACATGTAGGATTTAATAGAAGACACAGAGCTTAAGAAAATATCCTGTTTCTGTAGGATTCATCAGAGGTGGGCTCCAAGGATGCAAAGATTAGTAGACTATGTTAGCAGTTTAGGGAAATGCAGTAATGGGCTTTTGAATTCCTAGGCACATACCCAGTTACTGATCTGGAGGCTGGTTGCAAGGTACTGGGGACCATGTCAGCTGTCTGTGTGCTGTGAGCATTTCATTCACTCTCTTATTGTATCCTCATAGTGTACCAGCAAAGTGTAACTGATGCCACTTTACCCAAGGAAACTGAGGCTCAATATTTATTAATATGCTCCAGGACACCCAGCTGAAAAATGATGGAGCCAGGAGTTGAGCCCTGGTCAGCTTGACTTGAAAGTTCAGGTGTTTAACTACAAGACCACTATACCTCAAGTTATCATGGCAGAGGTTTGGGAAACACAGACCAATGTCAAGATTCAATTCTAATATACCAGCTGTCATGGAGTTGACTTTGACTCATGGCAACCCCAGGTGTATTAGTGTAGAACTGTGTTCCATCAGGTTTCAAAGGCTGACTTTTCAGGTATAGATCACCAGGCCTTTCTTTCCAGGCATCTCTGGATAGACTTGTGCCTCCAACCTTTGGTTTAGAGACAAGTGCACTAGCCATTTGCATCAATACCTCTAAGAAATTACTGTGTATAGGATTGTAATGTTATTAGGTGAGATAACATAAGTAAGCAAAATAGGTTGGGTGAAAGGTATGAGGGAATGTGGGGCCATAGTAAACTGGAGAGGACAAGACCATCCTCCACCTGAAATGGCTATTGTCTTCTCCATCTAGGATTGTCTGACTTGGTATTAACCACACCTACCAAAACTGCCAAGTGACTTTGGAAATCAGGTTTTCATGTGAAAGCTTTCAACTTTGAAAAAAATTTCACTGATCCATTTTTAACCTCTGGAAGCTAAACAAAGCACATTCTGAGTGTTGCTCAACATCTTCTGCTCTAGAGTATACTCCCCATGAGGACATCATCTTTGTCCTATTAACTGCCATATCCCCAGGCCCTAGGACAGAGGATCAGAGCTTAATAAAAACTTGTAGAATAATTGAATAAGTTTTCAAATCAACAACATGGAGAGAGGCAAAGAGAAGTCAAGCCCAGCTCTTGGGTGTAGACTTGTCTTCAGAACTAAGGCAGCCCAGGAGGGAAAACTACAGCCCAGGACTAGTAGCTCAGCAGTGAACTGCAATGAGTGCCTGAGGGCCACTCATACTATTCCTTCCATAAGGCACTTGGGTGAAACTGACTACCTCATAGTAGCTGTGGTTGGGACATAGGCAGGCAGGCAGGGTTAGGGAAGAGAAACTTGAGCCACCTCTCCAAATCGAGCTCTTCTGTTCCAGTACTTCCCTGTGCCTGAGTTGTCCAGTCTGTGAAGCGGGATAGATGGTGGTACAACTCAAAAATATTGAGGAAAAGAACTGTATTCCAACAAATTTGAAAATCTGGAGGAAATGGACAGTTTTCTAGAAAAACACCACTTACTTAAACTAACACAGACTGATGTGGAAAAGTTGAACAGGCCCATCACAAAAGAAGAAATTGAAAAGGTCATCAAAAAATTACCAACAAAAAAAAGTCCTGGCCCAAATTGTTTCACTGGAGAATTCTACAAAACATTCAGAGAAGAACTGATACCAATCCTACTCAAACTATTCCAA
>NW_006921639.1:3123053-3129582 GCF_000298275.1 Orycteropus afer afer | reverse complement strand
GCTGTATGGAAAGTGAATTTGCTCTGTAAATCTTCACCCAAATCACAAATAAATAAATAAATAAATAAATAAATAAATAACATTGAGGAAAATCATGAATTGATGGACAATAACTCCCTGAGTTGTGCAAATGGTTTGCACACTCAGCTGTTAACCAAACAACTGGTGGTTAGAAAGGTGTGGTGACCTAATTCCAAAATATCAACCATTGGAAACATGTGCTATGGACTACAGTTCTATTCTGACACACATGGGATTGTCTTAAGTCATAACTGACTCATGTGCAACAGGTTGTATGCTTTTATAATAATAATCCAAAATCAGTAGTCAAGCAAAAACTAGTCCTAATAAAAAGATTCACTTTTAGTCCCACAGTTGCCCTTGAATATATTCAACCATGAGGCAGATCTCACTGGCAGGAGCTCTATTCCATGATGACAAAGGAAATCTCATACACCGAAGCTGTCACTATCTGGCACTAGTCAGAGTACCAGCCCAGTGGATGAGTGGGATTTCCCTAGTGTGTTATGAATAATAAAGGGGTGCTTCTTCTGGTGTTTACTGGCTGATCAGGCCTCAGTTTGTATTACTGGCACAATTTGATGCGAGTCTTTCTGGTCCTCCTAGGCTTTGGCATTACATTACTGGAGTTTGGAGGTGCTAGCAATTTCAAGGGGAGCTCTGGTAGCATAGTGCCTAAGGCACTTGACTGCTAACCAGAAGGCTAGCAGTTCAAACCCACCAGCCACTTCTCGAAAGGAAAGTTGGGCAATCTACTTCCATAGTGATATCACCTCGGAAACCTGAGGAGTGGTCGCTATGAGTCAAGTCCAACTCGACGGCACATAACAACAACAACAGCAGCAGCAACTTGAGGAGGAGTCCCTGGGTGGTGCAAATAGCTAATGCACTCAGCTACTAACCAAAAGGTTGGAGGTTTGAGTCCACCCAGAGGCACCTTGGAAAAAAAAGACAGCAATCTACTTCCCAAAAATCAGCCATTAAATATTCTAAGTACAGTTCTATTCTGATGCCCATAGGTTACCATGAGTTGAAGTCGACTCAACAGCAACTGCTTTTAGTAACCTCAGGGGCACATATGTCAGAACACATATTCCTCCTTTAGCTCCCAAAAAGTTGGTCTTTTTTCTGGCACCTAAGCTGAGATTGATATTAAGAAGTGCAATTTTTTAACTAAAGAAACACTATTTTTCAGGAGCTAACTGTCCATCCTTCCCAAGCACCTTGCTGCACTGGGGATGAAACTTACTTGCCAATTTTATTAAATGGCACAACCTTCTCCTCCAAGCAACCAGTGAAAGGCCACTTATGATCACATTAAAGTCACCAACTGCAGCTTCCAATTCATACCAACGTATCCCCCAGAAAGTCACATCATCCTCTTACAGTTTCAAAAATCAGAATACCAACCTTTAAGAACAAAGGAAGAAGACTCAGCAGGTTCTTCTGACATTCATCCGGGGTCCTGAAAGCCACCTGCTTGTGTTTCAGAAACTTCCTTTCTAGCACCTCCCAGAGAGCATCGGGGCCAAGGGATTGCCCTTCACTTGGGAAATCAGGCTGCAGGGTATCAGGCCGGTCATCACTGTGAGAACCTGGATCCTGTTCTCTGTCTCCAGCCTTCGCTATGTCTTCTGCCTCCATGCCTTAGCAAGGCAGATCTGAATTCAGAGTAATACACAACAGTGAAAAGTCTTGTCACAGCACTTCCTGATGAAACTGGTTGTGGGACAGGGTACGGTATTCATTCAGTCCAGTTCCTATTGAAGATGGTTCCTCTGAGAATCTGAAACCAATTAAAATAAGGAAGATTTTTTTCAAAAAGATTTAGATTTCAATGTGACTAACATATTAGCAATCTAATATGTCAGAGACTGTTCCTGGCTCCTTAGAAAAACTCTCTTATAATCTCATAGAGATGAGTTTTCTTTTTTAAAAAAATCTTTATTGTGATCTGGATGCAAATTTACAAAGCAGATTCGTTTTAGTCTCAACAATTCATGCACATTTGATTTCACAGCCCCAGTAACAATCCCCAACCATGAAAACTCTCCTCCTTGTGACTACCCCTTCTCTGTTGTGCCCTTCTTATCTGTGCATTCCTGTCTTTCCAGCTGTCCCTCTGTGTGAATGCTGACCCTCTGAGTGATGAGTTTTCCTATTCTCTTCATGTAAATGAGGACACTGACAAGGCCAAAACATTGAGGCAGCTAGAAATTGAGGAGAAATGAAAACTTTAGCCTCAGACGCCATTTCTTGGTTTTAATTGCCTGATGGTATTCCTCTTTTAAAAGACTGAATCAATAGAAATGTGTAAATATTTCTGCAGTATTTATAGAGGCATGGGCTTCTGCATCTTAAATCATGATTTCCTTCTACCACATGGGTTTGAAAGGATATAGGCTCTTCATTCTCAGCATTATTTGGTTCACACTCAATATCTTTAAAAGACTTTATCCACAAAATAACTTTAAATCCTCAAGCTAACTTAAAGGAGCTCTTCTATAATTGTTGTTGTTGTTGTTATGTGCCATCGAGTTGGCCCTGACTCATAGTGACCCCTCCTTGGGTTGCCGAGGCAGTATCACTATGGAAGTAGATTGCCCAACCTTCCTTCCTTCTGAGAAGTGGCTGGTAGGTTTGAACCGCCAGCCTTCTGGTTAGCAGTCAAGTGCTTTAGGAACTATGCTACCAGAGCTCCCTTCTATAAGTGTACACAGACAAAATTTGTGTAAGCCTGGAAACTTGGCTCAGTAGGCATAGAGAACAAGAGCTCATGAAAATACTCAAAGACCTACTAGCTCAATAACCATGAGAATGTGCCTTTATTTATGTCCTTGACTTTTCAATAGTTAAACTCTTTAGGTGAGTCATAATTGATTCACAGCTTAATGATGGTTTGTTTTTTGTTTATTTGTCAAGAGTGAAGGAAATTACAAGGAGAAAGTAAAAGGCCCTTCAAGAAGACATCCTTAACCACAAGGTCCCCATGTGATATGAGAATCCAGCCCTGGAGTCTGGGCAATGCATGACAATCACAAGGTAGCTATGAGTTGGACAAACACACAGAGACAGGTCAGAGTTTTGCTCTTGGCTACAGTGTTGAGAAGATACATCATGCTTTATTTTTAGCCTGGTACACACATTACTTGCAGGCTTTGAATGGGACTTACCTCAATGTCATGTGTTCAGGCTAACCACCCCCTCCTTCAAATTTTTCACCCTTTATGTCTATAACTCTGTGCACTCCTGACTATTCTCCTATCACACATACTTCCATTATCATAACTCATGTTAAGAAATCATTTTCTTATTACAAAAACCATGTACAGTCATGATCAAAAATTGAGAAGGAACAAAATGTCAGGAAGAATATAAAATTGTCCATAAGAATACAAAATAGCCTTAGAAAGTGACTGCTGATATTTCAGTGTATATCTGTCCAGTCCAGATATCATCTATGAATATATAGCATAACAAGAATATACCCATATTATTATTTAAGTAAACTTTCTGTTTATACTTTTACTTTTGTTGGTTGGTTGACTGACTGGCTGGTTGATTGTCTGGGGCTTGTGGTTTTGTTGTTGTTGTTGTTTCTTCTTTTGGGGGTTGAACCTCACGGGCAGGTAGTGTAGTTCCTCACACCCACTCACCTGTGTGAGCAGTCTCCTCACTGATTTGACCAGGGACTTCCCTGACTCTGGTCATTTATTCATTTATCCCCTTGAGCCACCATTCCCCATTCCTATTCCCTTCTTCTCCACCCACCCTATCAAAGGCTACCATTCCCACCTGGTTGATACTTTTGATAGGTATCATTTCATTAGCATGAGTCCTTCTCAAACATGAGACTTGATGCATGATTTCTGTTTGCAGGCATTTCTTAATTACCTTAGTGTTATGCTACAGATCCTTTTATGTAGGTTACTTTTTCTCCCTCTCCTTTATGTCTTCAGACCTAATCACCTGGGTCTGTATTTATCAAATTTGCTTCTTCTAACTGCTGCCCAATATTCCAAGTGGGCGTTCACTTTCCTGTTTTACCAGTGACTTCCAGTTACTAAACACAGTCCTGCTATGGATGTCCATGAATGTGAGCCCCTATAAGGCTGCATGCTGCTGACTCTGGGTATGTATACAGGAGCAGGAATACTGAGCATGCCCTCCAGAAGACTAGCTCCAGGCCATACTACTCTTGCACAGCAAGTGAGGACTCTGCACTCCATCTCCACCACACATGGCATCACTCACTGTGATAGTTAGAGTTGTGTGTCAACTTGACTGGACCACAATTCTGTGTGGTTTAAACAATCATCAGGAGGGTTGTTCCAATGATGGGATCAGATGTATATGTTCTGAGCAGCCAATCCATTGAAAGGGAGTTTCCCTAGGGGTATGGCCTGCTTCCAGTATATTTATGGACATCCTGGGAAAAGAGACATTCTTCTGTGGATCGGGATTCTGTTGTGCTGCCTACAACTGTCCAGGAGTAAACAATCCACCATTCAGCCTGGAGACCTTCGTTTCATCATTCATTGGAGTCAATAGCCAGTATACTTCCTGACAACCTTGAGCTTCTCAGCCCCTGCAGCTGTGTGAGTCGGGAAAAGCCTACAGCTTGGCGTTTGATCCAAGAACTTTGGACTTGCCAGCTTCTATAAGTGTGTGAGCCATTTTCCTAAGATAAATTTCTCTTTCTCTATATATAAGTTTTACTGGTTTTGTTTCTCTAGAGAACCCAGTCTAACACACCCACCTATCTAAGTTTTGCTAACTGAGTTGAAGTAATATGATACCTCACTATCATTTCTATAAATTACTAATAAGCATGAGCATCTCTTTATATGCCTCAACCTGTTGGCTTTCTTCTTCTGTGAATTGACCATTCATAAACCAAGATTAAAACCCACTGACATCAAGTCGATTTTGACACATAGCAATTCTATAGGACATAGTAGAACTGCCCCCATAGGGTTTCCAAGGCTGTGAATCTTTAAGGAAACAGACTGCCTCATCTTTCTCCCCCAGAGCAGCTGGTGAGTTCTAACCACTGACCTATGGTTAGTGGCCCAATGCTTTAACCACAGCACCATTAGAGCTCCTTGACTACTCATAGCCGTTGTTTATTTTTCATTTTTTGCCTTGTCTATTTGCTTTGTAAGGGTCCCTGGTATATTCTACAAATTGGTCCCCTGTTGGTTTTAAAAATTGTAAATATCTTTCCTCAATCCATTTTCTTATAAATTAGCTCATGACTTTCCTCTTCATCACAACAATGTATTATGGATATTTTTCATGTCATTAAAGATATTTTACATCTTCATTTTTAATAGCTGTATAGTGACCCATAAAATAACATTGATCACTTACTTAACAAATCCCACATACTTACTCATTTAAGTGGTTTCTAAGTATATATTACTATAAACAATAATACTGCAATGACAGTCCTCACATTTGTCTTTCCATGTATCCTTGATTGTAATACATTCCTAAAAGGAAATAGCTGGGTGTAAAGGTAGGTAAGTTTTTTGGCTCTTAACACATATTTCCAAATAATTTCTCCTGGAATACCTTATCAGTGTACAATCCTCCTACCATTAATGTAGGACAGCTTCACTACCTTAGTGATTATCACTTTAAAAAAAAAAAAAACCTGCTGATTTGATAGATTAAAGGGAAAAAAAATGGCATCTTTGTTATTTCTCATTGTGCATCTTTGTTGTAACATGAGGAGTAGGATGCACTTCTGTCTGTGTGATTCTCAGTCTCTTCCGGGCTCCCTGTTGCTGGTTTCTGAAGTCAGATTACAGAGTATTCTTGTTTCTTTAGCAGACCTTAGCTACTCCTTTTGGCTTTATTAATAAGCCCTGAGAGCCATTTATCCACTAAATATTAACTACAGGGAGGCAAGGACATTGTGCCTATAACAGGGGTTGGCACTGAGTAGATGTTCAATAAGATAAGTAGATGTTAAATAAATAAATAGCTGTAATAATGAATAAAAAAATAGATTAACCTATTTGTTGATGACACTCAAATCCCTCTCTCTAGCCCAGACTCTGTTCCTAAAGAAGTTGTTTTTTGTTTGTTTGTTTCTTATGACAATATTTCTACTTGGATTACCCCAAACTCTGAAAGTCATTATGTCCCAAAAAAGCTGCTCTGTCACTTACCAATAAAGCCAGTCCAAAGTCCACCTGTAACCACCAAACCCACAGGATGGTTGTTTCAACCAAGCTATGCATTGTCTCTGTCATGTAAAATTCATTTTGTGACTACACCAATTCATCCAGTAACCGACTTCTGAGCACCTGCTACATGCCATGTCTCCAGGATAAGCAAGTATAAGTCCAAGTCAGTGTCAGGGCAGAACGTGAAAAAGTAACCCTCAGGTACTTGATGAATGTTGTTGTTGTTGTTATGTGCCATCGAGTCAAACCCGACTCATAGCGACCCCTCCTTGGGTTTCCGAGGCAGTATCACTACAGAAGTAGGATTGCCC
>NW_006921639.1:3119098-3122798 GCF_000298275.1 Orycteropus afer afer | reverse complement strand
TGGTGGTGGTAGTGGTGGTGATGGTGGTGGTGGAGAGGGATGTAAGGTGAGACCAGAAGGAATTGTAGAAGCTTAGAGATTTTAGTGAAATTCTACAAAAGCGGAAACAGTTCATGGGATTAACTGTGGATGAAAGCCCAGGAAAGCTGTGGAGATTATCTTACATCTCCTTTCTGCTCTGGCCCTTCTCTGGAACTTGGGCTGCTGTTGTGGAGCTTCTGAACTCTGCAGGGAGTGCTCCTGCAGCACTATGGGCGGTGTCTATGAGCTCAGCTGTGTATAGTTACACTAGTTATGGAACAGCCTTGAGACTGTCCCTGAAAAGCCTGTCCCATTGCTACTTTGAGTTCAGCTGCTGATTCTCATCCAGTGTCACTATTTTTGACTCTCTTGTATAGTAGTGGGTGATGGTTGTTAGTAGTCATTGAGTTGATTCTAACTCCTGGCAACCCCATGTGTGTGGAGTAGAATTTTCAAGGCTGTGACCTATCAAAAGTAGATCATTGGGCCTGTCTTTTGAGGTGCCTCTGGGTGGGTTTGAACCACCAACCGTTTTGGCTAGTTGTTTAGTGCTTAACCATTTGCACCATCCAGGGAATCCTATATGGGGTGGAGGGGGAGTTATGTGTAGGGAAAGCATGTAGCACGTCTGTGGAAATGTAAGAAACTGTCTCAGATCTGCTAAAATTAAGAAGATATGTTTACTGAAGTGAAACATTTGACCCAGGTTCCCTGAATAGATAGAGATTTCTGAAAAATAAGAGTTCTAACAAATGTGGATCCATGAAATGGTGTGGAGCAGTTGTATGATTCAAATGTCAAGTCGTGGGTGTTCCTCCTCCAGCTTTTCTGCCATTCACCCTACGCCTGCTGCGTTTTAATTGTAAGAGGGAGGAAACAAGGACTAGACTCTTGGGGCTGGACGAAGAACAGCTTCACTATCAAGAAGGGCCCTAGAGAAGTGCCAACACCTTCTTTTATTCACAGAGTGAAAAAGGGCAAGTTGGTGGCAGCGGGGGGTGGTGTGGTGAGGGTCACTGAGAAAATCCTGTAGCAAGACCAGGGCTAGGGTAAGGCAAGCAAAGCACTTGCCTTGTACACAAGATTTAAGAGGCACCAAAAACTCAGTAATCAAGACAAATCATACTTTAACACAATATTTTAAAAAATCAATATTAATAACCAAAAAGTTCCTCTATGGACAAAATATCAAAATTTTAAATAAAGATGGGATCCCACCCTGCACTTGCATGCCCCTCCATTCCTCACCTCATCGTGGTCCCTGCCCTGTGGGAATTTGAGCTCAGAGCAATTTTCAAAACTATCAACAAGTTAAACAAACACCTCTTCCAGGCCTCAGCGTCTGAGTTCCTGCAAGAGGCTGTGTCCCTACAGTGACATGTGCAGTGCAGTGATGACAGACACAGACTCTGAAGCTAGTCTGCTCAGGTTCAAGTCTACTTGGCTTAGACCAAGTGGCTGAAGCTGCCCCTGCTTCAATGTCTTCATTTGTGAAATAAATTATAGCAAGTTTTCCTAATAGGGTGGTAAAAGGGTTAAATAGGTGCTTGGCACATGTTCTAGTTGGGATTGAGGGAAGAAAACTTCATTGTGCAATGTACTTGGGTGGTGCAAATAGTTAACATGCTTGGCTACTACCTGAAAACTTGAAGGTTCAAATCCACCCAGTGGTGATTCAGTAAAACACCTAACAATCTACTTCCAAATAACCAGCCACTGGCTTTTGCTTTTCCTTTGTGCAGTGGCAAAGAAGACATTTTGATGACTAAGGCACTTGACTGCTAACCAGAAGGCTGGTGGTTCAAACCCACCAGCCACTCCTCGGAAGGATGATGGGGCAATCTACTTCTATAGTGATACTTCCTTGGAAACACAAGGAGGGGTTGCTATGAGTCGGTCCGAATCGACAGCACATAACAACAACAACAATAAGGTGTATCTATCCCAAGCCTTGATCTTTTCCATTGTCTCATATGCATGCAAAATCCCCCCACTGGTCAACTGGCATCAAGTTGATTCTAACTCATAGTGACCTTGTACGACAGAGTAGAACTGTCAATAGGGTTTCCAAGGCTGTAAATCTTTTATAGAAGCAGACTGCCTTATCTTTCTCCTATGGAGTTGCTGATGTCGATTAGCAGCCAGGTTAGGTTGTGTTTAATTTGCAGCCAAAAGCCTTAATCACTGCTCCACCAGAGCACCTTACACAGAAGTTAGATAATGACAAAAATAAACTCCAGATGGATCAAAGACTTAAATGTGAAACCTAAAACTATAGACTTCCTCAAGGAAAATCTAGGGACAAATTTAGGGGCTCTAATATATGGCATAACTCAAAATGCACAAACAGCAGAAGAGAAACCAGATGATTGGGACCTTCTAAAAATTAAATTTTCATGTGCTTCCAAAGACTTCTCCAAAAGAGTCAAAAGAGAACCTACAGACTGGGAAAATATATTTGGTAATGACATATCTGACAAGGGACTTATCTCTAGAATTTATAGAAAACTCCAACACCTCAATAACAAAAAGACAAACAATCCAATTCAAAAATGGGCAGAAGACATGAATAGACACATCACCAAGGACGATATTCAAGTGGCCAACAAACATATGAAGAAATGCTCATGATCATTAGCTATTAGAGAGTTGCAAATCAAAACAACCGTGAGATACCATCTTGCTCCAGCACTAGTAGCAAAGTTCAACAAGACAGAAAATAACAAAGGCTGATGAGGATGTGGAGATTTTGGGACTCTCATACAGTGCTGGTGGGACTATCAAATGGTAGAACCACTGTGGAAAGCAGTATGGCAATTCCTTCAAAAGTTGGAATTAGAAATACCATTTGACCCAGCCATTCCATTACTAGGTATATACCCTAAAGAAGTGAAAGCCATGACAAGAACAGACATATGCACACCCATGTTCATCGCAGCACTATTTACCATAGCACAAAGATGTAAACAACCTAGGTGTCCATCAACTGAGGAATGCATATCCAAACTATGGCACATACACACAATGGAATACTACGCAATGCTAAAGAATAATGTAGAATCTGCAAAACACCACACAACATGGATGAACTTGGAGAACATTATGCTGAGTGAAATAAGTCAATCACAAAAGAACAAATATTGTATTAGTTCATTATTGTAAAAGTCAAGGAAGGGTTTATCTATGGAAGGACATTTTCTTTGTTGGTTACCAGGGATGGGAGGGGAGGGGAGAGAACACTGTTAGATAGATAGAGATAAGTATTGATTTGGGTGAAGAGAAGGGCAATGTACCAAATGTGAGTGACCAATATGGTGGCACTGAGGAAGAGGAAGACATAGAGTGGTACATGGGAGGAACAGACAACAAATAGGAACTCTTTTGCACATATAGTACTGCATTGTCAGTGAAGGCAAACATGGGTATATGGGTGGATAGATGGGTGGACAGGTTGAATGATTAGTTATGTCTATGAAGCAGGGAGTGTACCCAAGAACATGTATAGGGTTGGCAGACAATGGTCCTATAAGTTTATGTGTAGGATCTGAATTCCCAGGTGTATAGTAGAGCTGGCAAGGGGCAAGGTTGTAGTCACTGCTTGGTCACAGCCAGCTACCCAGAGGGACCGAGTAGTTGAACCTGTGGGCTCAGGGCCATAGTCACAGGGAACATCAAGCTC
>NW_006921639.1:3099961-3118723 GCF_000298275.1 Orycteropus afer afer | reverse complement strand
TTCCAGCCAAACAAAAGACAGGCATATGAGTTGAACATTTACCTGTGGTAGATACACTCCTTGGAGAGAACAATCATGAGAGAAAGAAGGGCTGTTTATGCACTGGGAGACAGCTCAGGGGGCAGGGGTGCATGGAGGGATGGACACAGGAAAGAGGTGGGAGGAATTGGGAGGGGAGTTGTTGCATTGTGGTAAATTGTAGTCAATGTCATAATAAAGTATATGTAACTGCTATATGGAAAGTGAATTTGCTCTGTAAATTTTCACCCAAATCACAATTAAAAAAAAAAAAAAAAGGTTAGATAATGAAAAGGAAAGATAGAAGAATTGATGCAATCAAAATGTGGTGTTGGTGAAGAATATTGAATATACTATAGACTAACAAAAGAACAGAGTTCTGGTGGTGTAGTGCTTAAAGCATTTGGCTGCTAACCAAAAGGTCAGCAGTTTGAACCTATCAGCCGCTCCATGGGAAAAAGATGAGGTAGTCTGCTTCTGTAAAGATTTATAGCCTTGGAAACCCTATGAGGCAGTTCTACTCTGTCCTTTAGGGTCACTACAAGTCAGAATTGACTTGATGGGTTCACAGCCAAGAGAACAAATCAGTCATAGAAAAAATACAACCAGAATGCTCCCTAGAAGCAAGGATGGCAAGACTTTGACTCGTTCACTTCATACTTTGTATGAAGCAAAGCCCAGGTCACATACAGATCTGGGGAGATTTTGCTTTAGCCACCAGTGATCAGTGAAGACCAACCACTAGAAAAGGACATCATATCTGGTAAAGTAGAAGGCCAATGATAACAAGGGAAACCCTCAATGAGATAGACTGGCATATTAGCCACAACAAAGGACTCAAACATACCAATGATGATGAAGATAGAACAAGACTGGGCAACATTATTCATTCTGTTGTACAGAAAGTCATCATCAGTAGGAGCTGACTTGGCAGCAACTAACAACCACAACTTTGTGCAGGCACGTATATGCTCCATTTCATCTATCCTCCTACCATCCAAAGACATCAAAGCTCTCAGCCTTGGCCCATGGGTGGCACTTGGACTCAGAGAACAGAGGGACTTGCCCAGGGTCCACTAGCTCATTGGTGGCTAAAGTAAAATCCCCCATACCTCTCTATGACCTGGGCTTTGCTTCATACACAAGAGTTTGAGCTCAACTGAAGACTCACCAGCCTAGAATTGTTTCTTGGAAAGTGGTGGAGGGAAAGATGGCCTTGGCAGAACCTTGAAAGGATAGGAGTCTCAGGGTGTCCAGGCAAGGAGGAAGCATCTCCTCTTCTGAGTCGGTGCTACTCCAGCCCTGAGCAGTTTGCATCAAGGTCATGCAGGTGGCATGCTGGCCAGTTTCCCCATAACTCCCAGACTTGAAGCCAGGCTTTCCTGCAGGTCTCTGTGAGGCAGTGCAGAGATATCTCTGCAGAAATTGCACCTACTTACACAGCCATGAGACAGGGGGCCCTGGAAAAAGCACTGGAATGCCAACAGGAGAGGTTATCCACTCCCAGCTCTGTGTTGTCATGCCCTGACCAGGTTACTTCCCCTCTCTGAAACTTAATTTCACTCTTCAGTGAATTGCTTGATGTGGCCCTTCTAGCCATTGGCCTCCATTCTGTGATGTTTTGTAAATCCCATTATCCATGCCTTTTTGGGGTGGTGTGGTAGTTAATGTCAGGTATCAACTTGGCTGGGCAGCTGGTAGTAGTCATTCCCTATAATGACTGGCAATCAACTCTGTGATGGGATTTAGGTTAATTCTGTTGGGGCAACACAGGTGGAATGTATCTTGAGTCCTGCCCTGCTGGAGGGTATAATTCAAATCACCACCCTTAGCTTCCCTGAGGGTATACCTACGAATCTCCTGGGAAGATTCACTCTCCTCTTGCTCTGGCTTTGTGTCTTGGATCATCCTCATCTCACCCCTGGATTTGAGACAGCAGCCGTCATCTGATCTGCTGATCGAGGTTCATAAACCCCGAGAGTTGGGAGGATCCGCCAGACCTACTCACGGACCCGGGACTCGCCAGCCTGCCAGCCTCCACCACTACTACGTGAGACAAACCGTTGGGTGTCTGTGAGTTCTGTGAGGCGTTACAGCGAAATACAGAACCCTAAGACTGGGGAAATTACTGGGAGGAGGAGTTAATGTCTGAAATGATGGAGTGGCATGGTAGTTTGGACATTTGGGACATCTTTAACCTCTGCCTCATGGGGACCGGCCTCGTGTTGATCTTTCTAAGAGAAATTGTTCAAGCACACTCCATCAAAGTGGCCCTGGTGATCTCACCTGTACCATTCCGACATTTATGTACTGTCCATGGAGGAGAAGCTGAGCAGTGAGTCACTGGAGAGTGGCTGCAGAGGCCCATGCATGGCTAAAATAATGGGCCTTGTGTGATGGGGATGCTGGAGAAAGGCTCTCCTCTTTGCCATCATGTGATGGTGACTAGATGACAAGTCTGCTGCAAGGGAGTTCCTTTAGGAAACCAGCAGCACCTAGCTCTCCAGGTGTCTTTGCTGTCCACTCTGCCCAGCCCCACCTACCACAAATGCATAACCTTGTCAGGGTTGTGCTTTGTTCTGGTTCCAGACAACAGACTCATTCTGCTCACAGCTGTGGCACTGAAGGTTAACATCTGGTGCATAAAGAGACTGCTGTGGTTGTTCATGTTTCAGCAATAAATACACATTTTGGTTGACTGTTTTTATCCCTGAATTTCTGTTGAATGATTTGTGGATAGGAAGGAGTCTTATGATTTGAGGTGTGAATAGGCAGCCTTGGAGCTAAGATGGAGTCCCTGGGTGGTGCAAAAGTTTAAGGTGCTCAGCTACTAACAGAAAAGTTGGTGGCTTGAACCCACTGAGAGGTGCCTTGGAAGAAAGACCTGATGATCAGCTTCTTAGAGATCACAGCCTTGAAAACCTTATGAAGCTGAATTCTACTCTGCATTTATGTGATCGCAATGAGATGGAATTGACTTTACAGCAGGTGGTTAGGATTGGGAGTTCGTTTCTTTCTTTCTTTCTTTATCTTTTTCTGAGCTAAGATGCCAGGAAGGTATTCTAGGGAAAATGAAATAAGAAGGTGAGAGTAACCATTCTCTAAGGGGACAGTTCATGGGGAGCCTGGGGCCCAGGTGTTCTGTAGAGAAGCTCCCACCTGGAGACAAAGAGCTACTATGATAAAATTAAAGATTAAAATATTTTGCCCCTTTTTTGTCATTGTGTGTGACTGGTCCTATTGTGAGAGACAAGCCATTTGCTATCTACAACTCTGAAAACAGCTTATAGCCCCAAGCTGAGGAAGCCTTGCAACCAGATACCCACAGAACAGAATAGCAACTCATCATGTGTGGAAGTAAAGGATTTGTTTTGTTTTCTACTAAAAAGTTACTGCTCACTGTATGTCAGCAAATCCAAAATCCCTTGCACCTGTATAAACAGGGATTTGGTCTCACTCTTGAACCCACAACGTACACACAAAATCATTCTTGTTTTAAAAACATGCACAGGATGGGAGTAAGGCCTTGCTGCTTCTCCCTCGTCATTTCACATAAATGAGAAGACCTTACAAGTTAAAACTAAATTGAAAAAGAAAGAAGGATATTGCAGGAATATGGACTCTCTATACCTCACTTGGCAGCAGACTGTAGTCAATCAAAAATACTGAGGTAGACAGCATCTTTAACCATTGTTGTTGTTGTTATTATTTGCCGTCGAGTCAGCCCCGACTCATAGCGACCCCTCCTTGGGTTTCCAAGGCAGTATCACTACGGAAGTAGAATTGCCCAACCTTCCTTCCGAGGAGTGGCTGGTGGGTTTGAACCGCCAGCCTTCTGGTTTGCAGTCAAGTACCTTAGGCACTATGCTACCAGAGCTCCCTCTTTAACCATTAGGATATGAAATTAAAACCACACTGAGATACCATTACATACCTTCAGAGTATCTGGTAGGGCAGGGCAGGGGGCAATGATAACATCAAGTGTTGGCAGGGATGAATAGCAACTGGAACTCTCACTCACTGGTAGGATACAAAACAGTATAGGCATTTGGAAAATGGTTTAGCAGCTTCTTAGAAAGTCAAACTTGCTCTTACCATATGACCCAGCAATCCCACTGCTAGGTATAGACTCTAGAGAAATGAAAACTTATGTTCACACAAAAATCTGTATAAGGAAATTTATGGCAGCTTTATTCAGTTGCCAAAACCTGAAAACAATACAAATGTCCTTCAGTGGGTAAATGAATAAGCAAACTGTAGTACGTTCATATTGTGGAACACTGCTTTTGTTAGTTACCATTTAATTAGACCCTGACTTATGGCAACTCTATGTACAACAGAATGGAATGTTGCCCAGTCCTATACCATCCACATGATCAGTTGCAAATCAGGCTGTTGTGAGCCATAGGGTTTTCATTGGAAGTATATATCTCCAGGCCTTTTTTCCTAGTCTATCTTGTCTGGATGCTCCAATGAAACCTGTTCAGCATCATAGCAACACACAAGCCTCCACTGGCAGATAGGTGGTGGCTGCACATGAGGCACATTGGCCAGGAATCAAACCCCAGGTCTCCTGCATGGGAGGGGAGAATTCTACCACTGGACCACCACTGCTTCCCTTGTGAAACACTGAAAAAAGATAAACCCACTGCCATCTAGTCGATTCCAACTCCTAGCAACCCCCACTGGTTTTCCAAGGAAATAAATCTTTAAGGAAGTAGGTTGCCCAGTCTTCCTTCTGCAGAGTGGCTGGTGGGTTTGAACCACCAACCTTCTGGTTAGCAGTCAGACTCAGCAATAAAAAAGGAATGAACTATTAATACAAGCAATAACCTGGATGGTTCTCAAAGGTATTATGCACATGATAAGAACTAGCTCCCAAAAGTTACATGGCATATGCTTTCATGTACATGACTTTATGGAAAAGGCAAAACTGGAGGAAAGAAAGCAGATCAGTGGTGGCCAGGGGTTGGGAGTAGGAAAGTGGCTACAAAAGGACAGAAGGAATCTTTTGGGGGTGGTGAAAATGTTCTACATCTTGACTATGGTAGTGGGTTGCACGGCTTTCTATATTTGTCAAAAATGTACACTAAAAAGGGTACTTTTATTGGATGCAAATTATACATCAGTGAACCAGACTTTAAAATAAATAAACAAATAACCTGCTGAGGTGGAAAGAACACTTAAAAAAATAAATAAATAAAATAAAAGCAAGAAGCGGGGGTTTTAGTCTCAGTACAATGGAAATAAAAATACATTACTTTTAGTAATAACTCCATTTACTCCATTATCTGAGAGCTTACTATACAGTAGCTCTACATTTTTATCTCCATATTATCCTGCTTTGTCTTTGCAACAAGACCCCATAGAGAATGAATAGTAGCAACTTTTCAAAACCAGTTGCAATCCCACTACTAGATACATATCCTAGAGAAATAAAGGCCATGACACCAACACATATATGAGCACCCATGTTCTTCGCAGAACTATTCATTCACAGCATCAAACAGATGGAAACAATCTAAATGTTCATCAGTGGAGGAATGGATCAACAAACATATACATAATGGAATACTGTGCAATGTTAAAGAACAATGATAAACCAGTGAAACATCTCATTAAATGGATGAACTTAGAGGACATTATGCTGAGTGAAACTAGTCAATGTCTATAATTAGAGAGCAGACACATACTGACTTGGATGAAGAGGAAGGCAAAACAGTAAAAGAGAAATAAATAAATAAAACCAATTGCCATGGAGTCAACTCCTAGTTATGGTGACCCCATGTGTATTGGAGAACTGTGCTCCATAGGGTTTTCAATGGCTCCAAGGGTTTTTATGAGGGAAATCATAAAGCTTTTCTTCTGAGGTACCTCTGGGTAGACTCGAACCTCCAACTTTTCAGTCAACAGCCAAACACTTTAACTCTTTGCACCACTTATGAACTCCAGCAGGTGTGGTGTGAAAATGAGGTTTAGAAAGTGGCATGATGACCACTACACAAGTTCCAACTGTCTGAATCCAAAACTGACAAGTCCCTTCTTACCAAACTCCCATCAGAATGTTACAGGTAAGAGATAGGAAGAAAACTCCCTTGAAACATAAGACACTCAGATAAGGGTAGGTTCTGAGTGGCAGGCACAGTATAAGACTGTGGCCTTAGAGGCATGTGGCAAAAGAAGAGCTATATTTGGGGCTGTTGATTAAAAGATGCATCCTGCAAACTGTCTCCATAGCTAAAAACAAAATGAACAACGGCTGAACATGGGAGCTGTGGACAAGTCAGATCTCCTGATGGAAAGCTATCACCAGTAAAATACAGGAAGTGAGGTTGCTGCTACTCAAAAGGGCATCTAAAGAGTATTCTGATTTGACCTGCACACACACGAAGACAACAAAGGACTGGGATAGGAATATTTCACAAGCTCTCTGTCCCTGCCTTAGCAATGTACCTCAAATCACATCACCTCCAGATATAATAGTTTGAAACAGAAGCTTGTTAAAATTCCTGGAGATTTGTGAAATTTCCCAGGTTAAGAGGCAGACACATCACTGCAGACAACATGTTGGATTTCACATCAGACAAATTCAGGTTTCAGGGGAGACTCCATGGTCAGGTGCAGGCAGAAGAAAGGGCCCCCAAGCAGACAGGGACTAGAGGAGCACAGGATGGTGCAGGGCAAGGACCAGGAAATGGTCTCACTAACTAGGTAACCAATCAGTTGCTATTAAGTCAATTCCACCTCTTGTCAACCCCATAAGTGTCAGAGTAGAACTGTGTTACACAGGGTTTTCGGAAGAAAATTTTTCATAAGTGGGTCAGGCCTTTCCTCTCCAGCACATCTAGGAACTGTCGGCCCTTCAGTTAGCACCTGAGTACATTACAGTTTGCACCACCCAGGGACTGACTCCTGGCCTCAATCAGGACTCCAGCAATTACCCTAGTGCTGCCCCAGACCCCTTCCAGTTAACCGAGTGCTGAGTGTCAGTTCTGTCTGGAGGTGGCCATGTAAGGGAGATGAGTTGTGCCTGCAGACAAAAACTGGCAGAGCCCAAGCCCCAAAATCTGCTTCAAAAGACTCAAGAGGAGAAGAGGGCCGCTCAGGTGGTTTCCAGAAGTTCAGGAATTCCCCTAAAGACTAAGACAGGGACTCAGATTGGCAGGAACCTGGCAAGCCAGACAGAACCTACCAGGGCTAGCCCTTCAGACTTCCTTTTTCAGATTCTAGTATGTGTTTGCTCTCCTGCCCAGCACACACCTCTGTGGTTTTTGCAAATGCAACTGAATTCGGGAACTCAAAGTGTTCTGCGGAAGGGGCCCCATTTTGTATCTCAATATGTGTACCAACTTCCACATTGCAAGAAAAGCCAGGGGACGGTTCCTCAGGCCAGACCCTCACAGTTTAGCTATGGCTGAACTATCACTGCTCTCACAAGGCATGTGGCTGTGATATCATAGGCATCAGAAAGGCCTAACTTCTATAATCCCATACATAAGCCTCTCCAGTGAGGTAGTTAATTGATGGTTGAGTCAGTATTGAAATAGAAGGAAATGCTGTTTAAAGACAGCATGACTGAATGAGCAGCTACTATCAGAAACATAGAGTAGAGACATTTTCAATCTTAGAAAATCTAAAAGACAGGTACTGCTATCCCCATTATACAGATGGAAAAGTTGAGACTCAGAGAACTTGAAAGTCAGAGAAAACAGGCAACTTATCTGAAATTAAACTGCTAACAAGCATCAGAAGGAGCTCTGGTGACACAGTGCTTAAAATAATTTGGCTGCTAACTAAAAAGTTGGCACTTCAAACCTACCAGTCACTTCATGGGAGAAAGATAAGGCTGTTTGTTTCTGTAAAGATTTAAGCCTTGGAAACCCTGTGGGGCAGTTCTACTCTGAATTGAAATTGACTCGATAGCAGTGGGTTAACAAGCATCAAAATTAAGGTTCAAATCTAGACATTCATGACCTCCCCTCCTCAAAGGCCTCCCCTTCCACCTCACCACATTGGTTTGACCCAGGTACTAACTAGAAATTGTTACAGATGGCAGCATTGCAGGGTTCCCTGGATATATTTGCAAAGCTGCTGCTGTCTCCTGGTCATGGGAATTCTTGAACCAAGCCTGCTGTCTAACCAAGATCACACCACAAGCAAGCATACTCAGAGCAGATCCTGTGGTCTCACCACTTCACAGAGGAAGGGCTGGATCCCCAAGATCACAAGAGAGAGTTCATCCAAGGTGGGTGCAATGTTGACACTGACCTCACAGGGAGCCATCACTCAGCTGATCCATGCAGGACCTCCAGGGTGAGTCACTTACTGTCCACGCTTAGGGATGGCAGCCATGGCTACAGCTGGGCTTGGCTCTCTCTGTGCAGTAATCATTTGATTAGTAAGTATTGAGGAAGCAGAATTGGCCTGGCCCATACCCTGGACTTCAAAGGCTCACAGACTGGGGAGGGTGGAGTAGGTGTTGAGCAGGGAGGTACCTGGCTGTGGGGGCTCAAAGCCCAGCCTGAGGAGGAGCTTCTGGTCTGAGAGGTTGCTCAGAAGAGAGATGGTGCTCATCGTGGGCACCCAGAAAGGAGAAGGAACCCTCAAAGCAAAGTGGTAGTGCTCTGGGCCACAGGACACTTCAGGGAGATGCTGGAGCCCAGGGAGCAAGAGTGGGCTGAGGGTCTAGGGAGGAAGGTCAATTAGAGAGGGCTTGAGTGCCAGGCTAATGGTATGGCCCTTGTCTCACTGAGGGCACAATTGGGCAGTGTATACTGGCCCCTGCCAACATTAGGCCTACCCAGGGGCCCAGATCCTGCCCTTCAGGTGCTCAAGGCCCCTGGGGAGAGGAGGCAGAAAAAGGGGTGCTATAGTACAATGCCTGAAATATCACCATCAATGCAGGAATCTGGAGCTAAAAGTCAGAAAAAGGCATTGTTTTTGTTTGGGTTTTTTTTTTGGGGGGGGGGTGGCAGTGGCTAAGACCTGGGTGGCAGTAGGAGATGTGTAGACCTTTAGAGAAGGAGCCTGAGAGAAGGAGAAACAAGCCACAAGGCAAGTGACAAGTGAGAGAAAGTTCTGGGTGGAAGGTCAACAGAGATGGAAGAGGTCAACATGAACTCTGTGTAGTTGCATGCACCTGTTCAGGGGGAAATGAAGGCAGGATGGAGGCTACCATGAGCTGTGTTAGGTCCCCAGATGTTGCCCTGCCCACAACCTCCCTCAAACCAGAATCCCAGAAGAAGGGAAACTGGAAATCTCTGTAGCAGCCTTTATACCTTTTTTTTTTCCCCTTTTTAAATAATATTGTATTGTGTTTTCAGTGAAAATTTACATGCAGATTAGATTTCTATTTGACAGTTTCTATACAAATTGTACAGTGATGTTAGTTAACATTTTTCCCAAAGTGTCAACACTCTCTTTAATTGCATTCTGGTTGTTCCATTTCCAGTGCTCTAGTTTCCCTTCCTCCTTATCTTTTCATCTTTGCTTTAGAGTAATTGTTGACCTTTTGGGCATATATAGATGTTTTTTTAAGCAGCCTTTATACCTCTAAGGCCACATGTTAGAGTCTAAGGACTAGACTCTTTTGGTTAGCTCACAAAATGGCCTTGTTTATCTTGTCAAATTTCAAATGTAATTTGGTCAGAAAATAAACATGAAAATTAATTACTAATTAAGTTTTCAAACAGTATCTGGAAGCATGCATTAAACAATGACTTAGCATGTCTTAATTTTCACAGGCTATAAAACACAATAAAGTGATAAAACACAATGGCCTACCTCATACAAAAGAGAGGTACTAGTGTCCTTGGGCCCTTGTCCTCCTCTGTGCCAGGGAGATCCAGAAAACTCTACTTTTAGGCTAATGAGAAAAAGAGAACACTTTTGGACACAATTTTGTCCTATAGCAATTTTTCATTGAAATGAAGAGCAGGGAAGCAGTACTGGCAACTGGGAGGCAGTGACTTCAAACCCTGAGACCAGTCCCTTGCTAATCAGTGACTTAGTTTCCCCACCTATAAAATGAGGCATTTGGGATAGACATTCCTTAAGGTTCTGTCTGCCAGTGAAAGTCTGTGCTTCAAATGAACTTATGTTCAGAGCCTTAAAATTTCTCCTTGAAGAAGTGAGTATTTAATAGAATGCATCACCTACAGGCTGGTGAACTTCTTGTCATGTTAGAAATATTTTTTAAACCAAGATGGGAGGAGAAGAAGCCAAGATGGATGGATGAGACAGGTCTTCCATATGCCCCTCCCACTATGGGGCCCTCTCCTAGTAGCACAAATTGGGCCAGCCCTATTCTCCTTTCCTGCTTCTCATTTCTCTCCTGGCCTTGCCATGGCTGGTCTCTCTGCCTCCGAACTCATCACTTCCCACACCCCAGACCCGCAGCTCCCTCCTCTACACTGTCAGGCATGGAGGCTCAGCTCCCAGCCTGTCACTTCCTTGCTCAAATATCTTCAACTGCTTCCCATCACCTCTAGGGAAATACTTGGCCTAGTATTCAAGTTTCAATGTTAAGACCCACTCCCTTCCTTGCCTAATTTCTCATTGCCCCCACAATGGGGTCTAGACAAAATGAACAGCTCACTTGTGCCCTAACCCTTTACCTTTGTTCAGACTATCTTCTCAGTCAGGGAAGCCCCTTCCCCTACTCCATGTGTCCTTATGCCCCCATCCTTCCAAGCACAGCTCATGGGTACCTGCTGGCCACAGGCTTCCCCCGTGATACTGAACAGGTTTCAGTGGAGCTTCCAGACTAAGACACTAGGAAGAAAGTTTTGGTCCTCTACTTCCAAAAATCAGTCAGTGGAAACTCTATGAATCACAGTCTAGCTCCATAACTGCTCATGGGAATGATGCAGGACCAGAAAGCATTTTATTGTGCGCGAGTTCACCATAAGTTGGCAGCCAACTTGAGGACAGCAACAACATGTTATTATACCATCATGTTATTATACTTTTCAGTTGTTAAAACCTCATCAATACATTATTGCACTTAACAGGATTGCAAAGCCTAAATTGTGGCTATAATAATCTCTATTGTACAGGTAAGAAATGGAAGCTCAGGAGTGAAAATGACTTGTGTTAGGACACAGTTTGTGGAATCAGGCAGAAAGAAGTCCACATTTTGCAATTCTAAATTTATAATTTCCCCAGTACCTACTGCTTCAACACTCATCACTTTTCTCCTTATATTACCATATATATACCAAACTCACCACCATCAAGTCAATTCTGACTTATAGTGACCCCCTTTGGGTTTCCAAGGTGGTAAATCTTTTTGGAAATAGATTGTCCAGTCTTCCTTCTGCAGAGTGGCTGGTGGTTTGAACCACCAACCTTTCTGTTTAGCAGTCAAATGCCTTAGGCATTATACCACCAGAGCTATACACACACACACACACACACACACACATACATACTTATATACACAGGTGCTCCTCAACTACCAACATAGTCACGTTATGATGAACCACACTTACAACCATTTTTTCTTTTTGGTATTGTTATTACTAACAATTTGCTGATTTTATCATTCTCAGATGTTCACTTGCAGATATTCCCAGATAGAACTTATAAAAATACTGATAATAAAAGACAGTAATAATGAAACATAAAAAAAGAGGTGTTTGACTTACATCCAAAGCAACTTATGACTAAGTCGTCAGAATGGAACCTGTCATAAGTCAGTGATTACCTATATTTAAAGTCTTCCTTGTATTCATGGATATGCTTTCTCTTTCTCACTCCTGTAGTTTCTCAAGTCTAAGTTTTTGTCAGTTATAAAATACCTCCATTACTTAATCACAATGTCCATATGTATATATGGAGAGAGAGAGAGAGAAGTTTATCTTAGGAAAATGGCTCACACTTTACTGAAGCCGGCAAGTCCCAAGTTCTTGGATCAAATAGCATGAGAGATGACAGCAGCAGAGCCAAGAGACTAGCAGAGAGATACCATGAGATATATACCAGAGAGATAGCATGAGAGATAGCTGCAGCAGAGCCCAGAGATGGGCATTAAACAGCAACAGGCTTACCAGTCCATGGAAGAGAAAGCCAGGTGCCACTGGGTAGGTGGTTTCCTGGAGGAGTGGGTTGCCTTCAGGCATTAGTTGGTAGAAGAGACCAGTGTGAAATGGAATGGAGTAGCATGTTGGCCAGCCCATAGAGCAAGAAAGCTAAGTGTCCTTTGAAAAATTTCCTTGCTGGAAAAATGTCCTTGCTGGAAAATTTCCAGCAGAGTGGGTTGCCCTCAGGCATTAATTGGCAGAAGTGCAGAGACCAAGGAAATGGGAAGCAGAACTGCCTCAGCCTCAAGGGTAGGACCATGGCCTTTAGGTGTGGAACCACCACAGCCCCCTAGGTTTCAAAGAGCCAGACCTTCACCAACTTGGTTCTGGAGTGTGGGGCTACTCTTTCATGTGAGCCAGTAGAATGGAGCCACAGCTGCTGCCCAAGAGTGAGGGGGCAGAGCTGCCATGCCCAAGAGGGATAGGAATGGGACCCACCAGGCCAAGGGGTTGAGGTCACCACTCAGGAGCTAGGGGACTAGAGCCATCCAGTGAAGGAGATCTGTACAGATAACACCGCTTGAAGATCTGTACAGATGCCAACTTGACAAGGGGTGGAATTGTGGTAGTTAAGGTTGTGTGTCACCTTGGCTGGGCCTGGTTGAGTGGTTGGGCAGCTGGAATTCCCCATGATGAGACTGGTAATCAACTTCATGGTGGAATCTACTATGAGCAGCTGAGTAGCTGCCTTAGGGATGTGGTCTGCTTCCCGTATATAATCACCAGCTTTGGGAATGGTCTTTAGCTTATGGCAGCTTGAACTCTGCATGTAGCCAAGTTGTTGTTCAGCAGCCTGCCATGCTCTGCTGATCTTGGTACTTTCAATGGGCTTGAATCAATGGCTTGCCGTGTGGTCTGGTAACATTGGGACTGTGCCTTTTTACTTGTCAACCTTGGCCTTGGTAATATCGGGATTGTGCCTCTTTATTTGTCAACCTTGGGCTTGGCAGCCTCAGCAGCCAGCAGTTATCTGAGTGAAGAAAACCTCTAGCTCCAGTAGGCCAGAAGTGGGAGGCAGAGCTGAAGCCCAAGGTTGAGGGGCTTTCACCCAGCCCCTAGAGCCTGGCACTTTGAATTCAGACTTAAAGCCTCCAGATTGTAAGAGAATAAACTCCTGTTTGCTCAAGGCATCCATTTGTGGTATATTCCTGTCAAAGTGGCACTAGGTAACGAGAACACCTATTGTTTAAGTGGGCCCCTGATTCAGAACCACCCCATGCACAATGGAGCCGAATATGCCTACTCCTATGTCATGCCCAAGGAGTGGCACAGTCCTTAAGGCATTTGGCAGCTAATCAGAAGACTGGCAGTTCAAACTTACCAGTTGTTCCGTGGGAGGAAGATAGGGCAATCTACTTCCATAAAGATTTACCACCTTGGAAACCCAACAGGTTTCTGACATGAGTCAGAATCAACTTGATGGCAGAGTTTGGTTTTTTGTATACTCATGATCAGTGGATCAGTGGCAGATCTGAGTGTTGTAATCTCTAGGGTTTTTGTTGGTTGATGTTCAGATGTAGATTTCCAGGCCTTTCTTCCTACTGTTTTAGTCTGGATGCTCCACTACAATCTATTCAGCATCACAGCAACACATAAGCTTCCACTGACAGCTGGATAGTGGCTGCACGTGAGGTGCATTGGCTGGAGATCAAACACTGGTTTCCTTCATGGAAGGCAAGAACTCTATCACTGAACCATCAATCAATGCTCCCGTGTGGAGCATTTTAGTGGTAGTGTGGCCTAATACAAAGTGCACAGACTTTAAAATCAGGTCATACTCAGTACTGATTGAAGCCAGGCAAGGACCCCGTCAATTTGAGCATCCATTTACTTATCTATCAAATAAGACTAATAAAACAGCTCAGAGTGATCATGAAGATGAAAGATTTGAAATACATGTGTCCTGCCCATGCCTAGATTGAAGTAGATACCAAATCCATTCTTTTTACTTTTTCACATGATTTTTTCTGTTCGGAATGAACTGAGACAGTGGCTTTTCACCTAACACCCTATCATTTTTAAACTGGGCTCCTCACCAAAATCTCTGGCCATAGAGCAAGAAGTATCATTCCTATGAAATGTGCTGCCCAAACCAGTCACATAGTCAAGCTACATATGTAAGTTTAAATTTCCTGGCAGCCATATTAGAAAAACAAAGACAAAGAGGTTAAATTGACTTCTGAAATATATTTTATTTAACCAATTTACCCAAAATATTATCATTGTAATATACAATCCATGTTTTAAAAGAATTAATGAAATATTTTACATTTCTTTGTTTATGTCATTTCAACTGTCTCTGAAATCTGGTGTATATTTTTCATATTTAGAGCACATCTAAATTCAGACTTGCCACATTTCCAGTAGTCAGCAGCCACAAGTAGCTACGGACTGCTATATTGGATAGCACACGTCTAGACTTAGACATTTGTTTTTCTGAAAACCTGTGACAGATATGCAGATATTTCAAGGGCTTAGGGAGGTTGCCTAGAGACATCATTCATCAACATTTGGATGATTTAAAATGATTGGAGGGAGATCACAAATGCAAAATCCTAGTCCTAGTTATAAGTAAAATAGGTAGCATCTCTACAGTGTGGCTCAAAGAACTCTGAGAAATTCATCTTCCCCTTTATCATCCTGCACATGGCATCTGTTCTATCTTCCCTGGTTTGTCAAGCTGCTTTTCATTTCTACCATTAAGGTAGGATGAGGAGAGGTTTAAGTCTTCATTTCTCTATTTGATGTCTAATAGGCATCTCCACCTTAGCATGTGCAGACCCATATTTCTATAGAACCATCACCTTCCAAATCTGCTCCTCTTGCCTTGACCCTGCTCAGTGAATGGTAATTCCATCCTTCCTGTTGCTCTACAATCATTTTTAACTTCTTGGTCTCCCCCATTCTACCCCTAAAATATCATCAAATCCTGACTACAAACTATACAGAGAATCTGACAACTCTGACCATCTCTACTGCTATCACTCTGGGAAAAACCATCATCACACCAACCTGAGTGATTTCCATATACCATCTTTTTCTTCCCTTGCTCCCCTACATTCTACACCCACTTCTCATTTATTGACATGATTGAGTTCCAAAGACCAGTTAATTATGCAAAAATTGGCATTATGCAAAAATGGAGGGTGGACACATCAGATTACAAAATGGAGAATGACTATACAATTATATAAATTACATTATTACATAATTGCCAAACCACTGAGAATGGTGGCCCAGCCATGTTGACACATAACCTTAACCATCACAGCCACCGTTACTCTCACTTGGTATCTTGGTATTCATTACTGCTAGACGTATGTTGTTAATGCATAGTAGTATAGTAGATAGTTGGATAGTAGATTTTTTACTATTATTTTAAATCCAAAATGTTAAATAATGAGATAGTTGATAAGTGAGGGGTAGGTGTATTTCCTATATGAGAACGCAATTGGTATTTTTTTTAAATTCAAGCATTAGATGGCTCCAAAATAGTGGACTAGGCAGATATATAGGCCAGACCCACTACAACAAAGATGCAAGGAACCAAGTGAAATGGATATGAATGACAGTCCTGGAACACAGTGCTTCAAAGGAAAGGATAAAGAAGTAGGTCAAGTACTGATTAGAAGAGACTGAAAACAGCAAACAAGAAGGTTTATGGAACAATGGATGGCCAAGTGGCCTGGCATAGTGCAGCCACTTAGAATGAATGCAAGTGGTGTTTCAATCAGGTCAGCAACCAGATAAGCAACTCTGCTCACCCAGGACTGCGTCAACACCCACATCAGTGATCAGTGACCAAAAAAAAAAAAAAAAAACACCAAACTCACTGCCATCAAGTAGGATCTGACTCATAGTGACCTCCCCCCTTGGGTTTCTGAGGCAGTATCTCTATGTGAGTAGATTGCCCAGTCTTTCTGAACAGAGAGGTGTGATCTCCCACCTTACCACACAAAACCTCCAGGTGACTAGAGGCACAGCCCCTCCCATACTCACCCACTAAAAAACCTGGTCAAAAACCCCTCACTGCCAGTGCTGTGCCATTTTTTCCTTCTTTATCTTTTTTCTTTTTTCTTAGTTTTTCCCTCGCCCTCTCACTTTTTTTTTTTTTTTAGTTTGGCAGGCATCCTCCTACCACCACCTCCACAACTGACATCATCTGCCTCTGTTGCCTCTCTGGCCAGTGGTACATGATATAGCAGAGTGGGATCACAACTCCTGCCACCTCCATGGTCAGCAGAAGGTGCACTCACCCCTCTGCACTGATAGTGTGTACTCCTGCAGAGCAAGTGACACATTCCCACTGAAGCTGTGTTTGGAAGGTAGCGCTTGCACCAGTACTTCCTTTTTCTTTCTTTTTTTCTTCTTAGGTCTTCCCTCTTTCTCCCTTGTATTTTTCTTTCTTCCTCCTCATCCCCTTTTCTTTTCTCCCTTCAGAAACAGAGACCCTACCAAGCCATAACCACCACACCTGCCACTCCACTCCCTAAGTAAGTGCCACCACCTGCTCCAGCATTACTGGATTGATGATGGATGGTGGTCAACTGCCAAAACCTTCCCTTAGCTGATCTACACAGCCAGCAATTAAAGACTCCCACCCACACTTCCACCTACTACCAAATTCACTGGGAGACAGATGTTGAGCACAGTATTACTGCCAAAGTAGTGACCAGAGTAGCTCACCCAACCTGTTACCCAGATACATTAAATGAAACAAATCTTGTGGAAGCAAACCAACATACAACCAACAAATTACTACAATAATACCACAATATCTCAGAGGCAACAGACAACTTCAAATCACACACACACAAAAAAGCAGGACAAAATGGTGTAAGCAAGTGATCAAAATACAAGGCCACAAAATCTTCTGGAGAAAGAAATGGTATTGAAACAACCTGATAAGGAATTCAAAAGAGTTATACTTAAGACCCTTCAACAGATTAAGAAAGAGATCAAGGAAAACAAAGACAACACCAAGTAAATCATGGACAGAATGAAGGAAACCACAGATGAAACAACAGAATAATTTTTAAAAAATGGAAGAACAAATTGACAAAATAAATAGAAAATTAGAAACCATAAAAAAACAGCAAATGGAAACCCAAAATTTCAGAAATAGATAACACATTGGACGGTCAAAGGAGTAGAGTTGAATAACTGGAAAACAGAATTAGTGAAATTGAAGAAAAATCTCTTAATACCAATCTATTAGAGAAACAATCAGAAAAAAAGAATGAAAAAAAAAAAAATGAAGAAAGCCTAAGAATTATATGAGACACAATCAAGAGTAATAATGTACATGTGATTGAAATTCCAGAATAGGAACAGACAAAAAAGAGAAAAAGTACAAACAAAATTATTGAAAATTTGTTGGAAGAAAATATCCTTAATATCATGAAAGATGAAAATATATATGCACTCAAGGAGCTCAACAAACCCCAAATAGGATAGACCCCAAAACAAAATCACCAAGACCTATCATAATCAAACTTTCCAAAACCAAAGACAAACAAAGAATCTTTTTTTTTTTTTAATGGTGTTGATCATTTTTTTTATTAGCCATTTGCATATCTTGCTTGTTAAAGTCATCCCATTTGTGGTATTTCTGTTAGAGCAGCAGGTACTAGGTAACCAAAACAGCAGCTATGAAAATTTGTGTACGTTTTGTATGGACATATCTTTTCATTTTTCTTGGGCAGATATCTAGGAGAAAATTCCTATGTTGTATGATAACTTTACCTTTAACTTTTTAAGAATCTGCCGAACTGTTTTTCAAAGCGGCCGTACTACTTTCTACTCCTACCAGCAAAGTATGAGGCTTCCAGTTTCTCTGCATTCTGGGAAATGCTTAGTATTGTCAGTCTTTTTGATGATAGCCATTCTAATGGGTATGAAGTGGTATCTCAGTGTGGTTTTAATTTGCACATCTCTAATGATTAATGAGGGAGCTCTAGTAGCGTAGTGGTTAAGGCACTTGACTGCTAACCAGAAGGCTGGTGGTTCAAACCCACCAGCCACTCCTCAGAAGAAAGATGGGGCAATCTACTTCTGTAGTGATACCGCCTCAGAAACCCAAGGAGGGGTCACTATGAGTCAGGTCCGACTCGACAGCACGTAACAACAACAATGATTAATGATGTTGATCATTTATTTTATTAGCCATTTGTATATCTTATTTAGTAAAATGTCAGTTCAAATATTTTGCTCATTTTTTAATTGTTTTTTTGTCTTATTATTCAATTGTAAGTGTCCTTTATGTAGTTCCAGTTCAAGTCCTTTATTAGATATATGAGTTACAAATATATTCCACCAATCTGTGACTTGTCTTTTTCTTTTCTTTTTTTTAAATTTGCCTGTATATTTTATTGCCATTAGAAAAATATGATCTACATAAAATTTTGTTCCATTTTCTTCTCTGCTCTGCCATTCAACTTGAATACTTTTACTCAAGTAAAAGCAGAATCACATTATCTGACATGAGAAGTAAATATATTTCATATCATTAAATTAATAGGATTAAATGGATTAGGTGTGTTCTATTATTTCTCAGGTAGAGTAATTCATCTTTTCTACATGTTGTTTCCCTTCATTTTATTTGAGTAACTATGTAATGAGTGAACTTCCTTCCATATTTAGTGATGTGAGTGTGCATAAT
>NW_006921639.1:3081497-3099861 GCF_000298275.1 Orycteropus afer afer | reverse complement strand
TACCAGTCGCTAGGACTGATTGTTTCCATTAATTTTGGTTTTCTTCTTAAACAAAGAATCTTGAAAGCAGCTTGAGAAAAGCTAAAAATCACCTGCAAAGGAGAGCCAATATGACTAACCTCTGATTAATCAGCAGAAAGCATGGAGATGAGAAGACAATGGGATGACATATATAAAACCCTGAAAGGAAAACAAAAAAATTGCCAACTAAAAATTATATATCCAGCAAAATGGTCCCTGAAATATGCTGACAAAATGGTGATATTTCCAGATAAACAGAAATTAAGCTTATTTGTAAAAATCAGACCAACCTTACCAAATATGCTAAAAGGAATCCTTCAGACAGAGAACCAACAACAACAGAAAACAACCTGAGATTGAGATACACAAAAACATCATTTGGAAATCCACCAAGACACGAAAGTACCAAAATAAGACAAGACTGAAAATGGGGAACTAGAGATGTTAAATTGTAAACAATGATAACTACAAACCAAAAGACAGAATAAATGGTGTAGTTATAAAACTCACAAATGGAGAAATCAAGACAGAACAGATTGTTTTAAATTTGGGACGATAATAACAAACTACAGAGTAACCTCAAAGAAAATTAATAAAACTTCTCACCAAAATTAAAAAGAAGAAAATCATAAAGACTTAGTAAATACTAAAACAACAGTGATGAAGGAAATGACAAAAAAAAAAAAAATCTGTAAACAAAATGAGCTCAGCACAGAGTTGGAATATGTGGAACAAAGAAACCATAAGCACCAGAAAAAATAACATTATAGCAGTAAATGCATACCTATCAATAATTACACTGAATGTAAATGGATTAAATGTGTCAGTCAAGAGACAGACAGTGGCAAAATGTATAAGAAAAAACAGGATCTGTCAACATACTGTCTATAAGAGACACACGTTAGACACAAGGATAAAAATAAGCTAAAACACAGGATGGAAAAACATGTATGAAGCAAGTGGTGATCTAAAAAGATCAAGAGTAACAATATAAATTTCTTATAAAATGCACTTTAAGGCAAAAAGTAACAAAAGAGATAAGAAAGGACATCATGTGATGATTAAGGGGTCAATCCAACAGAAGGACATAACTATAACACATATCCACACCCCAATGAAAGAGCTCCAAAATAAATAAATCAAACATTAACACAATTGAAAAGAGAAAAAGAAAACACCACAATAATAGTAAAAGGCCTTAAAATCACTTCTGTTGTAGGTCAAAACTAGAAAGAAACTCAACAAAGATGCAGAAGATCTAAACAACCTTAACCCTCTTGAACATATAGACAGATACAGAACCCTTTCCCCAACAACAGCATAATATACATCCTTCTCTAGCACACATAGCATATTCTCCAAATAGACTATATGTAAGACCACAAAGAAAACCTCAATATATTTTAAAATATCATAGTACATACAAAATATTTTATCAGATCACATTGCTCTGAAATTAGAAATCATCAGCAGAAATCAGATAAAAGGAAAAAAAATCAAATACATGGAACCTGAAAACAACCTGCTTGAAAACCGAGTAATACAAGGAATTTAAAAAAATTAAATTGATATGCTCATTTAATAAAACAAGAATGAAAACAGAACAAACAAATATATTTGAGATCTGGCAAAAGCAGTACACAGAGAACAATTTATAACAATAAGCATACACATCAAAAAAAAAAAGAAGAACCAAAATCATTATCTTAAGCCAATATCTCCAATAGTTATAAAATAACAGCAAAAAAAAAACCTACTGTCACCAGAAGAAAGGAAATAATAGAGATTAGAGCAGTAATAAATGAAACAGAAAAACATAGAAAGAATCAAAAAGAGTAGAATTTGGTTCTTTGAAAGGATTAATAAAATTGACAAACCACTGACAAATTTAACAAAGAAAAATATGCAAATAACAGAAATAAAGGGCAAAATAGGTGATGTCACATCAGAACCAACTGAAATAAAAAAGATAATAACAGAATATTCTGAAGAACTGTACTCCAACATATTTGAAAACCTAGAAGAATTGAACAAATTTCTAGAAACACAGTATCTATCCAAACTAACATAAACTGAGGTAAAAAATTTGAACATACTCAAAAGAAGAAACGGAACAGGTCATTAAAAAAAAAAAAATGCTGGCCTAGAAAACTTCACTGACAAATTCTACCAAACTTTCAGAGAAAAGCTGACACCAATTCCACTCAAATGTTTCCAAAATATAAAATAAGATGGAATACTCCCAAAGTTATTGAATGAAACAAGGATAACTCTGATACTAAAACCAAGTAAAGACATCACTAAAAAAAAAAAGAGAGAGATCAACATACCTCATGAACATTGACACAAAAATTCTCAACAAAATCCTGACCAACAGAATCCAGCAACATGTCAAAAACATAATTCATCATGATCCAATGGGATTCATGCCAGGTATTCAAGAATAGTCCAATAGTAGAAAAACAATCAACAAAATCCACCACATAAATAATACAGAGGAAAACAACAACGTGACCATATCAATTAATGCAGAAAAGGCATTTGATAAAATCCAATACCTAATCTTCATAAAAACACTCAGCAATAAGGAATAGAAGGGAAATTTCTCAAGGTAATAAAGGGCGTATACACAAAACCATTATTCTTAATGGAGAGAAAGTGAAAACATTCCTCTAGCAAATGGGAACCAGAGAAAAATACCATTTATCACCACTCCTTTCAATATTTTGTTGGAAGTCCTAGCCAGAGCAATAAGGCAGGAAAGGGAAATAAGATGTCCAAAATTGGTAAAGAAGAAGCAAAACTATCTCTATTTGCAAATGATATGATCCTCTACACAGAAAATCCCAGAGACTGACCAAGAAAATTACTGGAACAAATATGAAGATTCAGCAAAATAGAAGGGTGCAAGATCAATAAACAAAAATCAGTTGAATTCCTCTATACTAACAAAGAGAACTTTGAAAAGGAAATCAGGAAAAGAGTATGATTTACAATAGCCACCCAATAAATAAAACACTTAAGAATAAATGTAACCAGAAACACAAAAATGTTCAAAAAAAAAAAAGAAAAGCCCTGCAAAATACTACTACAAAAAACTAAGCGAGACCTATGTAAATGGAAGAATATACCATACTCATGATAGAAAGACTTAACATTGTGAACATGTTAATATTACCCAAAGGGACCTACAGATACAATGCAATCCTGATTCAGATTCCATCATCATTCTTTAAATTAATATTAATTTAATTAATATCACCAACTTTACATGGAAATGAAAGAGATCTCAGATAAGCAAAACACTATTAAAGAACAAAGCAGGAGGTTACTCCATTATCCTAAATCTTATACAGCCACAGTCGTGAAAACAGCCTGATACTGGTATGATGACAGACATATAGACCAATGGAACAGAATTGAGAACCCAGAAGTAAGTAAATCCATCCACCTATGGACAGCTGATCTTTGACAAAGGACCAAACCCATTAAATGGGGAAGAGATAGCCTCTTTAACAAATGGTGTTTGCAAAATTGGTTTTCCATTTGCATAAAAATGAAACAGAATCCATATTTCTCATCATCTGTGAAAGAGAACTCAAGATGGATCAAAGAACTAAATAAAAAATCTGAAAGTATAAAGATCATCAAAGAAAAAACAGGAACAAACTTAGGGACTTTAATACATGGCATAAAAACACTATCAAATATAATTTAAAATGCACAAACAGCAGAAGATAAACTAGATGACTGAGACCTTCTAAAAATTAAACATTTGTGCAGGCCAAAAGACTTCACCAAGGGGGTCAAAAAAGAACCTACACACTGGGAAAAAAATTTTTGTCAAAGACATATTGGACAAGAAACTAATCTCTAAAATATACAGGAAACTTCATCATCTCAACAACAAAAAGACAACCAATTTTATAAGAGCTTAAAAATCATCGGTACTTTGTGTGTGTAAATAAAGCAGTCTGAAAACAGAGCCTTAACTCCATTTTAAAGTCTTAAGATGAATCTAGAATCCATGTTGAATTTTAAAGGTGCCTTTTCTTAACAGTAGTTCCTCTAACTTCATGTTGACCTAACCTCAATGCTGACAATATACCCTAAAGGGGACATTCATTTTCTCCAGTGTCTGGCAGGTGCAGGATATCACAATCTATTCCCAAAGGATTTTTCCACTATGATCAAACAGATATCAGATGTGATAGCTTATATCTGAAGGTTCTTGATGCACAGCCTTATTGATAAATCTTTACAAAGGAACTCCAGAAACAGACATGATTGAGAAAACAATTTTTACAGCCGTTTACCCAAAAACCCTGTCCTGCCATGGTCCTGTGACCATCCTGTAATAAACTGAAGAGCATGTATGCTTGCAATTATGTACACTTAACCAATCATGTAATATCACATATTTGTTATCCACCTATTGCTAAATCTCCTTTCAGATATCCTGCCTTTGAATTTCAGCCAATCATGATTTTGTTACTTTTAGTTCCTGTTCCAACTATACAAAAAATGTTTTCTTCTGCTTCATCTGGCAGAGTGGCCATTTTGCTCCATGGATTTGGATGCTTCCTGGTCTGGACCATCTCTATCCTCCAATAAACCTCTTTAGCTTTTACTTAACCAGATTCCATGATGTTGCTCTGTGACACAATCCAATTCAAAACTGGGCAGAGGACATAAACGCTCCACCAAAGAAGACATTCAGGCAGCCAAGAAGCACATGACAGCAATCATTAGCCATTAGAGAAGTGCAAGTGGAAACAATAATGAGATATCATCTCACCCCAGCAATAATAAAAAACTCACTGCCATCAAGTCAATTCCGACTCATAGTGACCCTATAGGACAGAGTAGAACTGCCCCAGAGGGTTTATAAGACTGTAAGTGTTTATGGGAGCAGACTGCATCCTCTTTTTCTTGCAGAGTTGCTGTTGGATTCAAACCGCCAAACTTTGGTTAGCAGCTGAATGCTTTAACCACTGCACCACCAGAGCTCCTTCCAGCCTTAATAGTAAAGTTAAAAAAAAAAAAAACCAGAAAACAACAAACGATGGTGAGGGTGTAGAGAGATTGGAACCCTCATACATTGCTAGTGCAACCACTACGGAAAATGGTATGGCGCTTCCTTAAAATATTGGAAATAGAAAAATGTCACTTGATCCAGCAATCCCACTATAGGTATATATCCTAGAGAAATAAGAGCCATGACATGAACAAGTATATGCAGACTCATGTTCATCGCAGCATTTCTCACAATAGCAAAAAGATGGAACAACCTAAGTGCTCATCAGTGAATGAATGGATAAACAAACCATGGTACATACACACGGTAGAATACTACACAATGTTAAACAATAACAATGAATCTGTGAAACACCTCATATCATGGATCATCCTAGAGGACATTGTTGTTGTTGTTGTTGTTATGTGCCGTCGAGTCGACCCCCGACTCATAGCGACCCCTCCTTGGGTTTCCGAGGCAGTATCACTACGGAAGTAGGATTGCCCAACCTTCCTTCCGAGGAGTGGCTGGTGGGTTTGAACTGCCAGCCTTCTGGTTAGCAGTCAAGTGCTTTAGCCACTATGCTACCAGAGCTCCTTAGATTATGCTAAGTAAAATTAGTCGATCACAAAAGGACAAATACTATATGAGACCATTACTATAGAAAGTCAAGAAAAGTTTTGCACAGAGAAAAAAAATATTCTATAAGGTTACCAAGAGTGGGTGGGGGAGGGAGAGTAAATCAATAACTAGAGGATAGAGACATATTAACTTGGATGACAGTAAAGGCAAAATACAATAAGCAGGGATGTAAGTACAAACTATTAAGACAAAGGAAGACAAAGGGAGGAGCACAAGAGTTAAAGGCAACAAAAGTAAATACTATTACACACCCAATCTAGCTATAACAATGATAACAATAATCAAGTGGATACATACATAGACACTCAAGCTGAACAAAGCTATGAAGGTGAGTGGGACTACTCCCATGAATATATATAGGTTTGACAGAGGATATCTGTACATATGTATTTATATATGCTGTGAATATATCCACAAATATACTAGAGCATACAGGGGGCAAAGTTACGAAAACTTCTTAGCCATAACCAAACACCTTGAGGGAATGAGTCACTGGGCCTAGGGACTCAGGACCATAGTCTCAGGGGACACTAGGGTCAACTGGCATAACATAGTCCACAAAGACAATGTTCTACATCCTACTTTAGTGAGTAGCAACTGGGGTCTTAAAAGCTTATGAGTGACCATCTAAGGTATAGCTTAGCTATTTGTCTCTCCCCATCTGGAGCAAAGAAGAGTGAAGAAAATCAAAGATGCATAGAAACAATTAGTCCAGAGAACTAATAAACCACATGAACCCCAGCCTCCATGACCCTGAGACCAAAACTGAATGGCACCTGACTACCACTATCAACCACTTGGAAAGGAATCACAACAGGAGGTCCTGAATAGAGTAGGAGAAATATGTGAAACAAAACTCAAAATAATAAAAAAGACCAGACATACTGGTCTGATAGAAACTGGTGGAACCCTGGAGACTGTCCTTGGAAACCCTTCTCCACACACACACTCTCCTCACCACCCCCCAGTGGCTCAACTTTCAGTCAAGCAATAGACAGGCCAAAATGTAAACAATAACACCAGGAAGTTACTCACTTCTTAGAAGAATCAACCATAGGAGATCAAAAGGATAGCCTTTGCCCAAGGATAAAGTTCAGAAGGCAGGAAGGAATAAGAAAAAAGGATAAATGGAAATGGTAAAAACCAGGAGAAAGTGGGAAGAATGTTGTTACATTGTGGAAATTGTAGTCAATGTTACAAAACAAAGTATGTATGAGTTGCTGAATGGAAAAACAATTTGCTCTGTAAACTTTCTCCCAAATCACAATAAAAAGTTAAAAAAAAAGGTAAGTATGCACCAGCAACAGTCTTTTAAAAAGCCTATTTTAAAGGACAATTAAAAGAATAAGAAAACTCAAACCAAACTCATCGCCATCAAGTAGATTCCAATTCATAGCAACCCCCACTAGGTTTCCAAAGCTGTAAATGTTTATGGAAGCAGATTGTCTCATCTTTCTTCTGTGAAGCAACTGGTAAGTTCAAACCACTGACCTTTTGGTTAGCAGCCAAATGCCACTATACTACCAGAGCTCCATTAAAAGAACATAAAAAATGTAAACCACTTAGGAATACATCTAAGCAAGACATGCACTATTTTTATGATTTTCTTGAAGAGACTATAACGTTTTAATTACTTTAAAAAGAAAAAAAAAAGACTAAATCAATGGAAATACAAACCATGTTTATGAATTGTAATATCATTTAATGAAAATATCAGTTCTCCACAAATTACAATTCCAATAAAATCTAAACACATTTCTTGGTTGAACCTGACAAGCGGATTCTAAAATTTATATGGAGAAGTAAAGTACCAAAAGCAGTCAAGACAAATTGAAGGAAAAGAAAAATGAGGATCCCTTCCTCCCAGATATTAAAGCTGTTGTTATGGGCCGTTGAGTCGGACCCAATTCATAGTGACCCCTCCTTGGGTTTCCAAGGCGGTATCACTACAGGAAGTAGATTGCCCAACCTTCCTTCTGAGTGGCTGGTGGGTTTGAATGGCCAGCCTTCTGGTTATCAGTCAAGTGTCTTAGGCCCTACACTACCAGAACTCCTAAAAATATGGTATAGAATTAGCAAAGGAATAGACAAGTTGACAGAATAGAGAGCCCAGAAATAGACCCACATATATAGGAAATTTGATTTGCAATAGATATATCATTGCAGATTAATGGCTAAAGGTGACTTTATAAATAAATGGAGGTAAGATTCTTGGTTATCTAGGAAAATTAAAATGTTGCCCCTACCTCACATCATACAGAAATATTACTTCCAAGCGGACTTGAGACTTAAATATTAAAGGCAAGATTATAATTTTTTGAAAATAATATGAGAATAATTTTGTTCCTTCATAATGGAAAAGAATCTTTTGCATAAGACATTAAAACATACATTACAAAGTAACAGATGGACAAATTAAACTTTAAAATTAATAAGTTCTGTCACTAATAGAAATCATAAAGGAAGTGAAAAGACAAGATATAAACAAGAGAAAGTTATTTGTAACACATATAATCTATTTCAGTAGTGATACCTCCTCAGAAACCCAAGGAGGGGTCGCTATGAGTCGAGTCTGACTCAATTGCACATAACAACAACAACAACAACAACATTCAGCATATGCTTTAAACTACACCACATCAATGGGATAAGAGACAGATAACCCAATAGAATAATGGGTAAAATATTTGAATAAGAAAAAGAATCTGGAATGGCCAATAAGCATATAAAAAGGTACCCAATGTTAGTAATTCAGGAAATGCAAATAAAAATATTGTTAGCTAGCTTTTCATTTTCACTGGATTGGCAAAAATAAAAAATCTGACAATATCAAACATAGATGAGAATGTGGAGCAAGAAACTTTTGTACATTGTTGATAGGTGGGTAAAATGGGACAATTACTTTGGAAAAGAATTTGGTGTTCAGTAGAGTCCCTGGGTCTTAAAAATGGTTAACAAACTTGGCTGATAACTGAAAGTTTACAGGATGGAGTCCTCTCAGAGGCACCTCAGAAGAAAGGCCTGGCAATCTACTTTTTGAAAAAAGGTGTCATTGAAAACCCTGTGGAGCACAGTTCTACTCTGACATACATGGGGGTCACCAGGAGTTGGAGTGAACTGGACAGCAACTGTTTTTTATTGTTTCTTTGTTTTTATCATCCAATAAGGTTGAAGATATAAATATCCTGTGACCCAGAAGTTTTACCCTTAAGGCACAGTACCTAGAGAAATTATTGCACACATGCCCCAGGGTATACATACAAGAATAGCCATGTTGTTGTTGTTGTTGTTAAGTGCCGTCGAGTCGTTTCCGACTCATAGCGACCCCATGCACAGCAGAACGAAACACTGCCCGATCCCGCACCAGCCCCACAATCCCTGCTATACTCGAGCCCATCATCGCAGCCACTGTATCAATCCATCTCGTTGAAGGCCTCCCCCTCTTTCGTCGACCCTCCACCCTACCAAGCATGACATCCTTCTCCAGGGAATGGTCCCTTCTTACAACATGACCAAAATAGGTGAGACGAAGTCTGGCCATTCTTGCTTCCAAGGAGCATTCTGGCTGCACTTCCTCCAGGACAGATCTGTTAGTTCTTTTAGCAGTCCATGGTACTTTCAGCATTCTTCGCCAGCACCACAACTCAAAAGCATCAACTCTTCTTCGGTCTTCCCTATTCATTGTCCAGCTCTCACATGCATACAAGGTGATTGGAAATATCATGGCTTGTGTCAGGCGCACCTTAGTCCTCAAGGAGATATCCTTGCTCCTCAGCACTTGAAACAGTTCCTTCGCAGTTGACTTTCCCAATGCTACACGACGTCTAATGTCCTGACTGCTGCTTCCGTTGGCATCGATTGTAGAACCAAGCAATGTGAATTCCTTGACAACCTCAATCTTCTCTCCATTGATTGTGATGCTGCTCATTGGTCCAGTTGTGAGGATTTTTGTTTTCTTTATGTTGAGATGTAATCCATACTGCAGACTGTATTCTTCAACCTTCATCAGTAGGTGCCTTAAGTCATCCTCACTTTCAGCAAGCAAAGTTGTATCGTCTGCATATCTCAGGTTGTTAATGATTCTTCCTCCAATCCTGATACTAGGAAGAAGGAAGAGGCCGTCCACTTCTGAAAGAATTGGCCAGGGAAAAGAATAGCCATAACAGCCCTATTTATAATAGAAAAAAAAAAACTGGAAGTATCCCAAGTGTTCATCAGCAGTGTCTTAGAGAAATACTGTGAGGTGTATTCATATAATAGAACACTCTATAGCAGTTAAAATGAATGAATCAGTGGCACATGCAACAATATAAAGAAATTTCAGAAACATAATTTTGAACAAATTAAGCAAGTCTCAAAAGAATATTTAATTCCATATTTACAAAGTTCGAAAGTACAAAAAAAATAAATAGCACGTATTTATTAACTTAAATATACATGTGCAAAACCATAAGGAACAGCAAGAGAAGGCACAATAAACCCAAAATTCAGAACTGTAGTTGCCTCTTAAGAGGAAAGAGAAGGAAGGGCACACAGAGGACTTCAAAGATGACAATAAAGATTAAAGATACAAGGAATAAAAATTTAAAAGAAAAAAATAAACTAAGGAGTCAGTACAGAGGATTTGTTATCTTTATTCCTTGTATCTGTAGAAGGTACAAGGAATAAAGAGGATTTATGTTATTTTTATTTTATTTTATTCCTTTGGAAATCCTATTGGGGCAGTTCTACTCTAGCCTATAGGGTCACTGAGTCAAAATCAACTCAATGGCAGTGAATTTTTTTTTCTTTTGGTTTCATACTTTATACATATTTTCTAAATTTTTATTTTGTATCACCTCAACATTTAATAAAACTTTTTTTTTTTTTTTTAGAAACCATCATGTAATTTCTCTGTTCACACACCACCAAAACATCCCAAGTCCATGCCTTTACAAGCCCAGGTACTCAACACTGGACAGGAAGACCCTCCCTGACCTGATCCACACACACACACACCTTTCTGGCCTCATCACTTGACACACCGCTTACTCCACTCTACCATCATGGCCTCCACCATGCCTTCTCCTCCAGACCTTTGCTCTCTGGTTCTCTCTGCTTAGAACGATTCTTCTGCAGAAACCCACATGACTCAACCCTCTTTTCCTTCAGGTCTCCTCTCAGAAGATACGTGCCTTCCACTTTAACCATTTGCACCACTCAAGGACTCCAACTGGATGATATACTCCCACTCCCTACACACATACACACACACACATTTCCCATCTCTTTTACTCCAATTCGCTTCAACCTGTAGTACTGATAACCACTGACATATCTGTCTATTAGAGTCCATTTCCAATCACTAAGATGCAAGCGCCCCTGATGCCTTGAACAGCGCCTGGTAGGGATTGTTCTCTCAATAAATATTTGTTGAATAATTAAATGTATAACTATCCAGAATATTATACTAGAATCAAAATGTTACATGGGAAGGGTGAAACCTTGAGCATCAGTTATCATATTAGTTCCTCACGGCTTAGGAGAAGTTGGAAAAGCGTTGGTTAAATATTCAGTAAGATTTCATTTCAGGAGAAGAGAAGGTTCCAGATGAGTCAGGTGATCCTACTAATTAAGAAAATGTTACTTATTTAAAGATTTGGTGTGGTAATTCAGATGAGGTCTTTCTTAGAGACACTTACTTACCTGGACTCCTCCTGGTGAGAGATAAGACAGGGTCCCTTGGTGCCTAGTGTGAGGTGGGCCTATACTTGCACCTGGCTCCTATGGGTCCCAGGTCAGTCCCCTCTGTCCATCCCCTTAGCAACTCTGCATATGTCTGTGTTCCAATCTTTCTCAAGTGTGGCTGAGTCACCTCCTTCCTCAGCAGAAACTGTGACAAAACATTTGATCCAAGATCAGAGGTTGAGGAGTGGAGCTAGAGCCCAACCTAGCTCGACAAACCTCAGCCGTGACAGACAACCTAGCAGACATCGACATCAGAGCTGCCCTGACCATGTGTGCCACCCATACCACACATACTTCCTGCTCATCAGCTCACCTCTCTCACAACCACACACCCAGACCAGCTCCAGGGGTCACATGAGTCTCCCATATTCAGCCTGCCTAGCAGGCAGGGCCAGTAGACCCCACCCTGACAGATGGGGTTCCCATGCCTGCCTCTGGACTGGCCTTGCTTGGCCAGGAGCAAAGTGGCCTACCTGGAGTGGTGGGGGTCAGGGTCTGTAGACATCGGATGGCACATGAGCCCTTATTCCTAGCTGCAGCTCCCCAGGCTTGGGGAAAGAGGATGCGGCCATGATTGTCAGTCTACAATAGCATTTCACTATGAATCACTCAAGCTCGGTCTCTGCTCATTTCCTGAAGAAAGCAGAAGTGGAGAGTCAGCAGATACTTGATTCTGCCCACTCCACAGCCAGCTAAAAATAGGCTTGAGTTCTAGTGGGTGACTTGGGCCCAGCAGAAAGACTTGCAGGTCAAAGAGTGCTGGGTGGGGTCAAGACATAAAGGAAAACTAAAGTCTGATAGCATAGCTTTGAATTCATGTCACCAGAGCTCCCTCGTGCTCACTAGCTGTGTGACCATCAGAACTCATGCATCCTCTCTGAGCCATAGGCAAAATGAGAATAATGGTTCTCAGGTGAATCTAATTAAAGATGGGTCTAGCATGCATCCCTCGTCATGGTATGGGCTTCTCAGACTTCTCCCACCAGCTCATGGAGAGCTTCTCATTTGAATTCCTTCCTCCTCCATCTTCAGATTTAGCTGTACAACAGATCAAGGGAGGCCTCTAGGATGAGTTGACAAATTGTGGGACAAATTTTGAAGTAATGATGAAAGAAAATTTTAAATTATAGAATGAAATTATCTGAAACTACAGTTATTAAATCCCTGTTCCTTTGGGTATATTAAATTGAACTATTCCATATAATCATCTGACCATCATGTCACCCATATAGCACACCCATTCAAAGAGGATATATCCTAAAGAGGTGAAAGACAAGACAAGAATAGACATATGCACACCAATGTTCATTGCAGCACAATTCACTACAGCAAAGAGATAGAAACAATTTAAATGCCCATCAACAGATGAATAGATAACCAAACTATGGTACATTCACATAGTGGAATACTATGCAACATTAAAGAATAATGAAGAACACACAAATCATCTCACAAAGTGGATGATTTGGAGGACATTATGCTGAGTGAAATAATCTCAGAAGGACAAATATTGTAAGAGTACATTATTGTAAAAAGTCAAGGAAAGATTTACTCAGGGAAGGAAATTCACTTTGTTGGTTACTGGGGACAAGAAGGAAGAGGTGGAAATTTTCAGACTAGTTGAGGGTCACATGCTGATTTGGGTGAAGGGAAGGACAGTATAGAAACAGTCTGTGACCAGAATGACATTGGGGAAAGGAAAGACAGAAACATCCACAAAAGAGACAGACAGCAGAGGCAAATACTATTACATGCACAATACTGCATTACCACTGGCACCAAACACCAGGCTACAGATAAACATATAGCCAGATGAGAAGATCAGGTGGGGTTATTCAAATAGGAATACACCCTAGACCAAGGATAGATTTGGCTGAAATAATCTTACACATGTATTTGTGCTACAAAATTAGCCACATACATTACAGAAGCAACAGAAGACAGAGTTGGAGTAACTTCTCAGAGACAACCAAACACCATGAGAGAGAGAAGCACTAGGCCTAAAGGCTCAGGACCATAGTCTCTAGTCCCATCATGCTCAATTGGCATAATATAGTACATAAAAATCTTGTTTTACATCCTACTTTGGTAAGTAGCAACTGGGGTCTTAAACGATTTTTAGCAGCAATCTAAGATTGGTCTCCTCTTGTCTAGAGCAAAGAAGAATGAAGAAAATCAAAGTCAGCTGGAAACAGTCCAAATATAAAATGAACCGAGATGACCTCAGCCTTCATGACACCAAAGACAAGAAGAACTAGGTGGTGCCTGACTACCAACGCCAAGCTTTTGGGAAAGGATTTAAACTGGAGACCCTGGATAGAGTGGAAGGAAAAATGTGGAACAAAATTCAAAAACACAAAAATGACCAGAATTACCAGTCAGATAGGGAATGGTGGAACCCCCAAGACTATGGTCCCGGGTTATCCTTTTGGTGTAGAAATGGACTCATTTGTGTGGACTGACTCTCAGACCAACAGTAAAAAGACTTACATCCAGAACACCTCCCTGGGGCAATACATCTACCTACTCTAGGGAGATGCACCCCTTAGATTAACTAGCTATGAAACATCAAAGGGACAGCATTCACAAGAGGGAAAGTTGGACATATAGGAATACATAGATAAGAAGAGCACAGGAAGGGAGCAGTCACAGGGAGGAGAGGGGAGGAGAGTTTTTTATGGTTGGGGATGGTAATCAGGGCTTGAAATCAAATATGCGTGAACTGTTGAATGTAAAACAAATATGCTTTGTAAATTTGCACCCAAAGCACAATAAAAAAAATTAAATAAATGAAAAAATCTCCTTGTGTTCTGAAAAGAGGGTGGTCATGTGAACAACAGCCATTTTTCTTTTCTTTTTTTCTATTGTGGTAAATACACATGCAACAAATCACAGCATGGGGTTTTACTGCACAAAGAGTACTATGTAAGAGGAGTAATGTAGGAGATGCCTATCAGACAAGAGAGATATTTGGGGGATATCTGGAGTGAAGTATTTGTAGTATAGTATTTGCCTATAAGATTGCTATGAGTAGGAATCAACTCAGTAGCAATGAGTTATTTGCCTCCTATAAAATCTGGAATAGAATTTACAACATATTAACTACTATCAGAGACCTACAGTGAGAATGGGGTCCCTGGATGGTAAATTTGGTTAACGTGCTCAGCTGCTTACTCTAAGGTTGGTGGTGAGTCCACCCAGAGATGCCTCAGAAGAAAGGCCTGGTTAACTACTTCCAAAAAATCAACAACTGAAAACACTGTCAAGTGCAGTTCTACTCTGACTCACATGACATTGTCATGAGTTGAAGTCAGATCTATGGCAACTGGTTCAGTGAGAACAGATGAGATATTAGAGCATTTTTTTAGAAAAAAGAGGAGTGACTCACACTGGAACAAGCTAGTGCTCTGGATATTCAGAGACAATATGGAGAACTTTTGCATGGGAGGAACACGTATGGAGTTCCATTGGAGGACAAATACACAACCAGTTCTACCAGCCATCTGCTCATCAAGGCACCATTCTGGGCAAGCAGCTTCAGGCAGGTAAAAAGCCCTGAATTTGGAGTTAGAAAATCTGGGTTGAAACTCTCACCTCTGTATTGGATAAGTAATTTAGATCTTTATGTCAGTTTCTCATTTGTGGATTGGGACTAATGAGATGTCATAAGGAACAAATCAAGTAATAGCTGCAAAAGGATTTAAAACACTAAAAAGAGCTGTACAAATGTGACCTATTATTATTGAGAGAACAGTCCATGTTAAGACATTGCAGCAGCACAAATGTGACTTATTATTGAGAGAACTATCCACGTTAAGACAAACTGCTCATGTAATTATCTATTTTTATTGAAAGAAAATGTGAAAATTTATCATTTAAAAAACATCCAAAAATAGCAATTACACTTCTGCTTCCAGTTATCATAGTGTAACTGCTACAAGACATGCCCTTAAACTGAAAACAACTCTCTAATAGGACAAACCAAAACCAAACCAAACCCACTGCCATCGAGTTGATTCCAACTCATAGCAACCCCCACTGCTTTTCTAAGCTATAAATCTTTACGGAAGTAGATTACCACATCTTCTTCCCAAGGAACAGTTTGTGGGTTTGAACTGCTGACCTTCTGGTTAGCAGCCAAATGCCTTAGCCACTCTGCCACCAGAACTCCTTATATAATGGGACAAGAAAACCATGACTTATGCAACAACCATTTTCAAACTTTGAATAGCAGGCAGCACAAGACTATGATCCTTGAGATAAAAGAAACACACAAAATGGCCCCACAATTGCCCACCTTTCTTTCTAGGGGTACTTTCTTGACATGGTGCAGGGAGGTGGAATCCCAGTGGTACTGTGGTCTCACAAAGCTGAAAAGGTATAAACCAGAGTTCCAAGCTGTGGAAGGGACTAGAACTTGTAGGGCAAGGTACCAGAGAAGAGTGAGCTGTCTGGGGATTCATTTTAGGTATCCTTGGCCAAGGGCCGCCTGAGTATGCATAGGGTGAGAATCCATAAGACCTAACAGAACTCATCTGCTTAAAGGCTGAGACCTGAATGGAGATAACAGAGGCTGTGCAGTATTAGGAAATGTTGGCATCCCATCCCATTCAAAGTGAAGATATCTCATTGAGCATCATATACTCCAAAAAGCCCAGAGAAAAATAAGGGCCACCCCCAAAAGTTGGGACTATGACATAGGAAGAAGCAACACTGAGAGAATCAAAAGAATGTTTGATAATTTAACTGCTAAAAATTCACTGCCATCGAGTCAGATCTGACTCACAGTGACCCCTCATTGGGTTTCTGAAGCAGTATCTCTACAGAAGTAGATTGCCCAACCTTCCTTCTGAGAAGTGGTTGGCGGGTTTGAGCCATCAGCCTTCTGGTTAGCAAATACCTTAGGCACTATGCCACCAGAACTAAAACTCAACATTCTTTACAGAAAGAAAACATAATTCAGTCTCTCTTTGTGTTAGATTAGGTTCTGTAGAGAAGCAAAACTAGTAAAGCTCATAGAGAGAGAAAGAGAAATTTATCTTAGGAAAATGGCTCACAAACATATAGAAGCTGGCAAGTTCCAAGTTCTTGGATCAAATGTCAACCTGGAGGATTTTCCCAACTCACTCAGCTGCAGGGGCTGAAGAGCTCAAGGTTGGCAGGCAGTATACTGGCTGTTGACTCCAACGAATGACAAATCCAAGATCTCCAGGCCAAATGGTGGATTGTTTGCTCACAGACAATTAGTAGGCATCACAACAGGATCCCAATCCATAAAAGAGTGTCTCTTTCTTCCAGGATGTCCATAAATATATTGGAAGCAGGCCACATCCCTAGGGAAACTCCCTTTCAACTGATTGGCTGCTCAAAACATATACATCTGATCTCATCATGGGAATAACCCACATCACAACTGCTTAAACCACTCAGAATTGTGGTCCAGCCAAGTTGACACACAACTCCAACTATTACACCCTTTGTTATAATAGCCATATTTCAGAATACAATTAAAATTAGTAGTGGCATAGTGCCTATGGCATTTGACTGCTAACTAGGAGGCTGGCAGTTCAAACCTGCTAGCCACTCCTCAGAAGGAAGATTGGGCAAGCCACTTCTGTAGTGATATCGTCTCGGAAACCCAAGGAGGGGTCGCTATGAGTTGGATCTGACTCGAGGGCAGTGAGTTTGGGTTTTTTTTTTCTTCTTTTTTTTGTTTAATAAATAGATTAACTAAAATTAATATTAAGAAAGTGTAACACCTACCCCCCCCATTCACCCCCCAAAAAAATAACAGTAGACAGAATTAACAAGATCAAAGACAAATACCTCAATACTACTTTGTTAAGGGATCAGACAAAAGATCAAAACAAAATGTAGAAAGCCTAAGATTCATGTGGGATGTGTATTTGTATGTGCTGTAAGAATGTCCAGGTGTATAGTAGATCTGATGAGGGGCAAGGTTGTGGTGGCTTATTGACCACAGCCAGCTACTCAGAGGGAGAGAGTAGTTGGACTGTGGGCTTGGGACCATGGTCACAGAGGACATCAAACTCAATTGGCATAACATAATACACAAAAACATTGTTCTACATCCTACTTTGGTGAGTGGTGTCTGGGATCTTTAAAGCTTGCAAGTGGCCATCTAGATGCAACAATGGGTCTCTCCTCATCCAGAGCAAAGAAGAATGAGAAAACCAAAGATGCATGGAGACAATCAGTCCAAGGTACTAGTAGACCATGAAATTTTCAGCTTATATGACCATGAGACCAGAAGAACTAGACGGTGCCCAGCTACCACTGTCAACCACTCAGATGGGGAGGGATCTATGGAGGAAATCCTAGATAGAGTGAGAGAACAATGTGGAACAAAACTCAAAATCATAAAAACAATAATAATAAAACAGGTTTGCTGGTCTGATAGAGCCTGGTGACATCCCTGAGTCTATAGCCTCTAGCTCTCCTTCAGGTGTAGAATTGAACTCATTCCTATGGCTTCCAGCAAAACAATAGACAGGAATGTGGGGTGAACGTTTACATCAGGTAGATACACTGCTTGGAACAGTCAATCATGGGAGAACAGAAGGGCAGTGTTTGCACAGGGAGATAGCTGGGGGATGGGTAGTACATGGGAGGGAAGGACACGGGGAAGGGGTAACTATGGGGAGGAAGTGGGAGGAGAGCTGTTACATTCTGGAGAATTGCAGTCAATATCACAAAACAAAATGTGTATGAACTGATGTATGGAAAATGAATTTGCTCTGTAAACTTTCATTCAAATCACAATTTCATATATATATATGTGTGTGTGTGTATTAGTGCCTAAGGCATTTGATGGCTAATCAGAAGGCTGGTGGTTCAAACCCACCAGCCCCTCGGAAGGAAGACTAGGCAATCTACTTCCGTAGAGATACTGCCTTGGAAACCCAAGGAGGGGTTGTTATTAGTCAGAACTGACTT
>NW_006921639.1:3071837-3081357 GCF_000298275.1 Orycteropus afer afer | reverse complement strand
ACATGATGACAAAAAAAAAAAAAAAAGATTCATATGGGATACCATCAAGAGGAATAATCTACTTGTAATCAGAATTTCTCAGAAGGAAGGTTGGACAATCTACTTCCATAGTTCCATAGTGATACCACCTCAGAAACCCAAGGAGGGATCACTATGAGTTGGGGCCGACTTGACAGCCCATAACAACAACAACAATCAGAATTCCAGAACAGGAAGAAACAAATGAAACTACAGAGAAAACTGTCGAAGATTTGTTGAAAAAGAATTTCTCTGATATGATGAAATGAAGAAATTCAATGAACCCCAAACAGGATAGATCCCAAAAGAAAATCACCAAGATGTATTGTAATCAAGCTCACCAAAACAAAAAAACAAAAAAAGGATCTGGAATGCAACATGGGAAAAAGGAAAAGTTACCTAAGAAAGGGCAACCAATAAGACTAAGCTCTGATTTCTCAGCAGAAACCATGAGGCAAGAAGGCAATGGTATGGTATATATAAAACCCTGAAAGAAAAAAAATCCCAACCAAAAATTATATATGCAGAAATATTGTCCCTCCAATATGAGGTAAAAGTAGGGGATTTCCAGATAAGCAGAAATTAAGGGACTTTGTTAAAACCAGACCAACCTTAAAAGAGATGTTAAAGAGAGTCTTTCTGGTAGAGAACCAATAACAGCAAACAACAACCAATGATTAACACAGATGATGACATAACTGGGAAACTAACCTAGTCATAGAGGTATCTAAAGTAAAATAAGCTTACAAGACTGTAAACAGGATACCAGAGACATCAAATGGTAAATGAGGACAACTATAAACCAAACAGAGGGAATAAATTGTGTAGTTACAAAACTTCTAAATGGTGAAGAAGTCAAGACAATTGTGAGATAGAATAGACTGTTTGAAATTTGGGAAGAAAATAATAAATCATAGCTAACCTCAAAGAAAAATAATAAATCTTCACATCAAAATTAAAAAGAGGACAAACACAAATACTTAACAAATACTAAAACAGTAGCAATGAAAAAGATGATAACGTGACTCATAAACATAATGAGCTCAGCACAGAAAGTTATATGGAACAAAGAAACCAGGAACACCATGAAAAAACACATAACAAAATGACATCACCAAACTAATACTTGTCAATAATTACACTGAATGTCAATGGATTAAATGCACCATTCAAGAGACAGAGACTTGCTTGCAGCCTGGATTTTTTAAAAAAATAAAAATATTACCCATCAATATGCTGTCTACAAGAGACTCACCTTAGATACAAAGACAAAAATAGACTAAAAATCAAAGCAGAGCTTCCAGACCAAGACAGACTCAGAAGAAGAAAGAGGCTATCCACTTCTCAAAGAATTGGCCAGTGAAAACTTTATGCATTGCAATGAAACACTGTCTGATATATAACTGGAAAATTTTATGAATAGCCCTGAAATACTGTGCAATATAGTGCTGGAAGATGATACCATCAGATTGGAAGACACTCAAAATATGACTGGAAAAGAGCTACCTTCTCAGATTAGAGCCAACCTTAATTATGTGGACAGAGTATAGCTTTCGGGACCCCCATTTGCTGATGTGGCACGTCTCAAGATGAGAAGAAATAGCTGCAAACATCCATTAATAATCATGACATGGAGTGTGTTGTTGTTGTTATGTGCCGTCAAGTCAGATCCAACTCATAACGACCCCTTCTTGGGTTTCCAAGGCAGTATCACCACGGAAGTAGATTGCCCCATCTTCCTTCCAAGGAGTGGCTGGTGGGTTTGAACCTCCAGCCTTCTGGTTAGCTGTCAAGTGCCTTAGGCACTATGCTACCAGAGCTCCCACAACATGGAGTATTCAAAGTATGAATCTAGAAAAACTGGAAGTTGTCAAAAATGAAATGGAACTCATAAAGGTCAATATCTTAGACATTAGTGAGCCAAAAAGGACTGGTTTGGGACATTTTGAATCAGATGATCATATATGATCTACTCTGGCAGGAATGATAAATTGAAGAAGAATGGCATGACACTCATCATCACAAATAATGTATCAAGATCTATCCTGAAGTACAATGCTGTCAGTTATAGGATAATATCCACACACTTACTATGAGGAAGATGAGTTAATACTATTATTATTCAAATTTATGTACCATCTACCGAAGCCAAAGATAAGGAAATTGAAGATTTTTACCAACTTCTGCAGTCTGAAATTAACCAAACAGGCAGTCAAGATGTGCTGATTATCACTGGTGATGGGAATGCAAAAGTTGGAAACACGAAAGAATCACCAGTAGTTGGAAAATACAACCGTAGTGATAGAAATGACACTGGAGATCACATGATAGAATTTTGCCAGACCAATGACTTATTCATTGGAAATACCTTTTTCAACAACATAAATGGTGGCTACACAAGTGGACTTCATCAGAGTACACAGGAATCAGATTGACTACATCTGTGGCAAGAGGCAAAGGAGGAGTTCAATATCTTCAGCCAAAACAAGGCCAGGAGCTGAGTGTGGAAGACACCATCAACTGCTCATATGCAAGTTCAAGTTGAAGCTGAAGACAATTAAAACCAGTCCATGAAAGCCAAAATATTACCTTGATTATATCCCTCCTGAATTTAGAGCGCATCTAAAAAATAGATTTGAAGCACTGAACAATAACTGAAAAACAGAGGAATTGTGGGATGATGTCAAGGACATCATCCATGAAGAAAGCAAAAGGTCATTAAAAAGACAGGAAAGGAAGGAAAGACCAAAATGGATGTCAGAAGAGACTCTGAAACTTGGCCTTGAAAGGAGTTGCTAAAGCAAATGTAACAGAAGATTTCAAAGAGCAGCTCAAGGAGACAAAGTCAATTATTATAATGAAATGTACAAAGACCTGGAATTAGAAAACCAAAAGGGAAGAACATGCTAAGCATTTCTCCCTCTGAAAGAACTGAAGAAAAAAAATTAAGCCTAGAATTGCAATATTGAAAGATTCCATGGGCAATATGTTGAATGATGCAGGAAACAACAAAAGAAGATGGATGGAATACACAGTCCCTATACTGAAAATAATTACTAGATGGTGGTCCATTTCAGGAGGTGGCATATGATCAAAAACCAATGGTATTGAAGGAAGAAGTCATAGCTGCACTGAAAGAACTGGCAAAAAACAAGGCTCCAGGAATTGACGGAATACCCATTGAGATGTTTCAACAAATGGATGCTGCACTGGAAGCACTTACTCCATGATGCCAAGAGATTTGGAACAGAGCTACATGGCCAACTGACTGGAAGAGATCCATATTTGTACCCATTCCAAAGAAAGGTGATCCCACAGAATGTGGAAATTATCGAACAATATCATTGAACTCATATGCAAGTAAAATCTTACTGAAGATAATTCAAAAAAGGTTTCAGCAGTATATTGACAGAGAACTTCCAGAAATGGAAGCTGGATTCAGAAGGGGATATGGAAGGAGTGTTATTGTTGCTGATGTCAGATGGATCTTGGCTCAAAGCAAAGAATACCAGAAAGATATTTACTTGTGTTTTATTGACTATGCAAAGGCATTTGATTGTGTGGATCATAACAAATGATAGATAACATTGTGAAGAGTGAGAATTCCAGAAAACTTAATTGTACTTATAAGGACCCTGTACATAGACCAGGAAGCAGTCACTGGAACAGAACAAGGGGACACTGCATGGTTTAAAATCAGGAATGGAGTGTGTCAGGGTTGTATCCTTCCCCCATACTTATTCAATCTGTATGCAGAGCAAATAATCCGAGAAACCAGACTATATGAAGAAGAAGATGGCATCAGGATTGGAGAAAGGCTCATTAACAACCTGAGATACGCAGATGACACAACTTTGCTTGCTGAAAGTGAGGATGAATTGGAACACTTACTGGAGAAGATTAAAGACTACAGTCTGCAGTATGGACTACACCTCAATATAAAGAAAACAAAAGTTCTCACAACTGGAGCAGTAAGCAGCATCACAATAGATGGCGAAAAGATTGAAGTTGTCAAAGACTTCATATTACTTGGTTCTACAATCAACACCAATGGAAGCAGCAGTCAAGACATCAAAACACATATTGCATTGGGCAAATCTGTTGCGCAAAAGCTCTTTCGAGTGCTAAGGAGCAAAGATGTTTCCTTGAAGACTAAGATGTGCCTAACCCAAGCCATGATATTTTCAATCACCTCATAGCTCTTGTAACATAGCCTAAGGCATTTGACTGCTAACCAGAAAGCTGGTGGTTAAACCCACCAGTCACTTCTCAGAAGGAAAGTTGGGCAATCTACTTCTGTAGTGATACCACCTCGGAAACCCAATGAGGGGTCGCTATGAGTCAGGTTCGACTCCACAACAGTGAGTTTGGTTTTGGTTTTTGTATGCATGTGAGAGCTAGACAATGAATAAGGAAGACCAAAGAAGACTTGATGCTTTTGAATTGTGGTGTTGGCAAAGAATGCTGAAAGTACCGTGGGCTGCTAAAAGAACTAATAAATCTGTCCTGGAAGAAGTGCAGTCATAATGCTCCTTGAAAGCAAGAATGGCCAAGCTTCGTCTCACCTACTTTTGTCATGTTGTCAGAAAGGACCATTCTCTAGAGAAGGATGTCATGCTTGGTAAAATGGAGGGTCAACAAAAGAGGCGAAGGCCATCGACAAGATGGATTGACACAGTGGCTGCAGCGACAGGCTTAGGTATAGTAGGGATCGTGAAGCTGGCACAGGACAGTGCAGTGTTTTGTGCTATTGTACACAAGGTCACAATGAGTTGAGGATGACTCGATGGCACATAACAACAGCAACAAATTACTTTATCAACTTGGTACAAACTGTAATAAATTCAGAATGCATATTTTATTTATAGCTTTGTGACAAAAATGTCAGGAAAGTCAAAGTTTGGTTTTAATCAACAAACCCACACTGACTATCTACTCTGCCAGGTCCAGGCTAGACCCTGGAGAAACAAAGATGAGTAAAACAATGCCTCTGTTAATGTAGGTTAAACTGCTATAACAAATAGACCTAAAATGTAACAGCTCAAACACCAGAGTAGGTTATTTTCTGACTCTATAGAAGTCTAGAGCACTGTTCAAGTGGGTAGGTGGTTCTTCTCTATATAATGATTCAGGAACCTAAACTCCTTCATCCCTTGGGCCTTGTTTTCTTCTGCATGTCTGCAAAAAAGGAAAGTGTGTGAACAAGGCATACCTGCACTCATAAAAGCTCAGTGTGACATATGAGTCTCTGGGTGGTGCAAACAGCGCGTTCCTGTGGTAACAGAATCGTTAGAGCTTTGGAGTTCATCTAGAAGTCCTCCAAGAGAAAAGCCTGGTGATCTACCTCTAAAAAATTAGTCATTGAAAATTGTATGGAGTATAGTTCTTCTTTTATACACATGAGGTCTCCAGAAGTCGGGATTTACTTGATGCCCATTGTGGTAACATGGCCACATCTAACCACAAGGAAGGCTAGGAAGGATAGCACAGCCAATAGGCTTAATCCCATTGCTAAGAAAGAATGTATTTTGGTAGGCTATTGGTCTCTGCTATACTCTCTTTAGCTAGTTTATGATTTATGCTTGGGGTAATACACAAAAAGTTAATAGTATTTTTCTACTTCCAAAATAAAGTGTGTTCATTTTATACATGAGGGAAAAAAGCAAAGAAAATCTAAAAATAAATCACTAATATCTTAACTGTTGAGCGATAATCACGTGAGAATAGCATTTCATTCTTTTCTTCCATGAGTACTAAAATATGAAGGATCTCTGGTGGCATAATGGATAAAACATTTGGCTGCTAACCAGAAGGTCAGCAGTTCAAACCCAACAGCTGCTCCACAGAAGGAAGATGGGGCAGTCTACTTCCATAAAGATTTACTGCCTTGGAAACCCAATGGGGGTCTCTATGAGTCAGAATCAACTCAATGGCAGTGAGTTTGGTTTGTTTTCTACTAAAATATATTTGAGGGATTTTTATTAACAAATTTAGAATCATGCCATATATTCTGCTTCATAATCTGTTTTGTTTTTCTTCCTTCACATAATTCATCATAAGCACTTTCCATTTCATTATTACAATATATATTTACACTATCTTGAGAACAAGAAGAAAGTCTGTTTACATAGCAATAGAGAGTTTTAACAAATCTAGAGGGAAAGTAGCTTCCTTGAAGCTGGTTTTATGTCCACATTCCCTAAGACAATCATGACAAACTCCAGAAAAAGTGAGAAAATCCACCAGCAGATGATACTTCATCAGAGAGGGAGGACATGAGTCTTGGACCAATTATAAAATAACTTCTCAGGGCTCATGGAGCCTGGAACAGGGACTGTAAATCAGCTGGAGAAATCTTAGGAGGCTTGGAGAGTTGAAGAGGAGTTTGGGAAACTACAAATGTGCAACTACCTTCATAATTTTCAAAAATAGCTGGAAAGTAGAATCACAATTCACATTTGTAGCATTGATATACAGTACAGAATAAGCCCATCAACAGGATAAAGAAGAACCATAAAGTACCCCTTGGTTAAACCAGACCATTCAATCCACTTCAATTAGCATAATGATTTTCCAGGACCAACTCCTTTAGACTAAGTTTATTTATCTTTGGTGGCTGTGAACTTCAGCACAGAATTGGACAAGGACTTTTGTGGTTCACACTTGCATTTATTCAGCAGCCATTTCCTCAACACCACCATATACCTGGTACTATGCAAGTTGCCTGAGGTGGTAAGATCCAGCCTGTCTTTGGGGAGTTCATGGACATCACACACACCATATAGATCTTAGCCACCATGCACAGGCATGCACCTGTCATGCCCAAAAGGTTTTATTTAGGGAAATAGAAAAGACAACTGAAACTTCAGTTTAACTCTGAGTGCATTCATGTTCTAACATCATTGATGTAAGCATTGCTAAAAATAGGTGCCTGAAATGGAAATGATGTGGTAGAGCCAGAGTGAGGATATCAGTGAGAAGCAGGCTTGGGAGGAGAATGAAATCATGGATGGGAATGGGGTACAATTGCTTGCGATAAGGAGGATGAGATAACTTTTCAAAGAGGATTCACAGGAAACAAGCTTTTCCAAGAAATGGTGCTGGGAATTTATGTATTGGAGGAGAAAGAACTCAGAAAAGGAGAGTGAGAAAGAATGGTTACAGAACTAGAAAAATGTAATCATTGTCACTAAATGGGACACACAGAAACTGCTGAATTGGTGTATATTTTGCTGTGTATAGGACCTCTGGTGGCGTAGTGCCTAAGGCATTTGAATGCTAACCAGAAAGCTGGTAGTTGAAACCCACCAGCCACTCCTCAGAAGGAAGATTGGGCAATCTACTTCCACAGAGATACTGCCTCAGAAACCCAAGCAGGGATCGCTATCAGTCAGATACGACTCAATGGCAGTGAGTTGTGGTTGTGGTTGTTAGATCTTGGTGTGTATGTTCTCAATAACAAAATAAAATAAATAAAATTGTATTTTAAAGAAGAAATGGACTTCTGGTAAGATAGAGGAATAGTCAGACAAGCAACACAGATCCTCTTCAACAAAGAAAAGAAAAACCAATTGACAGAGATACAGAAGACAATCCTGGAACCCTTAGCTTTCAAAGGAACTATACAGAAGTGGATTAGGCACCAACTAGTGGAAAAACCTGAATGAAAACAGTTGGTCGGAGCTGCAGACTGTCAGCTACTCTGACAAGACCAGCAGCCTGAATATTTCCAAGTGGTGTTGGGACCTGAGAATTGACCTAAAGATCAGTCCCGGTCACCAAGGGCTGCAGGAACAACTGCTCTAGTGGCCTATGACTAGGAAGGGCAACAGTAAGGAGGGAGACAACCTGAGCTATAGACTTTCTGCTGTCCAGAGGGTGCAGGCATTTTGATTGTTTACACGTGGCAGCCATTTTGGGTATTTAAAGTGACCAAGGGCACAGCCATTTAGAACATATACAAGCATCAACCACTTGGAAAAGGATCTATGTAGGAGATCCTGGATAGAGAGTGAGAACAATGTGGAACAAAGCTCAAAATCATTTGGAAGAAAAAAAAAAGGGGGGGGGGGGTGACCAGGTTTGCTGGTCCGATAGAGCCTGATGAAACCACTGAGACTATGACCCCTAGCTGCCCTTCAGGTCTGGAACTGAGCGCATGCCTATGGCTTCCAGCCAAACAATAGACAGGCATATGAGTTGAACATTTACCTGAGGTAGATATACTCCTTGGAGAGAACAAGCACAGGGAGACAGCTCAGGGGGCAGGAGTTCATGGAGGGATGGACACAGGGAAGAGGTAACTATCGGGAGGAAGTAGGAGGGAAGATGTTGCACTGTGGTAAATTGTGGTCAATGTCATGAGACAAAGTGTATGTGAACTGCTGTATGGAAACTGTATTTGCTCTATAAATTTTAACCCAAATCACAATAAAAAGGAAAAAAAAAAAAAGAATGTTTACAAGCAGTGGCCATTTTGGATATTTAAAGTTACCAAGGGTGCAGCCATTTTGAGTGATTACTAGTGGCAACCACTTTGAATTTTAAAGTGATAGCATTCTCATTAGGATTCCAGGGACCTAAGAACAGGCTCTATTTGCCAAGGTTGGCAAAGACATACGAGAGGCTGACAACAGGAAAGGAGACAGGTGGTGAGTGTATAAGTGCTATCAACTAGTGATTTGAGGAGCACAGCACAGTACCCTGTGTATAGATAACATACAAACAAAACAAAGAAAATGAAAATTGTGGGCAAGTCACTCCAACATATAATCACCAATTAAATATAAACACAAAAACATCACAAATGCCTCAGAGACAACAGAGCATCACAGACCACACGAAGAAGCAAGATAAAGAAGGAGAAAGAAAGGACCAAGATACAGACCCAAAACACATCCTTGAGGAAGACGCAGCATTGGAACTCTCTGATAAGGAATTCAAAAGAATTATATTTAGGTGTCTTCAAAGGATTGAGAGACAGACGAAAGAAAACACAGACGAAACCCTAGAAGAATTTTGGAAGAAAATACAAGAACAAAATGACAAAGTAAATGAAAAATTAGAAATGATTCCAAATCTACAGGTAGAAATCCAGAAGATTAATACTAAATTGCCAGAAATAGATAACACCCTGAAAGGGCAAAGGAGTAGAATTGAAGCAATGGAGGACAGAACTGATGAGATTAAAGACAAATACCTGAATACTTCTTTGGAAAGGGTTCAATCAGAAAAAAGATCAAAATAAAATGAAAAAAGCCTAAGGTTCATGTGGGATACCATCAAAAGGAATAACCTACAGGTCATTGGAATTCCGGAACAGGAAGAGAAAAATAAAACCACAGAGAAAATTGTTCAAGATTTGTTGGAAAAGAACTTCCCTGATATGATGAAAGATGAGAATATATCCATTCAGGAAGTCTGACGAACCCCAAACAGGATAGACCCCAAAAGAAAATCACCAAGACATATCATCATCAAACTCACCAAAACCAAAGACAAA
>NW_006921639.1:3060178-3068912 GCF_000298275.1 Orycteropus afer afer | reverse complement strand
ACAACAATGACAGCAACAAATTCATATTTGCTGATAATTACATATCTGGCAAGGGACTTACCTGTAAGATTGATGGAAAACTCCAATGCCTCAACACCAAAAGAATTAACAATCCAATTGAAAAATGGGCAGAAGACATGAATAGACACTTCACCAAGGAGGATATTCAGGTGATCAGCTAATACATAAAAAGATGCTCACACTCATTGGCCATCAGAGAGATGTAAGTCAAAACAACAATGAGATATACTGTCTCATCCCAGCACGGATGGCAAAGTTCAATGAGACAGAAAATAACAAATGCTGGTGGGGATGTGGAGAGATTGGGACTCTCATACACTGTTTGTGTGACTGCGAAGTGAAACAACCACTGCAGAAAGCAATATTGCGATTCCTTAGAAAGCTGGAATTGGAGATATCATTTAACCCAGCAATCCCATTACTAGGTATATATCCTAGAGAGGTGAGAGCCAGGATAGGAACAGACACATTCATGCTCATGTTCATCACAGCACTGTTTACAATAGCAAAAAGATGGAAACAACTTACATGCCCATCAGCGGAAGAGTGGATGACCAAACTATGGTACATACACATACTGGAATGCTACGCAGTACTAAAAATTTGGATGAACTTGGAGGACATTGTGCTGAGTGAAATAATTCAATCACAGGACAAATATAGTATTAGTACGTTGTTGTGGAGGGTCAAGGAAAGGTTTATATATGGAAGGAAACTTTCTTTGTTGGTTGCCAGGGGTCGGAGGGGAGGGAACACTGCAAAAAACAACAACAAAAAAAAAAATGCATCGACCCTTGTCGCTTTAGTTTTGTGTATTTCACTGTACATAAATTATGTTTCAATGAAATGCATTAAAAAAAAGAAGATATGATGCTGTAATAACATGGATATCCATACTGAAAATATAAATAACCTTATTCTTTACCTCACACCATATAACAAATAAAAAATAAATGTCAAGATGTTTCATACACTAAATGTAACAGCTAAATCTATAAAGCTTCTTGAAGAAAACATAAGAGAATGCCTGTGTGAACTGTGAGTAGGTAGTGATGTCTTGGATGGAATATAGAAAGCAATAACCATAAAAAATAAGATTGATAAATTAGACTTTATCAAAATTTAAAATTTCTGCTAATCAAAAGACACTGTTAAGAAAATTTAAAAAACAAATCACAGATTGGGAGAAAATATTCACAGATCATACATCTGACCAAGGTTATGTCCAGAACATATGAAAGAAATCCAACAAATCAATAATTAAAAAAGTAACTACTCAAGAAAAAATGAGCAGAAGATTTGAATAGACCTTTTATACACACACATTATCACACACGTATACACAAATGGTGAGAAACCACATGAAAATGTGCTCAGCATTCTTAATTATCAGAGAAATGAAAATTCAGACCACGTTAAAGAACTACAGCACAATTAATAAGACTCTCAACACCAAATGTAAGTGATATTACAGAGCAACTAGAGTATTCATTCATTGCGGGTAGGAATGTAATATACTACAACCACTCTTCTAAAGAGTTTGGCGGTTTCTTATAAACTTAAAAACACATTTATCAAATGAGCCAGCAATTTCACTTCTAGGTATTTGCACAAGAGAAATGACAACACATATCCACATAAAGATTGTACATGAATAATCATAGTACCTTTATTCATAATACATAAAATCTGGAAACAACCCAAGTTTCCATCAACTGGATAATAAATTCTTAAAAAATCCTGGTATACTCATACAATGGAATTCTGCTCAGCAATAAAAGGATCCAACTATTGATTCTCTTCAGCATGGAGGAATCCTGTGGATAATACACTGAGTGAAAAAAACTGCGCACAAAAAAGTGCATACTGTGATTCCATTTAAATGAAATTCTAGAACACATGAAATTACTTTATGGTTAGAAAAATAAGAGCAATGTTTGCCTCTGCAAAAAATTAATTAATTGGGAAAGGGCACTAAGGCGCTTTCTGAAACAATGGAATTATTCTCTATTTTGATAAAAGGGTAGGTTACACACATGAAATAATTGATCAAAACCCTGCAGTTAATATTGGTGCACAGCAATATATAAATTTATAAAACTATAAAAATAATTAAGTTGGAATAGTAAGCAGGTGGAGGTATAAATGAAACAAAAATGTCAAACTGTTGACCAGTGTTTAAGTTTTATGATTGAGTACATGCAGATCCACTATACTATTATTTTTATCCATATAAAAAGTTTTTTTGAAAGAGAGAGGCAGAGCAAGAAAGGAAGTCTAGATTTACAGAAATTAAACTCTACTCTAATTCTTTATCATGAATGCAGTGTATCATTGGCATATGGATAAACAGAAAATGGAACAGAATAGAAAATCTAGAAATAGACTAAACTACATATGCATGTTTAGTATTCACAGAGGTAACATCTCAAATCAGTAGGGAAAGCATGGACTGTCAAAGAGTGGTGTTGGGATAACTGGATAATCATACACAAAAAAATAAAATTGGATCCATTTCTCACAACTGGATAAAAGCCAAATGAATTTGCTGTTTACACATAAAAAACACAATCATACAAATGCTTTAAAAAAAAATTCACGAAGCATTCAGAAGTCACAACTGGGAAAATAGCTTGGTATGGAGGATGGAGGGGTAGGGGCCGGGAGCAGCAGGATATCAAGATGCCATGTTCAAGGTTGTGGAGCCTGAGGAGAGGCCGAGACCTCAGGAGAGACCTGGGTGGCTACAGCAAGAGTGGATACAGCTGAGCATTGGGGCATGGGGCCTCCAAAGGCCTGTTGTAGGGCCTGGGGAAACAGGGTGAGCCAATGTAAAATATCACTTCATTTCGGAAGTCCACAAGTTTATGCAGTGAAAGGTGTAGGCATTTGCAATTAAACACAATGTCTGTAGCAGCTGCCATCTAGTGAAGGGGTAAGGAAGAAGAGAAAGGGGAGAAGGCAGAAAGAGAAGGAACATGATGCCTTGCATGTGTGTAGCACTCACATGCCACTGCCCATAGTAGCCCCAACTGAGTCTTAGAAAAACATAGCAGCAAAAGGATGGCTTTGTAAGTGTATAGGGGGAGTGGTCCAGCATTTGGGTAGTGGCACTTCCAAAAATTTCTTCCTAGTCCAGTAGAGGCCCTCTTCTATTTCCAGAGGCTATTTATACTCAAAGAAGCTCTAGTGGCACTGTGGCTAAAGCACTGAGCAGCTAAGCAAAAGTTCAGTGATTTGAAGCCAACAGCAGCTCCATAGGGAAAAGATGGGGCAGTTTGTTTCCACAAATATTGACAGCCTTGGAAACCCCATGGGGCAATTCTACTGTGCAGGTTACTGTAAGAATCCACTCAGTGACAGTGGATTTAGTTTTGGGTTTTATCTATATTTATGACTTATTAGATACAGATGGTTAGTACATTCAATACCTAACCAAAAGGTTGGAGGTTCAAGTAAAACCAGAGATGCCTCAGAAGAAAGGCCTGCTGATCTATTTCCAAAAAAAAAAAAAAAAAAAAACAGCCACTAAAACCTTATGAAGCACAGTTCTAGTCTGACACAATAGGAACACAATGGGGTCACCATGACTCAGTGTCTATGCAACAACAAGTAATGGTAGATACAGATAGCTTCACCACTGGGAGAGCTTGAAAAGAATTTACTTTCTAGTTAGAGAAAGGAGTCACAAAGTATCAAACACTTCAAAAGCACTGAGCTCATGCTCCTTCCCCCCACTGAAGAGAGGATGGAGATGGTGCTGGAGCAGATGGGTAGGAAGGCAGAGCCATCCCCAATGGAGTGCTGGGGGCAAACTTGAAACTATGCAGCAGCTGTCCCTGATCACAGGACAAGAGATCCTAGTTGGAGCTGTGCTAGTTCTCCTGGATGATAACCAAGAGATGAAGCAGGAAAAGTGGTACCTGAGAAGCTGGTGCACATCCCTGAAGACTTGCTGAGAACTAGAATGAATACTCTGGGTAAGAGCTGAGAGAAAATAACCTCATATAACTTGCTGGCAGATCAGGCACTTTGGAGGGCAGAGAACAGAAATACAGCTCCTGAAGATAGGAAATTTCTCCACTGGCCCTTAGTGACACCCAAGAAACGGTCAGCTGGAGCTTCAGTGCTTATTCTTTGTGCCTAACTGGGTAGGACCGTGGTCAGAGTCACAGGAAACAATTGAACATTTTAGCCAAAAGTGGGTGAGAAAGTCCTCATCCCCCTACCTTTCTCTCTCTATCTTCCTCTAGCCGTTCTTCTGCCTCTTCCCAGGTTCTTCTGGGGCAAAATATACATGACAGCCCTGTGTCATGTGTTCTCTCTCTTAAGGCCAGCCTCTTACAGAGAGAAGTACTCCATTCCCCCAAGTCCTTTAGATCAGATGAACACCTGGACCAATGAAATATGGTCAGGTCACTGACTGTGATTAGCTGAATGTGGGTCAGCTGCCACTTTAGAACAATCACTGAAGTCAGGCAGCCCTGGCCCATGTGGAGCAAACTAGGCTGTTCGGCTGCACACATGTAAGTGAGTATGGGTAAGGGTAGGACTGAGCTTGGGCAGGGGTAGCACCCATCACATCCTGAGCTTAGACAGGGGTGGCACCCATCACTCCCCGAGCCTGAATGTGGTAGTTCCACTCACACACTTACCTTGGGCAGGGGTAGCATTCTTTCTGAGGTTGGGCAGGGCTAGCACCTGTCACTCCTGAGCTTAGGCAGGGGTTTGTCCTGCCATTCAACGACCTGGCATAGGAGTAATAGTCTTCACACCTTGAGTTTGTGCAGGGATAGCATATGCCACTCATGAGCTTGGACAGGTGTAGGACCCATCATTTCCTGAACTTGGGCAGGGGTAGCACCCATTACTCCAGATCTTGGGTTGGGGTTGGTGCTGTCACTCCACAAGCTTAAGAAGAAGTAACACTCTTCACTCTCTGAGCTTCAGTCTCAGAATACATGTCATAATTGAACTTGGGCAGGTACAGGACTCACCATTTCCTGAACTTGGGCAAAGGTAGCACCCATAACTTCCTGACATTGGGCAGGGATAGAATTCACCACTCCTGAATCTGGGTAGAGGTAGCACCTGTCACTCCCTGAACTTGGACAGAGGTAGCACCCATCACTTTCTGAATTTGGGTAGGAGTAGCACCCATCAGTTTCCTGACACTGGGGAGGGGTAGCTCCTATTGCCAATGTTATGGATAATATTGAGAAGAATGAGAATTCCAGAACATTTATTTGTGCTCATGAGGAACCTGTATATAGACCAAGAGGTAGTCACTAAACAGAACAAGAGGATAATGCATGGTGTAAAATCAGGAAAGTGTGTGCAGGGTTATATCTGTACACCATACTCATTCAATCTCTACACTAAGCAAATAATCTGAAAAGAGACTATATGAAGAATAACATGACATCAGGATTGGAGGAAGACTCATTAACAACCTGAGATATGCAGATGGCACAACCTTGCTTGCTGAAAGTGAAGAATACTTGAAGTACTTACAGATGAAGATCAAAGACACATACAGCCTTCAGAATGAATTACACCTCAACTTTAAGAAAACAAAAATCCTCACAACTGGACCAATAAGCAATATCATGATAAATGGAGAAAATATTGAAGTTGTCAAGGATTTCATTTTACATGGACCCAAAATCAGTGCTCATGGAAGCAGTAGCCAAGAAATCAAACAATATAGTGCACTGGGCAAATCTGCTACAAAAGACCTCTTTAAAGTGTAAAAGAGTAAAGATATTACTTTGAAGACTAATGTGTTCCTGACGCAAGCAAAGGTATTTTCAATAGCCTCATATGCATGTAAAAGCTGAGCAATGAATAAGGAAGACTGAAGAAGAATTGAGCCCTTCGAATTGTAGTACTGACAAAGAATATTGAAAATATCATGAATTGCCAGAATGAACAAATCTGTCTTGAAAGAAGTACAGCTAGAATGCTCCTTAAAAGTGAGAATGTCTCTCATATTACCAGAAGGGACAATTAACAAAAAAGGGAAGACCCTTAATGCAATGGATGAACATAGTGGCTGCAATAATGGGATCAAGCATAGCAACAATTGTGAGGACGGCCCAGGACTGGGCAGTGTTTCATTCTGTTGTACAGAAGATCACTATGAGATAAAAATGAGTCAACAGCACCTAACAATAACAACAATAGCACCTGTCACTCTTGAGGTTGGGTAGAGGTAGGACCAGTCCCTGCAGAAGCTTGGACAGGGGTAGCACACTTCGCTCCCTGAACTAGGGCATGGGTGGTAATCTCTGTACTTCTTGTCCTTGGCCATGGTCAACTGCAAAGATAAAATGAGATGGATGAAATTAGAAAACAATGTCTGAGGAGGGAAAATCCTTTCTTTAGTCTCAGTATCCTTCTTTAGGCCCCACTTCCTCTTTCATGGGGTTCAAAGCCTGAGTTCTCCTCAGGCCCCCTTTTCTTTCTCCCACGTTCCACTCCTTATCCTACTCCCACCCCCTCACCTTGCCTCTGCCCTTTTTTGCACATAGCCCCTAACAATGGTTTTCAGTGAAAAGAAAGGAGACAGCTGGCTCCATGCTTTAGCAGCTGACTCGGCAATGGACTGCACCCTATGGATTCCATTTGTGTGTGGTCACCCAGCCATTCTGCTCCAACAGAGTCTGCCTGAGCTTCTTAAGGTGGACTCACACAGACTGTCAATATGACCACTATTGCTATGGCTTTCTCCAGAGTGATAGAGTTCTCATTGCCAGAAAGGAGGCTGCAGGGACCTTGCTATCCTCTGTCCAGAGAGCACTGATCCCAGTACCCACGGAGTTTGCAGAGCAGACCAGTACAGAGGCGACAACAGCTTGGGGACTGGCCACATCTTCCTGGGGAGAGGGTCAGGGAAAAGAGATGGTTTCAAACCAAACCAAGGTGATCTCAGGTACATTATTCAACTACACTAGGACTCTATTTCCTCATCTGAAAGTGAAAACATTTTTACTTGTTTCAAATGGATTCTGTTTTAATGAGCGTTAAATAGAATAACTCATGTAAAGCTTGCAGGTCAGAGCTCCCTTCTTTCTCACCAGGGCCCTGCCTATGGCACATCAAGGACATTTTGCTGAATGCAGTGGTAAAGACCTCAAAGACCTTTCCCTTGCCCACCTCAGAATTGCGGGGGGAAGGATTTCCCCTCCCCAGGCTTACATTTCCCTCCATTGAAGGGGCTGAGAGACTTAACGATTGCTAAGGCTGGGCCCCAAGGCACTTACTTTTTATTTGGTAGGAGCATCACATTTCTGGAGGAGCCTGAGCCAGTCAAGAGTAGTTTAACTGTCATGATCTGTTACTGCCTTTGCCTTTGCCTTTACCTGTCAAGTTAGGCCACTGAACTGCAGGACCCTATGTAAGGCATCTAATCTTCCTGTGCCTTTCTATATAAATGTGGAGTAATGAGGATTAAATAATAAGAATGTACCATGTGCAGTGGCTTGCATGGTGCTGTGATGTTAGAAGCTATGACACTAGTATTTCAAATATCTGCAGGGTCACTTTGTTGAACAGTTTAAGGAAAGCTTCCAGATTAAGACAACTAGGAAGAAAATCCTGGTAATCTACTGTCAAAAATTAGTCAATGAAAATTTTATGGATCAACAGAATCTGACTCATTTGCTTCGGGCATATCATCAGGAGGGATCAAACTTTAGAGAGAGACATCATGTGTAGTGATGTAGAGGGTCATCTTGGGTGAGGGACACCCTCAGAGAGATGGATCTGTTGTACATAAGAGCACCATGCAACAGCAAATGAAAACAGCAACAAAACATATGCAAAGTGCAAGGTCCAGCACACTATGGGAAGCTCAGCTTGTATTTGTAGTGCAAACAGACACAACATGCAGCCACTGTCAGAATGACAGGAAAACTCCCCTGGTGAACTGGAGAAAATGGGGGTTAAAATTGACTCAAGGCCTTTAAGGACGTTTGCACATGTGGTTGAATGCAAAGTGTACTGTAAGAGTCCGGGTTGGAGGAAGCAGAAGTTCCTTTTTTTAACAGTGTAAGTGTACTTTTTTTCACTTATAAAATTATACATGCACGTGGAAAGCAAAATTTAAGCATTTTAAGAATATGAAAAGTAGTTTGTCTTTTCTCCATTATCATTTCCACTTGACCAAGTAATTACTAAAATATCTTCTAAAGGCTACAATTACAATTATTTCTAAGTCTTTTATTTTGAGATTTATCCATTTTAGACAGAACTTTTGGACCCACAGATGTAAAAAAAGAAAAAGAAAAATAGTGTGCTTATACTATCTTCTTCCTCCTCTTCCTCATTCTTTTCTGATTTAAAATCATATTTTATAATTATTCTTCTACAGTTACCTTCCTGAACTTATTAATTATGTTATATATCCTCTAGAAATTGCCTCAATGACAAAATAGTAATTGCTCTTCTAAAAATCAAATTAACAATATTCTGTGCTATGAAAGACAAGCATACTTCTGTCCCTTCTCCTCCCCTTATTTTTGTTTCTTACATTATTGTTTTAATATCATCATGGTTTAAAATGCTCATATTATTAATTAAAAGTCTATAGGCCAAATGTAAACTCTAGAGAACTAATGAACAATATTCACAATATCATGACTATAAAGATAATATTCACTGTAGAACTGAGAAAGTGATTGACTCAGAGATTTAAAAAAAAAAAAAAAAA
>NW_006921639.1:3056112-3058044 GCF_000298275.1 Orycteropus afer afer | reverse complement strand
TTTGGTCTTCTCTTCTTTTCTTGTCTTTTTAGTGATCTCTTGCTTTCTTCATGGATAATGTTCTTGATATCTTCCCATAATTCATCTGGCTGGTGGGTATGAACTGACAGCCTTCTGGTTAGCAGTCAAGTGCCTTAGGCACTACGCTACCAGAGCTCCCCAACAACCTAGTTTCCCAAATTTTCTCCATATATACTGGAAGTAGGCCACATCCCAAAGGCAACACCCCTTCCACCGATTAATGTCTCACAGCAGATTCCTTGTGGAGTTGATTATACCACATCCATTCTCACCAAGGGGAATAACTACATCCAACTGCCACACCACTCAAAGTCACAACCCAGCCAATGTGACACACAATCTTAACTACTACTCTTACTAATTATTTTATTATAATTTATTAATATCTATGCTCTTGCACCTATTGTATCTGTGTGGTGGGAACACTATATAAATATATTTTCTGTATTCAGTGACACCATGTTGGTAACTTAAAATTGGCCATGGTGAGAGAATGGAAATTGGGAAAATGCTACAAATCAGGAATTGATTTATTGTTCTGTTGATTAGACTTAAGAAAGTGCTGAAGCAAATGTTAATACTTGAGATTAAATTTAAATGGTGTTATGGGAAGAAATAGCTGCAAACTTCCATTAATAATCAGAACATGGAATGTACAAAATATGAATCTAGGAAAATTGGAAGTTGTCAAAAATGAAATGGAATGGATAAAGGTCAATATCCTAGGCATTGCTCAAAACTCACCACCATCAAGTCAATTCCGACTCAGCAATGCCTCCATGGGTTTCCAAGGTGGTATCTCTATGGAAGTAGATTGCCAATTGCCCAGTCTTCTGGTTTTGGCCATTTTGAATCAGACAACCATATGATCTGCTATGCCGAAAATGACAGATTGAAGAGGAATGGTGTGGCATTCATCTCACAAAGAATGTTTCAATATCTATCCTGAAATACAAAGTTGTCAATGTTAGGATAATATCCGTATGTCTACAAGGAAGACCAGTTAATACTATTATTCAAATTTACCAACCACCAAAGCCAAAGACAAGTAATTTGAAGATTTTTAGCAACTTCTGCAGTCTGAAATTGACCAAGCATGCAGTTAAGATGTATTGATTATTACTGGTTATTGAAATGCAAAAGTTGGAAACAAAGAAGAATCTGCAGTAGTTGGAAAATATGGCCATGTTTTTGTTGCTGGGTGCCATCAGTCGATTCTGACCCACATTGATCCTATGTGACAAAGCAGAACTGCCTCACAAAGTTACCTAGACTGTAAGCAATGCCATAAATATTTCAAATACCAGCAAGATCACCTACTGGTAGATAGGCTTCTGCAGAGCTTCCAGACTAAGACAGACTAGGAAGTAAAGTTTGGGCAAACTACCTCTGAAAATAAGCCAATGAAAACCCTATGAGTCACAATTGAATATTGTCCAATAGAGTACTGGAAGATGAGCCTCCTATGTTGGAAAGCACTCAAAATACACAATGGCTGCAACAGTGGACTCAAGTACACCAAACATCATGAAGATGGTACAGGACTGGATGATGTTTTGATCTGTTATACTTGTGGTTACCATGAGTCAGCCAACTCCATAGCAATAACAACAATGTACATACCTATACATATTTGTATACATACACACATACATACACACACACATTCATTTAGGAAGCTGGTTGTTAAGAGGTTCCGGCAAGATGGTGGACTAGGCAGAAAGGCTGCAGAGACCCTCTCCAACAAAGAAAAGGGAAACCAATTAACACAGACACAGAAGATAATCTTGGATGCCTGAGACTTGAAGGGAAGGATATTGTTGTTGTTGTTGTTATGTGCTGTCAAGTCAGACCCGACTCATAGTGACCTCTACTTGGGTTTCCGAGGCAGTATCACTATGGAAGTAGATT
>NW_006921639.1:3018172-3053717 GCF_000298275.1 Orycteropus afer afer | reverse complement strand
GCTCAGGGGGCAGGAGTGCATGGAGGGATGGACACTGGGAAGAGGTAACTATGGGGAGGAAGTGGGAAAGGAGCTTTGTGGTAACTGTGGTCAATAACATGAGACAAAGTATATGTGAACTGCTGTATGGAAAGTGAATTTGCTCTGTAAATCTTCACCCAAATCACAATTTAAAAAAAAAAAAAAAAATGGTTGCTAAAAGTTTGCCAGCACACCACTGTCTCAGAGACTGGCCTGATCTTCCCACACTCACATAATAGGAGGAAATAGAAACTCACCCTCCTCCTGTGCCCTGGACAAGCACAGTCTCAAAGGCTGCAGGACTCATCAGTAAACCAAAGGCTGGGGAAGCAACATGGCCACCAGAATAGGTAAGTTACCCTCTGAGCCTTCCCATACATCTCCAAAATGAGTCTGGTAGTGCCACTCCATGTGCCTCAAGGGACCATTGTGAGTCTTGGATGAAATCTTGGTTGTGAGTATATACAGGTTGGAGAAAGGCAAAGACAATGGCAGTGTTCACTCCCTAAGGAAGGTTTCTTCATCCCCAGAACCAACTATCAATAGAATGCATGGCTGAAACAATTGATTGGACCCACAGGGCAGGGGTTTCTCCAGAGACCCTGGGAACCCAGAACCATAGGGAACTGCTCAGGAGCTGGCCTGATTTTGAAGTATGGGGCCTGGCTGGAGGGTGAAGCCACTTCTGCTTCCTGTCTATGCCCTGGGGATCAGCCTGGGGAGCACATTTGAATTCTCAAACCTCAGCCACAACTTCACTTCAAGTTTTGAGAGAAAAAAAAATTACAGGAAGTTTCATTATAACTGGCTTGGCCTCTGCGGAAGTATCTCTCTTTGTTTCCAGAGAAACTACAAAATGTGGGAACAATTGCTGTAAATGTGGATGGATGGATTGTTTCACTCACAAAGACTGATTGCCTTTTGCTTCCAGACATTTCTTACAGAAATCCCAGACTTTTATTCTAATTATCCTTCTGAGAATCTATCCTAAGGAAAGGATCCAATAGTCAGGAAGGGCTTTTTCTATATCTGCCCCAAGTGCTTTAATAAGTGATGGAATGATATGGGAACATAAATAGAAAAACAAACCTTCAGATAGACTGGTGTTCTCTGCAAGGGTGTTAGCTAATATTGAAAGTGACCTTTAGAGAACTCTAAACTAAAACTTTACAGGCAGTGATAGTTCAGTGGTAGAATTCTCGCCTTTCATGCAGGAAACCTAGGTTCAATTCCTGGCCAATGCACCTTATAGCTCGCCACCACCTATCTCTCACCAGAAGTTTTAGTGTTGCTATCATACTGAATAAGTTTCAGCAGAGCTTCCAGACTAAGACAGACTAGGAAGGAAGGCCTTGGGATCACTGACAAAAATCAGTGATCCCTATGGATCACAATGCTCTGATCCCATTGTTCATGGAATTGCCATGAGTCAGGGCCCCATTCAGTGACAGCTAACAATAGCAAAATAAAATAAACAGCTATGACTATGCCATTTCAGATGAGATTTTCAACACTATGAGGAAATGCTTGATTTATAAAGTTAAGGTTAAAAAAAAAAAAGACAAGTGTATGGTACCCTGGCTATGAGCACTTGCTCAGAGATAAGGATGCCTCCTTTTGAGCCCTATCTCTATCCTTTATTAGCCACTTGAACTTGGACACCTTATTTCAGCTCTTTAAACCTCAGCCTTCTCAACTGTACAATGGGAACCATACTAATACTTTTCTACATGGGTGATTGTGGAAGGAAAGATGAGATGGTTCACAGCATTTGACACATACTAAGACTTCATCATCATCTGTAGTCAGCATCATTAACACATTCATGGAAAAATCAATTCCTAGATAAAATACTGGAGGAAAATGTCACAAATTGTTCGCAGTAGTTGTTGCTGGGTGGTGAAAATAGAGGAAATGCCCTGTCCCTAGTCTTGCCACTCTGGGATAGGATTCTGTCTCTTCCCCTGTCTCCTACTATACCCTACACTTTCCTTGTTGTTCACACATTCTATAAACATTTCTGTGCTTTTCTGGTATGTGACCTCTTGAGTCAGGGACTCTTTTTTGTTCATCACTGTTGTCCTAGCACCTAGCACAGAACTTGGAAAATGGTAGGTTCTCAATAAAACATTTGACAGTAAAATTTTTCCAACTTTTACTGCAGAATGTTTCAAATATCTGCTGTTGTATAATAAAATATAATGTCTGAAAATGACATCTATTGATTATTTCTCATGATTCGGTGGAACAGGACTTGGCTGGGCAGTTTTCTGCTCTGCATAACTTTGACTGGGGCCATCAGCTGCATTCACAAGGGATAAGAGAGGAGCTGGAAGATTCAAGGAACTTTTTGCTTGACTGGGGCCTAGGTGCGCCTCCATTTGGTTGCTCATCATTCATTAGATGGGTGCAAGCTTTGTTCACAGAAGCAGGCTTCCAGACAGAGATAGAGAGGCTGCCAGGCTCCTTAGGGGTGAGATGTAGAACAGCATAATTTCCATCTCTAGGAAGGAACCAAGAGGGGAGGAACTTAAGGTGATTATCTTTGAACATTACCAAAGAGAGCAACTGATACTTGATGATAGACCAAAAAAAAAAGAAAAGGAATTTTTTGTTTAAGTAACACTAGTTTCTTGTGTAGGAGCTCTGGTAGCATAGTGCTTAAGGCACTTGACTGCTAACTAGAAAGCTGGCAGTTCAAACCCACCACCCTCTCCTCGGAAGGAAGTTTGGGCAATCTGTTTCCGTGGTGATACCACCTGGGAAACCCAAGGAGGGGTCACTATGAGTAGGGGCCGACTCGACGGCACATAACAACAACAAATTTCTTGTGGCGTAGTGCCTAAGGCATTTGACAGCTAACCAGAAGGCTGACAGTTCAATTCCACCAGTCACTCCTCAGAAGGAAGGTTGGGCAATCTACTTCCCCAGTGATACCGCCTCAGAAACCCAAGGAGCAATCCCTATGAGTTGGATCCAACTCCACAGCAGTGAGTTTTTTTGGGTTTTTTTTTGAAACACTAGTTTAAGGTGGTCTGAAACAGCATTAGATGAAGTCTTTGCTACCTATGGCTTCTCAGAGTGACACTGAGTTCAAGGCAAAACTGCAGCTGCAGCAAACCCAAGAGCAGCAAACTTATTTTTATTTAAATTTAGAATATTTATTAATCATCATATACCTACAGAGCCTTATTCTCTACTTCACAAGGGGTGGCCACAGGGCTGGGTGGCTGGTGGACCAGTGGAAAAACCTGTCTAGCTCATTGCCCCAAATCCCCTGAACCCCAGCACCCATGGGTTGGATCCCATCAGGAGAGACTGAGGTGACTCTGCAAGGCAGGCTCCATGTGTAAACCTGGCAGCATGTTGTCATGGCAACACTGACAAGAAGTTCTCTGTGTTTAGGAAGGCAAGAGAGGCTCCTATCTTGGACTCCAGGTTTCAGAGGGCCCCAAGTATCCCAAGAACACATCCAAAATACATGTCTTAAGAGACACATGGACTTTATGTTACTCAAGATTTTAGTTCAGTGTAGCCTGGCATTACCTGTAGTCTGACCCTAAACATCTGCTCTGTCAGCTAACACTATCTAGGCTCTTGCCCTATGTCCTTGATAGAAAAAGGCACTGGATCCCAATGTCAAGGATTTGGTTTATAGGTTTAGGTTTAAGGTTTATAGGTAATGTCACTGCCAAGTAGGCATTCTTTTGGCCTATGAAGAGAAATTGAATATGAAAACAATAGACAAAAATCTGACTTTTCCAATCCTTTCTCTCAGATCATTTGGATGCAGTGGTTTCTCCACAACAAAATCTTGCTTTCTAATAGTACCAACCCTCCATTTTTGTGCTTCTCTTCAGGTTCAAACTCATAGTTCCATGTTGTTAGCTGCTGTCAAATCAGCCTCCATTACAACTTCTATTCAGTATTGTACTGGAAGTCCTAGCCAAAGCAATAGGCAAGAAAAAGAAATAAAAGATATACAATTGAAAAAGGAGAGGTAATATGATCCCTATTCACAGAAGGTATGATCCTACATAGAGATAATTCCGAAGAATCTACTAAAAATGTTTCAGAACTAATAGAGGAATTTAGCAAAGTTATAAGCGAGCACACAAAAATCAGTTGGGTTTCTATACATCAGCAATGAGTCATCTGAAAAAGAGATTAAGAAAACAACTTTTATGATAGCATCTAAGAGAATAAAATATCTAAGAATAAATTTACCCAGGGATATGAAAGACTTATACGATGAAAATTATAAAATAATACTAAAAGAGATTAAAGAAGATCTAAATAGATGGAAAGATGTTCTACACCCATGAATTTGGAGGACTTAATATGATCAAGATGTCAATGTTACCCAAAGCAATCTACAAATACAACACAATCCCAATCAAAATTCTAATAGCATTATTTTCAGAAATGGAAAAATTAATCTTCAATTTTATATGCAAAGACAAGAGACCACAAAAAAAAAAAATAGCCAAAATAATTTTGAAGAAGAAAATAAGAAGCCTCACACTTCCTTACTTCAAAATATTTTACACAGCTACAGTAATCAAAACAACCTGGTACTAGTTTAATAATAGGCACATAGACCCAGTGGAGGAGAATTAAAAACTCAGAAATGAATTCAAACATCTGTGGTCAACTGATTTTTGACAGGGTTGCCAAATCCTTTCAATGGGGAAGGAACAATCTCTGCAACAGATGGTGTTGGTAAAATTGGATTTCCTCATGCAGAAAAATGAAAGAAGATCCATATCTCACACTATACACAAAAACTAATTCAAAATGGGTCAAGGACCTAAGTGTTAAATCTAAAACTATAGAGTTCCTGGAAGAAAATATAGAGGTAGAGTTTTAGGACCTAATTTTTTTCAATGGTAGATCATCAAACACAACAAAGAATGCATGAGCAACTGAAAACAAAATAGATAACTGTTGTTGTTGTTGTTGTTATGGCCATCAAGTCAGACCCAACTCATAGCGACCCCTCCTTAGGTTTCTGAGGCAGTATCACTATGGTAGTAGATTGCCCAATCTTCCTTCCAAGGAGTGGCTAGTGGGTTTGAACCACCAAAAGTTAAATACTTAAGTTCATCAAATGAATTTATTGAAAGAGTAAACAGACAACCTACAGACTGGGGAAAAATTGGGAGAAATGATGTAACAGATAAGGGTCTAATATCTAAAATAAACAGAAAACTTCTACAACTTAACAACAATAAGACAAATAATCAAAAACTAAGCAAAGAACATGAACAGACACTTCACCAAAGAGGATATTCAAATGGCCAACCAAACCAAACCTGCTGCTGATAAGTTGATTCTGAGTTATAATGACCCTAAAGACAGAGTAGAACAGATATATGAAAAAAATGCTTAACATCATTAGCCACCAGAAAAACACAAATCCAAACCACAATGAGATGCCAGTTCACTCCATTAGGACAGCCAAGATTTAAAAAAGAAAGAAAGAAAATAACAAGAATTGCAAGGGTTGTGGATTAATTGTAACGCTCATCTGTTGCTAGTTGGAATGAAAAAATGGTACACCCATAGTGAAAAACGGTCTGACAGTTCTTCAAAAAACTAGATGTACAGCTGCTGTATGACCAGCAATTCCACTATTAGCTAAATACACCAGGGATCTAATAGAAGTGATATGAACAGAGTTATACACACCTATATTTATTCCAGCACTATTCAAATAAGGGAAAAGATGGAAGCAACCTAAGTGCTCATCAGTGATGAATAGATAAGTAAAATGTGGTGCATACATACAGTGGAATACTACTTAGGGATGAAGAAAAATGAGTTCCAAAAATACCTTGAAACATGGATGAACCTAGATGATATTATGTTGAGTGAAATAAGTCAATCACAAAAATAAATATTGTATATTCTTATGTTTAGGAAATGACATGACCATGTAAATATGCAGAAATTAATGTTCATTAATGGTTACCAGGGATCAGGGTGAGGGAGATTTACTTTCTAGAGAGCAGACACTTAGTATTTTTGGTGATGGTAAAGATTACACTGAATGACAGTAAGTGTACACAGCTTGACAAAGTCTAATGATGTCACTAAAATGTATACAAGAAAAAAAGACCTGTTGGTAACTGCTAGGGTACATATAATTTTGAAACAACAGCCAAAACATACTGCAGATATATATGTATGTATGTAGGCTTATATGAAAGTAGGTATGTATACATGTGTGTATATATAGGTGTATGCTTACGTATATGCATCTATGTGACTATATGCATATATTCATATACATAATTAAACACATCCAAAAAAAACAAACCCACTGCCATTGAGTCGATTCCGACTCATAGCGACCACCACTGGGTTTCTGAGGCAGTAAATCTTTATGGAAGTAGATTGCCCAGTCTTGCTTGCTCGGAGTGGCTGATGGTTTTGAACCACCAACCTTCTGGTTAGCAGTCAGATACCTTAGGCACTGTGCTACCAGAGTTATGTGCTTTCAGTGCCTAGTTAAACACATAGGAGGCACAACTAAGAATATTTCTTAGATATAACCAAACACCTTGTGGTATTGGAGTTCTAGTTTTGAAGAATAAGGATCATAGTCTTGTGGAACATCTAGGTCAATTGGCATAGTATAGTTCAAAAAGTTGCATTCTACACCCTAGTTTGGTGAGTAGCATCTTAAAAGTTTGCAAGTGACCATCTAAGATAAAACTACTGATCTTTACTCATCCAGAACAAAAGAGAAAGGACACTAAAGACTCAAAGAAGAAAAGAAACTAGTCTACAGGACAAATAGTCTACACATGCCATGGCCTCATCTACCCTGAGACAAGAACTAGCTGGTGCCCAGCTACCACTACTGACCATTCTAATCAGGGCCACAATAGATAGAATGAGAGGAAACTGAGGAACAGGACCTCAAATTTCTTTTAAAAATAAATAAATAAAACAGACCTACTGACTAGTTGAGTTTAGAAGACTCCCCAAGATGATTGCCCCAAGATACAGTTTTCAAACCTTGAACCAAAACAAACCCCTGAGATCACCTTGTAGCTAAATTTAAAATTGTCTCTCAAAATAATGAATATCACCTGTAAGTACTGTGCTCCTTTTAAAAAGCACTTACGTGAGACCAGATGATCAAAAATTACTTTAAAACAAAGATGAGAATGTAAGGGGGCCAGGAAAACGAGACTAATGGAACAGAACAACTAGAATGGAAATAGCGAGATTGTTCACTCGTGAAAAACATATCCAGTGTCACTGAACATTTGTATTGAAATTGTTGATTGGGAACCAAAACTGCTGTGTAAACCTTAACTGAAATACAATCAAATATTATATTGTAGAAAATAATTAGCTTCCATCTCATGGCAACTCCATGAACAATGGAGTGAAACACTGCCCAGTCCTGCACCATCCCCATGATTCATTGCAGATTGGACAGTTGCGATCCATGGGGTTTTCATTTACTGATTTTCAGAAGTAGATCATCAGGTATTTTTTCCTACTCCATCTTAGCTGGAAGCTCTGCCAAAACTTGTTCAGCATCATAACAACATGCAAATCACCACTGACAGACAACTTGGTGGCTGCACATGAAGTTCATGGTTGGGAATTGAACCCAGGTGTCCTGTGTGGAAGGCAAGAATTCTACCACTAAACCACCAATGTCTACCCATAGTTGAACTGCCAGCCTTCTGGTTAGCAGTCAAATGCCTTAGGTATTACACCACCAGAGAGAGCTCCCCATAGTTTCATAAGTACTTAAAAATTCATACAACATTCACAATGGCTCTCCAATAGCAGCTTGGAAATATTTTACATGAAACAACTCATTTATTCTTAAATTTGTACATTTGTAGGTCTAAGCATTCCGGATCCTTACAAGCAAGGATGCTCCTTAGAAATGAGAATGGCAATTGTGGTACTTAAGTTTATGTGTCAACTTGGCTGGGCCTGGTTGAGTGGCTGGGCAGCTGGTGGTAGTTATTCCCCATGATGAGACTGACAATCAATTCCATGGTGGGATCTACCACAAGCAACTGAGTAGCTGCCTTTGGAATGTGGTCTGCTTCCTGTATATAAGGAGAAGACTTGGGGATAGTCTCTAGCTTATGGCACGCTTGGACCCTGCATGTAGATGTGTCGTTGCTCAGCAGCCTGCTATGCTCTGCCGACCTTGGGACTTACAATGGCCTTCCATGCATTTTGGTAACATCGTGACTGTGCTTTCTTATTTGTCAACTCTGGAGCTTCTCAGCCTTAATAGCCAGAAGCTGTCTGAGTGAAGAAATACCTCTAGCTCCAGTGGGCCATGAGTAGGAGGCAGAGCTGAACCCCAAGGTTAAGGGACTTTTACCCAGCTCCTATAGCCTGGCACTTTTACCTTGAACTTAAAGACTCCAAATTGTAAGAATAAACTCCGTTTGTTAAAGTTATCCCATTTGTGGTGTATTCTTGTCAGAGTGGCACTAGGTAACCAGAATAGCAAGACTTGACTCACATACTTTGGTCATGTTATCAGAAGGGTCCAGTCTTGGAGAAGGACGTCATGCTTGGTAAAGTAGAGGGTCAATGAAAAAGAGGAAGAACCGATCCTCAGTGAGCTAGATTGACACAGTGGCTGCAACAATGGGCTCAATCACAGCAATGATAGTGAGGGTTGTGCAGGACCACATTGTTTCATTTTGTTGCATACAGTGTCACTATGAGTCAGAAACAAGAACCTAACAGCAACAAAAGGTCTAAACATGGCATGTAGAAAGTATGACACATATTCCTTAGTGGCAACTAGATAGAAAATGAACACTAGACTTGCCAATAGCTTAATTTTTATATTTTAAAAATTACAATTTTAGTTTTATTCAAATACATTTTATTTAAGATCTTCATCTTTTTATTTATCATATACAGTTTGGTTTTTCATTTTTTAGAGGAATCTTGAAGAATGTAATGATAATATACACTTGCATAATTTTAGATCCTGTTGTTGTTATGTGCCGTTGTGTCAGACCCGACTCATAGTGACCCCTCCTTGGGTTGCTGAGGCAGTATCACGATGGAAGTAGATTGCCCCATCTTCCTTCCGAGGAGTGGCTGGTGGGTTTGAACTGCCAGCCTTCTGGTTAGCAGTCAAGTGCCTTAGGCACTATGCTACCAGAGCTCCCAATTTTAGATCCTATTAAGATCTTTTTCTGTGTATACATAATAGACTTGGAATGTACATAGTTTCCCCTAGTGAATATTCTGTTTTGTATTACATTTATTAAAATTTTTATTTTGAAATGATTAGATTCACAGGAAGTTGCAAATGTGGTATAGAGAGGTCCCATGTGCCCTGCATAAAATTTGCCCCAGTAGTGACATCTTACATAACTACAGCACAATATCAAAATCAGGAAATTGACATTAGTGCAATGTGTGTTTATGTGTCATTCTGTGATATTTTATCATGTGTGTGGATTTGTGTAATCATCACTGCGGTCAAGATACAGAACTGTTCCATCGCCACAAAAATATTCCTATTTAGACCAACTAAACAAAGCCTGTCCCTTCAGCAAGTCTTCCAACAGCTGGTCCCCAGTGCAGGGCACTGATGATATCTGTGGCTGCTGTAACAACGGTGACTGTGCTGTGCTAGATGGTTTCAGGAGGCTGCCTCCCATAGGCGAGCTGTCAATGAACCAGTGGCAGAAGTCTGTTTCCCGCAAACACAGGCATGTGGCAGAAGCAGATGTTACCGTGGGGCCACTGATCTTCCTGGGAAAGGCTGGTGACCATGGTATGGAGGGGTGGGCCTCTGCTGTTCAAAGCTCCATGGCACTAGGTGTAGGCCTGGTTGTGGTGGTGACCTTGACTCTGGCTGCTGTCATCCTGGGTCTGGCCAGGAGATGACAAGCTGTTTCCCACCCTGAGATGTGCCCTGTATCTGATTCCAAATAAAAGAGCAACCTCTAAAACAAAACAAAACAAAATCTTCCTTTTTATCACTTCATAGTCCTCTTTATCCCTCCTATTCACCCCTGGCAACGAGCAAAATGTTTTTCATTTCTGTAATTTTGTCATTTCAAGAATGTTATGTAAATGGAACCATTGTCTTTTTCTTCTTAGTTTAATACCCTTGAGACCCATCTAAGTTATTAGGTGTATCAATACTCCACTCCTTTTAAGGCTGAGCAGTGTTTCATGGTGTGATTGTACCACAGTTTATTTAACCACTCACCACAACCATTTTATTTCCTGGTTGGGGCTATAAGAATTAAGCTTCTATAAACATCCATGTAAAGGTTTTTGTGGGAACAAGTTTTCATTTCTCTGTGACAAATGCCCAGGAGTGTGACTGCTGGGTCCTGTGGAACTGCCTATTTAGTTTTTGAAGAAACCACCAAACTGTTTTTCACAGTGGCTGCACCATTTTACATTCCCACCAGCAACGAATGAATATCTTGCTTTGCTGTATCCTCATCAGCATTTGGTGTTGTTACTATTTTTTGCTGTAGCCGCTCTGAAGATGGGTAGTGATAGCTCACTGTGATTTCCATTTGCATTTCACTGGAGGCTGTTGAATATCTTTCCTATGCTTATTGGCCATCAAATATCCTCTTTTTTAGTGAGATTTCTGTGATACCCTTTTCCAATTTCCTAATTGGTTTGTTTTCTCACTGTTGAATTTCAAGACTCTGTATAAATTAAGACTGATCAATAAGGCGGCTAACACAGAGGTTCAGAACTAAGACTGGCTGAGTTCACAGGCCTCAGTTTCCTCATCCGTAAACAAGGTTGAGAGGATTTAATGAGTTGATTTGTGTATTGATCTTTCAGCACCGCCTCATGTGTGTAAGCACCATATAAATGTTTGCTAAGAGAGAGAGAGAAGCAGTGCAAAGAGGATGGCTGCTGAGAGCAGTCTGTTTTGAACATGGGCTTTTCCGTATTCTTTGGGTGATGCTACTGATGTCAGACTAAAAAAAAGGAGGAGGAAGAGGAAGAAAAAAACAAAGGCAGTGGGGAAGAACTGAGAAGAAAGGGGGAAAAAGAGAGAGAGAGAGAGGTAAAAAGAACTGGCACAAGTCTTAGCCGCCAAAATCAGCTGCAGCAGGAACACGGCTCAGTCTGGGGGAGTCCACATTACCATCCACATAGGGGTGGGGGTGGGATGGCTGACAGCCGAGGGGGGTGGCAAAAAAGGGGATGAAGAGGCAGAAAGAAAGAAGAGGGAGACAAAGAAAGAGGAGGAGAGGGAAGAACAGGAAAAAAGAAAAGAAAATAGCACTGTACGGCTAAACTGCCAGCCACCAAACACCTCTGCGCGGGAATGCAGCACTCGCTCTGCAAAAGCGTGCGCCTCCATCCAGTGAGGCGCAGGGGCAGACACTGCTAACCTCATGGGCAGTGGCAGGGAGGGGGTCCCACTCTTCTAGAACCAAAAAAAAAAAAAAAGGCAAGGGAAGAAGAAGGGACAAAAGGGAAAAGAAAAAGGGGTGCATGGGGGGTGGCCTGCACTTCTGGTCACTGGGAGACTGTGCAGGGTAAGAGGTCAGCCTCTCTGGTCGCAAGATCACAGATGTGGGAGCTAGTGCAGTCCTGGGCAAAAGGAGTCTGCCATCTGGTTTCTGCTCCAATTGGCAAGCTGCTTAGAATAATTCAAAATGGCGGTGTTGTGCCCGTTTGCAGTTTGTCACTCCTTGCTGACTGGTTTCATTCAGTCTGTTTTCTTTGTCAGTATTCAATCCACTTCTTTATCCTTTCTTTTGAAGTTCAGCATTCCAGGATTGTCTTCCTTAGCCATTTCATTTGTTTTCTCAAGTTTTGTTGTAGGGAGTCAGGATAGTGCATCTGCCTAGTCAGCTATCTTGGATCCTCCTTCTAACGAATCCCTATTTAATAAGTTCTGTTGTTCTAAAGAGAGGCTTTGGTAGCCTAGTGCCTAAGGCACTTGACTACTAACCAGAAAGCTGGTAGTTCAAACCCACCAGCCACTCCTTGGAAGGAAGGTTGTGCAATCTACTTCTGTAGTTATACTGCCCTGGAAACCCAAGGAGGGGTCACTATGAGTCCCCAGGACTCAATGGCAGTGAGTTTGGTGGGGGTTTTTCTTTTTGGTTTCATTGTTCTAAAGTGAGCTCTGGTGGCCTAATTCCTAACGCATTTCACTGCTAACCAGAAGGTTGGTTCTTCAAACCCACCAGCCACTGCTTGGAAGAAAGACTGGGCAAACTACTTCAGTGGAGATACAGACTCGGAAACCCAAGGAGGGGTCCCTATGAGTCGGATTCCATTCCACTGCAGTGAGTTTGGTTTTTTTTGTTTGTTTTCTGAGTTGTTCTAAAACAAAAATATCTGACAAAACTAACTTTATAGAGTTTATCTGGTTTAGAAAAGATCCATTGATGGAAGCTCGTCTCTGCAAAACTAGAAGATATTTCCCTGAGCAAAAGCAAGCTGAGAGTGTATAGTAGAGCTGACAAGGGGCAAGGTTGTGGTCACTGTTTGGTCACAGCCAGTTACCCAGAGGGACCGAGTAGTTGAACCTGCGGGTTTGGGACCATAGTCGCAGGGGACATCAAGCTCAATTGGCAAAACATACTATACAAAACATTGTTCCACCTCCTACTTTGGCGAGTAGCGACTGGGATCTTAAAAGCTAGCAAGCTGCCATCTAGATGCAACGATGGGTCTCTCCTCATCAAGAGCAAAGAAGAAAGAAGAAAACCAAAATTAATGGAAACAATTAGTCCTAGTGACTGGTACACCATCCGATCTGCAACCTATACAACTATGAGACCAGAAGAACTAGATGGTGCCCGGCTACCACTGTCATCCACTTGGAAGGGATGTAGGAGATCCTGGATAGAGAGGGAGAACAATGTGGAACAAAACTCAAAATTATTTGGAGAGGAAAAAAAAAAGAAGGTGAGGACCAGGTTTGCTGGTCCAATAGAGCCTGGTGGAACCACTGAGACTATGGCCCCTAGCTGCCCTTTAGGTCTGGAATTGAACCCACACCTGTGGTTTCCAGCCAAACAAAATACAGGCATATGAGTTGAACATTTACCTTAAGTAGATACACTCCTTGGAGAGAACAATCATGGGAGAAAGAAGGGGTGCTTATGCACAGGGAGACAGCTCAGGGGGCAGGAGTGTATGGAGGGATGGACACTGGGAAGAGGTAACTATGGGGAGGAAGTGGGAGGGGAGCTGTTGCATTGTGGTAAACTGTGGTCAATGATATGAGACAAAGTATATGTGAACTGCTGTATGGAAAGTGAATTTGCTCTGTAAATCTTCACCCAAATCACAATAAATTTAAAAAAAAAAAAAAAAGCAAGCTGAGAATTTTTATACCAAACAAAGGAGAGAAAGAAAAAGAAGAAGAAGTAAACAGAACAGAACACAGATTTATTTCCCCTTTACCTTGGAGTTGCAGCTGGTCATGTTAATTGTATTATTTTGTCAAGTTATGTAAAAGACAAGGTATACAAAGTAAATACAACTTATTAGCATATCGGAAGAAACAGGTTTGTTGAATCCAATTCAGAACATTTTAATTCACACATAAATTAAAGCTGTGAGTCTGCAGAAATGTTTTGTATATATCAAGAAGGTCAAAGGAGATGGGTTTTTGTGCATGAGGCCCCTGTGTGAATTTGTCCAAGCCCTAATTCCAACGAATCTGGAAAAGAAAGAAAACATTTAACAATTATGATCCATAAGGTATTCATTGGCTAATTTACAGAAGCAGATTCCCAGGGTTTTTTTTTTTTTTTTTTCCTCTTCTGTCTTAGTCTGGAAGCTCCACTGAAACCTGTCCACATGGGTGACCTTGCTGGTATTTGAAATATTGGTGGCATGACTTCCGGCATCATGGCAATTTGTATATCACCACAGTACTCTCAATAAAATAAATGGACACAATAGTCACAACAATGAACTTAAACATACCAAAGATCATGAAGATGATGCAGGATGAGGCAACATTTTATCTGTTATATTTAAGGTCACTGCCATGAGCTGAGCCCAAATCAGGAGCAAATAACAGCTATTGACACCGTGTTAACAAGTTAGAATTTCTTTGTTCATTCAGCAAACAACTAAAAACTAAAAAGTGTTTATTGAGGCGTGAGGGTATCTATATGGGTGACATTTCAAGAAGAGGGAGAAGCAAGTGCAAAGGCCCTGGGGTGGGAAAGAACTTAGAAGACCCATGTGCCCAAAGCATAATGCAAAGGAGTAGAGAGGGACAAGCAGGACTGGAGAGACAGGCATGGACCTTCTAAGACTTGGGAGGGAATTTGGACTTGAGATTCAGCAATGGGAAGCCATGGAAGGTTTTAAGCAGGGAAGTGACAAGCTCCAATTTTCTATTTTTCTGTGATGTATGGATAATGGTCTATGTGCAGAAACTAGTAAGGAGGTTCTTGTACAAAACCAGGCAAGAAATAGCTGCCATTCTAGGTGATAATAGGGATAAAAGGATGAATTTGGGATATACTAGGGAGATAAAAGTAACCATATGGCATACTAAAGGAATGAATCAAGAATGACTCTTATGTTTCACATTTGCTGACATGGAGAGGAGGAATAAATTTGGGACAGATCAAGACAGATATTTTGGACGTCAGATTTGAGAAGTCAACGGATAAGGGTAAGGGACAGCCAAAAAGGAAAGCTTGGAGCTTAGAAGACAGACCTAGTCCGAAGACATTAACTTGAGAGTCATCAGTCCAGATATTTAAGAACTATAGGAATGGATAAAATCACCTGGGAGACTGTGTGTGAGAAAGGGCCCAGGCCTAAGCCCTGGGAAGCGTCAACACTTAGAAAGTGTATAGAGCCTGGAGTACCTATTCTCTGATACTCTTCAAAGCCAAACTTGTTAGAAATAAATAAAATAAAAATTGTTATCACATGCTAACTTCTCAACTTCTTACTTACATGTTAATTTTTAATCTTTCTTGTTTTTAGTGTATGTATTTAAGGCCATAAATTTCCCTCAAAATACTTTGTTAGCTGCATATGAGAAGTCTTGAAATGTGGTGTTTGTTTTGTATTCAATTCCAAATAATTTGTAATTTCCATTCTAATACCTCCTTTGAGGCACAAATTAACAGGTTTTTTTCAGTGTTTAGATGTATATTATTTTTAGCTGCCTCTTTTATCATTGATATCTAACTTTATTTCACTGTGGTTAGAGAATGTTGAATAATATTGTTTTTTTATATTAATTTGTTGAGACTTTCTTTGTAAAGTGTTAATGCTCAATTTCTATAAACAATCCACTGGCTTCTACATATGTCTATAATATTAAGGTCGTTTATTGTGGTTTTCAAAATCTCTGTTCCTTTACTAATTTATCGCTAGTAATGTTATTCTTTATCTGTCAGTTTCTGATCATTTAAGAGTATGGAGCTGTATGGAGTTTTCATAAAATTTCCACTAGGATTGTGAATTAATCTGATTTTCCTTCTCATTATGTCATGAGTTTGTATTTACTTGTTTTCTTTTCCTGTAGGCTATGTTGTTAGGTGTATGTAGTTTCAATATTTTTCTTATCTCTCTGGTGATTTGTTCCTTTTATCATCTTGGAATAACCATCTTTATCCTAAATAAAACTTTTCTTTAAAGTCTATCTTGTCTCATATTAATGTTACCATGCTACACTGTATTCTCTTCCTTACTATTTGCCTATTATCTTCTTCTGTTCCTTTATTTTCATTATTTCTGTGTTCTTATATTTTAGGTGTATCTCCTGGTAGACAGCTAAAATTGGATTTTTAAAAAATTCAACCTAAGTACCTCTGTCTTTTAGTATGTGAGGTTGTGTTGGGTTCCCCTTCACCAAGGCTCCCCCAACCCAAGTCAGGGATAACGCCACCTGAAATCACTCACGAAAGACGTCTCTTGATGCAAAAGCAGGAGGAGTTTATTCGGAGTTCCAGCGCGCTGGGGCTCCACTCATATCCCATGCAGGGGCAGAGGAGTGGAGCAGCCAGCAACAAAGTTACACAGTATTTAAAGGCAAAACTACAAGGGGGTGGTCAGAGAGAGAGAGTACAGCTGATTGGTAAGTTTAAGTTTGAATTCTCCAATTACATGGTATGGTTGAGTTCAGGGCTTAGTCATCCTTGCCTTGCCCCTGTTCCTGGAACTGGGGCCCGCCCTTTTGCTGGCCTTAATAGTGGCCTTTTATTGCAAAACTATATTAAATATTACATTTCTAATTTCGTATTTACATTTTTAATTCCACAGTTGATATGTTTATCTTTACTATGATTACCGATACATACCTATTTTTATCTTATTCTATTTAAAAAAATAATAATAACTCATCATCATCGAGTCTATTGCAACTTATAGTGACCCTCCTTGGGTTTCTGAGGGAGTATCTCTATGGAAGTAGATTGCTCAATCTTCCTTCCAAGGAGTGGCTGGTGGGTTTGAACTGCCAGCCTTCTGGTTAGCAGTCAAGTGCCTTAGGCACTGTACCACCAGAGCTCCCTGTTTCTATTTACCATGAGTCTTCTTTTTCTTTCTTTTTTCTTCCTTTCTTCCTCCTATTGAATTCATTAATCCCTTTTTTCTTTTTTTTCAGTCTTTATCTCCCTCTTCAGATTTGAAAGTTGAATATTCTACTTTTATTCTTTACTTAGGAGCTCCTGTGGTGTAGTGGTTAAGGCATTTGGCTGCTAACCAGAAAGTCAGTGGTTTGAACCCACCAGCAGCTCCACAGAACAAAGATGAGGCAGTATGCTTCCAAAAAGATTTACAGGCTTGGAAACCCAAAAGGTGCTACTGTGAGTTGGAATCGACTCGATGGCAGTGAGTTTGGGATTTGCTGTTATTTATTATTTATTTATTTATTTGGATTCTTTATTTACTCTTAAATATTTTGTTCTTGTTGTTTTTGTTGCAATCCTAGGAATATTGCCTCCAGCATGTTAGATTGGCACATACATGTTCTCTAGGTACAGGTTCTCTAGACAGAGAAGAGTCCAGAAGGACCTCCAGCAGCCCCATACTCTTAAATATTTAACTTTAAAAAGTATACAGCTGCACTGTCCAATACAGTTGCCACCAGCCATATGTGGTGGTTGAGCATTTGAAATTTGACTAATGCAACAGTTAAATTTTTAATTTTGTTTAATTTCAATTAAAATTTTAAAATGATATTCAATTTAACTAAGTATGCTTGTAAGGATTTAGGTTTGTGAGTCTTCTTTTTTAACTGTAAATTTTGTGAAATATAAATACAGATGAAGTATTTCCAATGGAAATGTAGCATCCAAATTGAGATACACTATAAATGTAAAATGCGTATCAGATTTTGCAGCCTTAGTATGAAAATAAAAATGTAAATGATTTATTAATATTTTTACATGTATTACATGTTTAAATTATAATATTTGCATATATTTCATTAAATTAAATATAATAAGTTCCAAATGAAATTAATTTCATCTTTTTGTTTTTTACTTTTTATAATGTGCCTACTAGAAAATTTTAAACTATGTATGTTGCTAGCATTATATTTCTATTATGAGTTAAAGTTTCAAGTACCCAGGAGCATTAATGCTCTAATTATACTCACCATTACCTCCATGTTATTATATTCCTATTGGTTATTGTATTATGTGTTATATCAGTGCCATCTTGTTGTTAATGCCCCACCTTGGTTCATCATTCTCATTTCTTTTCTACACAAAGATATTTCATATTTACCAAAATGTCCTTTGCATCTGGCATTCTATGCCCTTCTTCATGTTCAGTTCTCTCCTTCCAGCATCCACAGGCCAACTGCTGGTTGCATTGGCTCTACCAAGACATTGAGGACCCAGGCTCTGGGTAAGTACCCACCTGCCACAGTTCCCTGCCTCCCAAATCTGTATTGGAATGAAGCTGCCCTACTATGGGCCTTCTTTACCTCAGCCAGATGCTAGCACTTGGCACCTTCCACACCCTGCTGGCCTGATTCAGAATGGAATGGGGGTAGGGCAGTGCCTTGTCCATTCCTCTTAATCCCTTCCCAGAAAGCATAGTGGGTTATCCTGGCCACATCCCCTGAGGCTGACTTGAGGGCTTAGTGTCTCTTCTGTGTCCCATGTGGGCCCTGCCAGGACTGAGGCCAAAGCATCTTCTCTCTTCAGGCCTTATGGGACCATTCCCCAATCCCTTCCCTGCTCCTCATAGACATAGTCCAAGTCCAGTAGGCCCAAGGCCTGAATTCGAGTTAGGCAAATGAGGCACTTAAAATTTGACCCTTGGTACCTCATTCACCTCACCAGAATCCTAGCCCTGAGTCCCACAGGTGTCCTGTCTTTCCTAGGAGTGCTTTACATGCAGGGCCCCCAGAAACTAATAGAATCTGACCTGCTCTGAAAGACCTCTTCAGACTCTGTGACAATTCCTGCTGGGAAAAAAAAAAAAAAAAAAAAAAAATTAATGCCATAACAGGTGGATTAAGTTTGCCATCTTGTGGTTGTATTTGCCAACTACAGTGAGGAAGCTTAATGCAGTGTTTCTTTTACTGAGTAAAACCAAACCAAACTCATTGCCATGGAATCAATTCTTTAGAACAGAGTAGAACTGTCCCACAGTGTTTCCAAGGCTGTAATCTTTACTGGAGCATACTGCCACATATCTCACCCACAGAGGGGTTGGTGGGAATGAACTGCCAACCATTTGGTTAGCAACAAAGTGCTTTAATTACCGTGCCACCAGGGTCCCTTTTTGGATAAAGTAAAAACCCCTTTTCAAGAAGAAGGGAAACAAACCATCTCTGGGGTGCATCATTGACTTAAATATTTACACACATAAAAAAATTTACAATCTCCTCTTCAAAATCTTAAAGAGCAAAGATGTCACTTTGAAGACAGATGTGCCTGACCCAAGCCACTGCAAAATTTTCAATAGCTTCATATGCATGTGAGAGCTAGATACAGAAGAGAGCAGCAGAATTGATGCACTTGAATTGTGGTGTTGGTGAAGAGAAGAATGAACAAATCTGTCCTGGAGGAAATATAGCCAGAAAGCTCCTTAAAAGCAAGAATGGCCAGACTTGGTCTCTTGTACTTTGGTCATATTGTCATAAGGGACCAGTCCCTGCTTGGTAAAGTCTGACTCATAGCAACCCCTCCTTGAGTTTCTGGTTAGCAGTCAAACGCCTTAGGCACTGTACCACCAGTGCACCCTGGTAAAGTAGAGCATTTTCAAAAAAAAAAAAAAAAAGGGAAGACCTTCAATGAGATGGACTGACACAGTGAGTACAACAATGGGCTCAAGCATGGCAACAATTGTGAGGATGGTGCAGGACAGGGCAGTGTTTCATTCTGTTGTGCATAGCATCACTATGAGTCAGAACCAACTGGACAGCACCTATCAACAACAATGATTGTATAGGGTTGCTGGGAGTCAGAATTGATGGCAGTGGGTTTGGTTTTGGTTTTAATGCTTATAAATTATAACAGCTGAAAAACAAAAACAACTTTACTACTTACTACTTAACTAAAAATTGCAATGACTTGATTAAATGTGATTTACACTGAGATGCTGGTCAAAATTTGTGACTGTTGGGTTCAATAGTTAGCTGAGCAAAGGCCTACAGAGACCCTCATGGCAACTCTGATCTCTAGGGCTTTGCAAGACTGCTAGACTCCTACATAGGACCCAAATATCATGGCAGATTCCAGACTCCTGGCTAGGCTTCAGGGTCCCACCCTGTCACTTAGGAAAAGCCAAAGCAGCAGCCATAATCTAGCTGCTGGCCACTGGGAACTCTAAGGGGACCTCACTTCACCAGGGTCCAACATACTAAACATTGAGTGCAAACACATTATTGGCCAGTTGCTTCCTGTCCACTTGACTTTAAACAAAAATGCAAACCCTTGCATTAAAACTAACTGGAAGTGTTTGATTATAAGGTTGCCATCCCTGGGTGGTACCAATAGTTAACACACTCAGCTGCTAACCAAAAGGTTGGAAGTTTGAGTCCACCAGGAGGCACTTCAGAAGGCCTGGCGATGTACTTCTGAAAAATCAGCCAAGAAAACCCTGTGGCACTCAGTGGTACTCTGGCATGTGGGGTCACCATGAGTCCTACTTGACCCAATGACAACTGACTAAATTAATCCCAGTAGCTTACTTTTTAATTTATCATGTTAAAATGTAAAATTCTAAAAAATTATAGGGAACCCAGTTTGAAAACCAGACACTGCCTAAGCTAGTGCTGCTACTAATGGCAACAGTGGAAGAAGGAAACACTTATTCATCCTGTTACATGCTGTTGCTCCACATAGAACATCATGGTCACAGGAGACATACCTGGAGCATCCATTGTGAGCTGGTGCTTGGCTGACTGCTTTATGGAATTACCTCACTGCACCCTCGTAATAGACCACAGAGTCAGCAGTGTCATTATCCTTTGATAGGTGGGGAACAGGGTTCATAGAGACTGGTAATTGACCCAGTCACTCAACTAAGCAGCTCATCTAGGTCATTTTGCTGACTCCAGGCACTCAAACTTTCCTCTGCAGCTCATACTGCTTCCTCCAACAAGCATGGATTTAGTGGGTATATGGACAGAGAAGGCCCTGGTTTAATGCTTTCCAACCAAGTCCCAACTAGCTGTGGGACTGAATAGACATAAGAACAGGACACTGCCACCTCGCTTCTCAGGCATCCTGCACTGTAGCTCTATGACAGGACTGGGCACAGGCCCACTGTCTACAGGATGTGCATCCTGATTTGTGCAAACTCCTCCTCTCCGCCATGTTTCCCCTGGTCAAGCCCAGGGGCCTTCCAAGGGCTGGTGGGTGGGTACCTCAGTGTTCAGGGTGGGCACAGCAGTGGGTGGTACTCCCCCAGGCCTGCCTCACGTGCTGGCCTCTGCCATCATCACCTCCTTGAGACTGTAATGACTGAGCCTATGGCCCCTGTTCTGCCCAAATGCTAAGACAGCATTTCCAGGATCACCAGCCTGTGACCAGCCACCTCTGCCTTCGTCAGGGAGTGCAGTGGCTGCACTGAGCCCAGGTGAGCAGGAGGGCCAAGTCAACTGCAGGTAAGGGGGCTCTCAGCCACCAAAACCCTATTGGGAGCCAAGTCTGTGAAGCCACCTCCCTGATTCCTCCTTGGCCTGAAATGAATTCAATCAGAAAGCCTTGGTTCCAAATCTTAGCAATGCCTGTAGCTCTGTGACCTAGGAAAATGTACTGAAACTTTCTGATCTCAGTTTCCCAATGTATTTAGAGGGGAGACAGGTGATGCTGGAACCTTGAGCAGCTCAGAAGCCCCTTTACCCTGCAGACGGTCCTCCCCTGTTAATGTGCTCCAGCCTTACTTTCCTCCCCTCATACCACGTTCTGCAGAATTCAGCTACTCAGAGGAAGATGCAGTGTAGGAAGCACCCCAGGAATCCCACAGGCCCTTCCAGCAGCATGTGGCCCAAGGAAAAGTCAAACTACAGGTAAGAGGGAGACAAGACGACAGAGCTAGCGGACCCCAATCTGGGATTGTTGTGAACTGGGACTGCGAGGGAGAAGGTGGTCAGGATCTTGGGAGCCAGCTCTGCTGGCACCCAGCAGGGGGCGCAATGAACCAAGTCAACAGCCGCCCACCGCTGCAGCGCGCCTGCCCTGGTCCTTCCTGGCAGAGGTCAGCCTCATCGGGAAACAGTTCCTGAGCCTTGGCTGCAAAAGCCTCTTAGCAAGCTGGAGGCGGCCATCAACGCATCCCCAGAGGCACCGAGGAGCCAGGCAGCCTGGATGCTGACTGATAATGTTCAGCTGGGGCCACTTCCTCCGAACCCTGCCCGCCTTACAGGCCTGCTCGTCACATGGGTGGCCGAGGCAGGGCCACGGCCGCAGAGTGGGCAGAGGAATCAGGGGGCCTGGGCACTCTGCCCCCCGCGGCTGGACAGTGAGGGAGGTGCCTAGGCGGGCTTCTGGCGGCGAGCAGAGGTGCCGGCTCCCCATGAACCAGGTGAGCAGACCCAGCGGGACAACACCAGAGTGTCCCCAGAATCCTTGACTGCCTCTGACTGATGGGCCGCAGAGCTCCCTACCCCGTTCACACACACACAAACACACACGGTGCACAAGGTGCTAGGTGGTTCCAGGACTATTAAGGCAGTCTGTTCTGGCTTGAGAAAGTAGAAAACTCGCATGCAGGCCCCAGTGGGATGGGGTGGCAGAGAACCCCAGAGCAACCTGGGTGTGAATCCTCCCACTTCCACCTTGTTAAACTGTGTGTGTCTTGGGGTGACTCACAATCTCACTGTAATTCTTACCTCAGGGTGTAGTCAGGTAGCTGTCTAATCCCTGCTGGCTGTCAATAATGCCACCACCTCCTCTGGCCTGCAGGATTGAGGGTGATGTCCCATGCAGGGCATGCCGGCTTGAGTCCTGGAAGACCTGGTTCCCCACCCTCCGCTCCTGATTTGGCTATTGTCAGCCAGAGATGCTCCAGGCTGAGTCATACCCAGAGGTGCATGTCACTTAGCTTGCCCTTCGTGACTGTGTTCACCATGCTGCTCAGCAGGGCAGGAACTGAGCCCCAACTTTGCTGATGTTAGCTGCCAGGTGTGACCTGCCCTTTATCACCAGTGTACATGAAGGAGGGCCCGGCGGGGCAGGGCAAGGTGACTGGAGAGTAATTCTTCCATCCCCCCTGCTCCTGAGGTTGTTCTTGCCCTGCTGGTGAGCAGAGCCCTCCATTGCTGCCCTCTCACCTATGTTGTCCCCAGAGCAGATGCTCACATATTTGGCCGTTGTCATCCTCATTGCAAACTGAGGTTCATGAAGGTCACAGAGGTGATTCCAAATAGAATGCCTCTAAATAGGAGCTCTGGTAGCATAGTGCCTAAGGCACTTGGCTGCTAACCAGAAAGCTGGTGGTTCAAACCCACCAGCCACTCCTCAGAAGGAAGATTGGGTAATCTACTTCCGTAGCGATACCACCTTGGCAACCCAAGGAGGGCTCACTATGAGTCAGGTCCAACTCAACAGCACTTAACAACAACAACAAACATGGTCCACCTGATATAATAATGCTACCCACATACATATACCCATGGTGCAAATGGAAAAGTAGAGGCCAGAGAAGGGTGGGGCCCTGCCCAAGGCACAGTCAAAGCCAGGACAGGGGGTCTGCTCATGTCTCCCAGAGGGGCCTCTTGGCTATGGTAGTAGAGCTGAGAGAGTCACAGACTTGACCTGGTGAAGGACTGAGGCATGGAGAGGATGAGAAAGAAAGAAAGGACAAACACGCCAGAACAGACGGATTGACTCTATCTTATCCACTTCACACCCTTTACCCATCCACATGTCAGACTCATTCATCTCATCCGTAGCCTGGATTTGGGGGCCTTCCCCCAGCCCCTTGGTCACAGTACCCTGGCATCTATTCTAGTATCCACCTCATTTCTATGCCAGTCCAGGTGCCTTGTGGGAAGCAAACCCCACCCAGCTCCAGTAATGGGATCAGTCTGGCTTTGGCCAATCAGCATGTCTCATTCCCCTACCCTCCGGATTGATTCAAGCACAGGTTTGTGGCCCGTGAACCCAGAGATGTTTGGGAGTATAGAAAGGAGGCACTTCCCAGCATTTCTGAGACACTGCAAGATTAAGTTTACTTAGTGCCTAAGGTACTTGACTGCTAACCAGAAGGCTGGCAGTTCAAAACCACCAGCCACTCCTTGGAAGGAAGGTTGGGCAATCTACTTCCGTAGTGATACTGCCTCGGAAATGCAAGGAGGGGTCATTATGAGTCAGATCTGACTCGATGGCAATGCTTGCTTATTGGATATGAAAGAGGAAGTGTGTAGCTGGTAGTAGCATTTTTTAATAATAAGGGAACCTTGTTGAGGATGCTGCAGACACCTCAGCAAGCAAACAGGAAAAATGGAAAGAAATCCACACTTGACTGACATCTGAGCTGCTAGATCCAACCATGCCTGAAGTCCATATTATGAAAACTATCCCATTAAGGGAGCCAATAAATCTCCAATATTTTTAAACCAGTTCAATATGTCTTTTTTTGTTTCATGCAACATGATGGCATTGTAATTCCCTTTTGACCAAGGTGAAAATGGATAGATAGAGGGTAAAGATTGCCAGATAAAATACAGAATGCTCAGCTAAATCTGAATTTCAGATAAAGAATGAATAATTTTTTCATAGAACTAAGTCTTATGCAATATTTGGAACATACATTTAAAAATTAACTAGGCATCCTGTATTTGTATTTGCTAAATCAGGTAACCCTATTTAAGTCACATGTCCAAATCCACAATACTAGGAAATGGCAAAAGCAGGATCCAGAGCTTTTAATTCTAAAGCCCTTACAATAACAGGCCATAGCATCAGACTTGTCACTCCTCTAGTCCCCTCTGTCACACTCCCAATCATGTGCTTAGAGAATACAGAGAAACATCACTCTGAGTCTCTGAGATCTGACCCAGCCCCAGGGTGCTCAGACTTAGCACTTTGTTCCTGCAGCTCCTTGTCTGCTCCATCTCTGCCTCTGTCCTTTGGGGTTCCAGCTCTCTTCTCAGCTTTCCACTTAGGTTTTGCCAGCCAAACCACTGCTCCTTTTCACTCAAGAACATGTTGGCATTTCAGAGTTTGACCCTTGCTGCTCTCTTGAACCATAGTTTAACTCTGGCCCTTGCGCTGCTTCTGCTCCCAGCCATCCCAAGTAACTTTCCAGAAGCACAGCTTGCCCCCCTCCACTGGGCTGTCCCATTGTTCCACCTCAGTCAGCTGGGAGAGTGTAACTGTCCATGGCCTCCAAGGCTTGAGCACGGATGGTCTCTGACCTGTGTTCACAGGCCACCTACTGATGGCCAGCCAGCCAGGAACTCTAGAATATTCCCAAGATACCCAAAAGCCACTGAAGAGTGACATCTAAAGTCTTGGACATGATTGACAAGTCCCTGCTCATTTACCCTTCCCCACACAACACCCAGAGCTGTTTCTCAGTGAGGCCTCCCTGCCCACCCTGTTTGCAATTCCATCCATGCCCACCACCCTCATCACTACCAACCCCTTTGTTTTTATAACTTGTGTTTATTGCTATCTCACTCACTGCATCTTTTACTCATTTACCTTGCTGGTTGTCTATCTCCCCTCTGGGGTGAGCCCTCCACAATGAAGGGAATTTGTTGTGCCAATGCTATGTTCTGGGCCTGGAGGGGTGCCTGGCGTAATAGTTGCTGAGTGAGCAGCCAGTGGAGCCAGAGTTGCCAGAGACCAGCTGGAAGTGGCTCCCCCTCCCTGTCCTCTCCCACACCTCCCACCTGCCCTGCACACCTCTGCCTCCCTGCTACAAAGTGTTCAACGTGCATTAAAGAAGTCATGTTTACATGATCACCAGTCTTTGGCCTTCCCCTGGCTCCTACCACCACCAACCAATTGCTCAGGCCTGGGGGAAGGAAGTAGGGAGGAAGGCAGGGCAAGTTGTGACCTCTAGAATGCCCAGCAAGGACAGTTCAGGTGATATAGGAACAGACTTTGAGAATACACATCTCCAGCAGCTCCATTGGTGTCTGTGAGCACACAGGGATATATACACACACATTTACACATGTATACATGCATGGGCACACACATTCAAATATGCACACGTGTACATTCACATGTGCATATACACATTCACACATGCAAATGTATACCCATCCACCCACACACTCAGATGTGTACACTCACAAATGGACACTCACATATGAACAAATGTGTTGCACACTCACACATGCATACAGTCCTGCAAGCACACACACATACATGCAAAGTACACATGCACACATACACATGTACATGTGCACACACATCGCACGTACACATTCAGACATGTATCCACTTATAGGTACGCACTTACACATGCACATGCATATACTCATGCATGCACACACATGTGTGTGCACATTCATGCAAAATCATGGTCAGGCCCTCTACAATGACATTGCTCTAGCACCATTCCACATGGTGCTGCTCAGCAACCAGAGCACTGGCTTCCATCCTCCTTTCTGAATCCAGCTTTCTACAACCCAGTGATGAAAGGGATCCACCCAGCACTGAGCCTGGGGCCCGACAGGGCTGGTTATGCTTACTTTATTTTTGCAGGATTGATTCATTCTGTGCCTACAAATTTTATACAAGTTCAATACAGCAAAAACAAGAGAGTAAATGAAACAAAAAGAACTGCAGGAAAAATATTTTGATATATGTCCTTCTAGGTGTATGTCCTTTGCCTGTGAAGACACCATTATCCATTTAATCGAGGTAACATTCTATCTGCTGCCATGGACCTGCCTTTTCCCTTAAGTTTCCAAGACCACTAAGTGAATGATGTTTGAGGGCTGCACTTGGCTGTTTCATCATCAGGATTGTTCTTTCCAATTCTTCTCAACTGTAAATTATGTGATAATTATGCTAAATCATCAGAAATGGCACTGAGCTTCCCACACCATTAGCAGCCAGTTTAACAGGGCTTTGAAAGAGCTTTGTTTCTCTTCTGTCAATGGGGGCCCTGTCCTCACTCTCCTAGACTAACAAAACACCCATAAACATCAGATGAGGTCATAGTGGCATCCTCAAAGTCACAGAACACATCGGCAATTTGGTTGTCCTTATCTGTTTTCAAGTCTCCCTGGAAAACAGCTTCTTCTTAAATCCAGGTCAGCTAACTAAAGAAAAGGGGCAGTGATTGTGCAGTGGTAGAATTCTCACCTTCTATGCAGAAGACTTGGGTTCAGTTTCTGGCCGGTGCATCTCACTGATGACCTGTCTGTCGCTAGAGACTTGTGTGTTGCTATGATACTGAGCAGGCTTTAGTGGACCTTTCAGACTAAAATGGACTGGGAAGAAAGATCTGGTGATGTACTTTAAAAAAAAAATCAGTCAATGAAATCCCTATGTATCCCAATGGTCTGACCTACAACCCCTCATGGATATGACCTGTGCATCATGGGGATGGACTGTGCAACATTTCATTCTCTTGTACATGGGGACACCATGAGTCAGGAACCAATGCCACAGTAACAACTAAAGAAGTGAGCATAGTACGTAACATGTTGAGGGATTTGCAATTTACAAAGCCCTTTACATCCGTGCACTAAGGAGATCTGGTGGTGTAGTGCCTAAGGCATTTGATTGCTACCTGGAAGGTTGATGGTTCAAATCCACCAGCCACTCCATGGAAGGAAAACTGGGCAATCCACTTCTGTAAACATTTACCACCTCAGAAACCCAAAAGGGGTTGCTATGAGTCAGAATTGACTCGATGGCAGTGAGGTTTTTTTAGTCATCCACTGCCTCTTTGATGTCTATTTGTTACTAGAGTCCCTGGGACACTGAGCAAGGGTCTTTGCCTTCTATTGACAAAGAATTGAACAGGACAGGCAGAATGTTCACACAAACCAAAGTTTATTAAAGAGAAAGGCAGAGAGAGGGGAGGACTTGCAAGGAAGAAATGGAGAGGGCCTTTCTCCTACAGTAGCCTCTCCCTGTCTCTCCCAGCAAATGTATTCCTAAGGTTTATAAAGGGTTTTAGGCAGGAATAAGGCATCATCTTTATTAATGATATGGGTGGGGTTCTGAGGTTCAAGTTACGCATGTGTGATGTCTCTGGACCCAGGTTCTAGCCCTAGTGAGAGATTCTTGTTCTCACCTGTCTCTCATGGAAGATCACTTTGTTGGGCACATTGACCTTCACATACTATGGTGGGCACTTGGTGAGAGACTTAAAAAAACAATCTGGAAGATTTATTAGTATTTTATAAATAGTCAAGCTTAGGACACTTTAATGTACAGCCTCTTTATCTCATCCAAGCACCTGGCTTGCCAACTATAACCAGTTCTCAGATGTCAGCAGCCAGAATTATTGTGGTCATCTGCATGTAGGCTTAGATTCCAAGGATATTGAGTCAGGGGTGTTTGATCTGGTTAGCCCGATTCCCTGCCTGTTTCACATTCACTGAGAAGTAGCTTCCACTGTTCCCATTTTACAGATTTGAAGAGCTGATGCTTCAATAGGCCTATGAACTGCCAACAAAGACCATTCTACCATCCTTGGGCACATTTGCGTTGAGGAACTAAGTCCTTAAAGCAAGGCTTCTTATTTGAAATCCAAGAGAACACCAGATAAAGGGCATTCTAAATATATTTCTTTTCTATAGATGCTGATCTCCTATTACTGGAAAACAGGAATTAGCTTGTCTGTTTGAGGATGTGGTTGCTCTTTATAAAAAGGATATAGAAGAAATTTGCACATAGCCAGCTTCAGTATGCTGCCGACAGCTTCTAGCAAAAGAAGAACATTTGCAGCCAGATATTTCGGTAAGAATTTTATTCTATGTGGGGTAACGATTACCTTTGTGCTTGACTTCTACATGCTTGGGCGATGGGGTCATTTGAAGCCACTTGCAGGTGCAGTCTTGATCCAGTGGGCAGAGACTGCATTGTGGCCTGCCCTGGCTAGGCATAGGGAGTCCATGGTCAAGACCCAGCCCTCCTCCTGCTCCAGGGCACTGGTTGACAGCATAGCCCTTCCCCTGAACTAGGGCAGCTGTTCTGTGTCTGCCTGGATAACAGAGGTTTCATCATGACTACAATTGGCAGGAGGGTCTTGGCTCAAGTGATGGAGGGCTCTGGTCACATTCAGAGTCTACAAAGATCACAGTGTCCACATGACCACAGGTATGCTAGCCAAGTCCCTCATAGGAGCCTGCTTCTGAGTTTTAAGGCTAGCCTGAATCAATGCTTGGGGGAAAAAAAAAAACAGTCAAGTAGTGAGTGGAGAAAGAATGAGAGCAGTTAAACAGCTCCCAGCAAAGGGCTGGCTAGTTAATGATTGTTAGATTAATTAGAGGGTGACATCTGTTTGGATCACCTATGTTAATTTAACCAAAATGCAAGGAAATCAAAACAAGACTTATTCTGAGCAGTTATTCTATATGCATATAAGAAGATCATTCTGATTCTTAAAAAAAAGAATAAAAGCAAATGGCTTGAAGTGGGCTAGTTATAATGAAGCTGCTTATTAAGAAGAGGAGGAAAAAGAATAGAAGGTCAACTGTGTTCTGATCTTAACATGATTTATTGAGTATAGTGCCTAAGGCATTTGACTGCTAACCAGAAGGCTGGTGGTTCAAACCCACCAGCCACTACTCAGAAGGAGTGGGCAATCTACTTTCATAATAATACTACCTCGGAAACCCAAGGAGGGGTCGCTATGAGTCAGATAAGACTCCATGGCAGTGAGATTTTGAGTTTGCCCTCTTCCTTATGCTGAGATGAACTGTTATCAGGTCACAAGGTAGTTTCTGACCTGACTACTAAAAATTTGGCCCCCCACCCACCTGCAGCCATGAGACCTTTGGAAATTTAAATTAAGTCTTTTTCATGAAATCAAGAAGTAATGGTTTTGTTATTGACTATTCTTTTCTAGCAGGAAAAGACAGATTTACATTGCTGTAGATCAGCTTCTGGCAGGAAAAAAAAAATCAATGCCTTTGCAGTTTGGGTCTGGCTTTTTTATGGTTAATATTTGATTTCGTGGGTAAGAAAAAATTGTAAAATCTACATAAACCAAAAAAAAAAAAAAAAAAAGCCAAACTCACTGCCATCAAGTTGGATCCAACTCATAGCGACCCCTCCTTGGGTTCCCGAGGCAATATCACTACAGAAGTAGAATGCCCAATCTTCCTGCCAAAGAGAGGCTGGTGGGTTTGAACCACCAGCCTTCTGGTTAGCAGTCAAACACCTCAATCACTAAGCCACCAGAGCTCCCAAAATCTATATAAGAGGTCTGTTATTAATTTTCCTTTTTGACATGAACTTTGCTGAACGGGCTGGTTGTGCAATTATGTTGCATTGTCTGGACCCAGGCACCCTTTGGGCTAGTGAGGATTTAAACCCCAGATGCTAACGGGAGAAAGTGAGTCCATGGTTCTCAACCTGGCTCAGGGCTTCTTATGTATACTTAAGAATCACCTAAAAAAAAAAAAAAACTCACTGCTGTCAAGTCGATTCCAACCCTCTCCTTGGGTTTCCAAGGCGGTATCTCTAAGGAAGTAGATTGCCCAGTCTTCCTTCCAAGGAGTGGCTGGTGGGTTTGAACCACCAGCCTTCTGGTTAGCAGCCAAATGCCCTAGCCATTATACCACCAGAACTCCCAAGAATCACCTAGAGATCTTCTTACAATGTAGATTCTGATTCGGTGTATCTGGGGTGGAAATGCAAGCTATCAGCAGGAGTTTGAACCAGAATGAAGCTGTTGGAAGCCATGACCTAGCTTAGAAAAACTCACTGCCATTGAGTCGGATCCAACTCATAGCGACTCCTCCTTGGGTTTCTGAGGCAGTATCACTACAGAAGTAGATTGCCCAACCTTCCTTCCGAGGAGTGGCTGGTGGTTTTTAGTGCCAGCCTTCTGGTCAGCAGTCAAATGCCTTAGGCACTGTGCCACCAGAGCTTAGAAGCCCAGAGAAATTTTTTAAACTACCCTGCCTCCACCTCTGGGGATGATTGAATTAGGCCAGGTTGGGGCTCAGACGTCAGCATATTTTTAACTCCATGATGAATCTTACATGCAGCCAGAGTCAAGAGCACAGTGCTGAAGCTAGTGAGACCTCAAACCCCTACCTTTGATGAGATCTGAGTGCTCTTCATAGAGATCAGAAAGAGTGGGGTGGGCTGGAAGCCAAGATGCCTGGATCCAACTCTGGCTGGACACTTGTTGCAAGGAGCAAGCTCAGATCAGCCTTTGACTCTGCTCAGTCCTGATGCATCATGGGTCTGTGAAATCTCTAGGTATTTTCCTCTGAGCTGGGCTGATGGTGTCATCCAGTTTGAAATGGGAAGTCACTTGCTCTTGAGGAGGTACCACTCACCAGATTTCTACAATGGAGGAGCTGTCATCCAGATTCAGAGTTAAGATGTAAATCCTTTGAGAAAAGGACAAATGAGAGATGAGATACTTGACGTTTTAGTGTCTTGTTGTTGTTGATGTTGTTATTTACCATCGAGTTGGACCCAACTCATAGTGACCCCTCCTTGGGTTTCCGAGGCAGTATCACTACAGAAGTTGATTGCCCAACCTTCCTTCTGAGGAGTGGCTTAGTGTCTTAGTGCTGCTATAATAGAAATACCACAAGTAGATGGCTTTAACAAACATAATTTTTTTTTCCCTCAAAGTTTAGGAGGCTAGAAGTCTGAATTCAGGGTGCTGGCTCCAGGGAAGGCTATTTCTATCCCTTCTGGGAGAAAATGTGTGTCTCAGCTTCATTAGTGTTCTTTTCAACATTCCTTGGAGATCTCCACATGACATTTGTCTTTCCCTCATTCATGTTTGTTTCTCCTATGCCTAATCTGTCTTTTATAACTCAAAAGTAATTAAGTCTGTGATACACCCTACACTGATAGGGCATCATTAACATAACAAATATTCCCAAATGAGCTTATATCCATGGGTATACAGGTTAGGATTCCAACCCATATTTGTGGGGGACACAATTCAACTCATAATATGTAAATTTAAAGAATTTTAATTCATTTCTCATTGATTGTCTGATCACAAACAACTTGGCAGCTTTGCAAAAATGGGCTGGCAGTGCCTTTCCCCAGAAAGCTTCAGAAAGGAAAAGAGGGTCGGCCAGTGCAGGGGAAGCCTTCTCCTCATTGCTGCCTCTCTGAGTCGACCCTTCTGTTGCTTTTTCCTTTGTACTCATCTGTCTGTCTGTCACTTGACACATAACCATACAGAAGCTGGAGGAGATCATTGGGGAACTAGGGCCTGCTTTTAACAGAAATCATTAGGGAATTGGGGCAAATAAAAGCCTCTTTGAAATTAAATCATACAGCTGGGCTTCACTTTGTTAAAAACTAAACAGAGTTTCTGGAAAATAAAATAATTTTATTCAGATTCAAAGATTTGCAAATATGGAAGCTTCAAAATGAAAGCTCAAAATTGTTCTGAACATAAGCACACATCTTTATGCTCGGTTTTGTAGAACTCATATCAGAGATGGGAAAGTGTTTAAGAGTATATTTGATTGGTTGATAATCAACATGGTCTGTAAGACTCATTTACCAAGAATATCTATTTCTGGGATATTCAATCTTAACCTCAATCTTCTGTATTCCAGAGCTGGTTCGTGTAACAGCTCAACAGCCTTCTGGGCACTTCAGAATGTTGCAGAACAAATTATTTTTGTCACGAATGTAGTCATGGGTCACACACCCTAAAAAGCAGAAGCAGGGGCTTAGGACAAAATGGAATTCGATTCAGACCTTTGTAAGCCATTTTAGTTATGTGAAGCACCTCAGTTTTACAGTGATCTTTCACACATCTCCTTTCTAATCATGAATCTCTGTAGAGATTCCTTGATCTCCACTGTACGAGTGTCTTCTTCTGTATGGACTTCTTATTGGATAGTTCTTTATATAAGTTGGATCTCTCATCAACTTTTTCACCATACCGTAGTTCAGACACTGTGCTTCTGTAATCCTCCAGTTGGGGCATGTGTGGGGCAAGCCCACATTTGGAGGAGTAACTTAACATCCAAATGAGCTAACTCAAAATGTGAGGTCGGTCTCCTCTAAGAACTTAGTTTTTTGAAGATACATAACCTTTGCAAGCATTAAACAAGCATTTCATATAACATTTAATAAGATCTGAAAAATGATTAACCTGGCTTGTGGTATAGAGTACAGTACCATTGGGTAACCAACTAAAGATATCTAAAAAGGGAGAGTTAGGCATGGGAGGTATTGAAGGTAGCCAAATAGTCCTCTGGCAGATTTTTCTAATATTTGTTCTACTCCTCCTGTGGTATTTATCCAGGTACAGCAAAGGCACAAACTGTTCCTTGTTGACTAGAAGGAAATCAAGAGCTATTTTATTATATAATACAACTTCAAAAAGAGATTCTAAAGATTTCTCTTGGGCTCATCTGCAATACCATCAGCAATATGAGCCATTATAGCAGATAAGTTGCAAATAGATTTTTTCAAGCTGAGGAATACTGTTTTGGTTACCTAGTGCCACTCTAACAGAAAATGCCACAAATGGGGTGGCTTGAACAAACAGGAGTATATTCTCTTACAATTCTGAAGGCTAGAAGTCTGAGTTCAAAGTGTCAGGCTCTAGGGGTTGGGTGAAAGCCCCTCCACCTTGGACTTCAGCTCTACCTCCTGCTCCTAGCCCACTGAAGCTGGAGGGTTTTCTTCACTCAGGCAACTGCTGGCTGCTGAGCCTGACAAACCCAAGGTTGATAAGTAAAAAGGCAGTCCCAATATTACCAAACAACATGGCAGGTCACTAATTCAACTCCAGAAAAAGTCCCAAGATCAGCAGGGCATGGCAGGCTGCTGAACAACAATGGACTGCATGCAGGGTCCAAGCATGTTAAAAAGCTAGAGACCATCCTCAAAGCTAAAGCACTTGACTGCTAACCAGAAGGCTGGCGGTTCAAACCCATCAGGCACTCCTCAGAAGGAAGGTTGGGCAATCCTACTTCCATAGTGATACTGCCTCGGAAACCCAAGAAGGGGTCGCTATGAGTCGGGCCAACTCGACGGCACATAATAACAACAACAACATCCTCAAAGCTGCTTCTTATATACTGGAAGCAGACCACATCTCTAAAACAGCTACTCAGCTGCTCTGGTAGATTCCACCATGGAATTGATTGCCAATCTCACCATAGAGAATAATGACATCCAGCTGCCCAGCCACTCAACCAGGCCCAGGGAAGTTGACACACAACCTTAACTACTACAAACACCATAGTTAGGTAGAAGTTCTCAGAAGAATACTGATTCCATCCAAGAATTTTCAGTTATTTGATTATGTTGTGGCATAAAGTCTCTCTTATTCTGAATGGAGATCTTTAAAGTATTGGTCCAGTGTTTACTTTTATTATAGGAGTGGGCAACTAAAGGAACTCCTAAAAGACCTAAGGTGGATTTACCCATCATGTGCCAGTTATTAAGCAGAGTAATGCCTCGAATTACACCAGGAACTATGGTGGCTCAGTGGTGAAAATATTCAGTTGCTAACCAAAAGGTGGGAGCTCTGGTAGCATAGTGGCTAAAGCACTTGACTGCTAACCAGAAGGCTGGCGGTTCAAACCCACCAGCCACTCCTCGGAAGGAAGGTTGGGCAATCCTACTTCCGTAGTGATACTGCCTCGGAAACCCAAGGAGGGGTCGCTATGAGTCGGGGCCGACTCGACGGCACATAACAACAACAACAACAACAACCAAAAGGTTGGTGGTTTGAACCCACCAGCTGCTCCATGGGAGAATATTGAAGCAGTCTGCTTCTGTAAAGATTTATAGTCTTAGAAACTCTATGGGACAATTCTACTCTGCTCTGTAGGGTCATTATGGGTCAGAATCAACTTGATGGCGTGGGTTTGTTGGGTTTCATTTAATTGTCTAGGCATCAGGTTCATCACTTGGATTTGGTCCATTGATTATGGGATAATTTGATCCTCTACACAAAATACATACCTGTAAGGAGCACTGGTGGTGTAGTGGTTAAGGCATTTGACTACTAACCATGTCAGTGGTTTGAACCCACCAGCCACTCTGCAGAAGAAAGATTTACGGCCTTGGAAACACAGGGGGTGTTGCTATGAATCAGAATAGACTCAGTAGCAGTGAGTTTAGTTTGGTTTTTGGTATAAGGAGCACAGATCATGTTACTTCCAACATAACTGTAAGGAAAGGGAATGGTTTGACTGCCTTGCTCAAACCAATTTTCTGTTAAAGAATTGTACAAATGGACAATCATCCTGTCTTACTTATCGAGTGCTACTATAACAGAAATACCAGAAGTTGATGACTTTTAACAAACAAATTATTCTCTCACAGTTTAGGAGGCTGGAAGTCTGAATTCAGGGTACTGGCTCTAGGGGAAGGCATTCTCTCTCTGTCAGCTCTGAAGGAAGGTCCTTGTCTTCTTACAACATCTGTGGACCTACCAAGCATTCCTTGGAGATCTCCATGGATCTTGGCACCAATATTCACCTGGGTCTTGGAAGCTCTCAACACAGGATTGCTGAGTCCAAAGGATGTGCTCTGCTCCTGGCTTTCCTTCCTTGATGGTTGTCAGGTCCCCCTCTCTTTGCTCACTTCTCTCTGCTTTTATCTCTTTATAGGGCAGAGATGTGACTCAAGACACATCCTACCCCTAATCGTTCCTTATTAACATAACAAACACAACCTAATCCTCATTGACATAACCTAATCCTGCCTCACTAATATAATGGACAGCTCACTCCCACATGGACCATAACAGTCTACAATTTCCAACACATCAAAAAATAGAAGACAATCACATATTACTGAGAATTGTAGCTTAGCCAATTTTACACATATTTGGGGGGGGGGGTACAGTTCAATCCATGACAGTCCAAGCCTCAGTGGGTTCCATAGTCTAATACAGAGGAGTGATGTCTTAGTTATCTAGGGCTGCTATAACAGAAATACCACAGATGAATGGCTTTAACAAA
>NW_006921639.1:3014195-3018007 GCF_000298275.1 Orycteropus afer afer | reverse complement strand
GCTAGAAGTCCAAATTCAGAGCACTGGCTCTGGGGGAAGTTTTTCTCTCTGTTGGCTCTAAAAGTCCTTGTCTCTTCAGCTTCTGCTTCCTGGTTACTTGGAGAGCTCTGTGTATCTTGTCATCTGTTTTATACCATCTCTTCTTTTCTTGCTTGCTTGTTTAATCTCTTTTATGTATCAAAGTGATTTACCCAAGTCACTAATCCTGCCTCATTAACATAACAAATATAACCCATTCCCATATGAGATTATAACCATAGGCATTTGTTGTTGTTGTTGTTATGTGCAGTTAGTATTTACAGCACATAATTTTTAGGGACACAATTCAATCCATAACATTCCCCATTTGCCCGCCTCCCCCAAAATTCGTGTCCTTTCCAAGTGCAAAACACATTCACTCCATCACATTATTCTAAAAGACTTAATGCACTCCAAATCCAAAATCTCATCTTCTGAATCATCTAAATCAAATATAGATGAGACAGCAGTGTATTTTATCCTGGGCAAAATTTCTCTTCATTTGTGAACCTATGAAATTTAACTACAAATTATCTGTTTCTAAAATACAATGGTGGAACAGGCACAAGGTAGACATTTCCATTACAGATTGGAGAAATTGGAGGGAAAGAAGGGATAATAGGAATTCAGCAAGTCCAAAATCCAGCAGAACAAATAACATTAGCTCTCAAGGCCTGAATATAATCCTCTGTTTTTTGGGACCATCTGGACAATGGCTCTGCCTTCCAGACTCTAAGTATTGTCCATGCTTTCTGGATTCTGGATGGAGGCCCCTCAGCCCTGGGCTTCAGCTCCACTTTCTAGGTCCACTGACAGGGCAACTTAGCTCCCTCAGCTTTGGGTGGCCCATACTCCTAGTCCATCTGAATGGCAACCTCATCTCCTGTCCAGCCTCATTCTTCTGTTCCTTGGACTTGGCAGCTCTGCCTCTCAGCTTTGGGCAGTGCCCCATCCCCTTGCACATCTTAACAGTAGCCCCACACTCTGGAATAGTGTTGGTGAAGGTCCAAATCTTTTTCTAGGGAGCTAAGGTCTCATCATTTGAAACCAAGGCTTGTTTCCCTTGTTCTTTTCAACAGTTCTGCTGATATCTGTTTTTGTCAAATTTTTCTAGCTTTATGTTTGCATTTTTAAAGAGACAATTTGCTGATCATTACTCAGCCATAGCTGGAGGTTCTGCCTCATACTTATTTATTTCATTTATTATCTGCTTACTTCTCTTTTACCAGAACACAGGCTCCATTGTATAGACTTTATTGGTACTACCCTTTTATTGTTGTTATTATTATGGGCCGTTGAGTCAGACCCAACTCATAGCAACCCCTCCTTGGGTTTCCGAGGCAGTATCACTACGGAAGTAGATTGCCCAACCTTTCTTCTGAGAAGTGGCTGGTGGGTTTGAACCACCAGTCTTTTGGTTAGCAGTCAAGTGCCTTAGCCACTATGCTACCAGAGCTCCTACTAGCCTTTTGGGGGCTATTTAATACATCATAGAATGAGGAGAGGAAGTGGGAAGGTTAAGATTAGAGCTGTTTGTCTATAATGAACTTTGCCTATAATGATGCTTGGCTCATAGTGTAGGGCTAATAATTATTGAATGAATGAATGAATGAATAGCATGAAGAGACAACTAGTGTAAATCATGTGACTTTCCTGAGGACCTGGGTCAATAATATTGTGGGAAGAACAAATTCAATAGAGTGGGGAGAAAAGATGGACCATATTTGGCATTACTGGATAAGAGAGGTACCAAGGATGACTGGAGCTTCCAGTAGGTGACTGGATGGATGGTTTTGGTGGTGTTACAAACAGAATTGTGTCCTTCAAAAATGTGTTAACTTGGCTAGGCCATGGTTCTGAGTATTACATAATTATCCTCCATTTTGTGATCTGATATAATTATTCTATATATTGTAAAAGCTCTATGATGCTAATAGGCACTCTGGTAGCATAGTGCCTAAGGCATTTGACTGCTAACCAGAGAGCTGGCAGTTCAAACCCACCAGACATTCCTTGGAAGGAAGGTTGGGCAATCTACTCCCATAGTGATACTGCCTCGGAAACCCAAGGAGGGTCGCTGTGAGTCAGATCTGACTCGATGGCAGTGTCTTTGTTTTTTATGATGTTAATATCATTAATATCACATGCAAGAAAAATATGCTGAAAATAATTCAAATTCAAACCAGATTCATGAGAGGATATAGAACAAGGGATCATTGCTGATATCAGATGTATCTTGGCTGAAAACAAAGAACCCCAGAAAGATGTTTACCTGTGTTTTATTGACTATGCAAAGGCATTGGACTGTGTGGATAATAACAGATTATGGATAATATTGAGAAGAACGGGTGTTCCAGAACACTTAATTGTGCTCTTGAGAAACCTGCACGTGAACTTGTCTGAACAGAACAAGGGGATTCTGCATGGTTAAAAATCAGGAAAATGTGTGTCAAGGTTGTGTTCTTTCACCATACTTATTCAATTTGTATGCTGAACAAATAATACAAAAACCACACTATTTGAAGAAGAGCACCACATCAGGATTAGAGGAAGACTCATTAACAGCCTGTGATATGCAGATGACACAACCTTGCTTCTGAAATGAAGAAGACTTGAAACACTTGTGAAGATCAGAGACTACAGCCTTCAGTATGGATTACATATCTACATAAAGAAAACAAAAATCCTCACAACTGGACCTATAAGCAACATCATGATAAATAGGAAAAAAGATTGAAGTTGTCAAGGATTTTATATTAATTGGGTCCACAATCAACACCAATGGAAGCAACAGTCAAGAATTCAAATGATGGAAGTTCCAGTAAGATGGCATAATAGGCAGACAAACTACACAGACCCTCTTCAATGAAGAAAAGAGGGACCAATTAAGGCAGAGACAGAAGATAATCCTGGAGCCCTGAGCTTTGAAAGGAAAGATACAGAAGCAGATTAAACTCCAACTAGTAGAAGAGCCTTCATGAAAACATTGAGAAAGGAGACATATGGAGTTGCAGTCTGTCAATAATCCTGACAGCACAGAGAGCTTGGATGGAGCCAAGTGGTGTTAAGACCAAGAAATTAACTTAAAAATCAGCCCTGCTAGCCAGGGGCTGCACAGAGGACTGCACTGGTGGCTGGTGAATAAAAGGGGAAGCAGTGAAGAGGAAGACAGGCTGAGGTGTGGACTTTTGGCTGTCTGGTGGGCACAGCCATTTTGAATGTTCACAAGCAGTTTGACCATATTGGATATTTAAAGCCACAGTGTATTCTCAGATTCCAGAGACCTAAGAATAGGCTCTTTCAGGGGACTGCAAGGACGTACCAGACACGAAAGACTAGAAAGTTGTGATATTCCCCTTGTTACTCTTATGTCCCACACACTCTTGGTGAATGGAGGTGCAACTGTCCCTCACTCCCACCCACCTTCTAGGCCAGCAGGAATTCCATCCCAGTCTCTGTTCTCTGAGGAAGCCTGGATGCCCTGCCCTACCCTGCCTAGATTTTTTTTCTTTTCTTTTTTTGTAGTTTGTTTGTTTTTGTCTGTTTTTAAATTATTTATTTATTTTGTCCTTTTTATTATTACTCTTTCTTCTTCCCTTCCCAGGTTTTAGTTATCAAAAATAGATTAAAAATCAAAGGTTGGAAAAAGATACATCAAGCAAATGGCAACTATAAGAAAGCAGGAGTGGCAGTATTAGTTTCTGATCAAATTGACTTTAAGACAAAAACCACCATATGAGACAAGGAAGGACATTATATAATGACTAAAGGATCAATTGAACATGAAGATATAA
>NW_006921639.1:2996909-3013875 GCF_000298275.1 Orycteropus afer afer | reverse complement strand
ATTGAAATATTGCAAAGCATCTTCTCAGATCACAATGCTATAAAATTAGAAATCAAGAACAGGAAGATCAATGGAAAAAGAGCAAACACATGCAAACTGAATAACACTCTCTTCAAAAATGACTGGGTAATAGAAAAAATAAAAAATGAACTTAAAAAATTCCTTGAATCAATGAGAATGAAAACACCACATACCAAAATCTCTGGGACACAGCAAAAGCATTGATCAGAGGCCAATTTACAGTAATAAATGCACACATCAAAAAAAAGAAGAAAAAGCCAAAATCAACATCTTAACCCAATATCTCCAACAATTAGAAAAAGGACAGCAAGAAAAGCCTACAGTCACCAGAAGAAAGGAAATAATAAAGATTCGGGCAGAAAATAGAAAAAATCAACAAGTTGGTTGTCTGAAAAGATTAATAACATTGACAGACCACTGGCAAATTTATGCTGCTAGGTACAATGACAGACACATAGACCAATGGAATAGAATTGAGAACCCAGAAATAGATTCATTGACCTATGGTCAGCTGATCTTTGACAAAGGGCCAAAATCCATTATATGGTGAAGAGATTATTTAACAAATGGTGCTGCCAAACAGGATATCCATTTGCAGAAAAATGAAATAAGATCTGTACCTCACACCATACACAAAAACTAACTCCAGATGGACCAAAGATGTAAATGTGAAACTTAAAACTAAAGTTCCTCAAGGAATAAATAGGGGCAAATTTAGGGGCCCTAATGGCATAAATAGACTATCAAGCATAGCCCCAAATGCACGAACAGCAGAAGAAAAACTAGATAAATGGGACCTTCTAAAAATTAAATGTTTATGTGCTTCCAAAGACTTCTCCAAAAAAGTCAAAGGAGAACCTACAGATCGGGAAAAAAATATTTGGTAATGACAGAGACTTATCTCTAAAATTTATAGAAAACTCCAACATCTCAACAAAAATATTAATAATCCAATTAAAACTGGGCAGAAGGTATTAATAAACACTTCACCAAAGAGGATATTCAGGTGGCTAACCAACACATGAAGAAATGTTCATGATCATTAGCTGTTAGAGAGATGTATATTAAAACAACAATGAGATACTATCTTGCCCCAGCACTAGTAGCAAAGTTCAAAAAGACAGAAAACAACAAATTCTGGCAAGGATGTGGAGAAATTGGGAGTCTCATACATTGCTGGTGGTACAGTAAACTGATACAACCACTGTGGAAAGCAGTATGGCGATTCCTTAAAAATTTGGAATTAAAAATATTCTAAAGAAGTGAGAGCCAGGACAATAACAGATATATGTACATCCGTGTTCATCACAGCACTATTTACAATAGCCAAAAGGTGGAAACAACCTCGGTGTTCATCAACAGAAGAATGGATAACCAAACTATGGTACATACACACACTGGAATACTATGCAACCCTGAAGAATAATGTAGAATCTGCAGAACACCACACAATGTGGATAAACTTGGACATTATGCTGACTGAAATAAGTCAATCACAGAAGGGCCAAAATTGTATTAGTCTGTTATTGTAAAATGTCAAGGAAAAGATTATGTATGGACAGAAATTTTCTTTGTTGGTTACCAGAGGTGGGAGTGGGAAAGAGGGAACACTGCTAGATAGGTAGAGACAAATAATAATTTGGGTGAAAGGAAAGGAAATGTACGAAACATGAGTGATAACAGAGTGGCATTGAAGAAGAGGAAGATACAGGTGCATGAGAAGGACAGACAACAAAAATGAACCCTTTTGCACGTACAGTACTGCATTGTCAGTGATGGCAAACATTGATCTATGGGTGGATAGATGAGTGGGGCAGTGTCCCCATGACCATGTATAGGAATGCTCACAAGGCACCACCCTGTATTTCATCTACTCTTCACTCAACTCTATAGCTTATCTGTCATTGTCTGGAAAATTAACTTACTTCATGAAAAATTACAACTATTGTTAGAAATAGGACCTCTATTATTAGGACTAGAACACTGGAAAAATCCCTTCATCCTAAACAAATTCTAATAAAACTTTGCTCTAACCCATAAGCTCTGCTTCTTTCTCCATGAGATGAAAGCTTTCCTGTCTCTGTCTTTCTGTTGACACCATCATGTTCTTCAGATCTTAAAGATACCTTGGGAATTACCTAGGCCCCCTTCCCTTATTGTCCAAAAGAGAAAACTGAGTCAGAGAGTGGAAATACCTTGGGCTAGACAGAACTTGGGATGTTAGGATGGGGCCTAAAGTTCGGGAAACTGGGTTTTTAATGCCTACTATTTTTCAGGACTATCCAAGAGATTTGCATATTTCAATCAATGTTACAAAACAAAATATATATGAAGTGTTGAGTGGAAAATCAACTCACCCAAATCACAAGAAAAAATGTAAATAAATTTAAAAGTTAATATTAAAAAAAAATGCCTATACCTCTTCATTTAATCCTCTCAACAAACCTTGGTATTCATTTCCCCATTTCAAATAAGAGGAAGCAGAGGAGTGAAGATGTTAACTCAGTATTTGAGGTTTAAACCACTTGGAAGTGGCAGAGCTGGAATTGGAAGCCGAGTGTGGCTTCAATGATGATTCAATAAGATGAATTGAAGCCAAACAGGCATATAAAGTGAACATTTACTCTCCTTAGAACAATCAGCCATGATAGAGCTAAAGGGCAGTATCTGCACAGGGAGATAGCTCAGAGGACAAGAATGCATAGGAAAGAAAGACACAGGGAAAAGATAACCACAGGGAGGAAACAGGAAGAGAGCTGTTACATTATTGGGACTGCATAGGAGCTCTGGTGGTGTACTGCCTAAGGCATTTGACTGCTAACCAGAAGTCTGGTGGTTCAAACCCACCAGCCACTCCTCGGCAGGAAGATTGGGTGATTTACTTCCGTAGTGATACTCCCTCAGAAACCCAAGGAGGGTTTGCTATGAGTTGGATCCAACTCAATGGCAGTGAGCTTTTTTTTAAATAAATGTCATGAAACAAAATATGTATGAACTGTTGTATGGAAAATGAATTTGCTCTGTAAACTTTACTTAAATCACAATTAAAAATAAAAAAGGTTTAAGATTTAAAGAAAAAAGAAAGCTAACTAACTGTTCTCCATCCTTCTTTGGTAGTGACTGGGGTCTTAAAAGCATGTGAGCAGCCATCTAAAATTAAACTAGTGATCTCTCCCTATAGGAGCAAACAAAGAAGAGTTAAGAAATCAGAGTCAAAGAAACAATTATTCCAAGGGACTAATGGATCATGCAAACCACAGCCTTCACTAGCCTGAGACCGGAAGAATAGATGGTTCCCAGCTATAATTACTGATCACTCTGATCAGTATCATAATAGGAGGTCCTGGATAGAGTGGATAAAAATGTGGAACAAAAAGAAAAGACCAGGCTTACTGGTCTGATAAAGACTGGTAGAACCCACAAGATTATGACCATTAGATACCCTTCGAACTTGGAAGTAAACTCACCTCTGGGGATCACCTTTCAGCCAAACTTTAGACTGGCCTATAAAGTGAACGAACAACAACAGTGAGGAATGTGCTTATCAATACAATCAATCATACAAGACCAAAAGGATAGCATTTGCCCAAAAACAAAGTTCAGAGGCAGGAAAGAAGAGGAAAGAAGGATGAATGGAAACAAAGAATGCTGGGGGAAAGTGGAAAGAGTGCTGTTGCATTATAGGGATTGCAACTAATGTCATGAAACAAAATGTATCTAAATTGTTGAATAGGGAATTAATTTCCTCTGTAAATTTTCACCAAACTACAATAATACACACACACACACACACACTGGTAATGTAGTGCCTAAGGCATTTGACTGCTAACCAGAAAGCTGGTGGTTCAAACCCACCAGCCACTCCTCCAAAGGAAGATTGGGCAATCTACTGCCGTAGTGATACTGCCTTGGAAACCCAAGGAGGGGTTGCTATGAGTTGGATCTGACTCGAGGGCAGTGAGTTTGGGTTTATATATATATATACACACACATACATATATTTCAAAAAAAAAAAAAAAAAAGAAAAGAAAGAAACCAGGGACTTCCAGTAAGATGGAGGAATAGGCAGACAAGCGACACAGACCCTCTTCAACAAAGAAAAGAAAAACCAATTGACAGAGATACAGAAGATAATCCTGGAGCCCTGAGCTTTGAAAGGAACTATACAGAAGTGGATTAGGCACAAAATAGTGGCAAAACCTGAATGAAAATAGTGAGTACAGAGACAGTTGGAGCTACAGACTATCAGCTACTCTGATGGGACTAATACCCTGAATATTTCCAAGTGGTGTTGGGACCTGAGAATTGACTTAAAGATTAGCCCTGCTCACTAAGGGCTGGAGGATGACTGTGCTGGTGGCCTATAACTAGGAAGGGAAACAGCAAGGAGCGAGACAATCTGAGCTGTTGACTTTCCGCTGTCCAGAGGGTGCAGCCATTTTGATTGTTTACATGCGGCAGCCATTTTGGATATTTAAAGTGACCGAGGGCACAGCCATTTTGAATCTTTACAAGTGGCAACCATTTTAGATTTTAAAGTGATAGCATTCTCATTTGGATTCCAGGGACCTAAGAATAGGCTCTGTTTGCCAAGGTTGGCAGGGACATATGAGAGGCTGAAAACAGGAAAGAAGACAGGTGGTGAGTGTATAAGTGCTGCCCACTAGCAAATAGAGGAGCACAGCACAGTACCTTGCCTGCATAGATAACATACAAACAAAACAAAACAAAAATCATTGGCAAGTCACTCCAACATACAATTAAATATAAACCAATTAAATATAAACACAAAAATGTCACAATGCGTCAGAGACAACAGAGCATCACACTCCACACAAAGAAGATAAAGTGGGAGAAATAAGGGACCAGGATATGGACCCAAGCACATCCCTGAGGAAGATGCAGCATTGGAACTCCCTGATAAGGAATTCAAAAGAGTTATATTTCGGTACCTTCAACGAATTGAGAGACAGATCAAGGAAAATGCTGACAAAATTAAGGAAAACACAGAGAAAACCCTAAAACAATTTCAAAAGACAATACAAGAACAAAATGACAAAATAAATGAAAAATTAGAAATGATATAAAATCTACACACAGAAATCCAGAAGATTAATACTAAATTTTCAGAAATAGATAAGACATTGAATGGGCAAAAGAGCATAATTGAGTCAATGGAAGACAGAATTAGTGAGATTGAAGGCAAATACCTGAACACTTCTTTGGAAAGGGGTAAATCAGAAAAAAGATCAAAACAAAATGAAGAAAGCCTAAGGTTCATGTGGGATGCCATCAAAAGGAATAACCTACATGTAATTGGAATTCCAGAACAGGAAGAGACAAATAAAACTACAGAGAAAATTGTGGAAGATTTGTTGCAAGAGAATTTTCCTGGTATGATGAAAGATGAAAATACATCCATTCAGGAAGTCCAACAAACCCCAAATAGGATAGACCCCAAAAGAAAATCACCAAGACACATCATCACCAAAACCAAACACAAAGAATGAATGCTGAAAACAGTGTGGGAAAAATGAAAAGTTATCTACAAAGGACAGCCAATAAAACAAAACTTGGATTTCTCAGCAGAAACCATGCAGGCGAGAAGACAATGGGATGGTATATATAAAACCTTGAAAGGAAAAAATTTCCAAACAAGAATTATGTACCCAGCAAAATTGTCCTCAAATATGATGGTGAAATTAGGACATTTCCAGATAAGCAGAAATTAAAGGAATTTGTTAAAACCAGACCAACCTTACAAGAGATGCTAAAGGGAGCCCTTTGGACAGACAAGCAACAACAGCCAACAACAAATGACCATTAATACACATGGTGATATAACCCAGAAACCAACCCAGCTATGGAAGTATCCAAAATAAATAAGCCTACAAGATTGTAAACAGGGAACCAGAGACATCAATTGACAGACTAGGACAACTACAAACCAAAAAGAGGGGAAAAAAAAACTATGTTGTTACAGAACTTCTAGATGGTAGGGAAGTCAAAACAACTATAAGATAGAATGGACTGTTCTAAACTTGGGAAGAAAACTATAAATCACAGGGTAACCTCAAAGAAAAATTATAAACCTTCACATCAAAATCAAAAAGAGGACCAGCACAAATATTTAGCATATACTAAAATAATAGCAATGAAGGAAGTGATAACACAATTCATAAACAAAATGAGCTCAGCATAGAAAATTAATATGGAACAAAGAAATTGACACCACGAAAAGGTACATAACAATAATGACAGCAACAAATTCGTATTTGCCAATAATTACATATCTGGCAAGGGACTTGTCTCTAAGATTTATAGAAAACTCCAACGCCTCAACACCAAAGGAATTAACAATCCAATTGAAAACTGGGCAGAAGACATGAATAGACACTTAACCAAGGAGGATATTCAGGTGGCCAGCTATGAAAGAGATGCTCACAATCATTGGCCATCAGAGAGATGCAAATCAAAACAACAATGAAATACCTTCTCACCCCAGCACTGATGGCAAGGTTCAGTGAGACAGATAATAACAAATGCTGGTGGGGATGTGGAGAGTTTGGGACTCTCATACACTGCTGGTGAGACTGTGAAGTGATACAACCACTGTGGAAAGCAATATGGCGATTCCTTAGAAAGCTGGAATTGGAGCTACCATTTGACCCAGCAATCCCATTATTAGGTGTATATCCCAGAGAGGGGACAGCCAGGACAAGAACACATATATGCATGCCCATGTTCATCGCAGCACTATTTACAATAACAAAATAGGTGCCCATCAGTGGAAGAGTGGATGACCGAACTATGGTACATACATATAATGGAATGCTATGCACCAGTAAAGAATAACGTAGAGTCTGCAAAACAGCGCATAATATTGATGAACTTGAAGGACATTATGCTGAGTGAAATAAGTCAATCACAGAAGGACAAATATAATGTTAGTTCATTGTTGTGAAGGGTAAAGGAAAGGTTTTTATATGGAGGGAAACTTTGTTTTCCAGGGATGGGAGGGGAGCGGAGGGAACACTGGAAAAAAAATGCATTGACCCATGTCACTTTAGTTTTGTGTATTTCACTGTACATAAATTATATTTCAATAAAATTCATAAAAAAAAAAACCAAAACTCACTGCCATTGAGTCAATTCTGACTCATAGTGACCCCCTTTGGGTTTCTGAGGCAGTAAATCTTTACAGGAGTAGATTGTCCAATCTTCCTTTTGTGGAGTGGCTGGTGGGTTTGAACCACCAACCTTCTTTCTGGTCAGCAGTCAAATGCCTTAGGCCCTACACCTCCAAAGCTCCATATATGTGTATATGAAGGCTATTTGAAACACATACACATATACATACACACCAACATTAAATTATTTTATTTCATGTAGAGACAAAACACATTCCACCCATTAGTAATTTCAGGAAGTGGTATTTTGTGATCCATTTGACTTCTTCCCGAAAATATGAGGGCAAATGAGTCACAGTAACCCTTTTCCAGGTTCCTCTTTATATATGTGCTCCTGAAAACATTCTCACTGTGGCAGTTTCTGTGTCAATCCTGATCCTGACTGGAGATTGGACTTGGCGTCCTTTTATCTAGGAACTTGAGAATTGGTACAGGTTCCTTTAACAATAGGGTCACCCTTGTGGTTCTGAAGAAAGAGGTGTCCTCATACCTGGACAACCCAGGGGCTTTTGGGGCACTGTCTTTTGGTCCACATGATTTAGGGAAAAAGTGACACAGCTCTCTCCAAAACAATGCCCAATCCCACATTCCAACCATTGTCCTAGAAGACCCAGTCATTCATTCAATGGATAGCTTATAAGGTCCCTAGAAACACAAAGCTGTGCGGGGAATAAAATATTTTCTCAAAGAGAGTCAAAATCACTACCATGCAGCCTTCCTTCATATTGCTACTTTTGTTAGCTGTCATCAAGTCAGTCCCTAACTTGTGGAGACTTGGAATGAAATGCTGCCAGGTCCTGCACCATCCCCATGATTTGTTGCAAATTGGATCACTGTGTTCCATAGGATCTTCACTGGGTGTTTTTCTTTTTTTCCAGATGTAGAGCAGCATATCTTTTTCCTACTCTGCCTTAGTCTGGAAGCTCTCTGTTGAAATCTGTTCAGCATCATAGCAACACACAAGTCGCCACTGACAGATGAATGGTGGCTATGTGTGAGGTGCATTGCCTGTTATGTTGTGGGGATTATAATTAGTGTCACCAAACAAGATGTGTACAAACCGTTGAATATAAATCAAATCTGCTCTGTAAAATTTCATCTACATCACAATAAAAAGTTAAAAAAAAGAAAAATAAAATATAGCATAGAATCCTTTTTTTGTTTACTTTCTACTCCTGTAACAAAAATACCACAGGTTGGTGGCTCTAACAAACAGGAGTTTATTCTCTTACATTTTAGGAGGCTAGAAGTCCGAGTTCAAAGTGCCAGGTTCTAGGTGCTGGGTGAAAGCCCCTTGATTTTGGGCTTTAGCTCTGCCTCTTGGTCCTGGTCCACTGAAGCTGGAGGCTTTCTTCGCTCAGGCAGCTGCTGGCTGCTGAGGCTGACAAACCCAATGTTGACAAGCAAAAAGGCAGCATCCTGATATTACCAAGCCACATGGCAGGCCCTTGATTCAAGTCCATTAATAGTCCCAAGATTAGCAGACAACATGGCAGTCGACTGAATAATGACTCAGCTACAAGCAGGATTCAAGCACGCTAAAAGCTACAGACCATTCCTAAACCGTTCCTCATATACTAGGAGCAGACCACAACCCTAAGGCAGATACTCAGCTGCTCACAGTAGATTCCATCATGGAGTTGATTATCAGTCTCATTAGGGGGAATACTATATCCAGCTGTCCAGCCACTCAAAACCAGACCCAGCAAAGTTGACACATAACCTTAACTACTACAATCCTCATGATCTCAACTTATTTTATCTGTTCTGTTCCAATCCTTTCCCCATGGCATTATTTGCCATGAACTGGAGTGTAAAGATTTTTCTTCTTTGGAACATTTACTCTCTAGTCAAAATGTTGAGGAGTGCTTGTTGTGCAGTGATTAAAACATTCGGCTGCTAATCTAAAGATCAGTGGTTCAAACATACCAGGCACTTCATGGGAGAAAGATGAGGCCATCTACTTCCATAAAGTTTGCAAATCATATATTAAATAAACTTCAATCAATTTATATTATTGGCTTAATATGATTTTTCTTTTAACAAAAATATGACTTCAGAAGTGGGACCTTGAAGACAACTTCTCACATCCCTGAATCTTTGGAGAGTGAGAAACTATGCCCATAGAGCATTTCTTTTTGCTCTGCTTTACCAAGTTTCTTCAGGCTGTGATAAAAACTTTCAGGTCTTGAGCTTCATGTTTTGTGTCACAGCTTGGCTCCTAACTGAAATTGGTTTTAAGTTGCAAGAGACTGGGTCTTTAAGCAGCAGAATGAACTAGGTTCATAAGAATTGAAACTAGAATTCATATGGTGTCACAGAGGAATCTGAGTCTTTTTAAGCTGCAAAAATCAGTAAGCATGAATCAGGAACTTAACAGCCTCTAGAGTGCTAGCCGCCAACAGAAAGACACTCATGTGAGGATGAGCTGGGTATGTGACAAGCACAATAGCATTAGTCTGCTTGCCAGCCACAAAAAAAAAAAAAAAAAAAAAAAAACTCTGATGCAGCAAAGAAATGTTGTAAAACTAAACATTGACCAAACCCTGCAGCAATCTCCCTACTAAGCATTTTATTTGGTTCTGGGAAACAAGTTTCAACCTAATAGGATCCTTGTCATCTAAGGAAAGTCAGCTTGGGTCTCCCCCTTCCATCTTGGGATGCTGGTTTGAAGTTCATGCTGAAAATGCTGTAAGTCATATTGTTTGTTTCTGAAAAAAATGGACTAGATATACTAGTGGTAATTTGGAATTTCAGTGGCCACTTTGGGGAGCCGAATTCCCAACTGCTCTTTTTCTTCCACTTTGGGAAAATGAGTTCCTATTTGCATTGTCTTTTCCTTCCTCACTGGGAAACTTCTGTTTGGTGCCCAAGTTTCAATTGCAGTTTCTATTTGCATTGTTTGAACACTCTCCTTGGACTGGGTCCAAGGGAAATCAGACTGGGTCTGACAAGGAAAGTTGGACAGAGGCATTAAGTAGTTTTTAAAATGAGTTCAGCAGAATCAAAAGGATTTGGGATCCCGCTGTCTGAGACTTTAGCATGTTAATGTATTTCCAAATTATGGATATAGAACTTGTTTTTTTCTGTTGAAATGAGCCAACCTTTCCAAAGACAGCTTGGAGTTGCAGTAAACAATTTAGGAAACTGAGTTCCCTGTTTACTTTGTTTTGTGTTGTGCTGTTCAAGAGTATTGTGCTGTCTAAAATTGTTAATTATCAGAAAAAGGAAAATCATAGGGTAAAACACAGGCATCTTTCTGTTTGGTTTTTATCTTGAGAACTTGGCTTTGATCTAGAGAGAGAGAGCACTCTCTAGAGAGAGCATTCTGTGTGGGTTTTTTTGCCCAGTGTCAGGTAGCATGGCTGAGGTTGACAGTTGTCAGCTTTTCATGGAGAAGTTTTAAGCCTTAGTTCTTTCTCTTTCAAGAAAAACCACTTCTTGTGACTATCTTATGATTTAGGCCTTCAGTAGCTACTGTGAGAATTTTTTGAATATAAATTGGTTCATTTGAAAAGTACACTGATTACAAAAAAAGGATTGTTTATTTTGATTGATATAACAAGGCCTTTAAAAGACAACAATTATTCTAAGAATTGCTCCTCTAAATGACTCTTCAAAGTATGCAGAAGATAAGGTTGTGAATACAGCATGTGATATTTCCCTGTCTCTGGATGGCATTATCACATTAGGTGATAATATACCCAAAAAGAGCTTTATTCCAATTTGTTTAGGAATAAATAAGTGCTTTTATAAATTTAATAGTGCTAATATGCCCAGGAATCAATGAAAGTGAATTTGTCTGACAAAAGTTTTTATGTTTTGTGGTGTATTAGCTTGAAGATAATTTCCAAGATCTTTAATAATTTACTAATATTAAATTGGGTTAATTAATGAATATCTAACCAGAAGACTGGTGGTTCAAACCCACCAGCTTGGAAGGAAGATTGGATGATCTTCTTTTGTAGTGATACTGCCTCAGAATCCCAAGGCGGGGTCACTATGAGTCAGACCAGACTCAATAGCAATGAGTCATTATAATTTAAAGTTATATATTTTTTTAATTTTTTATATGCCACAAAGAATGTGTGTGTGTGTGTGTGTGTGTGTGTTAAGCCAAACTCACTGAAGTCGAGTCAGTCCCACCTCATAGCAACCCCTCCTTGGGTTTCCGAGGCAGTATCTATCTCTACAGAAGTAGATTGCCCAGTCTTCCTTCTGAGGAGTGGCTGGTGGGTTTGAACTACCAACCTTCTGTTTAGCAGTCAAATGCCTTAGGCACTACACCACCAGATCATATATATATATATATATACACACACACACACACACACACACACACACACGCACACACACACATATCTGCTAATGAATGTGTTCATCTTTTGCCACTTTAAAAGAAACCAAGAATAAAAACAACTTAATCTGATATTAGAAGTTAAATCCAAACTGGAGAGATTTGACCTATGTGAGCTTTGGCACTGAAGTACAGCACTTTACAGATACAGACATTGTGCCCCAGTCACTGCACCATCTCTTGGCCTTCTGCTTTGAAGTACTAAGTCATTCCCTCTTCTGCTCACCATTTCATTAACTCCAAGAGACTGCCTAGTAAGCTCTGCAAGCTATAAACAAAGAGGCGCATTCAAAAAGACATGAGATATTGACCTAAAACATGAGACTCCCATGCCCCAGGGGTCAAAGCAGACTGGAAAGGTAGTAAACAAACTATTCTAATGTATGGTTCAACTGAGTTACCTTTGATCAGTAATAAAATGGATTTCATTGGAGCTATTTCTGAAGATATGTAATGTTGCAGGAATATTTCCTTACCTATTAGTATTAAAATACAGCTTACAGGGCAAAATTTTGGGAAAAAAATGAAAAAATATGGCTTCTTCCCAGAGTTTATGTGGCTACTGGTGGGTGGAGAACAGCTGATAATCACTGCATTCATGAGCTGCGGAATTTTATGCTTATACACACTCTTGTGCATATTCTTGTACTGATATGGTGTTTGGCAGTTTGCAAAAAGTGTTCACATATATGGCCTTCCAGTTTTAAACACATGTTTGGGGTAGGTAGGGCAGAAATTACTGTTTCCTTTTGATGGATGGAGAAACAGTCTCAGAGATTCTAAGTGACTTGCTCAATGGTAGCTCAGATGAAGAGTGGTGGAGCCAGATGGCTCAGACCATCTGGGTCTTCATCCTGAAAGTTTTTCACAGTGCAGTGCTACAGCATTGCTTGCATCTGGCCCACAGAAGTCATTCTCATTTTGCTTTACCTTTGTTGTTGTTGCTGTTATTTGCCATGGAGTCATCTCTGACTCATGGCAATCCCATGTGTGCAAAGTATAATTGCTCCATAGGCTTTCCAAGCCTGTCACCCTTCAGAAGAAGATCATCAGGCCTGTCTTCCAAGGTGCCTCTAGGTGGGCTTGAACAGCTACACTTTTTGCTAATCAAGCACTTAAATGTTTACACCATCCAGGGACTTTATCACCCTGAACCCTCCTTTCTAATTCTCAGCCTCTCAATACCTCTTCTCCAAATGAGAATTGGTGAACAAAGCAATTGTTCCCTCATTCAGGAGCTACTCCCTAACTGTGAGCTGGGCTCTGGAGTGAGATAATGAGGAAACCCAGAGGCTGCTAGAGGTGGAAAATGGTGGGTAGATAGATAAGATGTTGGTTCTCTCACAGCATAGAAAACAAAGGACAGTAGGTGCAGAGTAGGTAGCTACCCTCTGTACTTAAAAACTAAAACTAAACCTGTTGCTGTAGTATCTATTCTGGCTCGTAGGCATCCTGTAGGACAGAGTAGAACTACCTCATTGGGTTTCCAAAGCTGAAATCTTTATGGGAGCAAACTGCCACATCTTTCTCCCATGGGGTAAAGTGAGTTTGAACCACCAACTTTTTGATTAGCAGCCAAGTACTTTAACCACTGCATCATCAGGGTTCCTTCCTCTGTCCTTAGTGAAAGACATTTAGAACAAAGATTTACACTGATGTCTACATTCATAACCAGTTCTCTCCCTGCTCTCTGAGCAAACACACCACTGATCTGTGGCTCGGGCCTTGCTGCCATCCTTCCCTGAGAACATGGAACATAGTGCTGCCAATTACAGGCATCATGATCTCTCACTGTGGGCTCCCCAAAGGTGGGCACTCACTTCAAGCGTAAATAACAGTAAGACTTCAAGTAAGATGGCGAAATAAGCAGATAAGCTACACAGACCATCTTCAACAAAGAAAAGTGAAACCAATTACAGAGACACAGAAGATAATCCTGGAGCCCAGTGCTTTGAAAGAAAGTATACAGAAGTGGATTAGGCATCAACTTGTGGAAGAATCTGAATGAAAACAGTGTACTGAGACAGATGGAGCTGCGGACTGTCAGCTCTGACAACACCAACAGCCAGAATATTTCCAAGTGGTATTGGGACCTGAGAATTGAAAAAGATCAGCTCTGGTCACCAAGGGCTGCAGGGACAACTGCACTGGTGGGTGATGACTAGGAAGGGAAACAGCAAAGAGGGAGACAACCTAATCTGTGCACATTCAGCTGTCGAGGGCACAGCCATTTGGATTGTTTACAAGTGGTGGCCATTTTGGATATTTAAAGTGCACAAGGGTGGAGCCATTTTGAATGTTTGCAAGAGGCAATACTATGGCCCTAGGATACATTCTGGGCCTGGAATAAGACTCACTCTCAAGGCCTGGCTCTCAGCCCAATAGTAAAAAAGATGTACATGCAGACCACTCAACTCAGGATGACACACCCACATACTCTATGGAAATGCATCCCTTTGAGCAATCAACTACAGGTCACCAGAGGAGCAACATTCCCACAGAGGAAATGCAGGATGCACAGGAGTGCATAACTATGAGGGGCACAGTAGGATGGGGTGCTACTGGGCAGGAAGGGGAGGAGACTGGGTTAGGGTTGGGAATGGTAAATGTGGAGGGAAACTAAATGTACATGTAACGTTGAAAATGTTGAATGTAAAACAAACTCTGCTCTGTAAACATGCACCTAAAGCACAATTGGAAAAAAAAAAAAAAAATATATATATATATATATACACACACACACACATATACACTATAATTTCCAATCTAAAAAAAAAAAAAAAGGGACTCATTAGCCACAAAAAAAAGTTCAGAAGGCAAGGTGAAAAAATGAAGAAAGCTTAAGGTTTATGCGTAATACCATCAAAAGGAATAACCTACATGTAATCAGAATTCCAGAACAGGAAGAGACAAATAAAACCACAGAAAAAAATGTCGAAGATTTGTTGGAAGAGAATTTCCATGCTATGATGAAAAATAAGAATATATCCATTCAAGAAGTCCAATGAACCCTAAACTGGATACACCCCAAAAGAAAATCACCAAGACGTATCATCATCAAATTCACCAAAACCAAAGGCAAAGAAAGAATCCTGAAAGCAACATGGGAAAAGTGAAAAGTTACCTACAAGGGGCAATCAATAAGACTAACCTTGGATTTCTCAGCAGAAACTATGTGTTTTGGTTACTTAGGGCCACTATGACAAGAATATACTACAAATGGGATGACTTGAACAAACAGGAGTTTATTCTCTTACAATTCAGGAAGCTAGAAGTCTGAGTTCAAAGTGCCAGGCTTGAGGGGCTCTGTGAAAGCCCCTTGACCTTGGGCTTCAGCTCTGCTTTTTGTTCCCAGCCCACTGAAACTAGAGGCATCTCCTTGCTCAGCCAGCTACTGGCTGCTGAGGCTGACAAGCCCAAGGTCGACAAACAAAATGGCACAGTCTTGATGTTACCAAACCACACAACAGGCTATTAATTCAAGTCCATTGAAAGTCTCAAGGTCAGCAGAGCATGGCAGGCTACTGAACAGTGACATGGCTACATGCATTCACTGGTTCAATTCAATGCTACATGCATTGACATGGTTCAAGCATGTCATAAGCTAGAGACCATTCCCAAAGCTGTTTCTTCTATACAGGAAGCAGACCACATACCGAAAGAAGCTACTCAGCTGCTTGTGGTATGTCCCACCATGGAGTTGATTTCCAGTCTCATGGGGAATAACTACCACCAGCTGCCCAGCCACTGAACCAGGCTCACCCATGTTGATACACAAACTTTACCACCACACCATGCAGGTGAGAAGACAATGGGAAGGTATATATAAAACCCTGAAAGAGAACATTTTCCAACCAAGAATTATAAAACCAGCAAAACTGTCCCTCAAATATGATGGTGAAATTAGAACATTTCCAGATAAGCAGAAATTAAGGGTATTTGTTAAAACCAGACCAACCTTACAAGAGATACTAAAGGGAGCCCTTTGGAAGAGAAACAACAACAGCAAACAACAACCAACCATTAACACACATGATGACCTAACCCAAAAATGAACCCAATTATGGAAGTATCCAAAGTAAATAAGCCTACAATATTGTAAACAGGGAACCAGAGACATCAATTGACAGATGAGGACAACTAAAAACCAAAAAAAGGGAAAAAATAGTTAGTTACAGATCTTCTAAACAGTGAGGAAGTCAAGAGAGTTGCAAGATAAAACAAACTGTTCTACACTTAGAGAGAAAATTATAAATCACAGGGTAACCTCAAAGAAAAGTGATAAACCTTCGCATAACAATAAAAAAACAGGACAAGCACAAGTATTTAACAAATACTAAAACAATAGCAATGAAGGAAGTGATAACATGATTCATAAACAAAATGAGCTTAGCACAGAAAATTATATGAAACAAAGAAAAGAAATAAGCAACACCATGAAAAAAGCACATAACAAAATGACAGCAACCAATTCATACTTGTCAATAACTACATTGAATGTCAATGGATTAAATGTAGCACTCAAGAGACAGAGAGTTGCAGACTGGATAAGCAAACATAACCCATCAATATGCTGTCTACAAGAGACACACCTTAGAGAGAAAGACAAAAATAGACTAAAAATCAATGGTTGGAAAAAGATATATCAAGCAAACGACAACCATAAAAGAGTAGGAGTGGCAATATTAATTTCTGATCAAATTGACTTTAAGACAAAAGACACCATAAGAGACAAGGAAGGACATTATATAATGATTAAATGATAGATTGGACAAGCGAACATAATAATAATAGATATCTATGAACCCAATGAAATGGCCCCAAAATACATAAACCAGATTCTACCAGAACTGAAAAGACAAATAGATGACTCCACAGTCATAGTAGGGGACTTTCATACTCTACTTTCAATCACAGATAGAACAACTGGAAAGAAACTCAACAAAGACACAGAAGAACTAAACAATGCAATCCACCAACTTGACCTTATAGACATCTACAGAACATTTCACCCAACAACGGCACAATATACATTCTTTTCCAGTGCACATGGAACATTCCCCATCATAGACCATATGTTAGGCCACAAAGCAAGCCTTAATAAATTAAACACATTAAATTCTGCGAAGCATCTTCTCAAATCACAATGCTGTAAAATTAGAAATCAACAATAAGAAAATGAATGGAAAAAGAGCAAACATATGGAAACTGAATAACAGCCTCCTTGAAAATGACTGGATAATAGAAATAAAATATGAAATTAAGAAATTCCTTGAATCAAACAAGAATGAAAACACAGCATAGCCAAATCTTTGGGATACAGCAAAGCAGTGATCAGAGGCCAATTTATAGCAATAAATGCACACATCAAAAAAGAAGAAAGAGCCAAAATCAACAC
>NW_006921639.1:2973188-2996467 GCF_000298275.1 Orycteropus afer afer | reverse complement strand
CCAGAGGTTTTACTGGAGAATTCCATTGAGCACACAGAGAAGAACTGACATCAATCCTACTCAAACTATTCCAGAACATAGAAAAGGATGGAATCCTCCTAAATTCATTTTATGAAGCAAGCATAACCTTGATACCAAAACCAGGCAAAGACATCACTAAAAAAGGAAAACTACAGATCAATATCCCTCATGTATATACATGCAAAAATCTTCAACAAAATCCTAGCCAATAGACTCCAACAACATATCAAAAAAATTATGACCAAGTGGGCTTCATACCAGGTATGCAAGGATGATTCATCATTAGAAAAACAATCAACATGATCCTTCACATAAATAAAACAAAGGAAAAGAACCACATGATCATATCAATCAATGCAGAAAAGGCATTTGATAAAATCCAACACCATTCCTGATAAAAACTCTCAACAAAATAGGAATTAAAGGGAAATATGCAAAACCAACAGCCAACATTATTCTCAATGGAGAGAGACTGAAAACATTCCCCTTGTGAACAGGAACCAGACAAGGATGCCTTCTATCACCACTTCTATTCAACACTGTATTGGAAGTCCTAGCCAGGGCAATAAGGCAAGAAAGGGAAATCAGAGGCATCCAAATTGGTAAGAAATGTTAGGAAAGTGAGGAAGTACAGAAGTTCAAGTGAAAGCAAGAAAAGAAAAAATAGCCTCAACAGATCAAAGCAGGCTTTATTTAAGAAAAGCCCATGAAGGACGACTCTAGAAGCAATGTGAACAATGCCAGTTGCAGAGTAGAGCCATGCCTGGGAGAAGTGCTGCCCCCTTTTATAGGGGCCTCTGGTGCATAAGGGGTTTTGCAAGAGTTGCAGTTTCCAGGATGTGGGGTTGTTTTTGATGGAGGGGGGGAAGGTGTGGGGTCTGCAGGTGGAACTTATCCTTGAGGTTTCACAGGGCAGGGGAGGGTGTGAGGTCTGCAGGTGGAATTTATCTTTGAGATTTCAGGGTGTCTTAGCCAAGCTTATAGTAGCCAGTTTGGTCCTTCAAGGAAGACATAAAACTATCCCTAATTGCTGATGATATGGCCCTATACATAGAAAACACAAGAGATTCAGCAAAAAAAAAAAAAAAAAAACTACTGGAATGAATGGACATTTAGCATAGTGGCAGGATACGGTATCAATATACAAAAGTCAGTGGGATTCCTCTATGCTAGCAATCTCTGGTTGATGCAAAGGAAATAAGGAAATCAATACCGTTTACAATAGCTACCAAAAAAATTAAATACTTGGGAATAAATCTCACTAGGGACACAAAAGACCTGTACAAATAAAACTACAAAACACTACTCCAAGAAACCATAAGAGATCTACATAAATGGAAGTCAGGGCTGACTCGACGGCACATAACAACAACAACAACAACCATGCTCTTGGATAGGAATATTGAACATTGTGAAAATGTCAATACTACACAAAGCGATCTATACATTCAATGCAATCCCAATCCAGATCCCATCAGCATTCTTTAAGGATATGGAAAGACCAATCACTAACTTTATGTAGAAAGGAAAAATACCTTGGATAATCAAAGCACTATTGAAGAAGAAGAACAAAGTAAGAGGTCTTACACTGCTGGATCTCAAAACCTACTATACAGCCTCAGTAGTCAGAACTGCCTGGTATTGGTATAATGACAGACACATAGGCCACTGGAATAGAATTGAGAACCCAGAACCAGATTCATCGACCTATGGTCAGCTGATCTTTGACAAAGGGCTGAAATCTATTAAATGGGAAAGAGAATATTTGTTTAATAAATGGTGCTGGCAAAACTGGATATCCATTTGTAGAAAAATGAAACAAGATCTGTACTTCACACCATAAACAAAAACTAACTCCAGATGGATCAAAGACTTAAATGTGAAACCTAAAACTATAAAGTTCCTCAAGGGAAAAAATAGTGACAAATTTAGGGGCCCTAATTTATGGCATAAATAAACTGTCAAACATAATTCAAAATGTGCAAACAGCAGAAGAGAAACTAGATGAATGGAATCTTCTAAAAATTAATTTTCTATGTGCTTCCAAAGACTTCTCCAAAAGAGTCAAAAGAGAACCTACAGATTGGGAAAAAATATTCAGCAATGACATATCTGACAAGGGACTTAACTCTAAAATTTATTGTTGTTGTTGTTGTTGTTTGCCATCGAGTCGGCCCCGACTCATAGCGACCCCTCCTTGGGTTTCTGAGGCAGTATCACTACGGAAGTAGGATTGCCCAACCTTCCTTCCAAGGAGTGGCTGGTGGGTTTGAACCGCCAGCCTTCTGGTTAGCAGTCAAGTGCTTTAGCCACTATGCTACCAGAGCTCCTTTAGAAAACTCTAACACCTCAACAGCAAAAGGATTAATATTCCAATTAAAAAATGGGCAGAAGACATGAATAGACACTTCACCAAAGAGGATATTCAGGTGACCAGCAAATATGTGAAGAAATGCTCACAATCATTAGCCATCAGAGAGATGCAAATCAAAACAAAATGAGATACCATCTCACCCCACCACTAATGGCAAAGTTCAACAAGACAGAAAATAACAAATGCTGAAGAGAATGTGGAGAGATTGGGACTCTCATACACTGCTGGTGGGACTGTAACATGATACAACCACTGTGGAAAGTAATATGGCGATTCCTTAAAAAGCTGGAATTAGAAATACCATTTGACCCAACAATCCCGTTACTAGATATATATCCTAAAGAAGTAAGACTCAGATATATGCACACCCATGTTCATCGCAGCACTATTCACAATAGCAAAAAGATGGAAACAACCTAGATGCCTATCAACAGAGGAATGGAAAATCAAACTATTGTACAAACACAAAATGGAATACTATGCAACATCAAAGAATTAATGTAGAATCTGCAAAACACCTCATAACATGGATGAACTTGGAGGACATTATGCTGAGTGAAATAAGTCAATCATAGAAGGGCAAATAGAGTATTAGTTTATTATTGCAAAAGGTCAAGGAAAGGTTTATATATGAAAGGAACCTTTTTTTCTTGGTTACTAGGGGTGGGAAGGGAGGGGAGGGAACACTGCAAAAATGCATTGGCCCATATCACTTTAGTTTTGTGTATTTTACTGAACATAAATTATATTTCAATAAAGTGTATTTCTTTATATAAAGAATAAATAGTAGTAAGCACTGAACTCTTTAGTTAGGATGGTGTGTAACATACAAATCTGGTGTGGAGCAACTCTTCCCAGAACGCACAATAAACACAGTCATCCAGGATATTTATTCTTGTTTTTTGTTAGGTACCAACGAGTTGGCTCTGACTCATAGCAACCCTATATACAACAGAATGAAACATAGCCTGGTCGTGCACCATCCTCACAGTCCTTGCTATACTTGAATCCATCATTGCAGCCACTGTGTCAATCCATCTTATTGAGGGTCTTCCCCATTTTCTCTGACCCTGCACTTTATCCTTCTCCAGGGAATGATCCCTTCTAATAATATGACCAAAGTAAATGATACAAAGTCTGGCCATTCTTGCTTCCAAGGAGCATTCCAGTTGCTCTTCTTCTAGGACAGATTTGTTAGTTCTTCTGGCCTTCCATGGTACTTTTAGTATTCTTCACCAACACCATAATTGAAAAGTATCAATTCTTCTTTGGTCTTCCTTATTCATTTCCCAGCTTTCACATGCATGTGAGGCACTGGAAACTGTGCCTTTGGTTAAGCACACCTTAGTCTTCAAAGTGATATCTTTGCTCTTCAACACTTCAAAATGGTCTTTGGTAGCAGATTTTACCACTGCAATAGGACGTCTGATTTCTTGACTGCTGCTCCCATGGGTGTTGATTGTGGATAGAAGTAAAAAGAAATCTTTGACTATTTCAATCTTTTCTCCATTTATTATGATATTGCTTATTGGTCCAGTTGTGAGGATTTTTATTTTCTTTATGTTGAGGTTTAATCCATACTGCAGACTGTAGTCTTTAATCTTCATCAGTAAGTGCTTCAAGTCATCTTCCCTTTCAGCAATCAAGGTTGTGTGATCTGCATATCAGAGGTTGTTAATGAGTCTTCCTGTAAACCTGATACCACATTCCTCTTCATATTACTCCAACTTCTTGGATTAGTTGCTCAGTATACAGGTTGAATTAGTATGGTGGAAAGATACAGCCTGACACACACCCTTCCTGATTTTAAATCATGCAGTATTCCTTTGTTCTGTTTGAACAACAGCCTCCTGGTCTACATACAGGTTCCTCTTGAGCACAATTAAGTGCTCTGGAATTCCCACTCTTTGCAATGTTATCCATAATTTGTTATGATACATACAGTTGAATGCTTTTTTTTTTTTTTTTTAATTTCATTGTGGTGAAAACAGACACCAAGACATTCACCAACATAACTACCAAAATTGACAGCACAGGGACATTTATGACATTTTTCATGTTGTACCACTGTTATTGCTATCGTTTTCCACAATATTCCACCACCATTAGCATAAACTCAGTGCCCCACAAACAAAAGGCTCTCCTCTCCACCTTAGAGATAAACCAAAAAACTAAACTCTGCCATTGAGTCAGATAGACTCATAGCAACCCCTTCTTGGGTTTCTGAGGTGGTATCGCTACGGAAGTATATTGCCCAATCTTCCTTCCAAAGAGTGTCTGGTGGGTTTGAACCATCAGCCTTCTCATTAGCAGTCAAATGCCTTAGGCATTATGCCACCACCCTCTCAGAAACCCAAGGAGGGGTAGCTATGAGTCAAATTGACTCCATGGCAGTGAGTTTGGTTTTTTTTTTTTGAATGGCTAATGATCGTGAAGGAGCTCTGGTAGCATAGTGCCTAAGGCACTTGACTGCTAACGAGATGGCTGGTGGTTCAAACCCACCACCCACTCCTTGGAAGGAAGATGGGGCAATCTACTTCCGTAGTGATACTGCCTCAGAAACCCATGGAGGGGTCGCTATGAGTCAGATCTGACTCGATGGCACATAACAACAGTAACAACAATGATCGTGAACATTTCTTCATGTGTTTATTGGCTGCATGAATATCTTCGTTGGTGAAGTGTCAGTTCATGTCTTCTGCCCATTTTTTAATTGGATTATTAATTAAAAAATAATTAAAGTAGATGTTGAGGTGTTGGAGTGTTCTATAAATTTTAAAGATAAATACCTTGTCAGATATGTCATTGCCAAATATTTTTTCCCAATGTGTGAGTTCTCTTTTCACTCTTTTGGAGAAGTCTTTTGATGCATGTAAGAATGTAATTTTTAGAAGGTATAGTCGAATGCTTTTACATAAGTCAATAAAAACACAAGTAACGTGTTTCTGGTATTCTTTGCTTTCAGTCAAAATCCATCTGACATCAGCAATAATATCCTTCGGGCCACATCCTCTTCTGAATCCAGCTTACATTTCTGGAATTTCCCTGTCAATACAGTGCTACAAGTGTCTTTGAATTATTTTCAGGAAAATTTTACTTATATGTGATATTAGTGATATTATTCCATAATTCCCACATTCTGTTGGGTCACTTTTGTTTGGGATGGGTACAAAATAGATCTCTTCCAGTCAGTTGTCCAAGTAACTGTCTTCCAAATTATTTGGCATAGACTCCAGTGCAGCATCTGTTTGTTGAAGCATCTCAATGGGTATTCCGTCAATTCCTGGAGCCTTGTTTTTCACCAATTCCTTCAGTGCAACTTCAGCTTCTTCCTTCCATACCACTGGTTCTTGATCATATACCACCTCCTGAAATAGTTGAACATCTACCAATTCTTTTTTGTACAGTGACTCTATATTTCTTTCAAATATTGCAACTTAAGGCTTGAAATTCTTCTTCAGTTCTTTCAGCATGAGAAATGCCAAGCATGTTCTTCCTTTTTGGTGTTCTAACTCCAGATCTTTGCACATTTCATTGTAATAATTGGGAGCCGTCTTGTGCAGCTCTTTCAAAGCTTCTGTTCAGGTCTTTTATCTAGTTATTTCTTCCATTTGTTTTAGCTACTGTCCATTCAAAAACAAGTTTCAGAGTCTCTTCTGATATCCATTTTTGCCCTTTCTTCCTTTCCTGTCTTTTTAATGACCTTTTACTTTCTTCATGTATGATAGTCTTGATATCATCCCACAACTTGTCTTATTCTCAGTCACTGGTGGTCAGTGCATCGAATCTGTTCTTCAGATTGTCTTTGAATTCAGGTAAGATATAATCAAGTTCATATTTTGTCTCTTATGGACTTATTTTATTTTCTTCAGCTTCAGCCTGAATGTGCACATGAACAATTGATGCTCTGTTCCACAGTCAGGTCCTGGCCTTGTTTTGGCTGAAGATACTGAGCTTCTCCATTGCCTCCCTCCAGAAATGTAGTCAATTTTATATCTTTGTATTCCATCTGATGAGATCTATGTTATAGCCACCACTTATGTTGTTGAAAAAATGTATTTTCAATAAATAAGTCATTGGTCTTGCAAAATTCTATCATGTGATCTCCAGAATCATTTCTATCACCAAGGCCATATTTTTTAATTACCAATGATTCTTCTTTGTTTCCAACCTTCTCATTTCAATCTCCAGTAATCTTGATCAATTTTAAACTGCACAAGTTGGTAAAAAAATCTTTAATATTTTCATCTTTGGCTATAGTGGTTGGTGTGTAATAGTCATATTAACTGGTCTTCCTTGTAGGTGTACAGATATTATCCTATCACTGACAGCATTGTACTGCAGGATATCTTAAAATATTCTTTGTGATGATGAATGCCATGCCATTCCTCTTCAGTTCATCATTCCTGGCATAGTTGATTTTTTCTACTGTCAATTTTCTGTTTCATTTTTTTCTGCTCAAATCTTTATTATTTCCCTTCTTCTGGTGACTGAAGGTTTTCCCTGTTGTTGTTTTTCTAATTGTCAGAGATGTTGGTTTAAGGTGTTGATTTTGGCTCTTTCTTCTTTTTTGAGGTGTGCATTTATTGCTATAAATTGCCTTCTGATCACTGTTTTTGCTGTGTCCCAAAGATTTTGGTATGTTGTATTTTCATTCTCATTTGATTCAAGGAATTTTTTTATTTCATTTTTTATTTCTTCCAGACTTGACTGCTAACCAGAAGGCTGGTGGTTCAAACCCATCAGCCCTTCCCCGGAAGGAAGATGGAGCGATCTACTTCCATAGTGATACTGCCTCAGAAACCCAAGGAGGGGTCGCTATGAGTTGGGTCTGACTCAACAGCAAATAACAACAACAACAACATTACCTACTCATTCTTAAGGAGAGTGTTGTTCAGTTTCCATGTTTTTCCTCTTTTTCTGTTAATCTTCCTACTGTTGATTTCTAATTTGATAACATTGTGATCTGAGAAGATGCTTTGCAGTATTTCAATGTTTTTAAATTTATTAAGGCTTGCTTTATGGCCTGTTGTTGTTGTTGTTATTGAAAGTGGTGTATTAAAAATCTCCTACTATGACTGTGGAGTCATCTATTTATCTTTTCAATTCTGTGAACGTCTGATTTATATATTTTAGGGCTCTTTCATTGGGTCCATAGATACTTATTATGGTTATATCTTCTTGTTCAATTTATCCTTTAATCAATATATAATGTCCTTCCTTGTCTTTTATAATGGTTTTTGTCTTAATATCAATTTGATCAGAAATTAATATTGCCACCCTGCTCTTTTTTGGTTGCCATTAGCTTGATATATCTTTTTCCAACTTCTGATTTTTAATCTATTTTTGTCTTTCTCCCTAAGGTGAGTTTCCTGTAGACAGCTTATTGACAGGTTATGTTTTCCTATCCAGTCTGCAACTCTCTGTATCTTGAGTGGTGTATGTAATCCGTTGACATTCAGTGTAATTATTGACAAGTATGAATTTGTTGCTGTCATTTTGTTATGTGTTTTTTTATGGTATTCCTGGTTTCTTTGTTCCATATGATTTTTTGTGCTGAGCTCATTTTGTTTATCAATTATGTTATCATTTCCTTCATTGTTGTTGCTTTAGTATTTGCTAAATATTTGTGCTTGTCCTCCTTTTTATTGTGATGTGAAGGTTTATCATTTTTCTTTGAGGTTACCCTGTGACTTACAATTTTCTTCCCAAGTTTAGTCCATTCTGTCTTGCAACTCTCTTGACTTCCTTCCTCACTGTCGTAGTTAAGTTTGTATGTCAAGTTGACTGGGCCTAGTTGAATGGCTGGGCAGCTGGATGTAGTATTCCCCATGATGAGACTGGTAATCAACTCCATGATGGGATCTACCACAAGCAGCTGAGTAGCTGCCTTAGGGCTATGGTCTGCTTCCCGTATATAAGAAGCAGCTTTGGAAATGGTCTCTAGCTTATGGCACACTTGAATCCTGTATGTAGCCATGTCATTCATTGTTCAGCAGCCTGCCATGCTCTGCTGACCTTGGGACTTTCAATGGACTTGAATTAATGGCCTGCCATGTGGCTTGGTAACATTGGTACTGTGACATTTTACTTGTCAACCTTAGGCTTGTCAGCTTCAGCAGCCAGCAGCTGTCTGAGTGAGAAAAAGCCTCTAGGTCCAGTGGGTCAGGAGCCGGAGGCAGAGCTGAAGCTAAGGCTGAGGGGCTTTCACCCAGCCCCTAGAGCCTGGTACTTTGAACTCAGACTTAAAGCCTCCAGACTGTAAGAGAATAAACTCCTGTTTGTTCAGACATCCCATTTGTGGTAGATTCCTGTCAGAGCAGCACGAGGTAACCAGAACACTCACCATTTGGAAGTTCTGTAACTACACTATTTTTTCCCTCTTCTTAGTTTGTAGTTGTCCTCATTTACCAGTTGATAACTCTAGTTCCCTGTTTACAAGCTTGTAAGCTTATTTTACCTTGGATACTTCCATAACTGGGTTGTTTTCTGGGTTATGTCCTCATGTGCATTAATGGTGGGTTGTTGTTTGCTATTATTGGTTCTCTATTCAAAGGACTCCCTTTAGTATCTCTTGTATGGTTGGTCTGGTTTTAACAAATTCCCTTAATTTCTTCTTATCTGGAAGTCTCCTAATGTCACCATCATATTTGAGGGACAGTTTTGCTAGCTATATAACTCTTGGATGGAAATTTTTTTTCTTTCAGGGCTTTATATTCATTACCCATTGACTTCTTGCCTGCATGATTTCTGCTGAAAAATCAGAGCTTATTCTTACTGGTTGCCCTTTGTAGATAAGTTTTCATTTTTCCCATGCTGTTTTCAGGATTCTTTCTTTGTCTTTGGTTTTGGTGAGTTTTATGATGATATGTCTTGGTGATTTTCTTTTGGGGTCTATCCTGTTTGGGGTTTGTTGGACTTCCTGAATGGATATACTCTCATCTTTCATCCTACCAGGGAAATGCTCTTCCAACCAATCTTTGACAATTTTCTCAGTGGTTTCATTTTTCTCTTCCAGTTCTGGAATTCTGATTACACATAGTTATTCCTTTTGATGGTATCCCACATGAATCTTAGGCTTTCTTCATTTTATTTTTATCTTTTTTTCTGATTGATCCCTTTCCAAAGAAATATTCAGCTATTTTCATCAATCTCATTAATTCTGTCTTCTATTGATTCAATTATACTCCTTTGCCCTTCAGTGTGTTATCTATTTCTGAAAATTTAGTATTAATCTTCTGGGTTTCTCTCTGTAGATCTTGTATCATTTCTAATTTTTCATTATTTTGTCATTTTGTTCTTGTATTTTCTTCCAAAATCATTCTAGGGTTTTGTGTGTGTTTTCCTTAATTTTGTCATGGTTTTCCTTGATCTGTCTCTCAATCTACTGAAAGTACCCAAATATAATTCTTTTGAATTCCTTATCAGGGAGTTCCAATGCTACTTCTTCCTCAGGCATATGTTCTGGGTCTGTATCCTTCTCCCTTGTTTCTACTGCTTTACTTTGCTTCTTTGTGTGGACTGTGATGGTTTGTTGTCTCTGAAACATTGTAACTTTGTTGTATTTATATTTCATTGGTGATTGTATGTTGGAGTGATTTGTCCATGATTTTTTTTTTAATGTATCTGAGTAAGCAGGGTGCTGTGCTCCTCTCTTCTCTGCTGTTGTTGTTATTTGCCATCGAGTCAGCCCCGACTCATAGCGACCCCTCCTTGGGTTTCTGAGGCAGTATCACTACAGAAGTAGGAATGCCCAACCTTCCTTCCGAGGAGTGGCTGGTGGGTTTGAACCGCCAGCCTTTTGGTTAACAGTCAAGTGCCTTAGACACTATGCTACCAGAGCTCCTCCTCTCTTCTCTAGGCATCACTTATTCACTCACAACCTGTCTCCTGGTGGGTGTGATAGAGAATGAGAGTAGCTGCACAGATCTCTGTTATCTGTTTGTGAAGACCAGTTAAGGGTGAGTCAGGCTCTTATCGGTCGCTGTGTATTGTTGGCCAGTTGATGCAGAAGAAAGTGGTGGTTCTCACTCAGTAAGTGGAACTACAGGAGGTGCAGATGTTGTTGGGTCATATGGACACAGTTGCTGTCTCCCGCTCGGTTAGAGAAAACAACACTCAAAACACCATCAAAAAAGTAAAAGCAAGGGGAACCAAAACACACACTGCATAAACACACAGGAACAATCACCAAAAAGACAGGGAGGGGAAAAAAAGAGGAAAGGCAATAAATGAGAGAAAATATTTAAAGAAATACTTAAAAAACCTGAAAGAAATATGAATAGAAAAAAAGGGAGGGAAATGCAACATCTGAGGAGGGGAGAATAAGATAAAAGAGGTAGAATAGGAGAACAATGAAGAAAAAATGTGGGAAAAATGCAATAAGGAAAACAAGGAATGGGGAGAACCACAAGGAAGAAAAAGATGGGAACCAGGAAAAGGGACAAGAAAAAGCCAAAAACTAGAACCTGGGAAGGGAAGAAGAAAGAATAATAAGAGAAAGGATGAAAATAATGATAATAATAATTTTAAAACAAAAACTATAAAGAAACTAAAAAAATAAAAATAAATCTGGGCAGGGCAGAGCAGAGCAGAGCAGAGAACTCAGCCTCCATTAGAGCATATAGCCTGGGATGAAATTCCTGCCAGCCCAGGAGGTGGATCAAAGTGAGGGGTGGACACACCTCTGTTCACCAAGAGGGTATGGGATATAAAAATAACAAGGAGAATATTGCATCTTTCCAGTCCTTCATGTCCAATGTGTTCTTGCAGTCCCCGGCAAGTGAAACCTATTCTTAGGTCCCTGGAATCTGAGAGAATGCTTTGGCTTTAAATATCCATAATCGTCAAACCGCTTGTAAGCATTGAAAATGACTGCACCTTCTGGACAACCAAAGTCCACAGCTCAGCCTGCCTCCTCTTCGCTGCTCCCCCTTTTATTCACCATCCACTGGTACAGTCCTCTGTGCAGCCCCTGGCTGGCAGGGCTGACTTTTAGGTCAATTCTTAGGTTCTAACACCACTTGGCAATATCTAAGCTGTCTGTGACATCAGAATTGCTGACAGTCTACAGCTCTGTGTTTCTCTTTTTTCAATGTTTTCATGCAGGTTCTTCTACTAGTTGGAGTTTAGTCTACTTCTGTATCTTTCCTTTCAAAGCTCATGGCTCCAGGATTATCTTTTGTATCTGTGTTAATTGGTTCCTCTTTTATTTATTGAAGAGAGTCTGGGTAGTTTGTCTGCCTATTCCACCCTTTTACTGGTACTCTCACTTCCAATTTTCCTAGATTCATACTTCATACATTCCATGTTCTGATTGTTAATGATGTTTGCAGCTGTTTCTTCCCATTTTGAGTCATGACTCTTCAGCAAATGATGATCCAGACTATTTGAATACTCTTTAATTGTGCATATTAATATAATATACATGCACTGCTAGTAAATTACATTTTTTAAGGCATGTAGTTCTGCATTATGGCTTTATAGTTCTTTATTTTTGCAGTAAGTTGTCTTATTTATTTATTGGCTCTAACAAACCAGGATATATTCTCTTACAGTTTAGAAAGTAAGAAGTCCAAGTTCAAAGTGTCAGCTCTAGGGCTGGGTGAAAACCCCCTGACCTTGTGCTTCAGCTCATGTTGTCTTATTTTTTAAGTTTTTAGCTTACTTTGTTGGTTGGTTTAAACCTGTCACACGTAAAACTGTTTTTTTCTAGATCATTGTTGTCTTCTCTGGCAGTTGGTAATAATACTTTCAGGTCTATTTATAATATTAAAAGATATGCTCATTTTTTAATTAATCATTCAGTTACATACTGAATTTCCTAAATTGGGTTCTTCTTCAGTAAATTTAATAGTAAGTCTTGTATACTCCGAATGGTGAAGAATTTAGATATAGTATAATTGTAAAAAAAGAAAAGAAATAAAAGTATAAATCATACTACTTATCCTAACATTTTCCATCTAACCCCTCTTGAAATCCATTCACCCCAGATATTACAACTGGCTCTCACTGACAACCCAGGTCACAGTGGGGCCAAATAATATTGCACTGTGTGGATATCCCACAATTTGTTTATTTATTCGTTAATTGATGGATATTTTGGTCATTTCTACCTTTTGCCTGTTATGAATAATGCTGATATATCCATTTGTGTACAAATTTTTTGTGTGGACATATGTTTTCATTTCTCTTGGGTACATTCTTAGGAGTGCAGTTGTTGTGTCACTTCAAAATTATTTAATCATTTGAGGATCTGTTAAACTGTTTTCTGAAGTGCCTGCACCATTTGACATTGTTAACATAATGTATGAAGGTTCTAATTTCTTCACATCCTCACCAACATTTATTTTCCATTTTTCTTATTATACTCATCCTAGTGGGTATGACATATCAGACAGTGTTTTTCACTGCTATTCATAAGGTTTCCACTGTCCATTTCTTTGAGACGTGTATGGCCTCTTCTTTCTTCCAAGTCTGTCTTAGTTTGGAAGCTCCACAGTCTTAGTCTGGAAGCTCTACTGAAACCTGCCCAGCATGGGTGACCCTGTCATTAAAAAGACAGGAAAGGAAGAAAAGACCAAAATGGATGTCAGAAAAGACTCTGAAACTTGCTCTTGAATGGAGAGTAGCTAAAACAAATGGAAGAAATGACAAGATAAAAGAGCTGAACAGAAGACTTCAAAGAGCAGCTCAAGAAGATAAAGTCAATTATTATAATGAAATGTGCAAAGACCTTGAGTTAGAAAACCAAAAGGAAAGAACATACTCAGCATTTCTCAAGCTGAAAGAACTGAAGAAAAAATTCAAGCCTCGAGTTGCAATATTGAAAAATTTCATGACCAAAATATTGAATGATATAAGAAACATCAAAAGAAGATGGAAGGAATATACAGTCACTGCACAAAAATGAATTGGTCAATGTTCATCCATTTCAGGAGGTGGCAAGAACCAACGGTACTGAAGGAAGAAGTCAAAGCTGCACTGAAGAAATTGGCAAAAAGCAAAGCTCCAGGAGTTGATGAAATACTCATTGAGATATTTCAACAAATGGCTGCTGTACTGGAGGCACTCACTCATCTATGCCAAGGAATTTGGAAGACAGCTACCTGGCCAACTGCCTAGAAGAGATCCGTATTTGTACCCATTCCAAAGAAAGGTGATCCCATAGAATGTGGAAATTGTAGAACAACATTGTTAATAATACATACAAGTAAAATCTTGCTGAAGATAATTCAAAAATGGTTGTGGCAGTTTATGGGACAGAGAACTTCCAGAAATGCAAGCTGGATTCAGAAGAGGGCATGAAACAAGGAATATCATTGCTGGTGTCAGATGGATCTTGGCTCAAAGCAAAGAATACCAGAAAGATGTTTACTTTTGTTTTATTGAAAATGCAAAAGCATTTGACTGTGTGGGTCTTAACAAATTATGGATAACATTGAGAAGAATGGGAATTCCAGAACACTTAATTGTGCTCATGAGGAAACTATACATAAACCAAGATGTTCAAACAGAACAAGGAGATACTGCATATTTTAAAATTAGGAAGGCAGTGTGTCACCATACTTATTCAATATGTATGCTGAGCAAATAATCTGAGATGCTGGACTATATGAAGAAGAGAGTGGCATCAGGATTGGAGAAAGACTCATTAACACCGTGCCATATGCAGATGACACAACTTTGCTTACTGAGAGTGAAGATGACTTGAAGCACTTACAGATGAAGATTAAAGACACCAGTCTGCAGTATGGATTACATCTCAACATAAAGAAAATGAAAATCCGTACAACTGGACCAATAAGCAGCATCATGATAAATGAAGAAAAGATTGAAGTTGTCAAAGATTTCATATTACTTGGTTCCACAATCAACGCCAATAGAAGCAGCAGTCATGACATCAGATGCTGTGTTGCACTGGGAAAATGTGCTGCAAAGGACCTCTTTAAAGTGTTGAAGAGCAAAGATGTCTCTTTGAAGACTAAGGTGCACCTAACCCAAGTCATTACATTTTCAATTACCTCATACACATGTGACAGCTGGACAATGAATAAGGAAGACTGAAGAAAAGTTGATGCTTTTGAGTTACAATGTTGGCAAAGAATATTGAAAGTACTATGGATGGTCATAAGAACTAACAAATCTGCCCTGGACGAAGTGCAGCAGCAATGCTGCTTGGAAGCAAGAATGGCTAGACTTCATCTCACCTACTTTGGTCATGTGGTCAAAAAGGGCCATTCCCTGGAGGATATCATGCTTGGTAAAATAAAGGGTCAGGGAAAAAGGAGACTCTCAAAGAGATGGATTGACGCAGTGGCTGCAACAATGGGCTCAAGTATAGCAAGGATTGTGAGGCTGGTACAGGACCAGGCAGTGTTTCGTTCTGTTGTACATAGGGTCTCTATGCGTCAGAGCTGACTCGACAGCACCTAACAACAACAACAGTAGGTATAAAAGGACCTCTGGTGGTGTAGTGCCTAAGGCATTTGACTGCTAACCAGAAGGCTGGCGGTTCAAACAAACCAGCCACTCCTTGGAAGGAAGATTGGGCAATCTATTTTGGTAGTGATAATGCCTTGGAAACCCAAGGAGGGGTCACTATGAGTGGAATCCAACTCGATGGCAGTGAGTTTGGTTTCTGATTTTGGTTTGGCAGTGTAGTGGTTATTGCTTTTTGCTGCTAACCAGAAGGTCGGTGATTCAAACCTACCAGCTGCTCCATGGAAGAAAGATGAAGTAGTCTGCTTCTATAAAGATTTGTTGTTGTTGTTAGGTGCTGTCGAGTCTTCTCTGACTCATAACGACCCTATGCACAGCAGAACAAAACACTGCCCGGTCCTCAGCCAGCTCCATGGTTCTTGCTATAACTGAGCCCTTTGCCGCTGTCACCGTGTCAATCCATCTCATTGAGGGCCTTTCCCTCTTTCATTGACCTTCCACCTTACCAAGCATGTCATCCTTCTCCACGGAATGGTCACTTCTGACAACATGAACAAAGTGAGTGAGATAAGTCTGGCCATTCTCTTCTCCAAGTAGCATTCTGACTGCACTTCCTCCAGGACAGACCTCCTAGGGTTTTTTTTTTACCAGTCCACGGTACTTTCAGCATTCTTCGCCAACACCACAGCTCAAAAGCATCAACTCTTCTTCAGTCCTTCTTATTCACGGTCCAGCTCTCACATGCATATGAAGTGATTTAAAATACCATGGCTTGTGTCAGGTGCACCTTAGTCCTCAAGGAGACATCTTTGCTTTTCAGCACTTGAAAGAGGTCCTTTGCAACCAATTTGCCCAATGCTGTATGTTGTCTGATGTCCTGACTGATGCTTCCACTGGCATCCATTGCAGAACCAAGCAATGTGAAGTCTTTGACAATTTCAATCTTTTCTCCATTTATTGTCATGCTGCTTATAGGTCCAGCTGTGAGGATTTTTGTTTTCTTTATATTGAGGTGTAATCCATACTGCAGACTGTATTCTTCAATCTTCCTCAGTAAGTGCTTCAAGTCATCCTCACTTTCAGCAAGCAAAATTGTGTTGTCAGCGTATTGCAGGTTGTTAATGATTCTTCCTCCAATCCTAATGCCACATTCTTCTTCATATAGTCCAGCCTCTTGGATTATTTGCTCAGCAAACAGATTGAATAAGTATGGTGAAAGGATACAATCCTGACAAACTCCCTTCTTGATTTTAAACCATGCAGTGTTCCCTTGTTCTGTTTGAATGACAGCCTCCTAGTCTATGCACAGGTTCCTCATGAGTGCAATTAAGTGTTCTGGCATTCCCATTCTTCTTAATGCTATCCACAATTTCTTATGATCTACACAGTCAAATGCTTTGCATAGTCAGTAAAACACAAGTAAACATCTTTCTGGTATTCTTTGCTTTGAGCCAAGATCCATCTGACATCAGCAATGATATCCCTCATTCCACATCCTCTTCTGAAGCCAGCTTCTATTTCTGGACATTCTCTGTCAATATACTGCTGCAACCATTTTTGAATTATCTTCAGTAAGATTTTACTTGCATGTGATATTAATGATATTGTTTGATAATTTCCACATTCTGTGGGATCACAGTTTTTTGGAATGGGTACAAATATGTATCTCTTCCAGTCAGTTGACCAGGTAGCTGTCTTCCAAATCTCTTGGCATAACTGAGTAAGTGCCTCCAGTGGAGCATCCGTTTGTTGAAACATCTCATTGAGTAGTCCATTAATTCCTGGAGCCTTGTTCTTCACCAATTCTTTCAGTGAAGCTTTGACTTCTTCCTTCATTACCATTGGTTCTTGAGCATATGCCACCTCCTGAAATGGATTAACATTGACCATTTCTTTTTGGTACAGTGACTCTGTGTATTCTTTCCATCTTCTTTTGATGCTTCCTGCATCGTTCAGTGTTTGCCCATAGAATCTTTCAATATTGCAAATCGAGGCTTAATTTTTTTCCTCAGTTCTTTCAACTTGAGAAATGCCAAGTGTGTTCTTCCCTTTTGGTTTTCTAACTCCAGGTCTTTGCACATTTCATTATAATAACTGGCTTTGTCTGCTCAATCTGCTCTTTGAAGTCTTCTGTTCAGCTCTCTTATCTTGTCATTTCTTCCATTTGCTTTAGCTGCTCTTCACTCAAGGGCAGGTTTCAGAGTCTCTTCTGACATCCATTTTGGTCTTTTCTTTCTTTTTCATCTTTTAAATGCCTTCTTGCTTTCTTCGTGGATGATGCTCTTGATGCATCCCATAATTCTTCTGGTTTTTGGTCATTGGTGTCCAATACATCAAATGTATTCTTTAGATGGTCTCTAAATTCAGGAGGGATATATTCAAGATCATATTTTGGCTCTTGTGGACTTGTTTTAGTTGTCTTCAAGTTGAACTTGCATATGAGCAGTTGATGACCTGTTCCATAATCAGCTCCTGGCCTTGTTTTGGATGAAGATATTGAGCTTTTCCATCTCTTCTTGCCACAGATATACTCAATCTGATTCCTGTGTACTCCATCTGGTGAAGTCCACATGTATAGCCACCATTTGTGTTGTTGAAAAAAAGGTATTTTCAATGAATAAGTCGTTGGTCTTGCAAAATTCTATCATGCAATCTCCAGCATTATTTCTGTCACCAAGGCCAAATTTTCCAACAGCTGGTGATTCTTCTTTGTTCCCAACCTTTGCATTCCAATCACCAGTGATAAGCAACACATCTTGATTGCATGTTTTGTCAATTTCAGACTGCAGAAGTTGATAAAAATCTTCTATTTCCTCATCTTTTGCTTTGGTGGTTAGTGCATAAATTTGAATAGTAGTAGCAGTAATGGGTCTTGTAGACTATGGATGTTATCCTATCACTGACTTCAGGAAAGATCTTAAAACATCCTTTGTGATGATGAATGCTACGCCATTCCTCTTCAATTTGTCATTTCCAGCATAGTAGATCATGTGGTTATCTGATTCAAAATGGCCAAAACTTGTCCATTTCAGCTCACTAACACATACGATATCAATCTTTATACATTGCATTTCATTTTTGACTACTTCCAATTTTCCTAGATTTATACTTCATACATTCCATGTTCCCATTATTAATGGATGTTTCCAGCTGTTTTTCCTCACTTTGAGTCATGCCATGTCAGCACATGGAGGTCCTGAAAGACATACTTTATCCATATCATTAAGGTTGGTTCTACTCTGATAAGGAAGCTCTTTTCCAATTCTATACTGAGTGCCTTCCAACCCAAGAGGCTCATCTTCCTGCACTGGGTTGGACAATGTTTCCAAGCTATTCATAAAGCTGCCCAGTAATGTATCAGAAAGTGTTTGTCTGTTATTCACACAGTTTTCACTGGCCAAGTTTTGAGAAGTGAGTGGCCGCATCCTTCCTAGTCTGTCTTAGTCTGTAAACTGTGTTGAAATCTGTGCACCATGTGCAACTCTGCTGCTGTCTGAAACACCAGTGGCACAGCCTCAAGCCTCACTGCAATGTCCAGGCCTCACAGGATGACAACTGACAGACAAATTTGTCTCCCTTAGCTGTTGGAAACCTCTGTACCTTTCCCTTACATAATTCCTACCTGGAACCTGCCACTCTGTGGTCCCCAGCTGCTCCCTCCTTTTCCTGGCTGTAAGGGGCTTGGGGCCAGCCTTGCCTCCCACTCTTTAACCAGGATATCCTGCCACTCCTGAGATCCCCAAGGCTGCTCCTGCTCCCTCCCTTTCCTGGTTCTAGGGGGCTTGGGGCCTATCCTTGCCTCCCATCCCTTTAAACCTGGATATCTTGCCAATCCTGAGGTCCCTAAGGCACTCCTGCTCCTTCCTTTTCCTGGCTCTGGGGGCTTTACAGCCTTGGAAACCCAGTGGGGGTCACTATAAGTTGGAATCGACTCCATGGCAGTGACTTTAATTTAGGTTTGAATGGGTATAAAGTGGTATCTCATTGAGGTTTTGATTACGTCTAATGATGTTGAGCATCTTTTCATGTTGGTCATTTGCCCATCATCGGACAAAAGTCTATTTCAGTTCTTTGTCCATTCTGTAATTTGATTGATTGTCTTTTTGTGCTGAGTTTTAAGAGTTCTTTGTATGCTCTGGAGACTACACTCTCATAAGGTATAATCTTAACAAATATTTTCTGCCATTGTGTAGATTACATTTTCATTCTCTTGATAGAGTAACTGTGCAGAGTTTTCAATTTTCCAGTTTACTTTGTCTTTTACCGCTATGCTTTTGTTCTGATCTGAAATGATTGCCTAATTTAAAATAATGAAGATTTTCACCTATGTTTTCTTTTCAGAGTTTGTTTTAGTTCTAATATTTAGGTCATTGATCCATTTTGAGTTAGTTATTGTGCATGGTGTAAAGCAGGTTCCAACTTCATTTTTTTGCCTATGGATATCTAGTTATTCCAGCACCATTTGTTGAAGACTATTCTTTCCCCATTTAATGATCTTGGTATCTTCTGCAAAAATCATTTGATGTGTGGGTTTATTTCTGAACTTACGATTCTATTCTATTGATCTTTATATCTATACTTTATATCAGTACCACACTGTTTTGATTACTATAGCTTTGTTCTAAGTTTCAAATTCAGAAAGTGTGAGGTTTCTAATTTTGTTCTTCTTTTCCAAGACTGTTTTGCCTATTTGGGGTTCTTTGCAATTCTATATCAGTTTTAGGATCAACTTGATTTTGACAGTGATTACATTAAATCTGTAGATATGAATTTGGGTAGTGTTGCTATCTTAATAATATTAAATCTTCAATGTATAAGCATAAAATATCTTTCCATTTATGTAGACCTTTAATTTCTTTCAACAATGTTTTGTAGTTTGCAGTATACAAGTCTTGTACTTCCTTAAATTTATTTCTAAGTTTTTCATTCCTCTTGATGCTATTATAAATGGGATTGTTTTCTTAATTTCATTTTTGGATTGCTTGTTGGTATGATATAGAAATACAGCTGATTTGGGGATGTTGATCTTGTATCTTGCATCTTAGAGTATATCTTGCATCTTAGTGAATTCCTTTATTAGTTTTAATAGTTTTTAATAAGATTTCCTATATACAGGATTACATCCTTTGTGAACAGAAATAGTTTTACTTCTTCCTTACCAATAGGGATGTCTTATTTCACTTTCTTCCCTAATTGCTCTGGTATGGATCTCCCATATTGACCTCCTATTCAATACTGAATAGAAGTGACAAGAGCAAACATCCTTGTCTTTTTTTTAGTCATAGAGGAAAACATTCTATGTTTTATCACTAAGAACAATATTGCTGTTGTTGTTGTTATGTGCCATCAAGTCAGACCCGACTCATAGCGATCCCTCCTTGGGTTTCCGAGGTAGTAACACTACGGAAGTAGATTGCCCAACATTCTTCCAAGGAGTGGCTGGTGGGTTGAACCACCAGCCTTCTGGTTAGCAGTCAAGTGTCTTAGGCACTATGCTACCAGAGCTTCCAAGAATAACATTAGCTATGGGTTTTTCATATATGCTTTTTATCATGGTGAGGAAGTTCCCATCTATTCCTATTTTGTTTTGAGTTTTTATTATGAAAAGTTGTTGGATTTTATGAAATGATTTTTTTTCCCTTCATCAATTGAGATGATAATACGGATTCTTTCCCTTTATTTATTTATTTATGTTGTCACATTGATCAGTTTTCATGTATTGAATCACTCCTGCATTCCTGGTATAAATCCTACTTGGTCATGGTGTATAAACTCTTAGTATGCTGTGGATTTAATTTGCAAGTATTTTGTTGAGTATTTTTGCCTCTATATTCAAAAGGGATATACTGATCTGTAGCTTTCTTTTCTTATGCTGTCTTTGCCTGGCTTTATTTACATCAGGGTGATAGTTATCTTATAGACTGAAGTAAAAGTTGTTTGCTTTTTTTTTTTTTTTTTTTCCTGGAATAGTTTGAGGAAGTTGGTGTTAATTCTTCTTTAAATATTTGGTAGAATTCACCAATGAAGTCATTTGTTTCCAGGGATTTTTCTGTGTGTGGGAAGCTTTTGGTTTCTGATTCAATCTCTTTGTTTGTTATAGGTCTAGTCATGTTATCTATTTCATCTCCAGTCAATTTTGGTTGTTTGTACATTTCCAAGAATTTCTGCATTTCATCTAGGCAATCTAATCCATGGGCATACAATTTTTCATAGTATTCTTTTATAATTGTTTTTATTTCTGTAAGGTCAATAGAAATGTCCCTGATTTCAGTAATTTGAGTATTCTTTTTTATTTCTTGGTCATTCTAGCTAGTCAATTTTGTTGATATTTTTAAAGAACCAACTTTTAGTCTTGTTGTTTTTCTCTATTGTTTTTATGTTCTCTATTTTGTTTATCTCTGCTCTAATCTTTATTATTTCCCTCCTTCTGCTTGTTTGGGGTTTAGTTTGTTCTTTCTATAGTTTTATAATTCAGAAGTTTAAATTATTGATTTGAGATCTGTCTTCTTTTTTAATACAGGCATTTACATCTATAAATTTCCCTCTAAGTACTTCTTTCACTGCTTCCCATAATTTTTGGTGTTTTGTATTTCTTATTTTATTTATCTCAAAGCATTTTCTAATTTCTCTTGTGATTTCTTCTTTGAACCATTGTTTATTTAGGAGCATGTTGTTTAATTTCCACCTGTTTGTGTATGTTTAATTTTCTTTCTGTTACTGATTCTGAAATCATTCCATTGTGGTCAGAGAATATACTTTGTGTGATTTTAATCTTTCAAAATTTATTGAAACTTGTTTTGTGGCCTAAGGAGCTCTGGTGGCATAGTGGATAAGGCATTTGGGTGCTAATCAAAAGCTCAATGGTTCAAACCCACCAGCAACTACATGGGAGAAAGATGAGGCAATCTACTTGTGAAAAGATTTACGGCCTTGGAAACCCAATAGAGTTTGCTATGAGTTGTAATCAACTCAGGGGCAGTGGGTTTGTTTTGGTTTGGTTTTATGGCCCAATATGTGGGCCCTCTGGACAATATTCCATGTGCACTTAAAAAGAATTTATAGTAGAGTGGAGTGTTCTTTCAATGACATTAGGCCTGGTTGATTTACAATGCTGTTCAAGTCTTACATTTTCTTGCTGATTGTCTATGTATTGTTCTATGTGTTAATGAAAGTGGGATACTGAAATCTCCAACTGTTATTATTCAACTATTTCTTTGATTCTGTCGGTATTTGCTTCACTTGGACTCTATTTTTAGATGCATATATGCTTATAATTGCTACATCTTCTTGATGAATTGACCTTTTTGTTATCATTTTATCATTTTTAGTCTCTCATAGCACTTGTCTTCTGTTTTGTTCATTGTTAGTGTAGCTACTCCAACTCTCTTTTCTTTCCTGTTTCATGCAGTACCTTTTTCATCTTTTTACTTTCAGCATAGTTATGACTTTGAATCTAAAATACATCACTTATAGACAGCATGTATTGGAACAATTTTTTATGAAAATATACAGCCATGCACCATTTCAATAACTGCTTCATGTACAACTCATTGTCATTGATTACATTCTTCACATTGTGCAAACAATCTCACCATCCTTCTCTGAATTGTTCACCACTATTGACTTAGACTCATGATGCTCAAGTTTCTCATCTAAACTTTCAAATTGCTGTTATCAGTTTGTTCACACATAGATAATGTTTAAAAAGAACACAATGCTCAAGGTAGACATATTTATTAATATAAACTATTTTTTTGTTTCAAAGAAAACTTCCAAGGATTGTTTTGATTTACAGTTTAAAGATTATTTCAGGGCCATAGATTCTGGGCTTCAATGGCTCCTGAAAGTCTGGCTTCCATTGAGAATTTGAAATTCTATTCCTTATTCTTCCAGTTTTTTATAAGGATTCGTCTATAGAATCTCTGATTTAAATGATCAGTAGTTCATTAGTTATTTTAAAAAAAAAAAAAGTCACTGCTGTCTTCTTGTTGTTTTTGTTATGTTCCATCGAGTCGGACCCGACTCATAGCGACCCCTCCTTGGGCTTCCGAGGAGGTGTCACTACGGAAGTAGATTGCCCAACCTTCCTTCCAAGGAGTGGCTGGTGGGTTTGAACCGCCAGCCTTCTGATTAGCATTCAAGTGCCTTAGGCACTATGCTACCAGAGCTATATAAACCAAAACAACAATGAGATACCATCTTACCCCAGCAATAATAGCAAAGTCCAACAAGACAGAAAATAACAAATCCTCAAACATGGGTATAGGGATGGATAGATAGGTGGACAGGCTAAACAATTAGGTATGTCTAAATGGGGAGTGTATCCAAGATCATATATATGGTTGGCAGACAATGGTCCTAAAAGTTTATGTGAATGATCAGAATTCCCAGGTGTATAGTAGAGCTGACAAGGGGCAAGGTTGTAGTCACTGCTTGGTCACAG
>NW_006921639.1:2941276-2972583 GCF_000298275.1 Orycteropus afer afer | reverse complement strand
AACTATGGGGAGGAAGTGTGAGGGGAGCTGTTACATTGTGGTAATGTGGTCAATGACATGAGACAAAATATATGTGAACTGCTGTATGGAAAGTGAATTTGCTCTGTAAATCTTCACCCAAATCAAAATTAAAATAAATAAATAAATAAATAAATAACAAATCCTGGTGAGGTTAAGGAGAGATTGGAACTCTCATACACTACTAGCGGGACTGCAAAACCATCATGGAAAATGGTATGGTGTTTCCTTAAAAAACTAAAAATAGAAATATGACTTGATCCAGCAATTCCACTACTAGGAATATATGCTGAAGAGGTGAGAGATAGAACACAAACAGACATATGCATACCCAAGTTCATTGCAGCACAATTCACTATAAGAAAGAGATAGAAAAAACCTAAATGCCCATCAACAGATGAATGGATAACCAAACTATGATACATTCACACAATGGAATACTGTGCTATCTTAAAGAGTAGTGAAGAATACATGAATCATCTTACAATGTGGATGAATTTGGAGGATATTATGCTGAGTGAAATAAGTCAACCACAGAAGGACAAATATTGTATGAGCCCATTATTGTAAAAAGTCAAGGAAAGGTTTACTTAGGGAAGGAAACTCACTTTGTAGGTTACCGGGGATGGCAGGGAAGGAGAGGGAAAATTTTGGACTAGTTGGGGGTCACATGTTGACTTCGGTGAGGGGAGGGATGATATGGAGTCGGTGACCAGCATGAGGACACTGGGGAAAGGAAAGACACTGAAATATGCACATAAGATGTAGGCAACAGAGGCAAATAATAGTATATGCACAATACTGCATTACCACTAACACCAAACACCAGGCTACAGATAAATGCATAGACAAGTGAGGAGATCAGATGGGGGTCAGCAAACAGGAATACACCCTAGACCAAGGATAGATTTAGCTGAAAATAATCTTACATATGCACTTGTGGTACAAAACTAGCCATATGCATTACAGAAGCAACAGAAGACAGAGTTAGAGTAACCTCTCAGAAGCAACCATACACCTTGAGATAAAGAATCACTGGGCCTGCCAACTCAGGATCTTAGTCTCGGGGGACACCAAGATCAATTGGCATAACATAGTACATAAAAATTGTGTTCTACAGCCTACTGTGGTGAGTAGCAACTGGGGTCTTAAAAGCTTTTGAGTGGCCATTTAAGATACAACTGTTGGTCTCCTCTCATCTGAAGCAAAGAAGAGTGAAGAAAATCAAAGGTATCTGGAAACAATTAGTCCAAGGATATGATGGACCCCGAGACCAGAAGAACTAGATGGTGCACAGCTACCAATGCCAACCACTTGGAAAGGGACCAAACCTGGAGATCCTGGATAGAGTGGGAGAACAAATGTGGAACAAAATCCAAAAACACAAAAATGATCAGAATAACTGGTCAGATAAAGTCTGATGGAACCCCCAGGACTATGGCCCCGGGTTACTCTTCAGGCGTAGAATTGGATTCAATCCCATAGATTGGCTCTTAGCTCAACAATAGAAAGACCTATATGCAAGACACCTATCCCAAGGCGATGCACCCACTTACTCTAGGGAGATACACCCCTTACAGCAGTCAGCCATGGGGCACCAGTGGTACAGCATTCACATAGAGGGAAAGCTGGACAGACAGAAGTGCATAGTTAAGAAAGGCACAGGGAGGGAGTAGTCACAGGGACAGGATGGGAGGAGAGGAGAGTTTGTTATGGTTAAGGGATGGTAATCGGGAAGTGAAATCAAACTGTTTAATGTAAAACAAATTTTCCTCTATAAATATGCACCAAAAGCACAATAAAATTTAAAAAATAAATAAATGGAAATAAAATGATCAGTAGTGGTAGCCAGGCACCACCCAGTTCTAGTTTCATAGCAAAAGAGGCAGTTGTTCATAGAGGTAACCAGACATGCCAATTCCTTGCCAATTCCTGATTCTCCTTTTTCCTCTGTTGCTCCAGGTGAATTGAAACCTATTATTGACCTTGTATGGTTGCTTGCTAGCTTTTAAGATCCCAGGCATTACCTTACAAACAAGAAGGTAGAACAGAAGTATAGAGAAACGATATTAGGCCAGTTGATTGGGATGTCCTTCAAAACTAGGACCTTGAACCTCCAAACCAAGAAAACAAATCCTGTGAGGGGTTTGATTGTATCTAACCAACTCTAACAGCTGTTGTCTCTCTTTTGTAAATATGTATGTATCACATTATTTCCCAATTCTACTTTTTTCAGGTGTACCTCCTAGGGATACCAATTGCATTAATCAGTTGTGCAACTTTTATCCTTAGTCAATGCCAATTTCCCATCACCACTTCTCAAACAATGTTTTCCCATCCCCCCTCCCTCGCACCTGTGGTATTTACTATAAACTTTGGTCTCCATATTTGCCTAGTCCTGTCATTTTAGATAAAGAAGATCATACAACATTTGTCCTTTTGTGATTGACTTATTTCACTCAGCATTATGTCTTTAAGGTTCATCCATGTTGTAACATGTATCAGGACTTCATTTCTCTTTCTGGCTGGATCATTTATTATTATTATTATTCACTCTGCCTTTTTCTGGCTTTTAATTACAAAATTTAATCAATTTAATGTAATCACTGATGAAGAGGACTAAATTCTGCCATTTTACTATTTCTTTTATGTATGTCTTTTTTTGTTGTTTGTTTTCCAATTCCTTCATTACTGCTTTATTATGTGTTAAATGGAGATTTTTTCAGGGTACCATTTCATTACCTTGCCATTTCTTTTACTATATGTATTTTGGTTATTTCCTTGGTGGCTGCCCTGTCCTAGAGATTTTAATTAATATCTTGATTTATAATAATATAGTTCAGATTAATACAAATTTAATTTCAATAGTATACAAAAACTTTGTTTTTATGGAGAGATGGGCTTTTGGAGTTTCTTACTTCACCATTTTGACTATCATTCCTCTGCTATTTATTTTTAAAGATGTGGGTTTTCTATATTTTATTAATCACTTAATTTTTTTCTAAGAGGGATTTGGGGGATATGTAGTCAACAATATTGCTGGAATTAAAAGTCATCAATCATTTTTTCAATTCATTCCAATTTGGCATCCTATTCCACCCCTATAATGAATCTGCTCTTAAGTTATAAGCAATTCTCATTTGCCAAATCCAGTGAACACTGTTTTTTTCTCAACTTTCTAAACTTCTTAGCATTCATTATTCAACAGAGTGAAAATGCTAACCTGTCTTGGCTTCTACGTTATCACATTTCCCTTGGTTTTCTTCCACATCTCTGCCTTCATTTTATTAGCTCCTTTGAGAAAATCCTCCTCACCCTTTTCCTCTGTCTCTTCCTCCTCCTTTTCCTTTTCATCTTCCTTACCATCCCTAGATGCTAGAGAGTCTCAGGATTTGGCCTTGGCTTCTCCCTTTTTCTACATTATCCGTAGTGGTCTATCACAGTTATATCTCCAGTCCAACACTCTTCTCTGAACAACATAGTTTAGTTACTCTCTTCTCACCATCTCACCACGAAGGGACTGAGCAGACTTGTTTCATATGGCCTCTGTTGAGGGAGATGAGCCCTACCTCCCACCAAAGTAACCCAGAGGGGAGTTACTCCAAAACAGAAAGTACAGCCAAATGACAAGTTTCATTCCACTACAATAAAAATGAGTGGAGGGGAGGTATAATTTTGAAAGTAGGAGAGACTTGAGTCTCTCAAATGTGAGGAGGAATTAAAGATGCAGAAGAAAGGAAAATAACTGGGAGAGTAGGTGGAGGTGATGGGCCGAGAGGAGAATTGAAAGAGGGGATGGTCCAACAGGGGAGGCATTTTGATCCAGGGAAGAGGTATAAGTTGAGAGAGAAGGCACATGGGAAATTTCCATTTTCTGCCTGTTCCAAGCCCTGCCTTTTCAACAACAAGCAGGTGTTTTCACAAGGGAGAAGACACATTTTTCAGTAATGTTGCAAAACTGACCAAATGGTAATTTATCACTTTCTAAAATCTGACTCTTTACCTAAGTTCAGAAGAGGGGAAGTCATTGTAGCTCACTTCCTTGTTGAGTGGGTGTGAGAGCAGGAGCTGCCCTTCAGATCTGAGAAGCAGCTGGGTCCCCACTCGTGGCTTCAGGGGGACGGGCTGACAGCTTCTTGGAACCTTGGTGGGGTGTGTTTCCAGGACTCAGAAATATGACTGCTCCACCAGTGTGGTCAGTGTTCCTTTGCCTCTGGACCAGAAGCAGGAACTCAACCGGGGACCTTGGCTTGGTCCAGGGTGTCATCTCCTCTGCCCCAGGCTTGGGTCATCCTCACTGCCTTCCCCAGCACCCTGAGGGGAAGGGACATCCCACAGTCAGTTTCACTCACAGCTGGGCCCTCCCACAGTTTGTTCCACACACTTTCTAAAGGAACTACACCTTCTGAGAAATCCACAGCGGGACTTTGCAGCTGAATAAATTCTTTCTCTCAAAGCCACTTAATTAAACAGGGGCTGAGTGGAACAAAGATTCTTCAATAGTCTGAATCCAGTGCTTACAGAGGCTTAAAAATGAAGCTCACAAACTCTATTGGCCCAATCATGGCAGACAGAAACGAACTTCTCAGAGCCCCTTCCAGAAAGCACTTGTGGCCCAGTTGCAAGGAGGAGTGGGTTGGGCCAACAGCCTCCAGCTGTTAGCTCCTGTAGGAGCAGTCACTGCTTTCCATTCAACTTCTTGCTTTCTTGGGGTGGCCCTCAGCCAATGACTACACAAGGCTATAGTGGCCAAGGTCATGCTCTTTTGGGGGAGGCCCTGGCCAATAACTGCGCAAGGCAGTAGTATGTGGGCCAAACAACTTTCACCCCATGGGATTCTGCTAATGGGCAGTTTCTGCTTCAGAGCTCCTGGTTGGGCTGGCAGTTACATTGACAGCTCTGCAGGGTTCTCTGATAATTCCCTGATCACTCCTGCCTCCCTCCCCACTCCCTTTCTTGAATAGGTGCTAATCCCAAATAAAACTCTCATCTCTGCATCTGCTACAGAGAATTCAGCTGCTATACCACTCATTCATCCATTCAACTCAAGCATATTAAACACTTCTTGGACATATGGGTCACAGGTGCACTGACTAACGCTAAAAAACAGCATTTTCTGGAAGGAAAAACCTTTTAAAGCCCTAATTTATAGCATTTGCTGATTTCCTTGGTGAAAACATTCCCCATGGTCAATTTCAAATTTCCACCATGCTATCACTGAACATGAAGTTGGCAAGAGATATGGAGTAAGAACTCAATATACAGTGTTTCTACTGGACAGATATAAGAGAAATAAATCATAACCTAAAGAACATAGATAATGGTTAAAAAAAAAAAAACACATGATGAGTTTTGAATAGTAATTACATTTGTTTGAATGCAATTCATTTAATTGTAAGTTTATATAGTTTAATATCTGATGATGTCCATGTTAAACAGCTGGCTTACAAAATTGCTGAAAATTTTACAATCAGCTCTCACCGATTGGTATGAGCAGCTAGCCCAGCCACCACTGGGGTGGACAGAAGGAGAAACAGGAGAGAAGATCAGGGCCATCAGAGGGTGCTGGTGCAGTCATCTCAGAGTCAGAGTATTAGTGTTTTCCCCCTCTGCCTCTGCCAGAGCTTACTCTGGCCATTCCTGCAGCTTCTATAGAGAGCTTCTACAGAGAGCAGGCAAGCAGGGCCCTGCTCTCTCTATATGTGGCTCCTTCATGCAGCACAGAAAAAGGGTGCTCCCTCCAGTCAGTGGATGCTAGAACACCTGGCTTTGCCAGCTGCCCCAAGCGGGATTTCAGCTCCCACTGCCTCCTCTACAGGACACTTCTGTGTGGTGCACAAACAACACAACTACCTGTGGCTCTGTATGAACTGAAGCTGTCTTTCATTGGGGCTGGGGCCAGATACACCCTAGCACTTCCTGACTGGGAGACTGACTGGTAGACTTGCTTTCTCTGAGATGAAGCTCCCTTGGTGGCCCCAGGCTGAAGGACATGCAATTGTCTTCTCAAGCCATACCTATCAACCCGGGCTGCATGTTGCATCACATGGGGAGCTTTTGCAGCTCCTGATGACTAGGGTACACCCCATAGTGTTAAGTCAGTCTGTAGGGGTGGGACATAGGCACTGATTTTAAAAGCTCCCAATGTGCACCTCAAGTCAAGAATCAGTGTTTTAAAGTAACCTAGCTTTGGGTGAACTGATGTTTGTGGGTAACTGTCCCACTCATAAGGGAATCCTGCCCTCTCAATCCACCCTACATACCCTTCAGAGCCTAACAGTGTCTGGCCCGGAACAGTTTTTCAAAACACTGAGTGACAGAAGGAAGGTATGGAGTGAACAGAGGGCCTCTGTAGAGCAAAGGCAGTGGTGAAGGGGCAGCCCAGGGCAGTGGGAGAGGGGCCCCCTCTTTCTGTCTCTGCTGCTGACTAAGACCTGTGTCTCCCCTCCTTGATCTCGATTACTTGTCCGTAAGTGTGAGGAGTGGGATTTTTTTCTTCAAACAAAAGTTTATACAGGAGGCCATCATGTAAAACAGATACCTTTGGACAGCTCTGATCCCCACACCCTCAACCCAGAGGGCCCTGGAGGTCCCTAGGCCCTGATGAGCAGAGCTGGTAAACTTTAGGATGGCAGGATCTCTGATAGTGCTAACTTGGCCCTGTGGATCCCTTTCTCCAAGGCAGTGCTGGGTCCATGGAGTGAGGGCAGGGAGGAGGGGAAGAGCTGTTTTGTCCCACTTCCTCAGGCTTCTGGTGCACAGTATCAGAATTAGCTCCAACTCTTTCCCAGTTTTACTTCTGGGTTTCAGCCCAGAGCCTCCGTGGTGTTGTCCAATTCTGTCTGTTATCCCCAGAAAAGCAAGTGTTGAGCACAGTGACTTAATGTCATTGGGGGAAACAGCTGCACAGGAAGAGCACCCAGGGTGGTTTCTTAACACACACAGCTGTGTGTGGCCCAAGGACATGTCTCTAGGGCATTGTCACACCTCTGGCTTGGAGGAAGCTGTCCAGGCTGCATTACTCACAGGTGGATTCTTGGTTGCTCAAGACTGTTTCATGGGCCACAGGACCACAGCATGTGACCATGGCCTCAACAGGATATTTTCCAACCCTCCACCCTCCCTACCCCTCCCAAGTGCCTCTGTACAGTCAGATCAGGCTTCTACCAGGTCCTAATGGAAAAGGAAGTCGATTCTGTCATTTGGTGGTTCTTCAATCTGCCCATCAAACCAATATTCCTCATGGGACTCTTAGCCTGAATCCACCCCTGTGTTCAAGGGTAGAAATATAGGAGAGCATTGGGCAATTATAAGACACAGACAAGAGTCCTTTTTGCTGGCAGAATCAAGACAATTTCACAGGAAAAGTGCTCAAAGCATGACCAGGATTATGTAGCTGAAACTGCATGGGGAAGGGCATCCCAGAGAGAGTGAACTGTCTGTATAAAGGCACAGAGGCCCACAGGTGCAGAGGATGTATGTGCATAAGCATGGAAACACACAGAATCAGGAGACACATGTGCATATGCAAGGAAGCTCACAGGAGCAGGGGCCACATATGCACAGGCACACAGGAGCAGGGGCTGCATGTTCACATTCATGTAAGCTCACAGGAATAGTAGTACCTGCAAAGGTAAGGAGGACACAGGGGCTGCGGCTACACATGCATAAGCACGGAAGCAAACACCACACATGCAAAAGCATGAAGTGCATAGAATGAGAGAATGCACATATAAAGGCTTGACGCACACAGGAGCAGGGACTGCACGTGCAAAGATACAAAAGACCCAGGAGTAGGAACACAGAAGCTCACAGGGGCTGCATGTGCAAAGCCACAAAGGACACATGAGCAGGGACTGCATGTGCACATACATGGAGGCATGTAGGAGCAGGAGCTATATCTCAGTTCTCTAGTGCTGCTGTAACAGAAATAACCACAAGTGGATGACTTCAACAAACAGAAATTTATTCTTTTACAATTTAGGAGACTAGAAATCTGACTTCAGAGTGCTGGCTGTACAGGAAGGCTTTGTTTCTGTGTCTCTTGGTCCTAGGAGGATCCCAGAGCAGGGACCCTGGGTCCAAATGACATGTTCCACTCCTGGCTTCTCTTTCCTGGTGGTAGTAGGTGTTCCCTCTCTGCTCTTCTCTCTCTCCTTTTATCTATTGTACAATAAAGGGTGTTGCAGGCCACAGCCCAAAGAAGTTCCCCATATATGGAATTGGGCCTGGATGGGACTAAAGGTATTGCATCCTACCTTTAATCCTCTTACACCTGGTTGGCTTATCACATTATGGGATATCATCATTATATAACTGTTGGCCTACTGAGAATTGTGGTCCAGCCAAGGTCACACGAATTTTGGGGGGGACACAATTCAATCCATGACAAGCTGTATGTGTAAATGGTCATGTGGGGCATCAGCAAGAGATGGATCAGAGAAAGAGGTAAGGCCTGTGCCATGAAAAACCTTGAATGCTATCCCAAGATACTTACTCATCCTCTCTGAACAGTAGCTGGGGGCCAGGATAAGTGACTTGATGCTGAGTAATACAACTCTGCCTGCTCTGGGCCCTGCAGTCTGCCTTCACCCAGTCACATGACTTACCACCTGATAGTGAGTGTTCTTCCTTCCCTTCTCCATTCCTCCTCTCCTCTCCAGAGCCTGTTGTTGTTGTTATGTGCTGTCGAGTCGGCCCCAACTCATAGTGACTGACCCCTCTTTGGGTTTCCGAGGCAGTATCACTATGGAAGTAGGTTGCCCAACCTTCCTTCTGAGGAGTGGCTGGTGGGTTTGAACCGCCAGCCTTCTAGTTAGCAGTCAAGTGCCTTAGGCACTATGCTACCAGAGCTCTCCTGCAGGGCCTAGACCCTATCATAGTAGCATGGACTGCTGCAGTGGTCTCCCACTGGGCCCCTGGTGTCTGGACCCTCCTTTCCTCCAGCTGTTGGAGTTCAATGTTTAATAGCATGAGATTTGTGGATCAATGGACATACAGACAACAGGAGGTTAATGGAGGATTGGCGAGAGAGCATGACCATTCAGATCAGAGAAGTCATTGTTCAAATCCGTCTTCTGCCAAATATGAAGTAGGTCACACAGTACCTGGCAAATAATACGTGTTCTGTAAATGATAGTTTCATTCCTTCCTCTCTCAATCTTCTGCACCTTGACTAGACCATTTCCAACCAGTAAATCATTCTCCTCCTTGCTTCCTGGAAACCTACCCCTCTCTTGGATTACCTTTTGGTATAGATCTCTAAAGTCTGATGTGGTAGTCCCAAACCAGGTATATATGGCTACTACTGAGCCTTGAGGAGCTCTGGTAGCATAGTGGCTAAGGCATTTGACTGCTAACCAGAAGGCTGGCAGTTCAAATCCACCAGCCACTCCTTGGAAGGAAGATGGGGCAATCTACTTCCGTAGTGATACTGCCTCAGAAACCCAAGTAGGGGTCGCTATGAGTTGGGTCTGACTTGACATCACATAACAACAACAACAACAACAACACTGAGCCTTGAACTGTGACTAGTCCAAATGGAGATGCGCTGTAGGTATGCTGAATTTCAGACTTGGTACTAAAAAAAGAGTGCAAAATTGCTCATCAATAACTTGTTGTGTCTGTGTCCACTGCTGAGACTTCAACCCTGGTGGGGCAGGGCAGGGCAGTGATGGTCATGTTCATAACTGCAACCTTGGCAAACACTAGATGGGGACACAGTTAGTAGTAGTTGGATGCATAATGGATAAATGGATCCATTTACTTAACTTCTCTGAGCTTCAGTTTCTCCAGTTGCAAAATGGGGCATATCACACTTACCTTACAGGCTGGTTCCAAACCTTTAATAGGATAATTTGTGAAGTCAGGCCAAGTGCCCAGCCTACAGCAGGTATGAATCCCGCTCTGCTCCCAGAGAGTTCCTAGAAAATAGTCATGGCATACTTGTCCCCTTCCAGTCATTGGTTCAAATGTGAGTATTTTGCTGTATTTGTGTACATTATACACTTTTCTGTGTGTGTATCATTTCATAGTTTTTAAAAGTTGGGGGAGAGAGGGAAGAGTAAGGGAATCATGCACCAGGCTGAGGGAAGCGAACAAGGAACCACCTCAGCAGTACTGGGCTGGGCTTGTTCTGTGTAGCTGGAGGGCAGAGACAGGGAGATGGGAAGGTGAGGAGGAGCAATGAGAATGGAACCAAGACAACTATACTAATGCTGGGGCATATTTTCAATTCACTTCTTAACATAATCAAGCAACAAGCAGCAATAAACCCAAATTAAATGCCACATCAAGGAAGCCAGCCATAACGTCCAATGCCTAAGAGGGCAAATGGGCTGATTATTAAGGGCTCAGAGCCTCCAACCAGTTCATGACTGCTCTTAAATCAGGAACTGTTAACATGAAATGATTGGAATCTGGGTCTTTAGAGAGTCTGGCATCATAGAGGGAGTGCTTTTGTGATGGAAACAGTTAAGTTACTTAGCTACTAACCTAAAGGTTGGAGGTTCAGATCTACTCAGAGGCATCTCAGAAGAAAGTCCTAGTGATCCACTTTGGAAAAATCATTCACTGAAAACTCTATGGAGCACAGTTCTGCTCTGATACACACTGGATTGCCATGAGTCAGAATTGACTCAACAGCAACTGGTTAGTTGTTAGTATAGCAGAAAAGCATGAGGTGTAGAACATAACCCTCATTCAAATCCCAGCCCTGAGCTGTGTGTGACTTTGGGAAAATTATATAACATTGCCAAGCCTTATATTCCTCATCTGAAAATCCATGGTAATAACACCTGCCTCACAGAGTGAGAATTAAATGAGATATTGTATATCGAGTGCTAACCCTCAGTGTCTGACACATTGTTGTTGTTGTTGTTATGTACCGTCGAGTCACACCTGACTCATAGTGACCCCTCCTTGGGTTTCCGAGGCAGTATCACTACAGAAGTAGATTGCCCCATTTTCCTTCCAAGGAGTGGCTGGTGGGTTTGAACCGCCAGCCTTCTTGTTAGCAGTCAAGTGCCTTAGCCACTATGCTACCAGAGCTCCCCTGACACATTGTAGATACCTCATAACTTACAGCTATTACTGTGATTGCATTTCCCCGGCAATTTTTATGTCCTTGAGGGTGAATCCCAAAAGCCCAAATCAATATACACCTCTTAAATTCATGCCAGTATTAAAAACGTGGCAGTTGGCAGAAATTCAATATTCAGGCAGTACTTTTGGAGATCCTACTATGTACCAGTGCCTGAAGTCAGTACCCCACACGCATTCCTGTCACCTTGTCCTATGCCTATTCCTTAGCACAGGAATCTTCCTTCTGGTCTAGACCCTTGAGGATTTCAACATTGCCAAGGCTACAGTTTCCTTTTAAGAACACCTATCTCAACACTAGAAGCTCTGGTGGTGTAGTGCCTAAGGCATTTGACTGCTAACCAGAAGGTTGGCGGTTCAAACCCACCAGCCACTCTGAGAAACGAAGACTGGGCAATCTACTTCCGTAATGATACTGCATGGGAAACCCAAAGAGGGGTCACTATGAGTCGGACTCACCTGGATGTAGGTGTGTTTGGTTTTTAGTTTGGTCTCAACACTTAGGACAGTGAGCTTCATAAATCGCCCCCTGGGCAACCCTGGACCGCAAGTATCAGACCAAGCGATGGGATGGGCTCTGGAGGGGTCCTTTGCCTGGATGCCTGGAGAGGTCTCAGCACCCTCGCGCCAAACACCTCCCTCGCCGGTCCCCCTCCTAGCCTTTGCAGGGCTTCTGGGCCCATTCCCCTCTCCTGGGCCGGGTTGCAGCACCAGTGCTTTTCCTCTGCGCACTTATTTCCTGCGGCCTTCTGTTGCTGTACGGTGTACGGTGGAGTGCCTCCACCAGCACTCGAAGCTCAGAGGGCGGGCCACGTTCGCAAGGTCCGACCCGCACAGCTCAGCGCAGTCGGCGACTCAGCTGACCCCGCCCCGTCCCTCCTCATTCCCGCCCCGCCCCGGCCAGTCCTGTCCCGTCCCGTCCCTCTCCCGTCCCTCTCCATTCCCGCCCCGCCCCGCCCCGCCCAGCAAGCACAGGGCTGGGCTGCGCTGGGCCGGGCTGGTACCCTCTGCGCTTGAGAGCAGTCTGGGGGCCGGCGGACCTCGCTGAATGGGCAGCCCCACGTGCGCACCAGGCCGGCGGAGGAAGAACCCAGCCAGCCCTGCCGTGCCAGTAATTTATCCGCAGATGACTGACGCTCTTAATGATACACTTGGATGGAAATTAATTCTGGGATGGATAAATAATGCATTGAGGTTTATTTAGTCCAAAGCAAGCCATCCGTCCGGAGCTGGAAGAGGGAGCTGAGAAAGCCTCGCCGGTGACGCCAGCAGCCACCAGGGCCTGATCAGGGCATGAGGGGCGTCTTGGCTAGAGGAGGAGAAGAGGGAAGTGGATAACAGCATGATCGGCCCAGCGACTGTGGCCAGACAGATGCAGGGACATGCTGAGCCCAAAGATCAGGCAGGCCAGGAGGGGTAAGTCTAACTTTCTGGCTGTATCCGGGCACCGCGTGCGGCCTTTGGCAAACACTTAGCCTCTGTCACGCTGGGTGTCAGATGGGGCAGGCGTTCGGTGGGCTGTTGTTGCTGCTGAATGGGGAGCATCCTTGTGACTGATACGTCCTTCTTAGTCAAGGGCCTGGGTTCAGAGGACCCGGATCTCAGGGGTCAGTCTTGCCCTTGACTGTCTCGGTGCCCAGGGTAGGTGTACACACTTCACCCTGCACTCGGTGTTTTAGAGTCCCTTTGTTGCTCAAGGTGGCCAGGTAACGACTTTGGTGAAATTTGTGTTTCATTACTAGAAGGGAAATGCTCAAAATTTGCCCCAGCAGCTAAGACAGGGGTGGCCCTTACCAGGCAGGGCAGTGCCCTGGCTTCTTGAGTCAGCCCTGACCAAGCAAGGGTGCTGGTTCCAGTGGTCCAGAGGCAGCTCTGCAGAGCCTGCAGATGCTGCCACAGTGTAGGAAACAGTTACTAGGCCAGCAGCAGGCGCTTCTGCTGGAGAACTCCCTAGAAGCTGCAGGACCCTGGAGGCAGGCGAGGTTGGAAGGCCAGCAGGTTCAGAGATAAGTAAGAGAGGGGAGTCAGGCAAGCCTTGCAGGGCTTACCCTGTGGGACGGGGCTAGAACCTCAGCCAGCCTGCCTAGCATCGGAGTGGCTTGGAGACTTGGCCACTGAACGAGACCAGAGACAGTCTCCCTGGACATCAGCTTCTTAGTCAGGTGGAGTGTCATTCTAGACAGGAACATCCACCTTTCAAGAAGACTGAACATGCCTTTTCAAGCAGCTCGTGTTAGGGGAGGGCTGAGGCTCCCTTTTGAGGGAGGTGCGTCTGCCTGGGGAGCTCAGTGTTCTGTATGGTGTTGGCTACAGAAAAGCTCAGCCTGCTGCGAACTGAAAGGGAACACATCCATCTCATTAGCACAATGCATTCCCTTAGATGCCTTTCCCTGGGCTTAAATAAATGTTCCTCTCCCTGGACAGACAGATAGACAGGACTGGCCCTCTAGGATGTGTTCAGCAGCCATCAGGACTCCACTGTGGGTGCTTCAGGATAGCCGTGACTTGTGGGCCCCAGTTGTTTAAGTAGGGGGGAGTGCAGTCTGGTGATAAACCAAGGGGTGGGCCCAGGTCAGACCCCTTCAGAGAGCTTAGGTCTTTCTTTCCTTCTGAGGCAGGGCTCCTTTAAACGGCCTTCTCAGTGAAGACCCTGGGCAGTGGAAGGGTTTTCCTTCCACTTGAACCAGTTTGAACCCAAGCAGGCCACATGGTGGAGTGTTGACCATCATCTCCTACTTACAGACCTGCTCTGTATAACAGTAGCCACCAGTCTGTCACCGTGGTTATGAAGCACATGAAATATGCTAATCAAATTGAGGGGAAAAAAATGTTAAATATCTCATAATTATATAGATTACATGCTAAAATGATAATATTTTGGACATATTAGGTTATATAAAATATATGATTCATATTGATTTTACATGTTATTTTCTTTTACTTTTATTTTTTTTTAATGTGGCTACTAGAACATGTAAAATCATATATGTTGCTTACTTTATATTTCTAATGGACAGCATCAGAAAGAGACAAGTGCTTCAGCAAAAGGACTCTCAGGCAGCCTGCCTTTGAAATCTCAAAACACAAACAATAATATATTCATCAATGTAACAACTTCCACATTTGCAACTTAGGGACATTGATGACGTTTTTCATGCTATGCCATCATTGAAATCCCAAACTTCTTATAAACATTTGCTGTAGATAAGTGGTTCTCAGCCAGGGTGAGTTTGCCCCCTCCCTCCAGGGAACATTTGGCAATGTGTGGAAACATTTTTTGGTTGTTCCACCTGAGGGGTGCTACTGGCATCTAGTGGGTAGAGGCCAGGGATACTACTAAACATCCTGTCATGTACAGGACAGCCCATAACAAGGAATCATTTGCCCCAAAATGTTAATAGCTTGAGAAACCCTCTACTAGATAATGATGTTACTGGTTGGATATATTAAAAGATTAAGTTTGTCATACTGCTCTGAGTTGGATGACTAGGTCTGGTTTTATTGACCAGCCCATCAAGTGACCTTGGTCTTTTCCTTGTAATCTAGCATAACTGCCTAATGATACAGTGGTGTAGTCTGGAAATATAGCTGCATATCTATTTATTGTAATAAAACAATCACTTACAAAAACATAATACTATAAAGCATCACAAAAGGACTCCTCAGAAGATGTATTAGGAGCTCTGGTGGCACAGTGCCTAAAGCATTTGACTGCTAACCAGGAGGCTGGTGGTTCAAACCCACCAGCCACTCCTCAGAAGAAAGGTTGGGCAATCTACTTTTGTAAAGATTCCACCTTGGAAACCCAAGCAGGGTCGCTATGAGTTGGGACCGACTTGATGACAGTGAATAGAAGAGGATATATTACAAGTGGATCTGCCTTACACTGGAAATCATGATGCTTGCAGAGGATGTAAGTGGCCCTGCTCAGCTCAGCTTCCCCTAACTCAGAAATCCCTTGCAAGGAACCTTTTCTGGTGTTATATCCCAATGCAACCCTTTCCTGACATGAATCCCCCTTGCCATATTCCCAGAGGGTGGGAGCCATTGCCTGAGCTGTGAGCTGAGCAATGATGGGTGCCACTAGTTGATGGGTGGTGGAGTGAGGAGGAGTCCCTGTTCCAAGCAGAGGGGAACAGCATGTGCAAGTACCATGTGGGGGAGGGTCAGGGCCATTGAGGCCAGAGCTGAGAGCAGGGAGGAAGGTTGGGGGAGGGTGTGTACAGCAGGTGGCAAGAGTTCAGGCCAGCAGCCACATCATGCAGCATCACACTTACCACTTGTTAAGGAGTAACCCTCCCTGGGGACATTTCTGAAGAAAAACAGACCAAACATTTATACACATGAGCCTCAAAGAAATCAGGCTCTGATAGAGGAAGAACTTTCATCAAAGTTCAGCCCCCTCCAAACCTTTCAGGGTACATGTTATAAACATAGCAAACTGTAATTATAGAAATCATAGAATCCAGATACTGTCTTGTCTAGACTCTTCCAGGCATAGATAGATGGATAGTTAGTTGATTGCTAGATTGGCTGATAGATAGACAGACACATAGATATAGATATTCAGCTATATTTCCAGACTACATCACTGTATCATTAGGCAGTTATGCTAGATTACAAGGAAAAGACCAAGGTCACTTGATGGGCTGGTCAATAAAACCAGACCTAGTCATCCAACTCAGAAACCTTTGGGACCTGGCTGGAACGCTACTCCACATGGGATATAAATACTCAGGCCTCCCAGGGACACCTCCCCAGGGCTATGTTGGCCGTTAGCTTCCTGGCAGGCCTGCACCCAGGCAGGCCCTGAGGGGAGCCAGGCAAAGGCCCCTGTCACATTGACAGCTATCCTCATGTCTCCTTCCGGAGATGTCCGGATTTAGAACCTCCCACTGAGAGCTCTGTCCATTACCTAGATATGGAAGTGTTTTGTCAATGGTCATGCCCCAACTGAGCTCAGCTTCCAAGAAGTCAGAACAGATGAGGCAGATGTTCTCAATATGCACCATCTCTCCCTGTGATCCATAGGGTTTTCATTGGTTAATTTTCAAAAGTAGATCTCTCTTTCATATACATACACACTCTTTCACATACACACATACATATATGCACATGCACAAACATACACACTCACACTCTTACGTGTATACTGGTTTTCACATATAAATACATACATACACATGCACACATACATTCTCAAACGTACATAAATATATGTTCACATCCACACATATATACATATACACAGATGATAAATAAAAGTAGAGAAGAGCCAGAGTTGCTCAAAATGGCTCAAACAAAATAAGCCAGTGAATTCAAACCAATGTCATTGGTTTTAAGCACATTACGCAATTCAGACTTGATGGGCCTGATTCAAGAAAGTCATTCAAATTGATTGAAACCAGAACATGTTAGTCCAAAAGAGCTCAAACTAGTTATGGATACTGTATATGATTCTAACTTGCCAGTACCTCCCTAGACCAGTTCAGATTCATTCAAATTAAACATGACCTGTTTAAACCTGGTCAGACTGTTTGGAAGCAGATGTCACTGGCCCTGCTCAGCTCAGCTTCCCCTAACTCAGAAATCCCTTGCAAGGAACCCTTTCTGGTGTTATATCCCAATGCAACCCTTTCCTGACATGAATCCCCCTTGCCGTATTCCCAGAGGGTGGGAGCAGAAGACACAGTTTACCCTCATCCTTGCCAATTTTCGCAGAAGAAAAATATGACAAATTCACTAAAATAACATCAAACGACATACATACAGTGGAGCAAGCCTCTATGACGCTGTGAAAACTTCAATTTATTTTTTGAAATATAAAATAAAAACAAATCATGTGCTCTGGGTGCGATGTCGGTAGTTTTCCAGCCTGAGGAGGGGCAGCAGTGCTTACTACACAGTGATGCCACATCCTCAATGCCAACCACCATCATTTGAGTGCTGTGCCCTCCTGCTCTCTCCTCTTTTCACTCAGCCTGCTGGGGCAGCTAGTTTTTCATGACACTTGGGCTGGGAGCTTCTTAAGGACAAGAATCAGATCTGGTTCATCCCCATCTCTGTAGGCCATATACGTAATTGTCGTTACCTGCCCTGTACGACAGAGCCCCATATGCAACAGAACAGAATATTGCCCAGTCCTGTGCCATCTTCATGATCATTGGTATGCCCAAGTCACTTGTTAGGGCCACTGTGTATTTTGAGTGCCTTCCAACCCAGAGACTCATCGTCCAACACGATATCAAATATTATTCAGCTGTGATCCATAGGGTTTTCAATGGATAATGTTCAGTAGTAGATTTCCAGGCCTTTCATTCTAGTCTGTCTTAGTCTGGAAGCTCTGTTGAAACCTGTTCACCATGGATGACCCTACTGGCATTTGAAATACCAGTGATGTACCTTCCAGCATCATAGCAACATGCAAGCAATCACAGTACAACCAACTGACAGACAGTGGTGGAGACCATAGTTAGAGCCTCAAAATATTTGACCTTGATATACCCCGACCCACTGTTATTATTCCCCTCCCTGAAATGCAATTGTCACAGGGCTTGTTTCTTCAGAGATTTGTTTATTTCCCCAACTTTGATTGAGGCTTCCTCTGTGGCCATTAGTACTACCGAGCATAAAGGTTTATTGCTTTGGCCTCACCTTAATCCACAGGTATAAGGTATGGGAGGCAGCCTTATGGCTTTATCTTCCAAAGAGCTCCATATTTCACTCTGCCTATTTCACTCATCCTGATGTCATTCTCCTCCTCCAGCCACCATCATCTCTAACCTGTACTACCCCTGCCACCATTCATTCTCTACTCTAAAGCCAGAGCAATCTTTCCAAAATGTAAATCCAACCATGCACCTACCCTTTCCCAGCCTCAATGTGGAATCCTTCATTGGCTTCCCTGTTACTCTTGGGGTTAAAACCCAAAGGCCTTAACATGGCCCTTACAATTCAGCCCCTATCATACCTTCAGCCTTTTTTCACTCTTCAAGCTCAGCTCTAGCCACATAGACCTCAAATGGTCCATGAGCTTCCTACCACAGGACCTTTTTATATCCTGTTTCCACCACCTAGAATGTCCACCAGCCACACACACACCCCTATGTACACACAGAGATACACACTCACTCCCTTAACTCCTACTCACTCTCCAGCTCTCATCTTAAGTATCACCAGCCAGGGAGGCCTTCCTAAACTGGGTCTAAGCTGGGTCTTCTGCTCCATCCTATCTTTTCCTTTTCCTTCATAACACTTATCTCAAGTTGTAGTTTTACATTCCTGAGTGTGATTATTTGGTGAATATCTGTCACCTCCACTGGATTGTGAGTGCAGTGAGGTCAGGGACCATTTCTGATTTTGAACACATTATAACCCTAACTACCAGGCCCGTGGTGGATGCTCAGTACATATGGATTGAATGAATGGATGGATGGATAGATGGATGACTGAATGGATGCAGTGAACAGTGAGGAAAGCTTTAGCCTGGGAGGCTAACGCACTGTACCTAACCAGATACTTAACGATAGTTGGCCTCTCCCTGGACTAAGTTATGTTGCACATATTTTCCCAATTTGTTGCTTGTCCTTTTCATTTCTATTAGAGTTTTGTTTTGTTTTTCTAGATGCACGTAAGTTTTTAATTTTTATGTCATCAACCTATCAATATTTTCTCTTATCATCTCTACCTTTGTTTGGAAGATTTTGAAATAAAATTGATGTTGCTATTAAGGAGGCTACTTCTTTTAAAGGAAATCATTAGATTGATGAGATATTGCCACAGCAGCTTTAGCTATCTTCATTAGCAGGAGAACCAATGTCTTAGAAGCCTTGATGAATGCTAAAAACCTGGTCAATACTTTGGGGGTGGGGAAAGAAAGCTCTATGAGGGGGATAAAGGACTTTCAGTGGTCTTATTTTTCCTGTGATTTTCCTACAAGAAAGCACATAAACATTTATTGTGTACACTCCAGGCATTTTCATTTTATTATCCCATCTTTTTTTCACAGTTATGGGGTTTATTAGGGAAGTAACATGTTACAATTCAAGTTCAAGAACACTCAGGATACAGTTCTTCGATCAGGACAAGCTCTTCTTAGCCAGGCCCATGAGCAAATCTCTCTCTGGCCCTCAATCCCTCAGCCTGGCTGCTGCCCTACTCAGGCAAGAGTCACAACATTCTTTCAGCTCTGCTGCTTAGTACCCAGATGCATCCCACTCCCCAGCAAGCCTTCTAAGTGAAGGTGCTCAGCTTTCTAGCTCCATTAGCCTAGGAAGTGAAGCCCAGCACACCATCCCCTGCAGGTCTCCTGGTTCTGCTGTCATGCTCCGCTCCTGACTCTTCTTTCTTATTGTTTGTGAGGTAACCCCCTCTGCCTCTAGAATGGCTCTTTTTTTTTTCTTTGCCTTTCCCTTCACCCAAGTTAATATATGTCTTCCCCTAGGTGGGTAGACATTTCCCTTCCTTCCTCACCTATTCCTGGTAACCTTCAAAGAACAATTCTTTCTGTATGTACACCTTTTCTTAACTTTTTACAGTAGTGGTTTCATACAACAGTTGTCCATTAGTGATTGACTAATTTCACTCAGCATAATGGACCTCTAGGTTCATCCATGTTTTACAGATTCATTATTATTCTTTTATGTTGCACAGTATTCCATTGTGTATGTGTACCATAGTTTGTCCATTCATCTGTTGATGGGCACTTTAGTTGCTGCGATGAACATGGATGTGCATATATCTGTTTGTGTCACAGCTCTTATTTCTCTAGTATATATTCCTAGTAGTAGGATTGCTGGATCATATGGTATTTCTACTTCCAACTTCTTAAGGAAGCACCATGGCACTTTCCAGAGTGGTTGCACCATTTTACAATCCCACAAGCATTGTATGAGTATTCCAGTCTCTCCATACTCTCACCAACATTTGTTGTTTTCTGTTTTTTGAACTTTGCTATTAATGCTGGAATGAGATAATATCTTATTGTTGTTTTGATTTGTATCTCCCTAATAGCTGATGGAGCATTTCTTCATGTGTTTGTTAGCCACCTGAATGTTTTCTTTGGTGAAAGACATTTTTAAGCCTAGCAGCATGGCAAAACTGACCAATCCCTTGTTTAGGATGCCATACAATTTATTTTCATGGTCCCACCTCACAAGGGTACCATGCACTTTATTTTAGTATTAGCAAGCTATTCAATCTCGTTGGTGGCCTACAAGCACTTCATTTGCACGGTCCCACCCAGTGATTTGGTAGGAGTTACAAAGACTATAGCTAGAAGGAACATATTAAGTAATTCACTGTACTATAGGCCATCCCTTGGCTCTTCTAGCCATTGGCCTTTCCATACTTGAAGGATTAACTTTCCCCTATCATTTTACCAGTCAAAAAAAATCATTAACAATTATTCCTTCAGTAGGGCAAAGACTCTAAGGATGAGGTTACTCAGGTACCAACCATTCATGTCTGCTGTAGGTATCCATCTGATCAGATGGGGAGCTCTGACAGCATAGTGCCTAAGGTATCTGGCTGCTAACCAGAAGGCTGGCAGGATCAGATGAGGTTTTCCAAAAGTTATCTTGTCTTCACCCTTTTTGGCCTCTGTTATCATCTCATTTAATGCTTATGACTATGTTATGATGGAATAATAATTACTCTTATTTTAACAGATGACAAACAGAATGTTTGTTACCCTACCAAGGACTCTAGTGGTGTAGTGCCTAAAACATTTGACTGGTAACCAGAAGGTTGGAGGTTCAAACCCACCAGCTGCTCTGTAGAAGGAAGATGGGACAATCTATTTCTGTAAAAATTTACTGCCTTGGAAACCTAATAGGGTTTGCTATGAGTTGGAATCAACTCAATGGCTATGAGTACCAATAACTGTGGGATTCATATTCATGTCTGCCTGATGTGAAAGCCTCTGCCATATCGCTAACCCAACGTAAGAATTCACATTACTCAAAGACCTCTGCATGTGGTACCACATGTCTTTAGAGGAGTGGTAGATTCTTCAAGAATAAAATGCAATGATAGCTTCAAGAAGAACATATGCATCTGAACATACGGAGATTAGATTTAGAAAACTAGTGGAATAGTTAGTGTTGAATTATTGATACATATTTGTGATAGCTAAAATCATGTGTCAGCTGGGCTGGACCATGATTCTCAGTGGTTTAGCAGTTATGGTGTAGTCATACCCCCTGATGATATATGATGTAATGCAATCACCTCCATGATGAGATCTGCTATGAGCAGCCAATCAGTTGAAAGGAATTTCCTCAGGGCTGTGGCTTGCTTCCAATATATATGGACATCATGACAAAGATCTATGGCTTTTGGCTTAAGATCCTACATCTGGGTCATCATCATCTGGATTTGAACCAGTGGCCAACTGTATTATGTGCCAATCTGTGATTGTTGCCTTTGCACTCTGTGAGCCAACAACTTGTCATTTTACCTTCCAGTCTTGGATTCGCCAGTTCTTGCAGCTACATAAGTCAGGAGAAGCCTCCAGCTTGATGTCTGACCCATGGATTTGGGACTTGCCAGCCTTTACAACTGTGTAACCCATTTCCTTGAGATAAATTTCTATCTGTCTGTCTCTATCACTGTCTGTCTGTCTCATTCTCTATCTCTATGTATATTTCACTGATTTTTCTTCTCTAGGCCACCCAGCCTGAGAGAATGTTAGAAAACTAACCAAATAGAAAAGTAAAGCACTTATGAACTTCAGGAAAAACAAAAAGTGATACAAGAAAGGAAGAATTCTTATAGTATACTCCATAACTGGAACTAGTAATTACACAGTAGTAATAACACAAATTCCAAAATTATACTGTAACTATATTGGGAAGATGGAAGAACAGGATGGAATGTGAAGTGGGAGCAGGGTAGGGAAAGAAACAAAATCCTCGTCTTTCATAATGAGAAGTCAATAGAGAATATTACCCTTTCATAACCAAATTATATTCTGCTTTGATTTTTGTTATTGATATCATATATTTTCCATAGTGGAAGGCAGGCTGAAATCAAGGGGGAAAAATTTAGGGAATATGGATTTTGATACAATTATGTGGGACACATATGTCCCAAGTGGACTCTGGTGGCAGGATTGGTAGGGTGAGGCCTGTTTCTTCAGGATCATATGGTTATACAGGTTCTCACTAGGTGGTAGCACATACTACAACTAGGATAACATCTTCTCAAGAAATCTAAGAGGCTGAAAATGTTGGTGGGTGATATTTGTCCCCTGGGTCACAAAAGGATTACAAGGGAAGAATCAAGAAGTTGCAGTATTGTTTAGAGACTCAGAAATAAGTACAAAAAGAACCAGTTGAAGGATTGAAAGTAGCTGCATCTGGAACCAACAGTAAAAGACAAGAGAGTGCAGTATTTACCCCCAAGGCTGTAGGACTACTTGAGATGTGGTTGGAGAGATTGTCACTAATAGTCCAGAGGTCACCTGACCTCAGGCCAATTCAAATTGGGGGATTATTCAGAGGCCTGCAGGTTTCTGCTCTTCAGGGGCAACCATAGAGTTCACTTTGTTGTTCTTGTTTGTTACCCTCAAGTTGGTTCCCACTCATGACAACCTCATGTACAATAGAATGAAATGTTGCCTGATTCTGTGCTATCTTCACAATCACTGGTATGCTGAGTCCATTGTTGTGACCACTTGGTATTCTGAGTGTCTTCCAACCTAAGTTGCTGATCTTCCAGCACTATATTGAGCAATATTCTGTTGTGATCCACAGGATTTTCATTGGCTAACTTTTGCTGGCCAGAGTTTTCTTTCTAATCTGTTTTAGTCTGGAAGCTCTGCTGAAACCTGTCCACCATGGATGACTCTGCTGGTATGTGAAATACTAGTGGCATAACTCCCAGTATCACAGCATCACACAAGCCACCTCAGTATGACTGACAGACAGGTGGTGGTTGGGGCTCATAGGCCTCCTCTAATTGCCCAATTCTGAATGAGGAGGCCTCCTGGGATATGTCCATGGTGACCCCTACTGTCTTCTGTCTTCAGTCCAGGCTAAGCCAGGTTCCCCACCTCCAGGGCCCTGAGAGTGGGACAGGGAAGAGATAGTAACCTAATTAGGTGATACAGTACCTGAGATTCAGAGAAGGAACAGAGCGCTAGTAGAGGGGTAGGTAGGCCAAGGAGGGGGAACCGGAGAACAATTCATGGAGGGCTAGAACTAGGATCAGGGCCAGAGCTCAGCCAAGGACTCACAGAGGAGCCGTTAGTAGAGATGGAGGGCCTTGGGTCGTTTACCCAGTAGACTCCTATTTCCAAGCCAGGCCCTGATACTGCTGCTTATAGTGGATCCATGCCCCAACAGCAGAGCCCAGACTCCCATCTCTCTGCTCAAATCCCCCAGCCTCACTTCCTCAGCCCCTGGCCAGGCCTCTGCCCAACACAGAGGAGAAGGCTCTCTCTCACTCAGCCCTTCCAGAAGTTTTCTCAGAACTGGAATGAAATTGTAGAGGCCCATAGATCAGGAAAAGGAGCTCTGGTGACGCAGTGCCTAAGGCACTTGACTGTTAACTAGAAAGTTGGTGGTTCAAACCCACAAGCCGTTCTGTGGAAGGAAGATGGGGCAATCTACTTCCATAAAGATTTACCACCTCAGAAGCCAATGGGAGTTGCTATGAGTTGAAATCAACTTGGTGGCAGTGGGTTTGGTTTGTTTTTTTTTTAGATCTGGAAAGGGTCCAGGAAAAGTCCCTAGGGCCTGATTGAAAGAAATAAAATTCCCCATTTGGGCATCTTTTAATAAAAATGGCCTCAAAGCACAGCAGCCTGATTCTTGAATACTGTTTGTTGTAGGATTTTCATTGTTCATTTCTAATATTTTTTTCTTATTTTTTATTGAGACATAGTTTACATATAGTAAAATGCACAGACCTTAACCATACAGGTGCATTAACTTTTATCTATCTATATACCTTGATAGGAGCTCTGGTAGCGTAGTGCCTAAGGCACTTGACTGCTAACCAGAAGGCTGGCAGTTCAAACCCACTGGCCACTCCTCGGAAAGAAGATGGGGCAATCTACTTCCGTAGTGATACTGCCTCGGCAACCCAAGGAGGAGTCACTATGAATCGGGTCCGACTCGATGGCACATAACAGCAACAACAACAGTATACCTTGATGACGACTACCTGGATCAAAATATGGAACTTTTCCATTAACCCCAGAAAGTCCCCTCCTGGTTCTCTCCATCACTCCCCATAGTCCTCAAAACAGAGGTCACTACTCTCCTGATTTCTGTCTCCATAGAATGGTTTTGCCTAGTCTTCAAATTCATATAAATGGAATCATAGGATATCTCTCTTTCGTTACTAACACACTAAAGACCCACAGATAGTCCTTCTATTTTCTTCTTTAGTGAAGGAGAGAAAGGGAATGAGAAAATATCTGCTGAGTATCTATTTTGTGCTTAGTTGTGAGTGGGACCCTCCATTTACATGCCAAACCAAAACCAAACCCATTGCCATGAAGTCCATTGCCACTCAAAGTGATCTGAACAGAGTTGAACTACTCCATAGGGTTTCCAAAGCTGTAATCTTTATGGAAACAGACTTCAACATCTTTTTCCTATGGTGTGGCTGGTAGATTCAAACTGTTGACCTTTTGGCCAAACATTTTAATCACTGTGCTACCAGGGCTTCTTATTTCCATGCAAGCAGTTCATTTTTCTTTACACTAAGCCTGTGAGATTAGAGAGAAAACTGAAATGAGAAGAATTTAAGCGAATTATTCAAACTTGCAGCATTGCTAAGATCAGAGGCAGTTTAAATCTAGGATCCCAGGGCCCAGAATCTCTCTCCCCAAATACGGCCCTCCCTAGAGGTAAGTGGAAGCTGACCAGCCTCACAGAGCAGCCTGTGCCCCAGCAATGTGAAGGCATTTTACCCCTAACAAGCACCTGTTTCATGGCATGAATAGATATTCACAATGTGCAGGGGCCAAAAGGTGGGGTCATGCCACCCATTCAGTCTGGGCCAGTCTCAGACATGTTTAGCTAAGAGAAACCTGGCTGAGCATCAGATTAGTGGGAAAGGGGAGTGTCCTAGGACTGCCATAACAAAGTACCACAAAGTGGGTGGCTTATAGCTTATAAGAACATAAATTTATTGTCTTACAATTCTGGAGGCTGGAAGTCTAAGATCAAGGTGTCAGTGTGTTGATTTCTTCCGAGGCTTTGAGGGGGAATCTGTTCCATGCCTCTTTCCTAGGCTTCTGGTGATGGCCAGTGATTCTTGGATGACTTGACTTATAGATGTAGTCCACCTATTTCACCCTCATCTTCACGTGGTGATCTTCCCTCTATGTCTCTCTCTGGCTCTCTTCCTTTTTATAAGGACACCAATTATGGAGAGTTAAGACTCACCACACTCCAATATAAGGAGTTCTGGTGATATAGTGGATAAGGCATTTGGCTGCTAACCCGAAGGTTAGCAATTCAAACCCACCAGCTGCTCTGCAGGAGGAAGATGAAGCAATCTACTTCCATAAAGATTTACAGCCTTGGAAACCCAGTGGGGGTCACTATTAGTTAGAATTGACTCAATAACAGTGGTTCTTGTTTATTTGTTTGTTTGATACTGCAGTATGACTTCATGTTAATTTAACTGATAACATCTTCAAAGACCTCCAATTCATAGCAACCCCATGCACAACAGAATGAAACTTGGCCCTGTTCTTTGTCATCATCACTATTGTTGGTATATGTGGGTCCATTGTAATAGCTATTGTGTTGTCTTCCAACTTAAGGGCTCATCTTCCAGCACTGTATCAGACAATATTTGCTGTCATCCAGAGAATTTTCATTGACTAGTTTTTGGAAATAGATTGCTAGGCCTTTCTTCCTAGTCTGTCTTAGTCTTGAAGCTCCCCTGAAACCTGCCCACCAAGGATGACCCTGCTGGTATGTGTAAAATTGCATCACAGCAACATACAAGCCTCCACAATATGATAAACTGGCCATAGCTAAGGCTTACTGAGCATGTGTAACCATGTTGTAGACAAACATAACTCATGAAGTAACCTTATTTGTGCCTTCCACTGTCCCCAGAGCAACCACACTTTCCTCTATCCATGCCTGACAGGCCATGGGACAACTCTAGCACTCTTAAAACAAAATAACCTAGAGTCACTTTCATTTGCAAAACACATCACTAGTTCAATCTTTTCCATGTTCCTCCTCAAGTTATGTAACTGATTTTCCCCTGCCTCTTTGAAAGCTTGTTTCTTGTCCACCATCTCTCTTTATAATGTCACATCTCTTGTGCCTTGATGCCCTGTTGAAATGTCCCTTTTAATGTCCTGTTACACCTACCATGAGCAGGCACTTAAAAAATTTCATTCAATCCTTAAAAAACTCCCTATTGACCAAGAGACCACTGTTGCCACATTTTCCAAATGGAGAAACTGAGGCCCAGAGATATTTAGGAATTTGCAGCCAGGAAGATTCATCCCCCCAGGAAGTGGGAGTACTGGGGTCCAGTTTCCAATGGCTCCTGAATATCACATGTACACTCACCCACCAGATCCTGATTCAGAAAACAATAGAGGAACATGGTTGTAGCAAAGAAGCCTCATGTGACAAGTGTCAGTGACACGTGCATTGGACACACTGTGATTGCAGTGTAGGAAGGCAGTAGGGAGACAAAGTGAGTCAGAAGGTGTTGGGAGGACAATGTAGATTGGAAGGTGGGCGGGGGGGCAAGGTGAGCCAGAAGATAGTGGGGAATAAAGTGGACAAGAAGGCAGGTGGGGAGGACAAGGTGATGAGGCCGGGAGACTAGGCCCCATACCCTGTCCAGGTTTTACACAGAAGAGTGGCATGGCTGGACTGAGCATCAGACAATATTGGCTGCAGTATGGCCAGTGGGTCAGGGGCAGGGGCAGGTAGAATAGATATGCACTACATCCTGTAGGAGGCATGGTGCTTCCCACCTGCCATCTGCAGAAAAGTGTGAGGGAGATACTTCACTGCTGCCAGCCAGTGCCTCTGTTCTACATTCTCCTAAGTGCTAGCTATGGGCTGTGCAATGGCTGTCACACTCCCCTCACTCCCCTGCCTCATAATTTGTAAATGCCAGGGGTTTTTAAAAACACAGGCTGAGAAAAAACACTTCCCACTGCCTGGGCCCCAGACTGCTGGTCCACTTCTCTGTTGTCTGAGGCCCAGGTGCCAGGAGATGAAGGTGGCCAGGAGGAGCCAAGCTGGAGGAAGAGAGAAGGCTAGTTCCCTTGTCCCCTCCCTTCCTCTTCCCGCCTCCTCTTCCAAGATCTGTCCACCAGTTGATGGGAAAACTGTATTCCACCCTCAGTGTAAGATGCCGAAGTTCATAATGGTCCCATGGTTCACCAGCACCCTCAGACATGTATGTAGCACTGTCACTGCTGGGGCAAGAGAGCTCTGGACTGGACTTCTGGCCTTAGAAAACTGGAGAACTGGCCATTAGACTTTATTGTTTGAAGGTGGGAATAAATGATTTGCAAGGCAGGCCTGCACTACCCACTGAGGCAACCAGGGACCCTGCCTGGGCTGTGCTGAAATTGTCAACAGCCTCAGTGATAACTTAACCAAGGGTGGAGAATGTGTTGATCTAAGCTAATGGCTCGGGCTGGCAGAAATGAAATTTATAATTGATATTGAATTACATTGACTCCATGGGTCCCAGACTCTTGATGAATGGTTGGCTGAGATGAGCAGGAGCAGAGGCAGCAAGCTTAGGCAGATCCCTGGGCTGACTCCTCCCAGACAAGGTCTAGAAGAGAAGAGAGAGGCTCTTGAGGGACTTGGCGTGCAGTGCCAATGAGCAGTACTGACCACTGTTCACTAGGACAGCGTCTATGTTGACAAAGCACTTTCAAAGTGAGATTCATGTCATCTTCACTCCAATCTAGAAGGTGAGTGGGATTATTATTTTCCCCCATTTCATTGGTAGAAATCTGGAGCTATAAGAGGCTGAAGGGTCTCAGGACTGCAAATCCTGTGTTATGTCCATGATCCCTCTTGGCCACTCCACTTCCACTGCCAAGCTACATGTTGTTTGGAATATCCTGTGTACTGTTACTCTAGGAGCTCTGGTAGCATAGTGCCTAAGGCACTTGATTGCTAACCAGAGGCTGGAGGTTCAAACCTACAAGCCACTCCTTGGAAGGAAGGTTGGACAATCTACTTCTGTAGTGATATTGCCTCGGAAACCCAAGGAGGGGTCGCTATGAGTTGGGGCCAACTCAACGGCACATAACAACAACAACTGTTCCTCTACTTGCAGAACAGGGATCAGTAACCTTACATCCTTTACTGTTTCATCATGGGCCATGGGCATGAGAAATCCTGTGGGAAGAGTTCTTCTAAACCAAGAAGATATGTACAGAGGCAAATAAGACCTCTTGGATCTTCTCCCATAGTTTCTGACCTTGAGGATACTTTGAGTATTGACATTCATTCATCCAACAAGCATTTATGAAGAGGCTTTGTACTAAATTTTCAGGATTCAGAAATGAGGAGGGCATCCTCCCTGGCCATCAGATGCACACAAATCAGTGCAGTGCACAGAGCTACATGTCCAGCCATGTGTGTGCAAGGTTATAGGGGTGATATATGGATGAAACTTAGTAACTCTGCTTTGAGAACCTAGTAGAGAAACCTTCAGACTGTAGGGAACAACTGCTCTGATGCTTCAGGAATGTGCCAGGATTCATCAGGCAGCCCAGGTGGGGGTGGGGAGCCTTACTGCCGTTAAGTCAGATCTGACTCATAGTGACCCTTCTTTGGGTTTCCGAGGTGGTATCACTATGGAAATAGATTGCCTCATCTTACTTCTGAGGAGTGGCTGGTGGGTTTGAACCTCCAGCCTTCTGGTTAGCAGCCAAATGACTTAGGAACTACACCACCAGGCAAGGGAAGGCAGATGCAAAAGGAGTGTGTTATGGCATGGAATGGCCCATTTGGGAAGCTGTATGTGATTTGGGAAGACTGAAGTGTGTGGTATGAATAGAGGGTGAAACTGGAGAATGAGCTGAGCATAGCTTGGAACGATGCTTCCTGACAGCAAAAGATGTGACTAAAGCTGTTTCCACCCTGGCAAGGGAACATGTGCTACTCAGAGGAGCCTCAGCATATCCCACTGTGGGACTGTACTTGGAGGTTCAGCCTGAAGACAGAAGTTAGAGGAGGCGTCCGCAATGCCAGTGAGACCTTGTGTTCATCTGTCTTGGTTTCTCTCTTATATCTATCAGGGTAGGCACAGGTGTGTCCTTTCATCCCATGCCCCCAGGGGCCACCACAGTGTGAATGAATAGCTGCTGTTGGTGTTAGCTGCCATTGAGTAGGTCAAAGTAGGCTGTGTTACACAAGATTTTCAGTGGCTGATTTTTCACTAGTAGATATCCAGGGCTTTCTTTTGAAGTGCCTTTGGTGGACTTAAACTTCTAACCTTTCAGTTAGCAGCTGAGCATGTTAGCCATTTGCACCACTCAGGGACTCCAGATGCACAATGGGAGCCAGTAAACACTGAACGAGTAGGTAACTGAATGATAAATACCATTGAGTTTGGGGTGAATGATGCATAGAAGTACAGATCAAGATGTTTGGGGATAACGTTTGGGCAGGAAATGGACTCTGTCTTTTTTTTTGATCCCTGGTGTGTGACTGAGGTGTGGCTGCTCTGGCCACTCACTGTGGCTCCCACTCCTCTGCTAAGAGCCAGCAGGTGCTGAGTCTGGAGGCAAATAGAGAAAAGCCAATGAAAAGTAACTTCAAGAATGGGATATTTTATATTGATTTTTAAAAAGCATTGAAATAATCATTTAGAAAAATAATCTGAATTTCTGAGACTATCACTGCTAATCTGCTGCTGAGTGCTTTACTACTGTGCTCCCAGGGCTCCAACCACTAGTTTACAATTTAGTAATTTGGAGTTTCTGGGTGGTGCAAATGGCTAATGTACTTGGGTGTTAACTGAAAGGTTGAAGGGTCAAGTCCAGCCAGAGGTACCTCAGAAGAAAAGCCTGGCCATTTATTTATGAAAAAATGAGCCATTGAAAACTCTATGGGGCACACTTCTCTGATACACATGGAGTTGCCATAAGTGAGAGTCAACAGCAACTGTTATTTTAGATTTTTACTTATGGAGGAGTACCTTGTGCACCTTCTTATCATTTGTCCTCTGGACCCTGAAGTGAGACCCACGAGCAAGGCCTATTTTGTTCTCTAGACCCCTCAGACTGAGGATCTAGAGAAGGACAAATGGCCAAGTGTAGTCCAGAAGGAATGCTAAGTAACAAGATTGGAAAAAAAAAAAAAAGATAGCGGGAAATCAGGAGTATAGAGTAATAAATCACTGGAAGCTCTTGCAATATTCCCAGGACATCATGGGACCCTGAAAGTGGGCTCCCCTCACCCTTGGCTGCAAATTGCATTAACTTTATGAAACCATCTCATCCCAGCCCCTCCAGAGTGCCCCTTCCATTACCTCATCTCTCTCTTTTCAATCAATCTTTCAGCTTCAATACTAACCCTTTAAATCAATTCTGCTCTGAGCTCCATCTTGTTGTTTGCCCAGCCTGGCTTTAAAATCCCATTGAGTTGTATAAATCAATTGCATTTTAGCTCTCTTGGAGCCACTCCTGCATGCTCCTGGGGCTACACCATTTCCCACAGACACTTACAGAGCTCACAGATGGAAAAACAGCCTGGTGCCAGGGCAGTGTGCCTCACCCCAGCAAGCTTTGTGCAGGCTGAGAGGCCCTAGCAACTACTGAAAACATCCCCCAAACCAATATAAACTCTCTTGGAAAAAATCTGCCCTGAAGAGACTCTGAGATCAAAAATCATATGTAGATAGTGATTTACTAGAGTACTTCTAGTTCCTCCATTGCTCAATTGGATCAAAACAGACTCCAATAGGCTAAGCTCAAAAACTGTCACAGGACCCAAGAGACTCAGTAAAAAAAAAAACTACTGGAACTAATTAGAGAGGTTTAGCGAAGTGGCAGGATGCAAGGTCAACATAAAAAAATCAGTTGGATGCCTCTATACTGACAAAGAAACATCTGAAAAAGAAATAAAGGAAATAATACCATTTACAATGTTGTTGTTGTTGTTATGTGCCATCAAGTAGACCCCAACTCATAGCGACCCCTCCTTGGGTGTCCGAGG
>NW_006921639.1:2936617-2939363 GCF_000298275.1 Orycteropus afer afer | reverse complement strand
TGCTATGGATAGAGAACCAACAACAGCCAACAACAACTGACCATTAACACACATGATGATATAACCCAGAAACCAACCCAGCTATGAAAGTATCCGAAGTAAATAAGCCTACAAGATTGTAAACAGGGAACCAGAGACATCAACTGACAAATGAGAACAACTACAAACCAAAAAGAGGGAAAAAATTGTCATTACAGAACTTCTGGATGGTAGGGAAGTCAAGACAACTATAAGATAGAATGGACTGTTTTATCTTGTTCTAAACTTGGAAGAAAACAGTATATCTCAGGGTAACCTCAAAGAAAAATGATAAACCTTCACATCAAAAAAGAGGACCAGCATAAATATTCAGCAAATACTAAAATGATAACAATGAAGGAAGTGATAACATGATTCATAAATAAAACGTGCTCAGCATAGAAAATTACATGGAACAAAGAATTCGACACTATGAAAAAGCACATAACAAAAATGACGGCAACAAATTCATATGTGCTGATAGTTACATATCTGGCAAGGGACTTATCTCTAAGATTTATAGTGGAAGAGTGGATGGCCAAACTATGGTACATACACATAATAGAATGCTATGCAGCACTGAGCTCTGGTAGCATAGTGCCTAAAGCACTTGACTGCTAACCAGAAGGCTGGTGGTTCAAACCTACCAGCCACTCCTCAGAAGGAAGATGGGGAAATCTACTTCCATAGTGATACTGCCTCAGAAACCCAAGGAGGGGTCACTATGAGTCGGGTCCGACTCGATGGCACACAACAACAACAACAACAACATGCAGCACTGAAGAATAATGTAAAGTCTTCACAACACCTCATAATATAGATGAACTTGGAGGACATGATGCTGAGTGAAATAAGTCAATCACAGAAGGACAAATATAGTATTAGTTCGTTGTTGTGGAGGGTCAAGGAAAGGTTTATATATGGAGGCAAACTTTCTTTGTTGGTTGCCAGGGGTGGGAGGTGAGGGGAGGGAACACTACAAAACAAAACAAAACAAAAAACATTGACTCATGCCACTTTCGTTTTGTGTATTTCACTGCACATAAATTATTTTTCAATAAATGCATTTTTTTAAAAAAAACACTACTACAGGAGACAACAAGGCATATACATAAATGGAAGAACCTGCCTTGTTCATGGATAGGTAGACTTAATATTGAGAAAATGTCAATATTACCTAAAGCAATCTACATATTTAATGCAATCCTTATCCAGATACCAACACAATTTTTTAAGGACATGGAAAAACCAATTACTAATTTTGTATAGAAAGGAAAGAGACCTCAGACAAGCAAAGCACTACTGAAGAAGAACAAAGTAGGACGTCTTACACTCCCAGGTCTTAAAACCTCCTATACAGCCATGTGTCAAAACAGCATGGTATTGGTACAATCATAGAAAGATAAACCAATGGAACAGAATTGAAAACACAGAAATAGACCCATCCATCTATTGGCAGCTGATCTTTGACAAAGGTCCAAAACCCATTAAATGGGGAAGAGATAGCCTCTTTGACAAATGGTACTGGCAAAATTGGATATCCACTTCAGAAAAATGAAACAAGACCCATACCTCACCCCATACACAAAAACAAACTCAAGTTGGATCAAAGACTTAAATGTAAAACCCAAATCTATAAAATTCATCAAAGATAAAATAGGGGCAAATCTAGAAGCCCTAATATTCAGCATAAATAGACTATCAGACATAACCCAGAATGCACAGGAGGTAAAAGAGAAGATGACTTGGACCTTTTAAAAATTAAATAGAAAGACTTCATCAAAAGGGTAAAAAGAGAACCAACATATTGGGAGGAAATATTTGCCTATGACATATCTGACAAAGGACCTATCTCCAAAATCTATAGAAAACTTTAACACCTCAACCCCAATTCACAAATGGGCAAAAGACTTGAACAGACACTTCAGCACAGATGGTACACTGGAGGCCAAAAAACACATGAGAAATTGCTCGTGATCATTAGTCATTAGAGAGATGTAAATGTGAACAATGATGAGATAACCACCTCACCCCAGCAATAACAGCAAATTTCAACAGGACAGAAAATAAAATGCTGGTGAGGTTGCGGAGAAATTGGAACTCTTATACACTGCTGGTGGGATTGTAAAATGGTACAACCATTGTGGCAAACGGTATGGCGTTTCCTCAAAAAAAACTGAAAATAGAAATACCATTTAACCTAGCAATTCCATTACTAGGAATATATCCTTAAAGAGATGAGAGGCAGGACACGAACAGACATATGTGCACCTATGTTCATCACAGCACAATTCACTGTAGCAAAGAGATGGAAACAACCTAAATGCCCATCAACAAATGAATGGATAACCAAATTATGGTACATTCATGCAATGGAATACTATGCTGTATTAAAGAATAATGAAGGATACGTAAATCATCTCACAATGTGAATGAGCCTGGAGGACATTATGCTGAGTGAAACAAGTCAATTGCAGAAGGACACATACTGTATGGGCCCACTACTGTAAAACAAGAAGGGTTTGCTTAATGAAGGGAACTCACTTTGTAGGTTATCAGGGTGTAGAGGCAAGGGGAGTATTCTGGTTATCTAGTGCCACTCTGATGAGAATATACCACAAATGGGATGACCTTAACAAACAGGAGTTTATTTTTACAATTTGGAGGCTTTAAGTCCAAGTTCAAAGTGCCAGGCTCTAGGGGCTGGGTGAAAGCCCTTTAACCTTGG
>NW_006921639.1:2895085-2936347 GCF_000298275.1 Orycteropus afer afer | reverse complement strand
TTACCAGTCTCATCATGGGGAATACTACATCCAGCTGCCCAGCCACTCAACCAGGCCCAGCCAAGTTGACACACAAACTGAACTACCACAAGGAGGGAATAATTTCAGGCTAATTGGGGGCCACATGCTGAGGTGGGCAAGGGGGGGATGGTATGGAAAGAGTCTGTGACCACCATGATAACATTAGGGAAAGGGAGGACACCGAATTGTGCACATAAGATACAGACAACATAGGCTAATTCCAGTATATTCACAATACTGCATTACCATTAACACCAAACACCAGGCTAAAGATAAACACATAAACATCTGAGAAGATTAGGTGGGGGTCAGTGAACAAGATTATACTCTAGACCAAGGATAGATTCAGCTGAGGCTAATCTTGTACAGATACCAGTGATACAAAATACCCACAGTTCTCACAGAAACAACAGAAGACAGACATAGAGCAATTACTTACAGACAGCCAGACACTGTGGCAGAGAGATCCAGTAGATCTACCGACCGACTCAAGACCACAGTATTGGGGGACACCAGATTCAACTGGCACAACAAAATACATAAAAATCTTGTTCCGTAACCTACATTGATGAGTACTCACTGGGGTCTTAAAAGCTTCCAAGCAGCTATCTAAGAAGCAGCTAATGGTCTATCGTCAGAAGAAAAGAAGAGTGCAAAAAACCAAGGGCATTTGGAAGCAATCAGCCCTAGGAAATGATGGACCTCAAAACCAGAAGAACTAGATGGTGCCCGGCTACCAATGCCAACCACTTAGGAAAGGATCAAAACTGGAGATCCTGGGTAGAGTGAGAGGAAAAACATGGAACAAAATCCAAAAATACAGTAAGGGCCAGAATTACTGGTCGGATGGAGTCTGGTGGGACCCCCAACACTAGGCCCTGGGATATACTTTGGGCCTGGAATAAAACTCATTCCCAGAGGCTGGCTCTCAGCCCAATAGAAAGTAAGATGTATATGCAGAGCACCTAACCCAGGGTGATGCACCCACATTCTCTATGGAGATGCATCCCTGGGAGCGATTGACCACAGGACACCAGAGGGGCAACATGTGCATGGAGGAAATGCAGGACAAACAGGAGTGCATAACTATGAAGGGAATGGGTGGGGGGGTTACTGGGAAGGGAGGGGAGGAGATAGGGTTAAGGTTGGGGGGTGGTGGTTGGGGAATGAAACCAAATGTACATGAAATGTTGAATGTAAAACAAACTCTGCTCTGTAAACTTGCACATAAAGCATACACACACACACACACACACACAAACTATCACAGGGTAGATGATAGGTAGGGTAGGTAGGTAGATAAATAGATAGACAGACACACAGAGACAAACAGACCGGTACACAGCTACTGTCAAGTTGATTCCAGACTCAGCAACTTTATGTACAACAGAACAAACTGTTGCCCGGTCCTATGCCATCTTCATGATTGTTGATATACTTGAGCCCATTGTTGCTGCCACTGTGTATTTTTATTTCCTTCCAACCTACGGAGCTCATTTTCCAACACTATATAGGATAGTGTTCTGTTGGGATCCATAGAGTTTTCACTGGAGAACTTTTGGAAGTGGATTGCCAGTCCTTTTTACCTGGTCTGCCTTAGTCTGGAAGCCCCAGTGAAGCCTGTCCACCATGGGTGACCCTGCTGGTGTTTGAAATACTAGGGACATAGCATCATAGCCACATGCAAGCCACCACCATCCAACAAACTAGCAGACAGGTAGTAGACCAGGGAGTATGCTTTTGGAAGTAAAGCAGACTGAAGTGGGTTTTTTTTTTTTTTTTTCTCTTTTTGCTGTTGTTAGGTGCCGTCGAGTTGATTCTGACTCATAATGACCCCATGCACAACAGAAAGAAACATTGCCCACTCCAGCACCATGCTCACAATTGTTGTATTTGAGCTCATTGTTGCAGCCACTGTGTCGATCCATCTCATTTAGGATCTTCCTCCTTTTGGCTGACCCTCAGCTTTACCAAGCATGATGTCCTTCTCCATTGATTGGTCCTTTCTGATGACATAGCTAAAGTAAGCAAGATGAAGTCTCACTATCCTCACTTCTAAGGAGCATTCTGGCTGTACTTCCTCCAAGACAGATTTGTTCGTTCTTCTGGCTATCATGTTGTATTCAATATTTTCACCAACACCATAATTCAAATGCATGCTATTGAAAATACCATGGCTTGGGTTAGGCACACCTACCTCTTCAAAGTGATATCTTTGCTTTTTAACACTTTGAAGGGGTCCCTTTAAACCCTTGTACCAAATTTGCCCAGTTCAATATGATGTCTGATTTCTTGACTGCTGCTTCCATAGGTGTTGATTATGGATCCAAGTAAAATGAAATCCCCCACAACTTCAATCATGATGTTGCTTATTGGTCCAGTTGTGAGGATTTTAGCTTTCTTTATGTTAATGTCTTATCCTTACTGAAGACTGTATTTTTTTTTTATCTTCATCAGTAAATGTTTCAAGTTGTATTCACTTTCAGCAAGCAACGTTGTGTCATCTGCATATTGCAGATTGTTGATGAGTCTTCCTCCAGTCCTGATGCTGCATTCCTCTTCATATAGTCCAGCTTTTCGGATTAGTTGCTCAGCATACAGATTGAATAAGTATGGTGAAAAGATACAATCCTGACCCACATCCTTCCTGATTTAAACCATGCATGATTTTTAAACCTTGCTCTGTTCAAACAACAGCCTCTTGGTCTATGTACAAGTTCTTCACGAACACCGTTAAATGTTCTGGAATTCCCATTCTTCACAATATTATCCATAATTTGTTATGATCCACACAGTTGAAAGCCTTTGCATAGTCAATAAAACACACGTGAACATCTTTTTGGTATTCTTTGCTTTCAGCCCAGATCCATCTGACGTAAACAGTGACATCCCTCATTCCACATCCTCTTCTGAATCCAGTTTGAATTTCTGGCAGTTCCCTGTCAATGTAATGTTGCAACCCTCTTTGTATTATCTTCAGCAAAATTTTGCTTGCATGTGATACTAATGTTACTGTTTGATCATTTCCACATTCTGTTGAATCATCTTTCTTTGGAATGAGATAAAATGAATCTGTTCCAGCTGGTTGATCAGGTAGCACATCTCAGTGGGCATGGCATCAATTCCTGGAGCCTTATTTTTTTGCCAGTTCCTTCAGTGCGGTTTGGACTACCTTCCTTCAGTGCCATCAGTTTTAAATCATGCGTTACTTCCTGAAATGTTTGATTGTCAAGGAATTATTTTTGCTACAGTAACCTGTGTATTCTTTCCACCTTCTTTTGTGCTTTCTGTGTTGTTCAATATTTTGCCCATAGAATCCTTCAGTATTGCGGCTTGAGCCTTGAATTTTTTCTTCAGTTCTTTCAGCTTGAGAATTGATGAGTAGGTTTTTCCCTTTTGGTTTTCTAACTCCAGGTCTATACACATTTCAATACTTCACTTTGTTTTCTTATGTTACTCTTTGAAATCTAATCAACTCTTTTACTTCATCATTTCTACCTTATGCTTTGACTACTCCATGTTCAAAAGCAAATTTTATAGTCTCTTCTGACATCCATTTTGGTCTTTTTATTTTCCTTTCCTGTCTTTCTTCACATCCTTGCTGCCATCCCACAACTTGTCTGATCTTCATTTGTCAGTGTTTAATATGTCAGATCTATTCTTGACATGGTCTCTAAACAGGTGGGATATACTCAAGGTTGTACTTTGGCTCTCATGGATTTGTGTTAATTTTCTTCAGCTCCAGTTTGAATTTGCATTTGAGCAACTGATGATCTGTTCTGTAATTAGTCTCTGTCCTTGTTCCAACTGATGATATTGAGTTTCTCCATTATCTCTTTTCACAGATATAGTTGCTTTCATTCCTGTGCATTCCAACCAGCAAGGTCCTTTCCAATCACCAGTAATTATCAATGTGTCATTGTTGCATGTGTGATCAATTTCAGACTATGGAAGTTGGTAAAAATCTTCAGTTCCTTCATCTTTGGTGTTAATGACTCATGTGTAAATTTGAGTGAGTTATATTAACTGGTCTTTTCTATAGGCATATGGATATCATCTTATCATTGACAGCATAAAATTTCAGGATTGTGAAAATTTTTTGATGATTAATGTGACACCATTCCTCTTCAATTTGTTGCTTCCTTCATAGTGGACCTATGATAGTTGGAATTGTGTGTCAACTTGGTTGGACCACAATTCTATGTGGTTGAAGCTATTGTGATGTGGGTTGTTCCAGTGATGGGATCAGATACATATGTTTTGAGCAGCCAGTCTGTTGAACAGGAGTTTCCCTAGAGGTGTGGCCTGCTTCCAATATATTTATGGACATCCTGGGAAAGGAGACACTCTTCCGTGGATCAGGATTTTGTTGGACTTCCTACAGTTGTCTGTGAGCGAACAATCCACCATTCAGCCTGGAGATCTTGGATTCATTATTCATTGGCATCAACAGCTAGTATACTGCCTGCCAACCTTGAGCTCCTCAGCCCCTATAGATTCGTGAGTTGGGAAAAGCCTCTAGCTTGACGTTTGATCCAAGAACTTTGGACTTTCTAGCTTCTATAAGTGTGTGAGCCATTTTCCTAAGATAAATTTCTCTTTATATATATAAGTTTTACTGGTTTTGTTTCTCTAGAGAACACAGTCTAACACAGGACCATATGATAGTTCAATTCAAAATGGCCAATACCAGTCCATTTCAGCTCACTAATGCCTAGGATATTGATCTTTATATGTTCAGTTTCATTTTTTACAACTTTCAATTTCCTTTGAATCATAAGCCATACATTCCACATTCTTTTACTAATGGAGGTTTACGGCTTCTCATTGTAAGTTGTGCCACATCAGCAAACGAAGGTCCCAAAAGCTTTATTCCATCCACGTCACTAAAGTTGACTCTACTTTGAGGAGGCAGGTCTTCCTTGGTCATATATCCAGGTCTTCCAACCTAAGGGGCTCATCTTCCAGCAGTGTATCAGGCAGTATTCTGTTGCCATCCATAAGGTTTCCAGTGGCTAATTTTTCAGAAGTAGATCATGAGGTTCTTCTTCCCAATATGTCTTAATCTGGAAGCTCCACTGAAATCTGTCTACCCTGGATGACTTTGCTATTATTTGAAATATCAGTGGCATAGCATCCAGCATCACAGCAATGTGCAAGCCACATCTATCATGCAACCAACTGATAGATGAGAGTGAAGTGTTAGGGTGCACAAAAGCAGGAAAAAGGGATCCAAGGTAATTTGGGGAGGCTTCCACATTACCCGCCATATAAGGTATCTTTGATTCAGGTCTCAGAGCAATGTCTGAACTTCATCAGATGCCATTTGTGCTTGCCCCTGCCTCTCTGAAATGATCAGCATGCACTTCTTCAGCCCTCATCAGTGCCAGGAGTGGGGAGGGAATGTGGAACAGGCTTGAATCAGATCTGTGCTCACTAGAGGCCAGAAGTACTCACCTATAGTTAAGGACCTGGCATGCATATAGTAGCTTCCTGTGTACCCTGGATGTGGGGCACAAATGGACACAGACCATCTTTCAAGACCTGACCATGCTATACAAGCCTCATCTTTCTGTTGTGTAGTAATGTGTTTCATATTGGACTCTCCCACCAGCCTGGATGCCTTCTGCAAGCAGAGACTCTGTCTGTCTTATTCCTTGTGTTCTGGTGCCCAGCACGGTTCATGTCACAGAGAAGTACTCACACACATTTCCCAGATTAATGGACATTTTAATTACTACTTTGGATCTCCATTCCAAAACAGCTCTTTCATTTTACATTAAAAAAAAAAAAAAAAAAAACCAACCCTCACTGCCTTCGAGTCAGATCCAACTCATAGCAACCCCTCTTTGGGTTTCTGAGGCAATATCACTATGGAAGTAAATTGCCCAGTCTTCCTTCCAAGGAGTGGCTGCTGGGTTTGAACTTCCAGCCTTCTGGTTAGCAGTCAAATGTATTCCCTTTATAAAAATGTACAATATTTCAGGTCTGCCCTCCCCTTCACAGATATCATCACTGTCATAAGTGTGACAGGTTCCTCCCCAGCTTTCATTTAAGCAAATATATGTGCCCACTAAGAATTCACTATGATGTTGCTTTTTGAGATTTCTGTTTTTCATTACTTTTTATATACTTTTATGTTTTATGAATTTTTCTGCAACTTGCTTTCCTCCACTCTGTAATAGAATTTAAGTGAATTTTAAAGCAGGAAATGATGATTGGAGGTCTGGGGTTGCATTTTTAAAAGCATGGTCTGAAAAGTCTTTATTGAGAAAATGACATTTAAATGTAGAGTTAAAGGAGTGGGAAAGTAAGCCTTGGGGTGTCAGGGGAAGTGACTACAAGCAGAGGGAGCAGCAGGTGGGCACAGGTCTGGTGTGTTTGTATAACAGCAGAGGCCAGTGTGGCCAGACTAGGGATGCAAGAGGAGATCCAAGAAAACATGTGGCCAGATTATGTGGACCCTCCTAGGCCATAGTGATGGCTCTGACTTTCACATTGAGTGAGATGGGGAGTCATGCAAGGTTTTCATAAAGAGCAACATGGATAAATGTCAACCTTTATAAACTCCCTTTGGCTGCCCTTCTGAGAAGAGACTATATAGCAGGGGTAGCAGAGCAGGGAGACTGTTAAAAAGGCTCATGCATCAATCAGGTGAGAAATGCTGGCAGCACAGTGTCTCCATTCACTGAAAGGGGGAAGATCATGGAAGGATCATATTTCAGGCAGGAAAGGACCAATTGTTCAACTTTGGAAATGTTAAGTTAGACTTACTCCTTGGACATCCAAGTAGAGGAATGAGGTTGACCATGTGATATATAGGTCTCGTGGTCAGGAGAGGGCTCTTAACTAGGGTCTTCTGCACACAGGTGGTGTTTAAGTCCATGAGATTAGATAACATCATAAAGACTGTGTGTGGGATGAAACTGAGGTCCCAGGACTGGCCCCTGCGGACTCAGTGTGAAGAGGCCTGGACAATGAGGAGACACCTCAAGTGAGACTGAGAGTGAGCAGCAGTGGGGAGGAGGAAATGCAAGATAATGTGCCCTGGGAATCCTAGGAATTGGTGGTGGTGCTACTTATCATTGAGTCAGCCCTGACCCTATATAAAACAAAAAATTTGCCCAGTCCTGTGCCATCTTCACAATTATTAGTGTATCACATTTGTTGTTGCAGCCACTGTGTATTTTGAGTTTCTTCCAATCTAGGGGACTCATCTTCTAGCCCCATGTTGTTGTTGTTGTTATGTGCCATCGAGTCAGATCCGACTCATGGCGACCTCTCCTTAGGTTTCTGAGGAAGTATCACTACTGAAGTAGATTGCCCCATCTTCCTTCTGAGGAGTGACTGGTGGGTTTAAACCGCCAGCCTTTTGGTTAGCAGTCAAGTGTCTTAGGCACTATGCTACCAGAGCTCCTATTATTAGTGAGCTAAAATGATTGGTTTTGGCCATTTTGAATCAGACGACCATATGATCTACTATACTGGGAATAGCAAATTGAAGAGGAGGCATGGCATTCATCATCACAAAGAATATTTCAAGGTCTATCCTGAAGAACAATTCTGTCAGTGATAGCATAATATCCTTACAACTAGAAGGAAGACCAATTTATATTACTGTTATCCAAATTTTTGCACCAACCACCCAAGCCAAAGAGGAGGAAATTGAAGACTTTTACCAATTTCTGCAGTCTGAAATGGACCAAACATGCAATCAAGATGTGTTGATTATCACTGGTGATGGGAATGCAAAAGTTGGAAACAAAGAAGAATCACCAGTAGTTGGAAAATATGGCCTTAGTGATAGAAATGATATTGGAGATCCCATGGTAGAATTTTGCAAGACCAGCGACTTATTCATTGCAAATACCTTTTTACAACAACATAAATGGCAGCTATACATGTGAACTTCACTAGATGGAGTACATGGAATTGACTACATCTGTGGAAAGAGGTGATGGAGAAGCTCAGTATCTTCAGTCAAAACAAGGCCAGAAGTTGACTGTGGAACAAACCATCAACTGCACATATGGAAGTTCAAGTTGAAGTTAAAAACAAAAGAAGTCCACAAGAGCCAAAATATGACCTTGATTACATCCCTCTTGAATTTAGAGACCATCTAAGAAGTAGATTTGATGCACTGAACACCAGTGACCGAAAATCAGAGGAACTGTGAGATGACATCAAGAATATCATCCATGAAGAAAGCAAAAGGTCATTAAAAAGACAAGAAAGGAAAAAAAAGACCAAAATGGATGTCAGAAGAGACTCTGAAACTTATCCCTGAATGAAGAGTAACTAAAGAAAATGGAAGAAATGACAAGATAAAAGAGCTGAACTGAAGATTTCAAAGACAGCTCGAGAAAACAAAGTCAGTTATTATAATGAAATGTGCAAAGATCTGGAGTTAGAAAACTAGAAGGGAAGAACATGCTCAGCATTTCTCAAGCTGAAAGAACTGAAGGAAAAATTCAAGCCTTAAGTTGGAATATTGAAATATTCTATGGGCAAAATATTGAATGATGCAGGAAACATCAAAAGAAGATGTAAAGAATACACAGAGTCACTGTACCAAAAAGAACTGGTCAATCTTCATCCATTTCAGGAGGTGGCATATGATCAAGAACCAATGGTATTGAAGGAAGAAGTAGAAGCTGCACTGAAGGAACTGGCAAAGAACAAGGCTCCAGGAATTGATGGAATACCCATTGAGATATTTCAACAAACTGATGCTGAACTGGAAGTGCTCCTTTGTCTATGCCAAGAAATTCAGAAGACAGCTACCTGGCCAGCTGACTGGAAGAGATCTATATTTGTACCCATTTCAAAGAAAGGTGATCCCACAGAATGTGCAAACTATCTAACAATATCATTAATATCACATGCAAGTAAAATCTTACTGGAGATAATTAAAAATGGTTGCAACAGTATATTGACAGGGAGCTTCCAGAAATGCAAGCTGGATTCAGAAGAGGACGTGGAATGAGGGCTATCATTGCTGATGTCAGATCTTGGCTCAAAGCAACAAATACCAGAAAGATGTTTACTTGTGTTTTATTGTCTATGCAAAAGCATTTGATTGTGTGGATCATAGCAAATTATGGATAACTTTGAGAAGAATGGGAATTCCAGAACACTTAATTGTACTCATGAGGGACCTGTACATGGAGCAGGAGGCTACTGTTTGAACAGAACAAGGGGATACTGCATGGTTTAAAATCAGGAAAGGAGTGTGTCAGGGTTGTATTCTTTCACCATGTTTATTCAATTGGTATGCTGAGCAAATAATCCAAGAAAATGGACTATATGAAGAGGAGTGTGGCATCAGGATTGGAGGAAGACTCATTAACAACCTTCCATATGCAGACAACACAACTTTGCTTGCTAAAAGTGAAGGTGACTTGAAGCATTTATTGATGAAGATTAAAGACTACAGTCTGCAGTGTGGATTACATCTCAACATAAAGAAAATGAAAATCCTCACAACTGGACCAATAAGCAGCATCATGATAAATGGAGAAAAGATTGAAGTTGTCAAAGATGTCATATTACTTGGTTCTGCAATCAACACCAATGGAAGTAGCAGTCAAGAAATGAGATGATGTATTTTACTGGGCAAATCTGTTGCAAAAGACCTTTCTTTCAAGTGCTGAAAAGCAAATATGTCTCTTTGAAGACTAAGGTGCACCTAACCCAAGCCATGGTATTTTCAATCACCTCATATGTCTTTGAAAGCTGGACAATGAATAAAGAACACTGAGGAAGAGTTGATGCTTTTGAGTTGTGGTGTTGGTGAAGAATACTGAAAGTACCATGGACTGCCAGAAGAACTAACAAATCTGTCCTGAAAGAAGTGCAGCTAGAATGCTCCTTGGAAGCAAAAGCGCCCAGACTTCATCTCACCTACTTTGGTCATGTTGTCAGAAGGGACCATTCCCTGGAGAATGATACCATACTTGGTAAAGTGGAGGGTCAATGAAAAAGGGGAAGGCCCTCAACAAGATAGATTGATGCAGTGGCTGCAGTGATGGGCTCAGGTATAGCAAGGATTGTGAGGCTGACACAGGACTGGGCAGTGCTTTGTTCTGTTGTACATAGGGTCACTGCAAGTCAGAGCTGACTCAACAGCACCTAACAACAATGATCATGTCATGCTTAAAATGAGAAGAAATAGCTGCAAATATTCATTTATAATCAGAACTTGGAAAGTACAAAATATTAATCCAGGAAAAATGGAAGTTGTAAAAAATGTAGTGGAATGCATAAAGATCAATATTCTAGGCATTAGTGAGCTGAAATGGAATGGCATTAGCCATTTTGAATCAGACAGTCATATGGTCTACTATGCCAGGAATGATGAAGTGAAGAGGAATGGCCCCACATGTGTCACCAAAACAACATTTCAAGATCTGTCCTGAAGTGCAATGCTGTCAGTGATGGGATAATACCCATATGCCTACAAGGAAGACTAGTTAATATGACTACTACTCAAATTTATCCACCAACCACTAAAGCCAAAGATGAAGAAACTGAAGATTGTTACCAACTTCTGCAGTCTGAAGTTGACCAAACATGCGATCAAGATGTATTTATAATTACTGGTGATTGGAATGCAAAAGTTGGAAGCAAAGAAGATTTATCGGTAGTAGGAAAATATGTCCTTGGTAAAAGAAATGACGCTGGAGACCATATGATAGAATTTTGCAAGAACAATGACATTCATTTGCAAATACCTTTTTCAGCAACATAAATGGTGACTATATATGTGGACCTCACCAGATAGAATACACAGAAATCAGATCAAATATAACTGTGGAAAGAAGCAATGGAGAAGGTCAATACCACCGGTCAGAACAGGGCCAGGAGCTAATGCTGGAACAGACTATCATTGCTCATATGCAAACTCAGGTTGAAGCTGAAGAAAATGAAAACAAGTCCATGAGAGCCAAAATGCAACCTTCATTATATCCTACCAGAGTTTAGAGACCAGCTGAAAAATAGATTTAACTCACTGACCACCAATGACTGAAGCCCAGATGAGTTGCGAGGTGACAACAAGAACATCATATATGAAGAAAGCAAAAGGTCAGAAAAAGAAAAAAAGACCAAAATGGATGTGAGAAAAGACTCTGAAATTTGCTCTTCAACAAAGAGTAACTAAAGCAAATGAAAGAAATGGTGGAATAAAAGAGCTGAACAGAAGATTTCAAAGTGTAGCTGAAGAAGACAGAGTAAAGTATTATAATGAAATGTGCAAAAACTTGGAGTTAGAAAACCAAAAGGCATTTCTCAAGCTGAGAGAACTGAAAAATATTTCAATCCTCAACTTGCAATATTGACAGATTCTATGTGCAAAATATTGAATGATTCAGAAAGCAACTAAAGAAGATGGAAGGAATACGCAGAGTTATTGTACCAAAAAATGTTCAGCCATTTCAGGAGGTAGCATATATATGATCAAGAACCAATGATACTGAAGGAAGAAATCCAAACTGCACTGAAGAAATTGGCAAAAAATGAGGCTCCAGGAATCGACAAAATTCCCATTGATCTGTTTCAACAAATGGATGCAGCGCTGGAGGTGCTTACTCATTTATGCCAAAAAATATGGAAGACATCTACCTGGCCAACCAACTGGAACAGATTCATGTTGGTGCTCATGCCAAACACAAGTGACCCAACAGAATGTAGAAATTATCAAACAATATCATTAATATCACACAGAAGTACAATTTTGCGGAAGATAACTCAAAAATGGTTGTAGCAGTACATTGATAGGGAACTTCCAGAAATTCAGGTCAGATTCAGAAGAGGATATAGAATGAAGGATATCATTGCTGATGTCAGATGGATCTTGGCTGAAAGCAAAGAATACCAGAAAGATGTTTACCTGCATTTTATTGACTATGCAATGGTGTTTGACTATGTGGATCATAGTAATTTTATGGATAATATTGCAAAGAATGGCAATTCCAGAACACTTAGTTGTGCTCATAAAAAAATGTGTACATAAACCAAGAGGCTGTCGTTCATACAGAACAAGGGAATACTGCATGGTTTAAAATCAGGAAAGGTGTGTGTCAGTACTGTATTCTTTTACCATACTTATTCAATCTGTACACTGAGCAAATAATCTGAGAAGCTGGATTGTATGATAAAGAATACAACATCAAGATTGGAGGAAGAGGACTTCCAGGAAGATGGAGGAATAGGAAGACAAGTGACACAGACCCTCTTCAACAAAGAAAAGAAAAACCAATTGACAGAGATACAGAAGATAATCCTGGAACCCTGAGCTCTGAAAGGAACTATACAGAAGTGGATTAGGCACCAACTAGTGGCAAAACCTGAATGAAAACAGTGAGTACAGAGACAGTCGGAGCTGCAGACCATCAGCTACTCTGATGAGACCAACAGCATAAATATTTCCAAGTGGTGCTGGTACCTGAGAATTGACCTAACATCAGTCCCAGTCACCAAGGGCTGCAGGGACAAATGCTCTGGTGGCCTATGACTAGGAAGGGAAACAGCAAAGAGGGCAACAACCTGACCTGTTGACTTTCTGCTATCCGGAGAGCACAGCCATTTTATTGTTTACATGTGGCAGCCATTCTGGATATTTAAAGTGACTGAGGGCACAACCATTTTGAATGTTTACAAGCAGCAGCCATTTTGGATATTTAAAGTGACTGAGGGTACAGCCATTTTGAATGTTTGCAAGCAGTGGCCATTTTGGATATTTAAAGTGACCAAGGGTGCAACCATTTTGAATGTTTACAAGTGGCAACCATTTTGGATTTTAAAGTGATAGCATTCTCATTTGGATTCCAGGGATTTAAGAACAGGCTCTGTTTGCCAGGGTCAGCAAGGACATACAAGAGGCTGACAAAGGAAAGGAGATAGGTGGTGAGTGTATAATTGTTGTCAACTAGTGAATAGAGGAGCCCAGCCAGTACCCTACCTATATAGATAACATACAAACAAAACAAAGAAAACAAAAATTGTGGGCAAGCCACTCCAACATATAATCACCAATTAAATATAAACACAAAAACGTCACAATGCCTCGGAGACAACAGAGCATCATAGTCCACACAAAGAAGCAAGATAAAGCAGGAGAAATGAGGGACCAGGATATGGACCCAAAACACATCCCTGAGGAAGACACAGCATTGGAACTCCCCGATGAGGAATTCAAAAGAATTATATATAGATATCTTTGTTGAATTGAGAGACAGATCAAGGAAACCACAGAGAAAACCCTAGAACAATTTTGAAAGACAACACAAGAACAAAATGACAAAATAAATGAAAAATTAGAAATGATTCTAAATCTACAGATAGAAATCCAGAAGATTAATAATAAGTTGTCAGAAATAGATAACACATTGAAAGGGCAAAGGAGTGGAATTGATACAATGGAAGACAGAATTAATAAGATTGAAGACAAATACCTGAATATTTCTTTGGAAAGGGATCAATCAGAAAAAAGATCAAAACAAAATGAAGAAAGCCTAGGGTTCATGTGGGATGCCATCAAAAGGAGTAATCTACGTGTCATTGGAATTCCAGAATAGGAAGAGAAAAATGAAACCACTGAGGAAATTGTCCAAGATTTGTTGAAGGAGAACTTCCCTGATACGATGAAAGATGAGAATATATCCATTCAGGAAGTCCAACAAACCCTAAACAGGATAGACCCCAAAAGAAAATCACCAAGACATATCATCATCAAACTCACCAAAACCAAAGACAAAGAAAGAATCATGAGAGCAGCATGGGAAAAACGACAAATCTTCACATCAAAATAAAAAAGAGGACCAGCATAAATATTCAGTAAATACTAAAACAATAGAAGGAAGTGATAACATGATTCATAAGCAAAACGAGATCAGCATAGAAAATTATATGGGACAAAAAAGTCCATGGGCATTGCTTGTGACAAAAAAAAAGATTTGAGGAAGACTCATTAACAACCTATGATATGCAGATGACACAACTTTCCTTGCTGACGAAGAAGACTGGAAGCACTTACAGATGAAGATCAAAGATTACAGCCTTCAGTATGGATTATATCTCAACATAAAGAAACAAAAATCCTCAAAATTGGTCCAATAAGCATCTCACCATGAATGGAGAAAGTATTGAATTTGTCAAGGATTTCATTTTACTTAGATCACAAGCAATGCCCATGGAAGCAGGAGCCAAGAAATCAAATGCCTGACAAAGTGCCAAAATCCATTAAATGGGGAAGATGTAGTCTCTTCAACAAATATTGCTGTCAAAACTGCATGGTTTAAAATAAGGAAAGGAGTGTGTCAGGTTATCTATTTGCAGAAAAATAAAATAAGATCCATACCACACACCATACACAAAAACTAACTCCAGATGGATCAAAGACTTAAATGTGAAACCTAAAAGTGTAGAGTTCCTCAAGGAAAAAATAGGGGACAAATTTAGGGGCCCTAATTTATGGCATAAATGGACTCTCAAGCATAACTCAAAGTGCACAAACAACAGAAGATAAACTAGATGATTGGGACATTCCAAAAATTAAATTTTTATGTGCTTCAAAAGACTTCTTCAAAAGAGTAAAAAGAAAACTTACAGATTGGGGGAAAATATTTGGCAATGACATACCTGACAAGGGACTTTTAAATTTTATAGATTTAACACCTCAACAGCAAAAAGTCAAACTATCCAGTTAAAAAATGGTCAGAAGACATAAATAGACACTTCAGTAAAGAAGATATCTGTGACTATCATCATCAACATTGTCAGAGTCACCAGGCACTGGAATGTTGTAAGTGCCAAGCACTCTGACATGTGTGGCTGTGTCTCCTCCTTTAAGTCATTCACTCTGCAGGATCAGGTATCATCATCCCAGACAGGCCCAGCTTGCTGACGAGCAGACTGAGGCACACAGAGGTCACAGAGCTGGTAATGAACCATACTCAAACTCAGGATCCAGACCCAACCTTAGTCTAAAGCCTATATTTCTTCAACTGAGCCCTGCTGTCTCATTAAACAACTAATATTGGAAAGAATCTAAATGCCCAGAAACGTAGGGATCTTTAGGTAACATGTGGTGCATTGATTCACAGGGAGAATAGATAGCCATTAGAAAAAGGGGAAAATAGTTTAATCTGCAGCAATATGGTTTTGGCCAGGCCCAGCAGGAAGTATATCAGCGTGTAGATGGGATAATAATTGGAACTCCACACCCATGTGGCGATGTGGGCAGGCTTCAGCGTTGGATCTGGTTTCCTGGAAGGAAGAGATGAGGCATGTAGCCCGGACTATCCCAGTTTGTCCCCAGAGGTGCCTTCCTTTCTGAGTTTCTGAATAAAGCCCACTGCTCTTAGGGATTGCCAATCCTCCTTTACTGGTTTGGGTCAAGCATGGAAATAATACACTTCCTGTCTGTGCCAAAGCACAGCTGGCTTCACAGGTAGAACTGATGAGGTATTTTCTCCCATTTCCACCCCTCAATCTAGTGGATCAGAAAGGCAACTACACAGATGATTACCAGCCACCAGGCCAGGTGTCTTGGTAGGGAGGGAAGATTGTCCAGAGGAAATTCAGAAGGGAGTTTCCCAGGAGGAGGGGTTATTTGAGTTGGGTATTGAATGGTAAATAGGAACTCACCATGCAGCCAAAACTAGAATTTAATGGGCAAGACATGTAACAACGGTCCAAGTGAGTAGGAAAGCAGGGGCAGAGGACAAGCCAGGCTAAAGGAACTGTGATCACTGGTGTAACAGGAGGAGTGTACACACACATACACTCATACAATAACACAAACACAATCACAGGTGCAATTCAAAAACTAGGGACCACAGGGACCATGTATTTTAATCAGAATTTGTACTCAGAATTGTTCCTCCAGAATCCAGAATGGCCACTTTTAGTGAGCACTGCAAAGAACTCTAGTGGTGTAGTGGTTAAGGCTTGCTAACCAAAAGTTGGTGGTTCGAACCCACTAACTACTCTGTGGAGGAAAAATGCTTCCATAAAGTTTTACAGCCTTGGAAACCCACAGGGGTTCACTATGAGTCAGAATCAACTTGATGGCAGTGAGTTTGATTTTTTTGGAATGACCACTGTAACAGTACACTTGACACTGGCTGGGGAGATGAGAGGGGCTTTCCTTGGGACAAAGGAGAGAGAAGGAGAAGAAACAAGGAGTGGAGAGGGAGGAGACATGTGAGGGCAGTCATCCCTGTGAAGGGTAGCACCAACAATGGCAGAGCACTAGTCAAGGGTCTGCTGGGGAAATGAGGGAGCCTGCAAGGCAGAGGTGCTCCTAGGCACTCAGAAAAGACCCTACCAGGGAGTCTCCAACAAATCATAGCAAACAGCTGGAGCAGAAGGCCTTGCAGTCGCATCCCATCCTGCCCAGTATTTTTGCCCCAGGAGCTGGTCCCAGGGAAGCATCAGGGTGGCTTTGGGGGATCTGGACAGAGAGACAAGACACCTCCAGAGGAGGCTTCATAGATACCATGGAGAAGCTTGAGATAGAGCCACCCCTCCAGGCCTGAATAACAAGAGTCCTGCTTATGTGAGTGCCACAATGACAGGGGATTGTATCTGTTTCTTATTTCACTGTTTTATCCCTAGTGCCTGGCACAGAGCACCGGTTGTTAAGTTGACTCTGATTCTTGGCGACCCTATGTGTATCAGAGTAGAACTATGCTCTATAGGGTTTTCAATTGCTGGTTTTTCAGAAGTGATCACCAGGCCATTCTTCCAAGGGCCTCTGGGTGGACTTGACCCTCCAGCCATTCAATTAGCAGCTGAATATGTTAACCATTTGCACTACCCAGGAATTCCTGGCACATGGTAGGTACTTCATAAATATTTGCTGTGTGAATAAATTAATGAATTCTTGAATGACTGAATGAAGTGGTGGATGGATGGATGGATGGATGGATGGATGGATGGATGAACATAGCTGGAAAGTAAATAATAACATGGGATCCCAGAGACAGAGCAGAAGCTAACCAGGCAGGCAGGCAGGCTGTGTATCTGCTCAAGGTGGGTAAACTCAACTGCTGCTGCTCCTGCAGTGCTGATGTTTGCTGTTTCCTTGACTGTAGCCTACAGGCACAGATCACCAAATGTCCCTCCAGACTCCAGGAGTGAGGAGGCCAAGTGTGCTGGTCTGAGCTCCTGTGCATTGGTCACAGGGCAGCCAGGATGCTGCCGGCTCTCACATCCACTGTGTGTGTTCTTCGTTCCAGCCCGCTCCAAAAGCCTGGTGATGGGGGAGCAGAACCGGAGTCCAGTACGGTCACCTGGATCCCGCAGGCTGGGCCCTGTACTGAGGGCTGGCTGGCTGAAAAAGCAGAGGAGCATCATGAAGAACTGGCAGCCACGCTGGTTTGTGCTCCGTGGGGACCAGCTCTTCTACTACAAGGACAAAGAGGAGACCAAACCGCAGGTGATTAGTGTGGGCTCCAAGTGTGGCTGCATGATGCTTGGGGAGGGGAAAGCAGAGAGACCCTCACTTCAGGACCCCTGCTGCTCAAGCACTAGAGCCACTGATTCGAATCAGAATCACATTTCCACAGGATTTTCAAAGTAATTTTTATTCTCAGCTTCAATGTTTCTGGTATAACAGCTGGGTTTATTGAAACACATCCACACTTCTAGTGATAAAAATGCTCCCTTGTAAGTTTAGTAGAGAACATCACTGTAAAGCTTAATGAAACAAGGCTCCTCCGTGTTCTTTTCAACCCCGCTGTGCTTCCAAGGAGGACACATGTGCACCTATTGTGTTCATTCCTTCTTGAGGTAAAGTGGGTACCCAGACAAAGCTGTCCTCTAGCTGGGGACATCATGAGGGGGACAGAGGAGGGCACTTGTTCCCAGGCACAAGTCCAAAAGGGTGCCAGATGAGGTGCAGAATGACATTCCAAGGCACTACAAATATGAAAGGCACTTGACTGAGACAGCCAGATAAGAGGGGGAAAGGGATTTCTACTGATGTGCCCCTACTAACATCTATTCATCTTGAAATTGGGAGGGAGAGCACAACTTAGAGATTGCCCCAGGTGCTCAACACCGTTGCTATGCCCCTGTTTCCATCTGAAATACTGGCTCACTGTAGAGCCCTCTGGCTAGTGCCCTTGCCTCTCAGTAGCTGCTTCTATTTCCCACCAGCATGTAAGATCTACCTTGAGTGCTGAAAATGTCTGCCTTATCTCCTTGATGGCAGTAAGTTTACTCACTCAGAGCTTTATCCCACCAGGGTGAGGCAAAGTCACTTCTGGACCATGTACACATTATATGAGATACTCAGCCTCCTGCTGTCCAGGACCACAGACTTGCAGACTAGGCAGTGCAGTTTTTGTCATGGGTTTCAGAGACAGCAAGGATATCTTGGAGGTGCCCACATTTCTCTCAGAGAAGTGGGGGAAAGGAGGTTAAATGACTTGTCCACAGAAACTTCCCAGTCATTTTTTGAGTCAGAAGGAGAAGAAATTCCTTGTTCAGGGTCAGGAATCACTGAGCCTGGGGTGTAGGAACCCTGGGCACATCTAGGCAGCTCCCACCAATGTGGCAGGTGCCCTGGGGTGGAGGACAGAAGAGGATCCTTAGTGATCAGCAAGTATGAGGGGGTACATGGCTGCAATGTGGAGAAACATGAACTTCAAAGCAAGAAAATGACCCTTTTCACTTTCCTTTGAATTCTTCTGAGTGCATTAAAGGTGAAGTCTCAATTCAGTACTAGCATATTTTTTACACTCACTTTGCCAATACTTGCTGTCCTTTCTTTTGAACAAACGGGGAGAGGGGTAGGTCTCAGATCAGAGCCTTAAGTAACAACAGGAACTAGCTGGAATTTAGGGATTTTCTGTTTACACTCTATTTGTTCTAATGGCTTCCCTCTGTCTTAGTTGCCTAATGGTGCTGTCAGAGAAATACCACAAGTGTATGGCTTTACAGAACAGAAGGTTATTTTCTCACTTCTGGAAGCTGGATGTCCACATCACGGTCTCTGCAGTATTGATTCTCTCTTGTTGGTAGTCCTGGGTGTTTCTAGGTTCCTTGACTTGTAAACCATCATCACACAACATCTTTCTTCCCTGATGAGTATGTCATCAAGAAGGATCAATCACTAAAGGAGGACATTATGTTTGGTGAAGTAAAGTCCCGACAAGGGTGGGGGACAAAGGTGTGTATGTGTCTCTTTGTTTAATCTACTCTTTTTATAACTTAGAAGTGATTAGATTTAGAGCCCATCCTACTCAGATATGATCTAATTAACATAACAAATAAAATCCTATTTTTAAATAGGATTACATCCATAGGAATAGGGGTTAGAATTCTAACACATAAGGGAGAACACAATTTAATTCATAACATCTCTGTTTATGAAAAGTAATGTTGATTTCTATTCATGATAGTGATCTCATGTTTTCCTTTCTAAAATATATTTTAAGTTGAAAACAAAAAATTGAGATTGTTTAAGGAAAACTTTCATATAAGTAATAAGGCAGATAAAAGGTAGCTGTGACAAAAGTCAGGAAGGTAGGTCTTGAAAAATGCAAATTTGGAAGATGCTGATCTTACCCAGCCTTCTCATTTTTATAAGGAAGGAAAGCAACTGGCTGAAAGTTTAAGTGGTACAAATTTGAACTTTGGAGTTAGATACATCTGAACTTAACTCCTGGGCCTGCCATTCTATCTATCTACCTATCTATCTATCTATCTATATATATATTTTTTGCCGATGTTTTATCATTTGTAAAATGGAGATATAGTCCCTACATCAAGTCATGCTGAAAATTAAATTCTACAATGCATACATAATCAAGCACAATTCCCAACACATTAGATACTTAAATATGAGTCCTCCTTCTCCCCATCCTGACCTTTGCATTGGTCTCAATTGCCCTCCATTGTAAGCCTACTTCCTATGCCTAGGGCCATACCTCTGGGCTTGCTGACCACTATTTTCTGTTTGTGTTAAAGACCAACATTGGTCCCTCAACAGTGTCTTGCCTTCCTGGCTGACTTGTTGGTGGTGATGAGTCACGTCTGTGACCAAAGTTGCCAGGGTCCTCCTTCTTTCCGACCCTTGCCTGTGGCCCCTCCTGTCCCAGCCCATAGTACCATCTCTTGGGATGATTGCATGGTTACCCACTATATTCCTCACAGTGAGCTTTTTATGGCCCAGGGATCTCCCACCAATCATCTGTGGCTCCATAAGGAACCTCCATTTCCCAGGATTCCTGAATAGACTTTCTGCCCACCTGCCACCTTTTCCAGACTATCAATGGCTTCTTGTGGAAGTAGCTAACAAAATGGAAGCATCCACATGCCTGGTCACCAGCCTGGGCACAAGAGCAGCCTTCAGGTCCAAGCCAATTAGACCAGGTGCACTAAGCAAGGGGCCAAATGGGTAAGGAACAGTATCTTAGGCTGGGTTAGGTTGAAGTAAAACTAGTGAAACCTTAGAGAGAGGGGGAGAGAGAGAGAGACAGACAGACAGACAGATTTATCTCAAGGAAATGGCTCATGCCATTGTAAAGGTTGGCATGTCCTAAGTCCATGGGTCAGATGTCAGAGTGGAGATTTCTCCTGACTCACTCGCATAGCTGCAGGATGAACATAAAATCAACAGGTCAGATGGCAAGCTGCTGGTTGTGGAGCCTGATGAATCCAAGATCAGCAGATAAGATGGCAGGCTGATGGCTCACAGAACTTCACAGAGCATATCCATACTGATTTATTACAACCAAAAAAGATACAAATTAAGAGACAGATAGGGTGCGGTCTGGGAGTGTCCCTGACACGAAGCTTCCATGTCCCAAATATGGTCTTTCTACTCTCTCTGTAGGAGCTCAGTAACGTAGTGCCTAAGTCACTTGACTGCTAACCAGAGGCTGGTGGTTCAAACCCACCAGCCACTCCTCAGAAGGATGGGGCAATCTACTTTCATAGTGATACTGCCTCAGAAACCCAAGGAGGGGTCGCTATGAGTTGGATCTGACTCGATGGCAGTGAGAAAGAGAGAGACTCTCTCCATGTATGATCACCAACCAGAAAGGTCATCTGAGCCTTAGGGTTCAGGGCTCTTAGTAGCCTCACCATGCAGCCATGATAAATTATATCATGCCTCCTGAGGCTTTGTCAGTTTGGAGCCCACATGGTCCCTTTTAATCAGGCGAGTCCCCACTCATTAACCAGGTGTTGATTTGGCTAGAAGGAACCAAGAACAATGACCATATCACTTGTTGCAAGGTGATTCCACACCTCACAATATCAAGTAAGGCATTCAACATAAGATCCCTGGAAGGATCTCCAAGAGATATCAAGCCACACTCTCTGGGGCCTGGCTGGCACTCCCAGCACCTCCTGGGACATACTCAGTATATTCTCGAGCCTCAAATTATTCCTTCCTTTCCACAACCCCCCTCCCCAACAAAGCCTGACTACTATGGCAGCCCTATTGTATAGGTTCCTAATCTCAAGGCCACTGTTTGTCCAATTTGACTTACTTAGATTATACAGTATGATCTTAAACCTGCATATCTGCTAGCTCCACAAATTTATATTTAATTGTATCTAACTACATGCAATGACTAATTCTACATATCCAATTCCTGGAAAAATGTGTCCTGCTCACTGTTTAGAGTGACAGAAGTGCCCACACGGTCAGCAACCCCTGTCAGATGGCCTGCATTAGCAGCTGGAATTGTCAGGAGAAAGGATGTTTAGCTACTCTTGATCCTGCCCAGAGCCACTGTCACATGATGATTGCTCTCAGCTCACATTCTTGGTAATTTCTCCAAAGGCTTATCTCCTCCCCTGCCCTTCTCACTGGCAAGAGTGTCATCAGAGGACATAGAGCATAGAGATAAGGAAAAGTCAAAATGTAGAAATAGGAAGTGGCTTGCACAAGCTCAGATGGAAAGACTAGGCAAGAACACTTTATAACAGAACCTGAAAGTGGATCCCTTTACCTGCAGCTTTTCCTAATAAATGTCCCTAGTAGCTTCAAATGGACAGAACCTTAAGCTTCATTCATAGAGGGTTCTAGATTTTTCCACCTTAATGGTTTTAGCTTCTGCTTGAAATACTTACTGAGCCAGGATAACTCCTGCCACACTCTTTGTTGCTCAGCCTGACCCATTCTCATGGTTCTATCTTCAGTCTTTAGTTATTCTAGTCCTGTACATATGGGTTTCTTGGCTTTAAATAGAAATATAACTTCCAAAACATAAAAGGGGAAAAATGTAACAAATTAAATTTCATCACTCCAATGAAGAACAGAAAATGGGGAAAGGAAAAAATAAGAGAGAAGGGTAAATATATAACAAAAAAAATGAATAAACCAGATGGTAGGAACAGGTACAAACCTATAGTTGCAATAAATATGTATAGGTTAGATTCATCTGGCACTTAAAAGATAGAAAGTGGAGATTGGCAATAAGTGGGACAGAAAGCAATATATACAAAGGTTAAACAAAAAGAAGGAAAGAAAGAAATAAGCAAAAGAGAGAAGATTTAGCAACTTGAAGTAAAATGAAGTAAAATTCAAAGAGATAAGAACAAAAGGGAACAGAAGGAAATATTTCGTCATAATATAAATAATGACCTGTTGAGAAAATAGAGCAGCCCTAAACATTTATGCTCCTAACAACATAGCTTTGAAAAATATATAAATAAAGAAACAAAGAACATTCATTGTTTTCCTTTTTTTCAAAAATGAAATTTTAGAGACACATCCCATTGACAGTAGTGCAAAAGAAAAAGAAAATCATAGAAATTAAGAATAAAGGGATATCAAGTAAGGGTGTGCATGCCAGAGGCATGGAGAGACATCTATATACATGGAAATTAAACACACACACTTTATAATGCTCCTTAGAAGTGAACATGGAGAAACTTTGTCTCATGCACTTTGGACATGTTATCAATGAGGACCAGTCCCTGGAGAAGAACATCATTCTTGGTGAAGTAGCAGCACAATGCACTGCCATCGAGTCGGATCCAACTCATAACAACCAGTCCTTAGGTTTCCAAGGCAGTATCACTATGGAAGTAGATTACCCAACCTTCCTTCTGAGGAGTAGCTGGTGGGTTTGAACCACCAGCCTTCTGGTTAGCAGTCAAATGCCTTAGGCACTGCGCCATCCGAGCTCCTTGTGAAGTAGAGGGTCAGTAAAAAAGAGGAAGAGCTCAACAAGATGGATTGACACAGTGGCTCCAACAACGGGCTCAAAAATACCAGTGATTATGATAATGGCACAGGACCAGGAACGTTTCACTCTGTTGTACGTAGGGTCACTATGAATTGGAAACACTTGATGGGACCTAACAACAATAGCAACAACACAACAATAGCAACTTTATAATACCTCCCAAGTTAATGAGAAAATAAAATCTTAAATCCAATTAATCCTAATCCTTACCCTTCCAGTTAAGGATAACAGATTTAAAAACATTTGGCTTCTCCACATCCCAAAATGCCACTAAACATTAAAGGAATATTTGTAAAGTGTGAGCACATTGAGATGCAAAAAACAGGAGAGGAAAGATAGTGGCAACTGCCTTCTGGATGTTGGAAAGCAGATGGACAAGAGGTAGCTGATTTAGCAGACCCAAGAGAGTTAAATTTCCAGCCAGCAGCAGAGAAAGCAGAGAATCCATCTGGCTTGCAAAGAAGGACCCCTCAAAAGACTCTGGGATTCATTTCTCTGGAAATAAAGGCAAAAGAGGAACTAAAAACAGACAAACTGGTTGAAAGTTAGTTTAAAAAACAATTAAATCTCAGATCTCCTGAATAACCTAGTACAAAGAGTAAATACTGTCCTGCTCAGGTAGAAGATTGGAGGTTTTTTTTTCTGTGAAGGATAAGAGAGGGACTTCAGGACGAAGACACTAGGCCCGGTTATTAGTAGAGGTACCATACTGAAAATAAAAAGATTTGGTGAAAATTTATATGCAAGCCAATTACTTAGCACACGTGCATGTGTACACACACACACACACACACACAGAGTCTTCAATTTATTGTGGGGCTCTTAGGCCCCGGCAACCAGGAATAGCTCCCAGGAAGGAAATTGAAGAATTTTCACTGGAGAATCTGTCAGGTCACACGTTCTCCAGTCAGCTCTTTGGAGAACCTAAATTAGAGTAAAGAGCCTTGAGTCACTAGAAATTTAAGAAAATAATCTAATATATATATAGAAAAAAGCAGAATGGCAGAGAAAGAAGAAATTGTTGGATTTTATAACAAACCCCATAGAACTATTTGATTCTTTTAACTATAAGCAAATATAAATTTAATAAGTAGTAAATGAAATAAACTAAAATAATTTGCTTTTGGAATTTTGAGAATACAAATATTAGCAATCAAACCTGTGAGGTAGGATTATGGGGAAGACACGTAGAGTGAGGTGTAATGATAAAGTAACTTTAGCCTTACTTGTATTTTAATTTCTCATGGGGAGACTATTCATTTGCTATGAAAGGAAAACTGAAAAAGAAATGAGACCTAGAGGATTCTTCTTCAGATAACCAGAAGGTAACCAGGTGAGAGAATCAGACAAAGAGCTTCCTTTTCTAGAAGGAGCCACTGAGCACCATGCTTGGTCCCATAGATTGGACCCTAACACATTGCAGGTGCTCAGAAGATGAGTTTAAAATGAATCAAAAAGAGGAATGACTGTGAATGATCTGTATCAGGCAGCCCACAGCCAAAGAGGAGATCACACTCTGAAGTTTAGGGAATAAGGCTCATCCTATAGGAACAAAGACAAACTACAGATGTTAGGCTGAAAGCTGAGTGTAGGGGAGCTTGGGTGCCACACTCAGGATTGGGTCTTTATTCTTTTGGCAGTGTGAAGGGCTAGAAAGGCTTGGGGACCACAATGTGGCACTCAGAGCTCAGAGAGGGAGTCATCCCAGCAATCACATAGGTCAAACTTGGGAGGGGTTGGGCTGGAGGTAGAGAGCTGCTTTAGATGAGTCCTACATAGCTGCTAACTGAAGGGTTAGAGATTCAAGTTCACCCAGAAGCACCTTGGAAGAAAGGCCTGGCGATCTACTACTAAAAAATTGGCCATTGAAAACTCTATGGATCACAGTTCTACTCTGACACACATGGGTTCACCGTGAGTTGGAGTCAACTCAGTGCGATTGGTTTGATTTTGGGTTTTTAGTTTTCATAGCATCTGATGTAGCCAAGAAAATAAAATCTCAATCGTGATGAAGCAAGCAGTGGGGAGCCTTGGGAGAAACAGATGGGGGAGCATGGGGGTGATGCCTGCAACCCTGTGTGGTCGTCTTGAATTTATGCTGTTTATGGCTGATGCTACAGGTTCTTGCAAAGGCAATTTTTAAAATCACTTTGAGAGCAGGCTGGTTGGTGGTGGTTGTTTTCCAGGACAGTAAGTGATGGGAAGCTCAGCAGTGGGAGAGAAGATTGATTTAAAGCTTGATTTCATTTAGAGTAAAAGCTTGGAATTGGGAGGAAGAAAGACCAGATGGATGGGAAGGCAGATGCCCTTTTGAGCATGAACATTAATACTAGACAACCAGAAACCAGAAATGTATAAGAAAGAAGAAACCTCAGAGGGAGAAAGAAAGGCTGTCTAATCCTCAGAGGGACAAAGAGCACTGGTCTCAAGCGATGTTCTAGCATGTGGCCAGTCTTCACTTTACTCAGGCCCTTGTTCACCACACTTGCACATCAAAACATGGTGGTGCCCATGTCTCTGTGCTTGCTTGCTCCCTGGATCCTTAGCCCTTGAGAAGGTGTGCAAATTGTCTCCACCTTTCAAAGAAGGAGCTGAGGGGCTGGCATCATGCCTAGGTCAATGGTGTGTGACTGTGCCTGAATTCTGACACCCAGAGTGTGGTCACACTGCTAGGAAATAGCTCTCTGCTGTGTGTCTGTCCACAAAACCTCACAGCTTTTGCTCAGTGAGACTCAGACCACCACATCCTTACCTCAGCATTATCTGTGGCATAATTAAGAGTCTGCCAGGTTGGTCAGAGGCCCCCTTATGTTTCATAGCAAATCACAGAGCAGCCCACACACCCAATGGCCTTTCAGATCTAGTCCCTCGTAAATCTGACTCAGCTCAAGTTAATTTAGGAAACATTAACTGAAATAGCGTCCTTCATAAGTTGTAAATAGTTACTTGAATTGTCAAGAAGTTGTCATTATCATTGCTGATGTTGATATTGCTATTGTGTTTTATAATACTTCAGTAGTTGTAAGATATCTGTTCTGCATTCTAGTTATAAACTCCATTCAGGTGGGGCCTCAGTCTACCTTATCACTTCTCTTCTCGCACCACCTACTAGAGTGCCTGACACATAACCGATGCTCAGTAGTATTTGATGGGAGCTCTGGTGGCATAGTGCCTAAGGCATTTGACTGCTAACCAGAAGGCTGGTGGTTCAAACCCACCTGCCACTCCTCAGAAGGAAGATTGGGCGATCTACTTCCATAGTGATACTGCCTCGGAAACCCAAGGAGGGGTCGCTATGAGTTGGAGCTGACTCAATGGTAGTGAGTTTTAGAGTTTGCATGAGTAGTTAAAGGAATGAATGAAGAAACAAATACATTGATTGAATGAATACTCTGATCCAACCTTGTGCTAGATCCTCGACAGAAAAATGCCTAATTGGTTTTGTAAAATGCTTAATAGTTTTCAAGGAGCTTATTGAACTACTTCTATCAGAATGCAGCTCATCGAGGTCAGGGCTATTGCTTGCAGCGCCTGATATGTAGTGGAATCTCCAAAGATGCTTGTTGAATAAACATCTGTGATTTCCTTTGAGCTTCACAGAAACCCTGCAAGGGCAAATAAACAATGAATTTCCACTGTACAGATGGAGAATATGATGCTCAGAAAGGTTCAATGAAGGACTGCATATTATAGTGGAAAAAAAGATAATATTTGGAATCAGAGGACCTGGGTTCAAGGCCCATTTGTATCGCTTACTAACTGTAGATTTGGGGCAGATCACTGAAGCCTCTACTGCCCCAATTTCTCCTTCCTTCTGGTGTGGTGCTGAGAGTCCAGCTGCATTACAAGCTGGACAAATGGTAGGTAGTTATTGTTGATGATGCTCTTATCAATGCTGCCTAAACATCCACAGACCAGAATTGTATAATCCTTAGAATAGGTTCTATAACCAAGAAAATAACTATAATTCCAAGAAAAATAAGAAGGCTTCTAGAATGAAATGTGAGAAGCAGCCTGTAGGTCAAAAAGTGGGGATTGCCTGAACCCATGGGGCTCCTAAGAGCAGCCCTGTATTGATTTCAGCATGAGACTCACTTGACTATGGGGCATCAGTCTGCACTGTTGAAGCTGACTTTGCTGTGTTTCTTCTCCATGTGAGTAAAGCATTGTTTCACCCAGTGCTGTGTGAGTCATGTCTTTGTTAGTGACCTTGTACCTTGGCTCAACAGAGGCAGTTTCCCAGAGCAGAAGCTGAAGCTGCTTGGCTTCTCAGGGGCTAAACCTGGAACTTGCACAGCATCATTTCTGTCTCATTCTATTGGTCAAATCAAGTCACAGGGCTGCCCAGATTCCACAAGAGGGAAAAGGAATTCAACAGCCCCTAAAGCAGCCCTGTAGTAGTCCCCACTACTTATTTTTTTTTTTATCTTTTATTGTTTTTTAATATTTTTTTATTGTGATTTCAGTGAAAGTTTACAGATCAAATTGGTTTTCCATTCAGTTGTTCATACGTGTTTTATTTTGTGACATTGAGTGCAGTCCTCACAATGTTACAGTACTCTTCCCATTTTCTCCCTGTGGTTGCCATAGCCATTTGTGCTTTATTGTTATCCAGTCCTGCCTTCTGAGCTTTATCCCTGGGCAAATGCTGCCCTTTTGATATTGTATGGTTGATTGTTCTAAGGAGTACATACTTCCCGGGAGGCATCGTTCACCCCATGTTGTTGTTAGGTGCTTTTGAGTCAGTTCCAACTCACAGTGACCCTTTGTCAGAACTAAATGCTGCCCAGTCCTGCACCATGCTCACAATCATTGCTATGCTTTAGCCCATGATTGTGGTCACCTGTGGTCTATCCAGCTCCTTGAAGGTTTTCCCCTTTTTCACTGACCCTCCACTTTACCAAGCATGATATCCTTCTCCAGGGACTGGTCCCTACTGATAACATAACCAAAGTATGAGAGATGAAGTCTGGTCTTTCTCACTTCCAAGAAGTATTCTGGCTGTACTTCCTCCAACACAGATTTGTTCTTTCTTCTAGAAGTTCATGTACGTTCAATATTCTTTGCCAGCACAATTCAAATGCATCAGTTCTTCTTTGGTCTTCTTTATTCATTGTCTAGCTCCCACATGTATATGAGGCTATTAAAAACACTATGTCTTGGGTCAGATGCACCTTAGTCTTCAAAGTGACATCTTTGTTCTTTAGCACTTTAAAGAGGTTTTTTTTTTTGTTGTTGTTGTTGTTCACCCCATGAGCCTATCTATTATTTGGCTGAAAGTTGAGCTACAGGAGTGAGTTAAGTTCTAGGCTTGAAGGGTGACTAAGGACCATAGTCTCGAGAGTTCCACCATTATCTATCAGACCAGTATATCTGGCCTTTTTATTATTTTGAGTTTTGTCCCACATTTTTCTCCACTTTATCCATGATCTCCTACTGTAATCCTTTTGACAGTGGTCCAAGAGTTTAGTGAGCCACATGAACCTCAGCTTCCACAACCCTGAGACTAAAGAACTAGATGGTGCCTGGCTACCACTGACAGTGAGATGTGGTTGCCAGAAAAGCTACTGAAGACCTTGGGCTGTATTAAGAAATGCTTTGAAATTAGAGCAAGGGAGGGTATATGTACCACTGAGCTCTGCATTGGTCATATCAGGTCACATGTGACGAATTATAATCCTCTCAAGGCACTGCATTGTAATCTTGGAGCAGGAGCAAGACAGTCAGAATGATGAGGGATCTGAACATCTTTCCATATGAAGGACAACTCGATAAGTCAAGCAAAGACAATTTTTTTTTTTTTTAATTGTGCTTTGGGTACAAAATTACAGAGCAGATTTATTTTACATTCAACAGTTCATGCACATTTGATTTCACAACCCTGATTACCAGCCCCAGTCATAAAAAACTCTCCTCTTCTTTCCTCCCTGTGACTACCCCCTCCCTGTGCCCTTCTTATCTATACATTCCTTTCTGTCCAGCTTTCTCTCTGTGCAGATGCTGCCCCTATGATGTCTCACAGCTGATTGATCTAAGGGGTGCATCTCCCTAACGTAGGTGGGTGCATCACCCTGGGATAGGTATTCTGCATGTAGTTCTTTCTACTGTTGGGCTGAGAGCCTATCCATGGAAATGAGTCCATTTCTAGGCCCGAAGGGTAACCCAGGGCTGTAGTCTCAGGGGTTCCACCAGTCTCTGTCCAACCAGTAATTCTGGTCATTTTTGTATTTTTAAATTTTGTTCCACATTTTCCTCCTACTCTGTCCAGGATCTCCAGTTTTGATCCCTTTCCAAGTGGTTGTCATTGGTAGTGGGGCATCATCTAGTTCTTCTAATCTCAGGGTCATGAAGCCTGAGGTCCTCGTGGTCCATCTTATCTTTGCACTAATTGTTTCTAGATGACTTTGATTTTCTTCACTCTTCTTTTCTCCAGACAAGAGGAGACCAATACTTGCATCTTAGATGGCCACTTGCAAACTTTTAAGACCCCTGTCACTGATCACCAAAGTAGGATGCAAAACAAGATTTTTATGTACTATGTTGTGCCATTTGAGCATGATATACCCTGAAAATATGGTCCCGAGGCCACAGGCCCAGTGATTTAGAGAAGAGAATTCTTGAGAAGGGCACTAGATAAGTCATCACATCCTCATGTGAGCAGGACTTAATTTGTTCTGTGAACCTCCTGAAGCCATATTGAGGATAAGGTTAGAAGGGAGACTACTATCCCCTCTTTATGTGAAGAACATTCCATCCCAGTGGAGTGGTCTCCTGAGCAGAAGTGAGTACCTGTCCTTGGTGCTTGGCATGCTGAGGTAAAACCCTCATGTAGCTGAGCAGCTTTGAGGAGAGTTGATGATTGGGTTGGGAAGGTGACCAAGTGCCCTTTCAACTCTCAAAACCAAGAGGTATTGAATTTTGAATTATGACCTTATAAAGCAAGGAGGAATGAAGAATAAATAGCTAGATTCGGCCACAACATTGTGATTTCTAGAATTTCAATCCTAGATGAATGAAAAATGAGGCAGAAGAAGCAAGGTTACCCTTGGGGTCTGACCAGAGCACAGCAGCTCTGCAGAATTCATGCTGTGTGGGCCACTTGCAGTCTTTGACAACCATTTTGTGCAGAGCATCTGGAACCCTGGCTCAATTATGGCGCCTGGTGAAGGTCTTTGTGGAGACATGGTTGGTGTTAAGAGAGCTGTCAGATGCAAACCGTGATTCTATGAGGCCCTTGCATCTGTAATTGTCTGTAATTGGCTTAGCAAACTTGCCCCTGACTTCCTGAAAAGTCCCAAAGAATCTATCTTCACTCCTTTGTATTCTCCATCTATAAATCTCTGTCCACAGAAAAACAATTGAGCTAATTCCCTCCCTGGCTACTACCATAGATCTTGCCCAAGCAAATTCCAGTCTATTGAACTACACTCAGAAGAAATAAAAATGAACATGAGAGAAAGGCACTGAAAGCAACTCACCAGCATCTCTCTCTGCCTCAGGATAACTCAGCAGCTGTTAGGAAAGTGTCCTCCACAGCACATTAGAAATCACCTTGGAATTAATTGAGGACTAATATAAACATTTTCATTAGTACTGCAGAAGAAAAATTAAACAATAAATATTACCTTGTTTCATATGTCCTTGAGGGCAACTTCAAATGCTTATTTTGTGAAGAATTACTCATTGGAGTATTATAAAAAGGGAATGAGAGATCATTTATTTAGGTTGAAATATGGGAATTCATAGAATTTTTTTTTCAAGGAATGCTTTATAGTTTTGCACTTTATATTTTTGAACTCCCCAGTATCAAACAGGTTAAAATGAAAATTCTAGTCAAACAAGTTATTTTAAATCATACAGAAATATGTTTTCTAAATTCAAGTTGATAGCAGCAGTCAACTTGTTTGTAAACAATTTTTAAAACAATATTTAATGCACGTGACATATGAAGAAAAAATATATAAGATTGAAATGATCATCCAAAAATATGTACTGCAAAGCTTTCCTTATGCCATATACACTAGTGTTTCTGAAAATGGGTGGTTCCTTGGTAGAATTCTTACCTTCCACGTGGGAGACCCAGGTTCAATTGCCAGCCAATACACCTCATGTACAGCCACCACCCATCTGTCATTAGAGGCTTGCACAGTGCTATGACGCTGAATAGATTTCAACAGAGCTTCCAGACTAAGATGGACTAGGGAAAAAGACCTGGTGATCTGCTTCCAAAAATCACCCGATGAAAACTCTGGATCACAACAGTCTGATTTGCAGCTGATCGTGGGGATGGTGCAGGACCAGGCAGCATTTCATTCCATTTTGCATGGGGCCTTCATGAGTCAGGGAATGACTTGACAATGGCTGATAATAACATAACAACAACGTCAACAATACCTTATGAGTAACTTAAAACTGATAAGCATATGGCAATATTTTACCAGCATTCTAGGGAAAAGACCCAATTACTAAAAGACCTGATGACATTCTCAAGATTATATAAATCATAATTGACAAGTGTCTTGGTTGCCCCACATTCTTGAGCACTTGGAACTAGACTGCCTACAGAATGTATTTGTACCTTCGAAAAATGAATTCTGTGTTTCCTTCAGTATCGCTGGCTGTTCATGTAAATGTGATGAGCTACTTTCAGAGTCTGCTAATTTAAGTCAATGTGAGTATTAGCTTATGGTACTTAAATGTCTTCCACTTATAATAGATCAATTCTTTGGCTTTCAATTGAACCCAGTTAATTTACAGTAATAGCTAGAAGATTGATTGGTAAATTACTAGTTTTGTCAATTACTAGATAGAAAAATGAATCAGATGACATTGAGTCAGCACTGAAAATATATTTTATTCTTGTTTAGACAAGCATAACTTACTTTTAATTATATTTGGGGAATTCTAGCTCCTTAGTATATTAGTAGGATACTGTGTTACAGTTGATCAGCATAATGGAGGTGATTTAGAGAAGCAGCTGCCTTGCCAGGTCTGCAGAGAACGATGGATACAGTTCCTGAGTGAATTACAGCTTTTGTAAAAGACCAGGGTGAGGTATGACTTCCTCAGCAAAATGTAGCTAGTACCTAGCACAAATAGGGCAGGGCAAAACAAAGTACCCCTAAGATGTTTTCTCAAACTGACCCATTTTAGACAAACAGCCTAAGTGGCCAACAACAATAAAAAAAAAATCGACTCATAGCTCCACCCACCTGTTTTAGAGTAGAACTGAACTCCATAAGGTTTTTAATGGCTGTGCTCTTTAGGAAGCAGATTGCCAGGTCTTTCTTTTGTGGCACCACTGAGTGGATTCTAACTGCCAACTTTTTGATCTAGCTCAAACCGTTTGTGCTTCAGAGACTTTGCCTCTCTCCCAGAAGCACCATATATCCTAGAGCATGGCACTAGGTGCAGGGCCTTACAGGAATGAGACAGAAGCAAGCCACTCCAATCCAGACTCCTGGACTCAGCCCAATGAGTCCTAAAGTTGTATTCTGAGCAGAAAAAACTTCCAGTAGTGTATGTTCCAAGTCTAAGGCAGTGTTTTAGGAGCAGAGGTGCTCCTAGTCTGAGAAAGCAAGGTTGGTATCTATAAGAGACTGTTCACCATGAGCAGAGAAGACTAGAGACATTGTACAGTCCCAGAAAATGTGGCTACCAGGGAGGTACAAGAGCAGATCTGTGCCCAGTGCCCATCGACCTGTGTTCCCACAGCCTCCTCATAGTGTGGAGAGGGGTCAAGCAGAACTACCTACCCAGGCCTCCCAATACTGAAGGAGCAACAGAGGATGTTCCAGACCTTCCAGGAGGGCTCCAAAGAGTGAGGACAGAGCAAGGACAGAGTGGGGCAGAAATTGACAACACCAACATCTACCTGAGTCCTGGATCATAAAAAAACCTGGAAGGAAACGGTGCTCAGTCCAGATTCACTATCTAGAGAAACCCAGAGCATGTGCCCTTGGATGGCTGCTTCCCTTTCTGAACTTTCCTGCCTGTGGCTGAAGTATCTGATATAGTTACCAAGCACCCTGAGCTGCCAGAGGAATAGACTTGCCTTAATTTCTCCCTTATCCCCTCCCCATGGAACACTGGGTATTTTAAAGAAGCAAAGAGGCCTGCCATTTGGTACAGTAAGCCAAGGAGTAGGTGAGGCCATTTTCATGATCCTGAGTACCTGCCACCACCCGTAGCATTTTCTTCACAGGCTGGGCATTATACCAGGGATGGGTGTGGTTGGCCATGATCCCACCTGGACCATGACCTAACTCTTGGCTGGGCTTCTTCCAATGCTCCAACCCAGAAGGGTGCACCACCATGCCATCTTTGCTTGAGTCCAGAACCCAGAGCTTCCACCTGCTCAGCACTCTGGCCCTCATAGTGAGACAGCTCCCTGTCGATCCCTGTGTCCCAAAGGCAGACTACAAGTAGATGGGTCTGCCCTCTCCCAAATATCCAAACAGAGGAACAAAGGGATAATCATCATTAGTTAAACTGTTTTACCTGCTGTGGTAGGCTGGGTTATCTAGAGAAGCAAAACAAATAAAGCTTAGAGAGAGAGAGAGGAATTCATCTTAGGAAAATGGCTAACACAGTTATAGAAACTGACAAGTCCCAAGTTCCTGGATTGGATCAAACATCAAACTGGAGCCCTTTCAAGACTCACACAGTTGCCAGGGCTGACAAGCTCACGGTTGTCAGGCAGTACACTAGCTGTTGACTTTGGCAGATGAGGAATCCAAGATCACCAGGCAGTATGGTGGATTGTTTGCTTATGGACAGTTGTAGGCAACACAACAGGATTCAAATCCACAGAAGGTTCTTCCTTTTTCCCAGGATGTCCATATATCTATTGGAAGCAGGCCACATCCATAGGGAAACTCCTTTTCAGTGGATTGGCTGCTCAGAGCATATACATCTGATCTCAGTGGGACTAACCACATCACAACTGCTTAAACCACTCAGAATCATGGTCCACCCAAGTTGACACACAACCCCAACTGTCAAACCTGCTAAGAAATAGAATGTTTAAACAGTACTATGGTTTTAAAACACTTTTTGCATGTGGCCAGGTAAGCAGCTCAGGCAAAATTATTAAACATTTATTTTCTGAAAATAATATATAATTAGTTAAAATATCAGTAAACAGTTGTCCTTGGGTTGACTTCAATTCATAGTGACCCCATGTGTATCAGAGAAGAACTGTACTCCACTACATTTTTGTTCTGTTTTATTTTAAAAATTTGTTTTTATTTGTAGATTGGGTGAAAGTTTACAGAGCAAATTAGTTTTCCATTCAACTATTTATACACATTTTGTTTCATAATTGTTACAATCCCCTCAATGTAACAGCATTCTTCCTGCTTCCTTCCTGATTACTGCATATCAATTTGTCTTTTTTTCCTGCCATTTTCTGCTTTCTGAGTTTTGTTTTGGGTCAAATGTTGCCTTGTGGACTCCTGTGTTAATTGTTCTGAGAAGTACATTCTTCACAAGTGTTTTTGTTCACTTTATAGGCTGGTCTGTTTGAAGGGTGTATAAGAGCCACAGTCTTGGGGATTCCACCAGTCCAAGTCAAGGTTGTTGATAGTGGTAGTTGGGCACCATCTAGTTCTTCTGATCTCAAGGTATGGCTGTGGTTCGTGTGTTCTATTAGTCCTTTGGACTAATTGTTTCCATGAGATTTTGATTTTCCTCACTTTTCTTTCCTCTGGATGAGGAGAGACCAATAATTACATCTTAGAGAGCCACTTGCCAGCTTTTAAGACCCTAGTTGCTGCTCATCACAGTACAATGTAGAACATTCTCTTTGTGAACTATACTATATTAATTGACTTAGCTGCCCCCTAAGACTGTGGTCCTAAGCCCCCAAACCCAATGACTCATTTCCTCAATGTGTTTGCTTTATGGCTAGAAAGTCTTCATAACTTTGCCCCTTGTTTGCTCTACAATAATATATGGATGTATTAATATCACATACAAATATGTATGTAGAAATATCCTCTGTCAAAGCAATGTATGTTCATGGGTATAGTTCTGTTCACCTACACATACTTGTTCAACTTTCATGTCTGCCTGTGTATTCACTAGTAGACTCTTGTTTGTTATTACTGATATTGCAAGATTGTGTATAAAATAGTATTTACCTTTGTAACTCTGTGTCTGTAACTCTTGTGCACCTCTCAATGTCTTCCTTTTGCCTTAGTGATATTGTGATATTGTGCTGATCTTACTCTTATTGGATACTTCATTTCCCTTCACACAAATTAATAGGTGCCTACCCTTTAGTTAGGAGCTCTGGTAGCACAGTGGCTAAGACATCTGACTGCTAACCTAAAGGTTTGTAGCTCAAACCCACTCGCCGCTCTGTGGAAGCATGACTGGGCAATCTACTTCCATAAAGATTTACCACCTTGGAAACCCAATAGGGGTCACTATGAGTCAGAATCAACTCGATGGCACTGGGTTTGGTTTTTGGTTTTTTACCTTCTAGCTATTTACCCTCCCATTTCTCCTACCCCTGGTAACCTTCAAAGAATGATTGTTTCTATCTGTAAACATTTTTTTACTTTTTTTTACAGAAGTGGTCTCATATGATATCTGTCCTTTTGTGAATGACTTATTTCACTCAGCATAATGTCCTCTAGGATCATCTGTGTTTCTGTGTTATGAGATGTTTCATGGATTCATCACTATTAACACGGTGTAGTATTCTGTTGTGTGAATGTACCATAGTTTGTTTATCCATTGATGGGCACATAGATTATTTTCATCGTTTTGCTATTCTGAATAATGTTATGATGAACATGAGTGTGCATATATCTATTTGTGTCCTGGCTCTTATTTCTCTAGGATATATACCTAGCAGTGGGATTGCTTGATCATATGTTATTTCTGTTTCCAACTGTTTAAGGAAGCACATTTTCCACAGTGGTTGTACCATTTCCCAGTTCCACCAGCAGTCTATGAGAATTCCAGTCTCTCCACACCGTTGCCAGAATTCGTTGTTTTGTGTTTTTTTTTTTTTTTTTAATAATGCTGGGGTGAAATGATATTGCATTTTTATTTTGATTTGCATGTCTCTGATGGCTAATAATCATAAGTATTTCTTCATGTTTGTTATATCTGTATGTCTTCTTTGGTAAAGTGTCTGTTCATGTCTTCTGCCCATTTTTTAATTGGATTTTTTGTCTTTTTGGTTTTGAGGTATTGAAGTTTTCTATACATTTTAGAGATTAGTCATTTGTCCAATATGTTGTTGGCAAAATTGTTTTCCCGATCTATAGATTATCTTTTTACTCTTTTGATGAACTCTTTTGATGTGCATAAATGTTGAATTTTTAGAACATCCAGGTCATTTAGTTTATCTTTTGCTGTTTGTGAATTTTTGGTTATGTTTGATAGTGTGTTTATGACATGCATTAGGGTCCCTAAGTTTGCCCCTGTTTTTTCTGTGATGATCTTTATATTTTTAGATTTTACATGTAGGTCTTTGGCCCATCTTGAATTAGTTTTATTATGTGGTAAGAGATATGGGTACTATTTCATTTTTTTGCAAATGTATATCCCATTTTACCAACACTATTTGTTAAATAGAACTTCTTTTCCCTATTTAATGGATTTCAGCCATTTGTCAAAGATCAGCTGTCTATAGCTAGATAGACTTACTTCTGAGTTCTCAGTTCTGTTCCATTGGTCTATATGTCTGTCGTTATACCAGGCTATTTTGACTTCTGTGTCTGTATAGTAGGTTTTGAGGTAAGGGAGTAGGAAGCATCCTACTTTGTTCTTCTGTAGTAGTACTTTTCTTATCTGGGATCTCTTTTCATTCCATAGAAAAGTTATTGATTAGTGCTTTCACGTTTTTAAGGAATGATGATGGAATCTGGATCAGGATTGCATTGCATCTGAAGACGGCTTTGGGTAATACTGACATTTTCACAGTGTTAAGTCTTCCCACCCATAATTGTAGAATATTCTTCCATTTACATAGGTCTCTCTTAGTTTTTTGTGGTAGTGTTTTGTAGTTTTCTTTGTATAGCTTTTTTTGTATCTGTGGTTACATTTACTCCTAAGAACTTCAGCTTTTGAGTGGTTATTGTAAATTGTATTGCTTTCCTTAAATCCTTTCTAGAGATTTCTTTGTTAGTGTGGAGGAATTTGACTGATTTTTGTATGTTGATCTTGTACCCTGCCACTTTGCTGAATCCTTATATTGGTTCCAGTAAAGTTCTTGTTGAGTCCCTGTGATAGTCTATGTATAGGATCATATCATATGCAAATAAAGATAGTTTAACTTATTCTTTGCCAATTTGGATGCCTTTTATTTCCCTTTCTTTCCTTATTGCTCTAGCTGGGACTACCAATACAATATTGAATAGAAGTGGTGATAAAGGGCATCCTTGTCTGGGTCCTGTTCACAAAAGGGAATGTTTTCATTCTCTCTTCATTGAGAGTAATTTGTAGCTGTTGATTTTGTGTTATTGTTGTTGTTATATGCCACTGAGTTAGACCCAACTCATAGCGACCCCTCCTTGGGATTCCAAGGTGGTATCACTATGGAAGTAGATTGCCCAACCTTCCTTCTGAGGAGTGGCTGGTGGGTTTGAACTGCTAGCCTTCTGGTTAGCAGTCAAGTACCTTAGGCACTACACTACCAGAGCTATTATACTGAGGAATTTCCCTTCTATTCCTATTTTTTTTCTGAAAAAAATAAAAGGGTAAAGTAAGGGAAGAAAGGGAAAAAAGGAAAGGAACAAAAGAGAAGAAAAAGAGGGAAGAACTAAATAGAAAAAAAAAAATGGCACCACACTTGCAGTACAAGGAGTTTGCCTAGCCACTGGAGGAGGAGGGTTTGCCTCTGGTCACCAGAAGATTTTGCAAGGTAAGGAGGGAGGTCACACATCTCTGTTCACCTGGTAACTGAGGTAGGTGATGATGCAGTCCTGGGAAAGTGGAGCTTATTATCCAGTTCCTGCTCTGATTGGAGCACTGCTTGCAGTAATTCAAAATGGCTGTGCTTGCTGGTTGGCAATTTACCACTCCTTGTTCACTGTTTTCATTCAGTATCTTCCTCTTGTCGGTATCTGATCTACCTGATCTACTTCTTTATCCTTTCCTTTTAAGCTCTGGGTTCCAGGATTGTCATCTGTATCTATTTCACTTAGTTTGAGTCTTTGTTATAGAGGGTTTGGATAGTTTATCTGTCTAGTTTGCCATCTTGTATCTTCTCCCTTTTTTGTTGTTGTTTAGAAAGTTTATTAATTTTTGTTGTGATTACTCTGTAATTTATTATTGTCTTCCTAAATTTAAAACAGTCTGTTGTATCTTGGTATCATCTTGACTTCCTTTCCATTTGGAAATTCTCAATTATACCATTTATTCCATCTTTGTTTTGTAGTTGTCATCATTTACAATTTGTTATCTCTGGTTCCCTATTTTCAGTCTTCTAAGTTTATTTTATTTCTGAAAACTCTTATCTGGGTTGGTTTCTGGGTGATGTTATGTGCCTTAATCTGAAATTGTTGTCTGCCATTGTTGGTTCTCTGTCCAAAGGACTCCTTATAGTATTTCTTTTAAGGGTGATTAAGCTTTTACAAGCAGGCAGTCCAGGAGAGAGTGAACAAGCAGCAGAGGGATCCAGGTAAGGGGAGGGACCCAAGACACAATGCTCAAGAGGCAGGAAAAGCAGAAGGAAAAGAAAGGAAAGCCAGGGCATCCAGGAAAGACTGAGCAAGCAACAGAGGGATCCAGGTAAGAGGAGGGACCCAGACCCCAACACCCAAGTGACAGGAAAAGCAGAGGGGAAAGGAAAGGAAAAGCAGAGCAGAAAGGAAAGAAAACCAGAGCATCCAGGAGCGAACAAGCAAGCAGGGTGGGGGATGGACACAAGCCCCAACACAACACACAAGCAGCAGGAAAAGCAGAGGGGAAAGGAAAGGAAAGTCAAGGCATCCAGAAGAGTGTGAGCAAGTAGCGCAAGGACCCAGGTAAGGGGAGGGACATAGGCCCCAATCCTCAAGTGGCAGGAAAAGTGGAGGGGAAAGGAAAGGAAAGCCAAGGCATCCAAGACAGAGCAAGCAAGCGGCAGGGATCCAGTAAGGGGAGGGTGGAGAGGTTTCAAACAGCTGAGGGAGACAAATTTGTCTGTTGGTTTGTCATACTGTGGGGACATGTTGCTGTTGAGTCTGTGCCACTCATGTTTCCAATGCCAGAGGGGTTGCACATGGTGCACAGGTTTTGGCGTGGCTTGCAGACTGAGACAGACTAGGAAGAAGGAAGAGACCATTCACTTCTCAAAGAATTAGCCAGGGAAAACCTTATGAATAGCAGAGAAACACTGTTACATTACTAGGCAACAATATGAATAGCCCAGAAACACTGTCTGATAATAGGAGGATGAGCCACTTAGGTTGGAAGGCTTTCAAAATACAACTGGGAAAAAGCAGCATCCTGAGAGTAGAACCAACCTAACTGATATCGGTAACGTAAACCTTTCAAGACCTCCATCTGCTGATGTGACACAACTCAAATTAAGGAGAAACAGCTTCAAACATCTATTAATAAACAGAACTGGAATGTATGAAGTATGAATCTAAGAAAATTGGAAGTTGTCAGAAATGAAATGGCATGCATAAAGATTGGTATCCTAGGCATTAGTGAGCTGAAGTGGACTGGTTTTGGACATTTTGAATCAGACAATCATATGATCTATTGTGCTGGGAATGACAATTTGAAGAGGAATGGTGTGGCATTCATCTTGACAAAGGATATTTCAAGATCTGTCCTGAAGTATCGTGCTGTCAGTGATAGGATAATATCCATATGTCTACAAGGAAGACCAGTTAGTATGACTATTATTCAAATTTATGCACCAATCACCAAAGCGAAAGATGAGGAAATGGAAAGTTTTTATCAACTTCTGCAGTCTGAAATTGACCGAACGTGCAATCAAGATGTGTTGCTTATCATTGGTGACTGGAATGCAAATGTTGGAAACAAAGAAGAATCACCTGTAGTTGAAAAATTTGCCCCTGGTGACAGAAATAATGCTGGAGATTGCATGATAGAATTTTGCAAGACCAACGACTTATTCATTGCAATTACCTTTTTCCAACAACACAAAAGGTGGCTAAACACGTGGACATCACTAGATGGAATACACAGAAATCAGATTGACTATACCTGTGGCAAGAGGTCATGGAAAACCTCAATATCTTCAGCCAAAACCAAGCCAGGAGATGATTGTGGAACAAACCATCAACTGCTCATATGGAAGTTCAACTTGAAGTTGAAGACAATTAAAACAAGGCCACAAGAGCCAAGATATGATCTTGAATTTATCCCTCCTGAATTTAGAGACCATCTAAAGAATAGATTTGGGGCAGTGAACACAAATGACTGAAAACCAGAAGAATTGTGTGATGACATCAAGAACATCATCCTTGAAGAAAGCAAGAGGATATTAAAAAGACAAGAAAAAAAGAAAAGAAAATAGATGATAACAGAGACTCTGAAGCTTGCCCTTGAGCAAAGAGTAGCTAAAGCAAATGGAAGAAATGACAAGATAAAAGAGCTGAACTGAACATTTCAAAGAGCAGCTAGAGCAAACAAAGCCAATTACTATAATGAAATGTGCAAAGACTTAGAGTTAGAAAACCAAAAGGGATGAACACATCTGGCATTTCTCAAGTGGAAAGAACTGAGGAAAATATTTAAGCCTCGAGTTGCAATATTGAAAGATTCTATGGGCAAAGTATTGAATGATACAGGAAGCATCAAAAGAAGATGAAAGGCCTGAGGAGCAGAAGATGGCGGACTAGATAGAAGGACTGCACAGACCCTCTTCAAAAAAAAAAGGGAAACCAATTGACACAGACATAGAAGTTAATCTTGGACCCCTGAGCCTTGAAGAGAAGGATTCAGAAGTAGACTAAACCCCAACTAGCAGAAGAATTTGCGTGAAAATACCAAAAAAGGAGATATACGGAGCTGCGGTCTGGCAGGGACCTGAGCGCCCGTGACGGCA
>NW_006921639.1:2880040-2883290 GCF_000298275.1 Orycteropus afer afer | reverse complement strand
CCTGGCCAACTGACTGGAAGAGATCCATATTTGTACCCATTCCAAAGAAAGGTGATCCCACAGAATGTGGAAATTATTGAACAATATCATTAATATTGTATGCAAATAAGATTTTACTGAAGATAATTCAAAAATGGTTGCAGCAGTATATTGACAGAGAACTTCCAGAGGTGCAAGCCAGATTCAGAAGAGGATATGGAACAAGGGATATCATTGTGAATGTCCGATGGATCTTGGATCAAAGCAAAGAATACCAGAAAGATGTTTACTTATGTTTTATTGACTATGCAAAGCATTCGATTGTGTAGATCATAAGAAATTGTGGATAACATTGAGAAGAATGGGAATTCCAAAGCACTTAATTATACTCATGAGGAACCTGTACATAGACCAGGAGGCTGTCATTTGAACAGAACAAGGGGAGACTGCATGGTTTAAAATCAAGAAGGGAGTGTGTCAGGGTTGTATCCTTTCACCATACTTATTCAATCTGTGTGCTGAGCAAATAATCTGAGAAGCTGGAGTGTATGAAGAAGAACATGGCATCAAGATTGGAGGGAGAATAATTAACAACCTGTTATATGCTGATGACACAACTTTGTTTGCTGAAAATTAGGATGACTTGAAGCATTTACTGATGAGGATTGAAGGATCTGCAGTGTGGATTACATCACAATATAAAGAAAACAAAACTCCTCACAACTGGACCTGTAAGCAGCATCATGATAAATGGAGAAAAGATTGAAATTGCCAAAGACTTCGCATTGCTTGGTTCTACAATTGACGCCAATGGAAGCAGCAGTCAAGTCATCAGACAACGTATAGCACTGGGCAAGTCAGCTGCAAAAGACTTCTTTCAAGTGCTGAGGAGCAAAAATGTCTCCTTGAGGACTATGGTGCACCTTACACAAGCCATGATATTTTCAATTGCTTGATATGCATGTGAGAGCTGGACAATGAATAAGGAAGACTGAAGAAGAATTGATGCTTTTGAGTTGTGATGCTGGTGAAGAATGCTGAAAGTACCATGGACTGCTAAAAGAACTAACAAATCTGTCTTGGAGGAAGTGCAGCCAGAAAGCTCCTTGGAAGCAAAAATGGCCAGACTTTGTCTCACCTACTTTGGTCAGGATATCAGAAGGAAATGTTCAAGGGAGAAGGATGTCATGCTTGGTAAGTTGGAGGGTCGACAAAAGAGGGAAAGACCCTCAACGAGATGAATTGACACAGTGGCTGCGGTGATGGGTCAAATATAGTGGGGATTGCAGGGCTGGCACAGGACTAGGCGGTGTTTCATTCTGCTGTGCTATGAGTCGAAGATGACTTGACAGCACCTAACAACAACAACAACAGCTTTTACAAATTCCTTTAATTTCTGTTTATCTGGAAAAGTCCTAATCTTTCCATCACATTTGATAGACCATTTTGCTGGATATATCATTGGTGGTTGGCAGTTTTTTTTCTTTCAGTGTTTTATATAGATCATCCATTGCCTTCTTGCCTGCATGGTTTCTGCAAAGAAATCAAAGTTTCGTGTTATTGGTTCCCCTTTGTAGGTAACATTTTGTTTTTATGAAGCTATTCTCGGGGTTCTTTCTTTGTTTTTGTTTTGGAAAGTTTAATTATAATATATCTTAGTGACTTCCTTTTGGAGACTATCTCTATGGGGTTTGTTAAGCTTCTTGGATGGAGATCTTTTCATCTTTCATGATGTTGTTATTGTTGTAAGGTGCCGTCGAGTCATCTCTGACTCATAGTGACCCTATCTATGCACAGCAGAACAAAACACTGCCCAGTCCTGTGCCAGCCTCACTACCGTTGCTATACCTGAGCCCATTGTTTCAGTCACTATGTCTGTTCCTCTTGTTGAGGGCCTTCTCCTTAATTGGCCCTCCCATTTAGCAAGCATGATATCCTTCTCCAGGGAATGGTTCCTTCTGACAACATGACCAGAGTAGGTGAGACAAAGTCTGGCTATTCTCGCTTCCAAGGAGCATTCTGGCTGCACTTCCTCCAGAACAAGTTTGTTTCTTCCTTTGTCAGTCCATGGTGCTTTCAGTATTCTTCTCCAACACCACAACTCAAAAGCATCAACTCTTCTTTGGTCTTCCTTATTCATTGTCTAGCTCCCACATGCATAAGAGGTGATTGAAAATACCTGACTTGTGTTAGGCACATCTTAGTCTTCAAGAAGACATCTTTGCTCTTCATCACTTGAAAAAGGTCTTTTGCAGCAGATTTTCTCAATGCAATACGTCGTATGATGCCTTTTTTTTTTTTTTAATTGTGATTTGGTAAAAGTTTACAGAGCAAATTCTGTCGTCTGATGTCTTGACTGCTGCTTCCATTGATATTGATTACAGAACAAAGTACTATGAAGTCTTTGACAACTTCAATGTTTTCTCCATTTATTGTGAAGCTATTTATTGGACTAGTTGTGAGGATTTTTGTTTTCTTTATATGAAAGTGTAATCCATGCTGCAGACTGTAGTGTTTAATCTTCATTTGTAAGTGCTTCAAGTCATCCTCACTTTCAGCAAGAAAAGATGTGTCTTCTGTGTATCATAGGCTGTTAATGAGGGTTCCTCCAATCCTGATGCCATTTTCTTCTTCATATAATCCAGCTTCCCAGATTATTTACTCAGCATACAATTTGAATTATGGTGAAAAGATATAACCTTGATGCACTCCCTTCTTGATTTTGAACGATGCAGTATCCCCTTGTTCTGTTTGAATGACAGCCTCTTTATCTATGTACAGGTTCCTCCTGAGTACAATCAAGTGTTCTGGAATTCCCATTCTTCTCAATGTTATCCATAATTTGTTATGAGCCACACAATTGAATGCTTTTGCATAGTCAATAAAACATAAGTAAACATCTTTCTGGTATTCTTTGCTTACATCTGAGATCCATCTGACATCAGCAATGATATCCCTTGTTTCATGTCCTCTTCTGAATCCAGCTTGCATTTCTGGAAGCTCTTTGTTAATGTACTACTGCAACCATTTTTAAATTATCTTCAGTAAGATTTTACTTGCATGTGATATTAATGATATTGTTCGATAATTTCCACATTCTGTGGGATCACCTTTCTTTGGAATGGGTACAAATATGGATCTCTTCCATTCAGTTGGCCAGGTAGGTGTCTTCCAAATCTCTTGGCATAGCCAAGTGAGTGCCTCCAGAGGGGCATTTTGTTGAAACATCTCAAAAGGTACTCCATCAATTTCTGGAGACTTGGTTGGTTTT
>NW_006921639.1:2868636-2879510 GCF_000298275.1 Orycteropus afer afer | reverse complement strand
CTTGTGGACTTGTTTTAATTGTCTTCAACTTCAAGTTGAACTTGCATATGAGCAGTTGATGGTCTGTTCCACAATCAGCTCCTGGCCTTGTTTTGTATATTTTGGATATGGAATTTCTCCATCACCTCCTGCCACAGATGTAGTCAGTCTGATTCCTGTGTATTCCATCTGGTGAAGTCCATGTGTATACCTGCTGTATATGTTGTTGAAAAAAAAAGGTATTTGCAATGAATAAGTCATTAGTCTTGCAAAATTCTATCATGGGATCTGCAGCAACAAGTCTATTACCAATGCTATATTTTCCAACTACCAGTAACTCTTCTTTGTTTGCAACTTTTGCATTCCAATCACCAGTGATAATCAACATATCTTGATTGTATGTTCAGTCAATTTCATACTGCAGAAGTTGGTAGAAATCTTCAAATTCCTCATCATTGGCTTTGGTGGTTTGTGCATAGATTTGAATAATATTAAGTAGTATTAACTGGTCTTCCATATAGGCATATGGATATTATCCTATCAGACAGTATTGTACTTCAGGCTAGATCTTAAAATGGTCTTGTGACAATGAATGCCACACCATTCCTCTTCAGTTTGTAATTCTTGGCATTTTAGATCATATGGTTGTCTGATTCAAAATGGCCCAAAACAGTCCATTTCAACTCACTAATGCCTAAGATATCAATCTTTATGCATTTGGTTTCATTTTTGAAAACTTCCAATTTTTCTATATTCATACTTCATGCATTACATGTTCCAATTATTAATGGATATTTGCACCTGTTTCTACTCATTTTGAGTCATGCCACATCAACAAATGGAGGTCCCCAAAGCTTTACTCTATCCATATCATTAAGGTCATCTCTGTACTGAGGAGTCAGCCCTTCCCTAGTCAAATTTTCAGTGACTTTCGACCTGATGGGCTCATCTTCCAGCACTATATTGGACAATGTTTCAGGGCTATTCATAAAGTTTTACAGCAATATATCAGACAATGTTTCACTGCTATTCCTAAGGTTTTCACCTGGCCAAGTTTTTGAGAAGTGGATGGCCTCTTCCTTCTTCTGAGTCTGTCTTAGCCCAGAATCTCTGCTGATACCTGTCCACCATGGGTAATCCTGCTGGCATTTTGCCAATATGATAATAGGGAAATTTTCTACCAGCAAATCTTAGACAACTCTCTTTGTCTCTGTGTGTGTGCATGTGTGTGTGTGTGTTTGCCTCCTCTGGTTCTGGAATTCCTGTCACACATAAATTTTTCCTCTTGATAGTGTCTCACATCATTCTTAGGCTTTTTTTCATTTTTCTTCTGATTTGTCATCATATAAATTGATATCAAGTGATTTGTCCTCTAATTCACTGGTCCCATCTTCTGATTCAGTATTACTCTTTTGTCCTTCCAGTGTGTTATCTATTATTGAAATGCTAGTTTTAATATTCTGGATTTCTAGTTGCTGCTTTTATGTGGTTTCTGATTGTCTATTTATTTTATCATTTTGCTCTTGTATTGTTTTCCTGAATTCTTCTACAGTATTATCTCTATTTTCCTTGATTTTGTTTGTGGTTTCTTTGATCTGTTGGAGGACTCTATATTTTTTTTAAATTTGTAATCAAGTAGTTCCAATATCATTTATTCCTTAAGGAGGTTTCCTGGTTCTTCATTTTGGTCACTTGTTTGTGCCATTTTGTCCTGTTTCTTTGTTTGATTTGAAGTTGTCTGTTGTTGCAGAGACACTCTTATTTAATTGTATTTATTGATTGATTATATGTTGGTTTGTTTTGCTGGATTTTTAGTTTCATTTTTTTTTTTTTGATATATCTGAATGGGTAGGATGAGTGTACTACTCTGGTTACTAGTTGGGCAGCACTGGGGTGCTCACCACCTTTCCCTGGGTAGGTTGGATAATGGATGGGAGTGTAAATCTCTGTTTCCTAGTCATGTAGATCATCTGTGGGTGGTGTAAGCAGGTGTTCGCTGTTTTTCATTGATTCAGTGATGCAGGAGTGGGTAATGGCACTCATCCATTGAGTGAGGAGGTAGGTGGCAGGTGTAGTAGGTGTGACTGACTACTGGGGACACAACCACCTCCCATCAGATGGGGGGTGAGAAGAAGAAGAGAAAATGAGAAAACAATGGGAAGAGGAAAAAAGTTAACAAAAGTAAAGGAAGAGGAAGAATGGGAGAAAATAAATATATATAAAAAAGAAGTGGGGGTTAAAGGTGGCACAACAGCATGTGTGCACGTGCTTCTAAGAAGGTGGGCACATGATACTCACTGCTGACCTTGGAGGCAGCAAACACTTGGTGCACAATTTACATGAGTATACACTCCTAGTTACTGGGTCAATGGTATGGCAGTGGGCATGTGGTACACAATCTATGTGAGTACACATCCTCAACTGCAGAGGCAACGGATGCTTGACACATGATCTGTGAGAGTACATGTCCCCCAGGGAAGAGGTCATTATCAGGAGGAAGTGGGAGGGGAGCTGTTGCATTGTGGTAAATTGTGGTCAATGTCATATGACAAAGTGTATGTGAACTGCTATATAGAAAGTGAATTTGCTCTGTAAATCTTCACCCAAATCACAATAAGTTAATTAATTAATTAGTTATTAATTAAAAGAGAGTATGTCCCCAACCATAGAAGCTGTGTGCATACAGTGCACAGTCTGCGAAAATGCACCCCGTTATCTGAGCAGGCAGCTGGCATGCAATGTGCAGTCCATGGAAGCATGTCACAGTCCTCTGGGAGCACAGGGCATCAGGGGCTATGAAGGTGGGGAAGAGAAGAAAGGGGGAGGCAGTTCAAGCCAACCAGATAGGGATGAGTCAACGGGGAAGACATCACTGGCTATAGCATTGGTAAGGACAGAAGGGTATCTCACCTTTGGTCACCAGGAAGGTATGGTGAGGGGAAGGCAGAAGAATATACTTCTCCAGCTGACATTCACTGGCATGGGCCTGGTGCACTTCTGGGCAAGTCAGCCAATTATCTGGTTTCTGCCCTGACTTAAGCAAGGTGAAGTGGCCCCCCAGAATCCAGAGTCTCTAGCCACCACTTCACAGGCTTTCACCTCTGAATAGGCCCCCAATCCATATGACTAGGGACCACTACTGATGAGTGGTTCTGTCCCTACTGGCTCCCTCCTTGCTCTGTGGTCACCTGTGTTACTGAAAGTCTCATCTGCTTTCCTGCACTTTCTTTTCTTAGCTCTAGTTCATGTTCTAGTTACCTTGCTTCACTTTGGATTTGTTTACACTGTGTCTCTTTGTTATTGGGGATTCTGTGATGTTGGCTTTTCCTCACTTATGTATGTTGCCTGCTGTATCCTAGAATGGCCATGCTGTACCAGGCCTTTGTTCCATCTCTCTCCTCAAATACTGTTTTTGTTCTGTTTTTCCAATTAGTGTTTAATCTAGTTTTTTATCCTTCCATATGAAGATCAGAGTGCTGGGATTATCATCTGTATCTGTTTCACTTGGTTTCTTGGATCTTTGTTGTAGCGGGACTGAGTGGTATGTCTCTCCAGGATGCCATCTTATCCTCTCTGACTCCATAAAGTTTTCAATGGCTGATTTTTCAGAAGTAGATCACCCGGCCACTCTTCCAAGATGTCCCTGGATGGACACTAACCACCAACTTTTCAGTTAGCAGCCAAGCACGTTAACCATTTATATCATCCAGGGACTCCTATTAGTTAAAATAAACAATGTTAAGTGTCTCCAAGGAGCTCTGGTGGCATAGTGCCTAAGACATTAGACTGCTAACCAGAAGGCTGGTAGTTCAAACCCACCAGCCACTCCTCAGAAGGAAGGTTGGCAATCTACTTCCATAGTGATATTGCCTCGGAAACCCAAGGAGGGGTCGCTGTGAGTTGGATCTGACTCAATGGCGGTGCATTCAGTTTTGGTTTAAGTGTCTCCAAAATGCCAGTGTTTAATACAATTAAAGTTTATTTCTCTCTGTGACAGTCAGCTGTGGTTCAGGTGCCCTATCCATCAGTATCTCATGGCCTCCAAGGTTAAACTAGCAGTGGAAGGAGGATAGAAGGTTCAGGGTAACAGACCAGGCCCACATCCAGCCAGTGCCCTGTCACATGGTGCCAACCTGAGTACAAAGGACACTCAGAAATGAAGAGCATCCTATAGTTGGTTACTAGCAATCTGTCTCAAATATGTTATGAAATAATGCTCATTAAGCATCTCCTCCCTTCTCCCAAGGTAGATAGTCACTAGAAGAGTCAAGAAGTTCTCCAGTTTAAACATCTTGTTCCACTGGTACTTAAGTATGGTGATTGTTGTCAGGGTTGTATCCTTTCACAATACTTATCCAATTTGTATGTTGAGTAAATAATTTGAGAAGCTGGACTATGTGAAGAAGAATGTGGCATCAGGATTAGAGGAAGACTCATTAACAATCCGCAACATACAGATGACACAACCTTGCTTGTTGAAAGTGAAGGTGGCTTGAAGCACTTACTGATGAAGATTAAAGAATACAGTCTGCAGTAGGGATTACACCTCAACATAAAGAAAAAGAAAAAAAATCCTCACAAATGGACCAATAAGCAGCAATACAATAAATAGAGAAAAGATTGAAGTTGCCAAAGATTTCATATTACTTGGATCCACAATCGAATCCATGGAAGCAGCAGTCAAGAAATCAGACAATGTGTACAGTACATGCACTGGGCAAATCTGCTGCAAAAGACCTGTTTAAAGTGTTGAAGAGCAAAGATGTCTCTTTCATGACTAAGGTGCACCTAATCCAAACCATGATGTTTTCAATCACCTCATCTGCATGCAACAACAACAAACATATGCATGTGAAAGTTGGACAGTAAACAAGGAAGACTGAAGAAGAGTTGATGCTTTTGAATCGTGGTGTTGGTGAAGAATGCTGAGAGTACCATGGATTTCTAGAAGAACTAACAAATCTGTCCTGGAGGAAGTGCTGCTGGTATGCTCCTTGGAAGCAAGAATGGCCAGACTTCATCTTACCTACTTTGGTCATGTTGTCAGAAGAGACCGTTCCATGGAGAAGGATATCATGCTTGGTAAAGTGAAAGGTCAGCAGAAAAGGGAAAGACCTTCAAAGAGATGGATTGACACAATGCTGCAATGACGGATTCAGGTATAGCAAGGATCATGAGGCTGACACAGGACCGGGCAGTGTTTTGTTCTCTTGTACATAGATAGGGTTGCTATGAGTTGGAGCCAACTCAATGGCTCCTAACAACAACATTGAGCCTGCAAACACAATGGAATAAGATGCTGCCAGGTCCGGTGTCATCCCATGATCAGTTGTGGGTTAGACCACTGTGATCCATGAGATTTTCATTGACTTATTTTCAGAAATATATCACCAGGTCTTTCTTTCTAGTGTCTTAGTCTTGAAGGTCCTCTGAAACCTGTTCAGCATCATAGCAACACACAAATCACCACTGACAGATGAGTAGTGGCTGTGTTTAAAGTGCATTGGCTGGGGATAGAATCTGGGTTTCCCACGTGGAAGGAGAGAATTCTACCACTGAACCACCTCTACCTCTCCTTAAATATTAGTTCCCTAGTGTATGGGGGAGCTCTGGTAGCATAGTGGCTAAGACACTTGCCTGCTAACCAGACAGCTAGCGGTTCAAACCCACCAGTCACTCCTCGGAAGGAAGGTTGGGCAATCCTACTTCTGTAGTGATACTGCCTTGGAAACCCAAGGAGGGGTCGCTATGAGTCGGGTTTGACTCGATGGCACATAACAACAGTGTACCTTATAATTACTCAGCACCAACACTGCACCTAACTGAGGTCATACAACCAATGCCAGTGAGCTCTTGGTCTAGACAGCCCCTTCCAGCTGACATCACCTCTCTTTCTCCATTCATTATGAGGGCAGGCAGGGGATAGGCTGAGCTGAAGCTTCAACATTAGGACCACTTGTGCAGCCTCAACTGCAACCCTCTGAGAGGCCCAGAATGAGCTTATGGGGGAAGAGCACTGAGTGCTGCACAGGCTGCAGTGAGCAGACCACTGTCTCCAGCCTGAGTCTAGGACAGGAGCACAACATTGCTTAGTGGGTAGGGTCCTGGTTCCAAGACCCCCCCAGGGAAGGTGCTTAGGGATCCAGTGAGATTTGGCTGGCTCCTAGGATTGACCCTGGGACAGATCAGGGACACCCAATTTAGCTGGAGTCTAAGTCAGAGTACTGGTTTGGTAGAGCAAACCAGGACCTCAGGGAGAAACCCTCCCACCCTGGAAAGAGTGAGAGAAGCAATTAGTGCTGGTCTTGGGAGAGGCAGTTAGTGCTGAAGCCTAGAAGCTCTGCCCAGGCCAGCCTCAAGCACCAAGCCCCAAGCTTACCTTTGGGCTGTGCTAGGTGGGCCTGCAGGTGAGGAGCAGGGAGTATGATGCAGAGCTGGTGCTCACGCCCCAAAGCCCCTGCTCTCTCCAGCACCATCTGTCCCTCTGACATATTGCCCCTGGCTCATCTCATTGTGCTAACCCATTCCTTAGTGGGGCCAGGTTTAGCTCCACAATGTATGAAGCAGTGCATTCCCTGGGCTGTTTGCTGACTGTAGACCATGGAGAACACCATGTGCATCTGAAGTTACCAAAAAAAAAAAAAAAAAGTTTGCCATCAAATCAACTCCAACTCATGGTGACCTCGTGTGTATCAGACTAGAAATGTGCTCCATAGCATTTTAAATTTTCCAGAAGTAGACAACCAAGCTTTCTTCCAAGGCACCTCAGGGTGGTCTTGAACCTCCAACCTTTCATTTAGCAGCCAAGGGCTTGTTAATTGTTCGCAGCACCTAGGAACCATGCCCTTTGGTGTTCACAGAAGGCAGCAATTATGGTGGAATCTGCTTGGGAGAAGGTCATGCATAAACAAAGAAAGAGGCTCAGCCAGCAATTTATCTTAACTCCTGAGGGAGGGAAAATACCTCAACCAAGAGCCAATCAGTCTCCAACTTCTATGCTGTCTTTTTCTTTTTTAATATTATCTGCATTTTGGACAGTAATGGACCATAGTTACAGGCTTCTGTGATAAGATAGAGGGAGGATATATCCCTGCTTGGCACTGGACTTCATTCTGATCTGTGGTATTTATATAAAATTCAGGGTGGCTCAGCTCCTGGTTGGGTGTCAGATGGCTAAAGCTCTTTAAGATTGATCTGAAACTTCAATCCATAATTCCAAGAGATAATATAATTCCAAGAGATAAAGAAGTCTGGGCAATTTCTTTTTAAAATGTGTCTACAATTTTCTAAAATGCTGTCTGGAAAATCTTATCATGCTGCTTGGGAGGAAGCATTTCAGAAATTGTCTTCATTGTCTTTCTAGAAAGGTGAATAATGAAGACTTCCCAGAAAGCCAGCCTCAGTGAGCTTGGAAGAGAACTGAATCCATATTACAAAGACTTCAGAACCATCACAGGCCCCAAAACATAGACTACTTTCTAGGAGTGTTCCCAGACAGTGGAAGAATCCAGACATCCTGTAGGATTAGCATCTCAAACTATGAGGGAGGAACCCTGCCCTTCATCATCTTAACTGTTGCTGACATTAGTTCCCGTCAAGTTTATTCCAACTCATGGCTGCCTCATGTGTACAGAGTAGAATTGCTCCACAGGGTTTTCAAGACTTGCAATCTTTCAAAAGCAGATCACAGGCCTGTCTTCCAAGGTGCCTGGGGGTGGGTTGAAACCACCAATCTTTTATTATTAATTGAGTGTTTAACCATTTGCTCTACCCAAAGACCCCTGAAATCTATACCATACCATACCCCTTATCTTGGAGCACAGGGGAGAGAGGTTGTTTCCAGAGACAGATAAAATAACCAATAAAATAGACAAAATAAGACTTAAAAGAGTAATTATAATAAGTACTTGTTATAGATTGAATTGTATCCCCAAAAAACAAATGTTGAAGTCCTTATCACTATATCTGTGAATGTGACCTTGTTTAGAAATATGGTCTTTGAAAATGTTATCAGTTAACATGAGGTCAGGTTGCAATAGGGTGGGTCCTAATCCTAAATAAGTGGTGTCCTTATAAAAGAGATGCCATATAACACTGCATCTGGGAGCCAAAGAACTTGTGGAGCTACCAGAAGCTGGGAGAGAGGCACGGAACAATTTTTCTCTCAAACCCTCAGAAGGAATCAACACAGTCAACACTCTGATCTCACATTCTCAGCATCCAGAACTGTGAAAGAAATTTACATTCCTATAAGCCACACACTTTGTTTAACTTTGTTACAGCAGTCTTTGGAAACTGATACAGTGCTCATATATGTATGCAGCTCCTTCACATTAGAAAGCACTAGCTCAAGCAGCTCAGTGAGAAAGGAAGGACAGAAGTTAGTATCTGTGTTGTAACAGATAAGAAAGCCAGGTCTTGCTGACTCGGGACCATAGTCTGGGGAGACGTCATGCTCAATTGTCACAACATAGTATATAAGCATCTTGTTCCACAACCTACTTTGGTGAATAGAGACTGGGGCCTTAAAAGCTTTCAAGTGGCTATCTAAGATGCAACTATTGGTCACCTCATCTGAATCAAAGAAGAGTGAAGAAAATCAAAGGTAGTTGGAAACAATTAGTCCAAGGGTAAGATGGACCTCAGCTTTCATGACCCTGAGACTAGAGAACTAGATGGTGCCTGACTACCAATGCCAACCGCTCAGAAAGGGATCAAAACTGGAGATCCTGGACAGAGTGGGAGGAAAAATGTGGAACAAAAATCAAAAACACAAAAATGACCAGAATTACTGGTCAGATAGAGTCTGGTGGAACCCCCAAGACTATGGCTCAAGGTTGCCTTTCAGGCCTAGAAATGACTCACTCCCATGGATTGGCTCTCAGCCCAACAGTTAGAAAGACCAACATGCAGAACACCTACCCCAGGGTGATGCTCCCACCTACTTTAGGGAGATACACCCCTTAGAGCAATCAGCCATGAGGCACCAGAGGATCAGCATTCACATAGAGGGAAAGCTGGACAGACAGGAAAGTGTAGATAAAAAGGGCACCAGGAAGGGGTAGTCAAAGGGACAGGACATGAGGAGAATTTGCTATGGTCAGGGATAGTAATCGGGGTGTAAAATCAAATGTACATAAACTGTTGAATGTAAAACAAATTTGCTCTGTAAATTTGCACCCAAAGCACAGTAAAATTAAAAAAGAAAGCAAGCAAGCCAGGCCTTAGCCTGTTGTGACCTCCCTGAGTCCCACCTAAGTGGCAACACCAAATAATCATATGACAAGTTGATCACAACTCATGGTGGCCCCATGTATGTCAGAGTAGAACTGTGATCCATAGGGTTTTTAATGGCTGATTTTTCAGAAGTGGGTTATCAGGCCTTTCTTCTGAGGCACCTTTGGGTGGACTCAAATCTCCAGTGTTTCTGTTAGCAACTGAACACATTAACTGTTTACACTACACAAGGGCTGCCTATGATAATCATAAAGCCCTATGATTATTTAAAAATGTTTAGTTATATTCTCACTCCTGTAAAATGACCATAAGTGTACCCTTTGATTCTATGATAATTCACACATCGTAACACAACAGCACTTACTTTCACCAGGCAGTGAACCCAGTGCTGTTGAAGCGTTGTTTGTTGTTTTTAGGTGCCATGGAGTCAGGAAGTCTTCATAACAACCCATATTACAGAGGAGGAAATTGAGGCTTAAAGGGGTAGCTTGCCTCAATGGCACAGGCATTAGCCATGGAGGCCCAACCTGACCTGAACCCCCAGCCAGAAGCTCTACATCCACGGAGCTCAGCACTCAGTGCTGGTGCTGCCTTGTCTTGATATTAATCTGCCTGGTGCCTGCTTCAGCCCAGGTCTTCAACTAACTTTGTCCTGTTTAATTCTCAGAGACCTGAGAAGAGTCTCTATTACCTCATTTAATAGAAAGGGAAACTGAGGCTGAGTGAGGCAAATTGTCTAAACTCATATAATCAGTAAGTAGTGATGTCAGCATTGAAACTAGATCTGTCTGAAGCTAAACCTTGTGATGTTTCCATTACCCCACCCAACCAAACCAAACCCACTGCCATCGAATTGATTCCAGTTCGTAGCAACCCCTATTGGTTTTCCAAGGCTGTAAATCTTTACGGAAGTAGTTTGCCTCATCATCCTCCCGCAGAGCAGCTGGTGGTTTGAACCACTGACCTTCTTCTTAGTAGCCAAATGCCTTACCCACTACACCACCAGAGCTCCTCACTACCCCACATCATCTTGAATTTAAAATGCCATTATTGCTTATCTTCTCATCATCTGGGGAAATTCTGGCAAAGAGATGTCAACAGATACTTTTGTAGTTGTTCCCCTGGACAAGCTGAGGCTCTAAACCATGGGTGGTGCCCTGGAAGCTGTTTCCAAGGGGACTGTTCTTTGCAAAGGAAGCCATGTTGGCAGGACCTCTCCTTGTGAGCAGGCACTCCCTACATACTCTAGTTAGAGGACTTGGAGAGTAGTTGACATCTCATTTTAGTCCAAGGGAAACTGAGAGGCCTCCTTCCCTGAGTGCTTACACACAAGAGACAAAGAGAATATCATTCTCCTTTGCCCCGCATGATAGATGGACATTTTGGGTGGTAGAGATGTTGGCACAGGCTGGTTTAGCCTAGACACATGGGGCGTGGGAGCTACCAGTGAACAGTGACAGGAAAGATGACAACAGCCCGTCACTCAGGGGTGGCCTGCATTCCATCAATTGTCTAATGACTCTTATCCCTCTCTCTTTCTTTACTTTTACATTATTTAAAATTTGTTATTTTGATAAAAACATTACAGCAAAAAAGAAGAGCCCTTTCATCATGCCCATCATTCCCTCCCAAAGTGCAAACTTTTTTTTTTTTTTTTT
>NW_006921639.1:2853911-2862241 GCF_000298275.1 Orycteropus afer afer | reverse complement strand
ATTATCTTCTGTGTCTGTTTTAATTGGTTTCCCTTTTCTTTGTTGAAGAGGGTCTGTGCAATCCTTCTGCCTAGTCTGCCATCTTGCCCCGCCTCTCCCCAAAGTGCAAACTTTTTGTGCCACTTATGTAACTATGTAGCCCACATAACTTGTGAGTTCTTGAGAGAGGACAGTAACATAAATTAGGATGTGATTACACTAGAATTATTTTTCTGGCACTCATTTTTTACTTAATAATTCAGCTGAGACACCTTTTATGTTTACCTCATTCTAGTGTGGTTGTACCAGAAATTATTTAGCCTTTCCTCCCTTGATGCACTGGGCAAGCAGGATGTTTCCCATTTTTCTCTAGAAGAAAGAATGCTACAAAGAACATCATTAAACATAGATCTTTTTGCATTTATCTTTCTTTGGAACAAATTATTAAAATTAAACACTAGACTAAAGGATATTTCATTCTCAATCTTTTGGACATTGCCAAATTACTTTCAAAACTATCCTACCATCAAAAGTGTATGAGAATAACCCTTTCTGAATGCTCTACCCAATATTAGGTTAGCATTCTTTTTAAATAGAAAATTCTGTGATATGCTCTTTAACCATTTGTATTTCTTCTATTAATTTCTTATTAATACCCTTTGCTCATTTTTCTATTGGATTCTTTCCTTTATTGTTACTGGTTGCCATCAAGTCAGCTGTGACCCATGATGATCTTATGTATAACAGAATAAAGTGTTGCCCATTCCTGTACCATCTCCATGATCTCTGATATGTCTGAGTTCAAGCTGTAACTATTGTGTCAGTCTCTCTCATTAAGAGTTTTCCTCATTTTCCCTGACTCTCTACTTTGCCAAACATTATGTCCTTCTGTAGTGATTGGGCTTTCTTGATGATGTATCCAATGTTGTTGTTGTTAGGTGCTGTCGAGTAATATCTGACTCATAGCAACCCTATGCACAGCAGAACGAAACATTGCCCAGTCCTATACCAGCCTCACAATCCTTGCTATATCCAAGCCCATCATTGCAGTCACTGTGTCAATCCATCTCATTGAGGGCCTTCCTCTTTTTCATTGACCACCCCCCCCCCCACTTTACCAAGCATGATATCCTTCTCCAAGGAACAGTCCCTTCTGACATGAACAAAGTAGGTGAGACAAAGTCTGGCCATTCTCTCTTCCAAGGAGCATTCCAGCTGCACTTCTTCCAGGGCAGATTTTTTAGTCCTTTTAGCAGACCATGGTACTGTTAGCATTCTTCTCCAACACCACAACTCAAAAGCATCAACTCTTCTTCAGTCTTCCTTACTCATTGTCCTGTTCTCACATGCATAAGAGGCGATTGAAAATACCTTAGTCTTCAAGGTGACATCTTTGCTTTTCATCACTTGAAAATGGTCTTTTGCAGCAGATTTTCCCAATGTAATACATCATCTGATGTCTTGACTGCTGCTTCCATTGATGTTGATTGTAGAACCAAGTAATATGAAGTCCTTGACAACTTCAATGTTTTCTCCATTTATTGTGAAGCTATTTGTTGACCATTTGTGAGGATTTTTGTTTTCTTTATATTGAGGTGTAATCTATACTGCAGACAGTAGTCTAATCTTCATCAGTAAGTGCTTTGAGTCATCCTCACTTTCAACAAGGAAAGTTGTGTCTTCTGTGTATCACAGGCTGTTAATGAGGCTTCCTCCACCCCTGATGCCACATTATTCTTCTTGTAACCCAGCTTCTCAGATTATTTGCTCAGCAAATAATTTGAATAAGTGTGGTGAAAGGATACAACCTTGAAGCACTCCCTTCTTGATTTTGAACGATGCAGTAGTCCCTAGTTCTGTTTGAATGACAGCCTCCTGATCTATGTACAGCTTCCTGATGGGTACAATTAAGTGTTCTGGAATTCCCATTCTATTCAACGTTATCCATAATTTGTTTTGATCCACACAATCGAATGTTTTTGCATAGTCAATAAAACATAAGTAAACATCTTTCTGGTATTCTTCGCTTTCAGCTCAGATCCATCTGACATCAGCAATGATATCCCTCATTCCAGGTCCTCTTCTGAATTCAGATTGCACTTTTGGAAGTTCTCTGTCAATATGCCGCTGCAACTGTTTTTTTAAAATTATCTTCAGTAAGATTTTACTTGCATGTGTTATTAATGATATTGTTTGGTAATTTCCACATTCTGTGGAATGGGTACAAATATGGGTCTCTTCCATTCAGTTGGCCAGGTAACTGTCTTCCAAATCTCTTTGCATAGCTGAAGAGTGCCTCCAGCATGGCATCCATTTGTTGAAACATATCAGTGGGTATTCTGTCAATTCCTGGAGCCTTGTTCTTAGCCATTTCCTTCAATGCAGCTTCCACTTCTCCTTTCAATACTGTTGGTTCTTGATCATATGCCACCTCTTGAAATGGATGAACATAAACCAATTATTTTTAGTACAGTGACTCTGTGTATTCCTTCCATCTTCTTTTGATGTTTCCTGCATTATTCAATATTTTGGCCATAGAATCTTTCAGTATTGCAACTTGAGGCTTAAATATTTTCCTCAGTTCTTTCAGCTTAAGAAATGCTGAGCGTGTTCTTCCCTTTTGGTTTTCTAACTCCAGGTCTTGGCACATTTCATTATAGTAATTGGCTTTGTCTTCTCAAGCTGCTCTTTGAAATCTTCTGTTCAACTCATTTATCTTGTCATTTCTTCCATTTGCTTTAGCTACTCTCCATTCAAGGGCAAGTTTCAGAGTCTCTTCTGACATCCATTTTGGTCTTTTCTTCTTTTCTTGTCTTTTAAATGACCTCTTGTTTTCTTCATGGATGATGTTCTTGATGTCATCCCACATTCCTCTGGTTTTCAGTAATTGGTGTTCAATGTATCAAATCTATTCTTTAGATGGTCTCTTAATTCAGGAGGGATATTATCAAGGTCATATTTTGGCTCTCATGGACTTGTTTTAATTGTCCTCAACTTCAACTTGAACATTCATATGAACAGTTGCTGGTCTGTTCCACCATCAGTTCTTGGCCTTGTTTTGGCTGAAGATATTGAACTTCCCCATTGCCTCTTGCCACAGATGTAGTTAATCTGTATTCTGCATATTCTGTCTGGTGAAGTCCATGTGTATAGCCATTGCTTATGTTGTTGAAAAAGGTATTTGCAATGAATAAATCATTGGTCTTGCAAAATTCTGTCATTCAATCTCCAGCATTATTTCTATCACCAAGGCTATATTTTCCAACTACTAGTAACTTCTTTGTTTCCAGCTTTTGTATTCTAGTCACCAGTGATAATCAACATATCTTCATTGCATGTTCAATTTCAGACTGCAGAAGGTGGTAGAAATCTTCAATTTCCTCGTCTTTGGCTTTGGTGGTTGGTACATTGATTTGAATCATAGTAATATTAATTGGTCTTCCTTGTAGGCATATGGATATTAACCTATCACTTACAACATTGTACTTCAGGAAAGATCTTTAAACAGTCTTTGTGATGATGAATGCCACACCATTCCCTTTCAATCTGTCATTCCCAGCATAGTTGATCATATGGTTGGCTGATTCAAAATGTCCAAAACTAGTCCATTTCAGCTCACTAATGCCTAAGATGGTGATCTTTATGCATTCCATTTCATTTTTGACAGTTTTCAATTTTCCTAGATTCATACTTCATATGTTCCATGTTCCACTTCTTGATGAATGTTTACATCTGTTTCTACTCATTTTGAGTCATGCCATATCAGCCAATGGAGGTCTTGAAAGCTTTACTTTATCCATATCATTAAGGTCATCTCTACTCTGAGGAGTCAGCTCTTCCCCAGTCAAATTTTGAGTGCCTTTTGACCTGATGGGCTCATCTTCCGGCACTATACCAGACAATGTTTCAGGGCTATTCTTAAAGTTTTCCAGTAATATATCAGACAGTGTTTCACTGTTTTTCATAAGGTTTTCACTGGCCAGTTGTTTAAGAAATGGATGACCTCTTCCTTCTTCCAAGTCTGTCTTAGCCTGGAAGCTCTGCTGAAACCTGTCCACCATGGGTAACCCTGCTGGCATTTTGCAATACTGGTGGCATAGCCTCCAACCTCACAGCAACACATAAGCCACCACAGGATGACAAAGTGACTGACAAGTTTGTCTCCCTTAGTTGTTCCTAACCCCTCTCTGCCCACCTATCTTGGGCCCTGGCCTTAAAAGAGAGCTGCCCCCCATGCAAAAAGCAGCCCCTGAGCCCTATGCCCACCAGCCTTGGGCAACGGCCTTAAAATAGAGCCACCTCTAAGTGAAAAGCAGACCCTGAGCCCCATGCTCACCTACCTCAGGCCCAGGCCTTAAAAAAGAGCCACCCCCAAGCCCCGTGACCACCTACCTCAGGCCCTGTGCCTGCCTACCTCGGTCCTGGCCTTAAAATGGAGAAGTCCCCAAGCAAAAATCAGCCCCTGAGCCCCACTCCTGCCTACCTCGGGCCCCGGCCTTAACATAGAGCCACACCGAAGTGAAAAGCAGCCCCCGAGACCCACGCCTACCTACCTCAAACCCCAGCCTTAACACAGAGCCGTCCCCAAGCAAAAAGCAGCCCCCAAGCCCTACGCCTCAGGGTAAGCAAGATAAAATCTCACCTTCCTGGTGTCTAAGGAGCATTCCAGTTGTATTTCTCTAAATCAGATTTGTTCATTCTTCTGGCAGTCTATGGTATATTCAATATTCTTTGCCAGCACCACAGTTTAAATGTATCTTCTCTACTTCCCTTATTCATTGTCTAGCTTTCACATGCATATGAGGTGATTGAAAAGACCAAAGCTTGGATCAGCACACCTTAGGCATCAAAGTGACATCTTTAAAGATTTTACAGCAGATTTGCTGCAATATGTTTGATTTCTTCACTACTGCTTTCCTGGGCATTGATTGTTGATCCAAAAAGAATGAAATCCTTAACAACTTCAGTGTTTTCTCCATCTATCATGATGTTGCTTATTAGTACAGTTGTGAGGATTTTCATTTTCTTTACATTTAGTTGTGATTCATATTGAAGGCTATAGTCTTTGCTTTTCATCAGTATGTGCTTCAAGTGTTCTTCACTTACAGCAAGCAAGGTTGCACCATCTGCATAGCACAGGTTGTTAATGAATGTTCTTCCAACGCTAATGCTGCATTGCTCTTCAGATAGGCCAACTTCTCTAATTATTTATTCACCATACAGATTAAATAAGTAAGGTGAAAGGATATCGTTCTGCAATACACTTTTTGCAATTTTGAACTACTTTTCTCAATAATGCATTTTATTTAATCCAGTGTATCCAAAATATTACCATTTCAACATGTAATCAATATAAACTATTTATGAGATATTTTATATCCTTTTTTAAACTAACTCTTTGAAATCCATATATAGAATATCTGAACACTAAGTTTTTACTAGAAATACTTTATCTGTATGTAAATTTCATGAAACTTAAATTTGATGAAGTAGGTTTACATACCCAAGGTGTTCTAAATACACTGAGGTAAGCAGAATCATATCCCCTAAATATGTCCACATCTTAATCTCTGGAACCTGTGAATAGATTAGATGAGTCAAAATCAACTTGACAACACGTAACAACAACAACAATAGATACACTTAAAATTTTTCCAATAATTTACAAATGAATCAAATATCAGTTTTTCTTACTACCTTTATTGTGGTATAACTCACATACGATAAACTGCATTATTTAACATATACAATATAATAAGTTTTGATATATGTGTAAACCTGTGAAAACATCACCACAATCAAGATAATAAACATATCCATTACACTCCAAAGACTTTTTGTGTCTTTTTGTAAACCCTCCTTTTCCCCATTCCCTTTCACCAATCTTGACCCCTGACCCCAGGCAATCACTCATCTACTTAGTTTGCAGTTTCTAGAATTTTACATAAATAGAATAATATGGCAAGTAGTCCAGCTTGTCTGGCTGCTTTCACTCAATATAACTATTTACAGATCCATCCATGTTGTGCAGTTGTTGTTGTTAGGTGCCATTGAGTCATTTCCAACTCATAGCAACCCTATGCACAGCAGAACAAAACACTACTCAGTCCTGCACCAGCTCCATGATCCTTGCTACACTTAAGCCCATCGCTGCTGCCACCGTGTCAATCCATCTTGTTGAGGGCCTTTCCATCTTTCATCGACCCTCCACCTTACCAAACATGACACCCTTCTCCAGGAAATGGTCCCAAATGACCAAAGTAGGTGAGACAAAGTCTGGCCATTCTTGCCTCCAAGGAGCATTCTGGCTGCACTTCCTCCAGGACAGACCTGTTAGTTCTTTTAGCAATCCACGGTACTCTCAGCGTTCTTCACAACACCACAGCTCAAAAGCATCGATTCTTTAGTCTTCCTTATTCATTGTCCAGCTCTTACACACATATGAGGCAATTGAAAATACCATAGCTTGTGATAGGTGCACCTTAGTCCTCAAGGAGACATCTTTGCTCTTCAGCACTTGAAAGAGGTCCTTTGCAGCTAATTTACCCAGTACTATGCATCGTCTGAGGGGGAGCTGTGGTAGCATAGTGGCTAAGACACTTGCCTGCTAACCAGACGGCTAGTGGTTCAAACCCACCAGCCACTCCTCGGAAGGAAGGTTGGGCAATCCTACTTCCATAGTGATACTGCCTTGGAAACCCAAGGAGGGGTTGCTATGAGTCGGGTTTGACTTGACGGCACATAACAACAACAACAACAACATGCGTCGTCTGACATATAAATGACATCTGATGTCTGCTACTTCCATTGGTGTTGATTGTAGAACCAAGCAATGTGAAGTCTTTGGCAACTTCAGTCTTTTCTCCATTTATCATGATGCTTCTTTCAGGTCCAGTTGTGAGATTTTGTTTTCTTTATATTGAGATGTAATCCATACTGCAGACTGTATTCTTCAATCCTCATCAGTAAGTGCTTCAAATCATCCTCAATTTCAGCAAGCAAAGTTGTGTCATCAGCATATTGCAGGTTGTTAATAATTCTTCCTACAATCCTGATGCCACATTCTTCTTCATATAGTCCAGCTTCTCACATTATTTACTCAGCATACAGATTGAATAAGTATGGAGAAAGGCTACAACCCTGACACACTCCCTTCTTGATTTTAAACCATGCAGTGTCCCCTTGTTCTGTTCAAATGACAGCCTCCTGGTCTATGTACAGCTTCCTCATGAGTACAATTAAATGTTCTGGATTTGCCATCCTTCTCAATGTTGTCCACGATTTGTTATGATCCATACAATCAAATGCTTTTGCAAAGTCAATAAAACACAAGTAAACATGTTTCTGGTGTTCTTTACTTTGAGGCAAGATCCATCTGATATCAGCAATGATATCCTTCATTCCACATCCTCTTCTGAATCCAGCTTACATTTCTGGAAGTTCCCTGTCAATATACTGCTGCAAACATTTTTAAATTATCTTCAGTAGGATTTTACTTGCATGTGATATTAATGATATTGTTGGATAATTTACACATTCTGTAGGATCACCTTTCTTTGGAATGAGTACAAATAGGCTCTCTTCCAGTCAGCTGGCCAGGTAGCTGTCTTCCAAATCTCTTGGCATAGCCGAGTGAGTGCCTCCAGCAGGGCATCCATTTGTTGAAACATCTCAATGGGTATTCTGTCAATTCCTGGAACATTATTTTTCCCCGATTCCTTCAGTGCAGCTTTGACTTCTTCCTTCAATACCATTGGTTCTTGATCATATGTCACCTCCTGAAATGGATGAACATTGACCAGTTCTTTTTGATACAGTGACTCTGTGTATTCCTTCCATCTTCTTTTGATGTTTCCTGCATCATTCAATATTTTGCCCATAGAATCTTTCAACTTAGCAACTCGAGGCTTAAATTTTTTCCTCAGTTCTTTCAGCTTGAGAAATGCTGAGTGTCTTCTCCCCTTTTGGTTTTCTAACTCCAGGTCTTTGCACATTTCATTGTAGTAATTGGCTTTGTCTGCCCGAGCTGCCCTTTGAAATGTTCTGTTCATCTCTTTTGTCATTTCTTCCATTTGCTTTAGCTACTCTTCACTCAAGGGCAAGTTTCAGAGTCTCTTCTGACATCCATTTTAGTCTTTTCTTTCTCATCTTTTTAATGACCTCTTGGTTTCCTCATGGGTGATGCTCTTGATGTCATCCCACAATTCTCTGGTTTTCGGTCATTGGTGTTCAATGCATCACACATATTCTTTAGATGGTCTCTAAATTCAGAAGGGATATATTATAGGAGCTCTGGTAGCATAGTGCCTAAAGCACTTGACGGCTAACCAGAAGGCTAGCGGTTCAAACCC
>NW_006921639.1:2848813-2850516 GCF_000298275.1 Orycteropus afer afer | reverse complement strand
CTCTCCCTCTTTTCCTTTGTTAAATTTGCCAGTGGTTTGTCAATTTTATTAATCTTTTCAAAAAACCAACTTCTGGTCTTGTTGATTTTTTTCTATTGTCTTTCTATTTTCTGTTTCATTGATTTCTGCTTGAATCCTTATTATTTCCTTTCTTCTGCTGACTGTAGGCTTTTCTTGCTGTTCTTTTTCTAATTGTTCGAGATGCTGATTTAAAGTGTTGATTTTGGCTCTCCTTTTTTTTAATGCATTTTATTGAAATATAATTTATATACACTGAAATACACAAAACTAAAGTGACATGGGTCAATGCATTTTTATTTTTTTATTTTTTGGAGTGTTCCCTGCCTTCCCCTCCCACCGCTGGCAACCAAAAAGAAAGTTTCCCTCCATATATAAACCTCTCCTTGACCCTCCACAACAATTAACTAATACTATATCTGTCCTGCGATTGACTTATTTCACTCAGCATAATGTCCTCCAAGTTCATCCATATTATGCAGGGTTTTGCAGACTCTACCTTATTCTTTAGTGCTGCATAGCATTCCAGTATGTGTATGTAGCATAGTTTGGTCATCCACTCTTTCACTGATGGGCATGTAGGTTCTTTCCATCTTTTTGCTATTGTAAATAGTGCTGTGATGAACATGAGTGTGCATGTATCTTTTCCTATCCTGGCTCTAATCTCTCTAGGATATATACCTAGTAATGGGATTGCTGGGTCAAATGGTATCTCCAATTCCAACTTTCTAAGGAATCTCCATATTGCTTTCCACAGTGCTTGTGTCACTTCACAGACACAAGCAGTGTATGAGAGTCCCAATCTCTCCACATCCCCACCGGCATTAGTTATTTTCTGTCTCATTGAACCTTGCCATCAATGCTGGGGTGAGATGGTATATCTCATTGTTGTTTTGACTTACATTTCTCTGATGGGCAATGATTGTGAGCATCTTTTCATGTATTAGCTGACCTCCTGAATATCCTCCTTGGTGGAGTGTCTATTCATGTTTTCTGCCCATTTTTCAATTGGATTGTTAATTCCTTTGGTGTTGAGGCTTTGGACTTTTCCATCAATCTTAGAGATAAGTCCTTGACAGATATATAATTATCAGCAAATATGAATTTGTGGCTGTCATTTTTGTCATGTACTTTTTCATTGTGTCCATTTCTTTGTTCCATATAATTTTGTATGCTGAGCTTGTTTGGTTTATGAATCATGTTATCACTTACTTCATTGCTATGGTTTTAGTATTTCCTGAATATTTATGCTGTTCCTCCTTTTTCTTTTGATGTGAAGGTTTATCATTTTTCTTTGAGGTTACCCTGTGATTTATACTTTTCCTCTCAAGTTTAAAACAGTCCATTCTATCTTGTAGTTGTCTTGACTTCCCTACTATCTAGAAGTTCTGTAACAACCCAGATTTTTTTCCCCCTCTTTTTGGTTTGTAGTTGTCCTCATTTGTCGGTTGGTTTCTCTGGTTCCCTGTTTATAATCTTGTAGGCTTATTTACTTTGGATACTTCCATAGTTGGGTTGGTTTCTGGGTTATGTCATCACCTGTGTTAATGGTCAGTTGTTGTTGGCTGTTGTTGCTTCTCTGTCCAAAGGGCTCCCTTTAGCATCTCTTGTAAGGTTGGTCTGGTTTTAACAAATTCCCTTAATTTCTGCTTATCTGGAAAAGTCCTAATTTCACCATCATATTT
>NW_006921639.1:2841693-2848128 GCF_000298275.1 Orycteropus afer afer | reverse complement strand
GTGTTTTCCTTGGTCTGTCTCTCAGTCCTTTGAAGATACCTAAATATAATTCTTTTGAATTCCTTATCAGGGAGTTCCAATGCTGCATCTTCCTCAGGGATGTGTTTTGGGTCTGTATCCTGTTCCCTTGTTTCTCCTGCTTTATCTTGCTTCTTTGTGTGGACTGTGATGCTCTGTTGTCTCCAAGGCATTGTGACATTTTTGTGTTTATATGTAATTGGTGATTATATGTTGGAATGACTTGCCCACAATTTTTGTTTTCTTTATATGTTATCTATACAGGCAGGGTACTGTGCTGTGCTGCTCTATTCACTAGTTGACATCACTTATACACTCACCAGCTGTCTCCTTTCCTTTGTCAGCCTCTCATATATTCTTGCCGGCCCTGACAAACAGAGCCTGTTCTTAGATCCCTGGAATCTGAATTACTCTCTCTTATTTTTTGATGGGTGCATTTATTGCTCCAAATTGGCCTATGATCACTGCTTTTGCTGTGTCGCAAGATTTTGGTATGTTGTGTTTTCATTCTTGTTTGATTCATGGAATTTTTCAATTTTACTTTTTATTTCTTCTCTTACCCAGTCTTTCTTAAGAAGGGTGTTGTTCAGTTTCCACATGTTCACTCTTTTTCCATTGATTTTCTTATTGTTGATTTCCAGCTTGATAGCATCATGATCTGAGAAGATGCTTTGCAGTATTTAAATGTTTTTAAATTTGTGAAAGCTTGCTTTATGGCCTACCATAATAGTGTCTATCATGGAAAATGTTCCATGTGCAGTGGAAAAGAATGTCTATTGTGCTGTTGTTAGATGAAGTGCTCTGTAGATGTGTATAAGGTCAAATTGGTGGATTGCAGTGTTTAGCTCTTCGGCATCTTTGTTGAGTTGCTTTCCAGTTGTGCTATCTTTCATTGAAAGTGGTGTATTAAAATCTCCTACTATGACTGTGGAGCCATCTATTTGACTTTTCAACTCTTCTAAAGTCTGATTAATGTATTTTGAGTCTCCTTCATTGGGTCCAAAGATATTTATTATGGTTATGTCTTCATGTTCAATTGATCCTTTAATCATTATATAATGTCCTTTCTTGTCTCATATGCTGGTTTTTGTCCTAAAGTCAATTTGACCAGAAATTAATATCGCCACTCCTGCTCTCTTACATTTGCCATGTGCTTGATATATCTTTTCCCAACCTTTGATTTTTAGTCTATTTTTGTCTTTATCTCTATGGTGTGTCTCTTGTAGACAGCATATAGATGGGTTTGTTTTCTTATCCAATCTGCAAGTCTCCATCTCTTGAGTAGTGCATTTACTCAATTAACTTTCAGTGTAATTATTGGCAAGTATGAATTTGTTGCTGTAATTTTGTTATGTGTTTTTCATGGTGTCCCTGATTTCTTTGTTACATACTATTTTCTGTGCTGAGGTCATTATGTTTATGAATTGTGTTATCATTTCCTTTGTTGCTGTGTTTTAATATTTGCTGAATATTTGTGTTTGTCCTCTTTTTTATTGTGATGTGAAGGTTTATCATTTTTCTTTGAGGTTAGCCTATGAGTTATAATTTTCTTGCCTAGTTTGGAATAGTCCATTCTATCTCACAACTCTCTTGACTTCCTCACATTTAGAAGTTTTTAACTACACAGTATGTTCCCTCTTTTTAATTTTTACTTGTCCTAATTTGCCAATTGAAATCTCTGGTTCCCTGTTTACAATCTTTTAAGCTTATTTCATGTTGGATGTAGCTATAGCTGTGGTTTCTGGGTTATATGTCATCTTGTGTATTGATGGTCGGTTATTGCTTGCTATTTTTGGTTCTCTGTTCAAAGGACTCCCTTTAGTATCTCTTGTAAGGTTGGTCTGATTTTAACAAATTCCCTTAGTTTCTGCTTATCTGTAAATCTCCTAATTTCATCATCATATTTGAGGGACAGTTTTGCTGGGTATATAATTCTTGGTTGAAAAATTTTCTCTTTCAGGGTTTTATATATACCATCCCATTGCCTTTTTGCTTGCATGGTTTCTGCTGAGAAATCAGAGCTTACTTGTACTGGTTGTCCTTTATAAGTAACTTTTTGTTTTTACCATGCTGCTTTCAGGATTCTGTCTTTGTCTTTGATTTTGATGAGTTTGATGATGATATGCCTTGGTGATTTTCTTTTGGAGACCATCCTGTTTGCGGTTTGTTGGACTTCCTGAATGGATATATTCTCATCTTTCATCGTATCAGGAGCGTTCACTTCCAACAAATCTTGGACAATTTTCTCAGTGGTTTTATTTTTTTCTTCCTGTTCTGGGATTCCAATCTCATTCCAATGGGATTCCAAGGTTATTCCTTTTGATGGTATCCCACATGACCCTTAGGCTTTCTTCATTTTGTTTTGATCATTTTTCTGATTGATCACTTTCCAAAGAAGTATTCAGGTATTTGTCTGCAATCTCATTAATTCTGTCTTCCATTGCATGAATTCTACGCCTTTGCCCATCCAATGTGTTATCTATTTCTGACAATTTAGTATTAATCTTTTTTATTTCTATCTGTAGATTTAGAATCATTTCTAATTTTTCATTTGTTTTGTCATTTGGTCTTGTATTTTCTTCCAGAATTCTTCTAGGGATTTGTCTATGTTTTCCTTGGTCTGTGTCTCAATCCTTGAAGATACCTAAATGTAATTCTTTTGAATTCCTTAGCAGGGAGTTCCAATGCTGTTTCTTCCTAAAGGATATGTTCTGGGTTTGTATCCTGCTCTCTTTTTTCTACCACTTTATTTTGTTTCTTTGTGTGGACTGTGATGGTCTTTTGTGTCTGAGACATTTTGACATTGTTGTAATTAGATCACTGTTAACTGTTTGTGAAGAGCAGGTAAGGGTGAGTCTGGCTCTTCTTGGTCGTTGTTTATCATAGGCCCATTGGTGGAGAAGGAGGTGCTGACTCTCAGTAAGTGAAGCTGCAGGAGGTATGGGTGTAGTTGTGTCGTATGGGGACTATTGATCTCTCCCAATCAGTTGGACAAAAATGACAATTGAATAACCATCAAAAAGGTAAAAGCAAATGGACAAAAAACACACTGTGTAATCACACAGGAACCGTAACCAAAAAAGAGAAAAAAAAAAAACAAAAAAACCCTGCAATATCTGGGGAGACGGCAAGAAGAGAAAAAGGTAGATAGAGAAGGAGAATAATGGAATAATGAAGGAAAAAATGGAATGGGGTTACCCACAAGAAAGAAAAAGAAATTGGAACCAGTAACATGGCAAAGAAAAAAGCTGAAAACTAGAACCTGGGAAGGGAAGAATAAAGAAGAGAAGGGCAATGTACCAAATGTGAGTGACCAATATGGCACCATTGAGGATGAGAAAGACATAGAAAGGTACATGGGAGGTACAGACAACAGAGGTGAATGATTTTGCACGTACAATACTGTTGTCAGTGAAGGCTAACATGGGTATATGGGTGGATAGATGGGTGGACAGGCTGAACGATTAGGTATGTCTATGAAATGGGGAGTGTATCCAAGAACATACATAGGGTTGACAGACAATTGTCCTATAAGTTTATGTGAAGGATAAGAATTCCCATGTGTATAGTAGAGCTGACAAGGGGCAAGGTTGTGGTCACGGCTTGGTCACAGCCAGCTACCCAGAGGGACTGAGTAGTTCAACCTGTGGGCTTGGGACCCAAGCTCAATTGGCATAACATACTATACAAAACATTGTTCCACCTCCTACTTTGATGAGTAGTGACTGGGATCTTAAAAGCTAGCAAGCTGCCATCTACATGCAATGATGGGTCTCTCCTTGTCCAGAGCAAAGAAGAATGAAGAAAACCAAAATTCATGGAAATAATTAGTCCTAGCGACTGGTACACCATCTGATCTATAGCCTATATGACTATGAGACCAGAAGAACTAGATGGTGCCCGGCTACCACTGTCATCCATTTGGAAGGAGATCTATGTTGGAGGTCCTTGATAGAGAGGGAGAACAGTGTGGAACAAAACTCAAAATCATTTGGAGAAAAAAAAAAATGGGACCAGGTTTGTTGGTCCGATAAAGCCTGGTGGAACCACTGAGACTATGGCCCCTAGCTGCCCTTCAAGTATGGAATTGAACCCATACCTGTGGCTTCCAGCCAAACAAAAGACAGGCATATGAGTTGAACATTTACCTCAAGTAAATACACTCCTTGGAGAGAACAATCATCAGAGAAAGAAGGGCTGCTTATGCACAGGGAGACAGCTCAGGGCAGGAATGCATGGAGGGATGGACACAGGGAAGAGTTAACTATGGGGAGGAAGTGGGAGGGGAGCTATTGCATTGTGGTAAACTGTGGTCAATGTCATGAGACAAAGTATGTGAACCACTGTATGGGAAGTAGATTTGCTCTGAAAACCTTCAGCCAAATCACATTTTAAAAAATGATAATAAAAAGGACAAAAGCAATAATAATACTAGTAGTTTTACAACAGACAAAAACTGCAAAAACAGCAAGGAGGCCACATGTTCTGACCTCCTCTCATCCCACAAGGGGAAGACAGAATTACTATCAATAGCCCAAGGCCTATTCCTGAGAGGCCAGATATGCTGCCTCCCTCCAGTCTTTTCTCCAACCGTTCCTCCCAAAGCACCCACCACCTCTCTCCTGGGTTTGATAATTCACTGCAGTGGCCACACAGAACTCACGGATTACGGGGTTTATTATGGAAGCACCAGGCTACAACTCAAGTTCAGGAAGAACGCTCAGTCTCTCTCTCAGCCCACTGCCCCTCAGCCAACAGTCTCTCACAGTCTCTCCCCCAGCAGTGCGTGTCCCTCGGTGTCTCACTCAGCAATGTGCATCTCTTGCATCTCTTTCCTAGCAGCGTGTGTCCCTTTCAGGAGCACGTGTCTCTTTCAGCAGCACGTCTTCCTCAACCAGCAGTCAGAGAGAGAGTTCTGCTGCTAGGACACCTCCTTTTGAGCTCGGCAGAGTGGCCAAACTAGCCAATCATAGCATCAGAACTCTAAGCACCTGAGAGAGAGTGGGCACCTCCCAGAACATTGTTTTGTGCCACGCCCAACAGAAATACTCCAGGTGGACAACTTCATCAATCAGGAGCTCCTCAGTTGCTCATAGAAAATCCCACCTTGGAGTTTACAAAGACTTATGGGTAGAAAAGCCACACTAAGTAATTTACTATACTTCAAAAACAAACTAAAAAAGGAAAACAAGAAAAAAAAATCTGGACAGGGCAGGGTAGGGTAGCCAAGCTCCCTTGGAGCACCCAGACTGGGATGGAATTTCTGCCAGCCTAGAAGGTGGGTGGAAGTGAGGGATGGCCACACCTCTGTTCACCTAGAGGGTGTGAGATATAAGAGTAACAAGGGGAATGTTGCACCTTTTCAGTAGTCTTTGTGTCTGGGATGTCTTTGAAGTTCCCAGCAAGTGGAGCCTGTTCTTAAGTCCTTGGACTCTGGGAGAACGCTATCATTTTAAATAACCAAAATGGCCAAGCTGCTTGTAAACATTCAGAATGGCTGCATCCTGCAGACAGGCAAAAGTCCACAGCTCAGCCTGCCTTCCTCTTCGCTGTTACCCTTTTATTCCCCAGCCATCAGTGCAGTCCTCCATTCAGTCTCTGGCTAGCAGGGCTGATTTTTAGGTTAATTCTTAGGTCCTTCCACCACTTGGCAATATCCAACCTGTCTGTGCCATCAGGATCGCTACCAGACTCCAGCTCTGTATGTCTCCTTTTTTGGTATTTTCATGCAAATTCTTCTGCTAGTTGGAGTTTAGTCCACTTCTATATCCTTCCCATCAAGGCTCAGGTGTCCAGGATTATCTTCTGTATCTGTGTTAATTGGTTCCCCTTTTCTTTGTTGAAGAGGATCTGTGCAGTCTTTTTGCCTATTCTGCCATCTTACTGGAACTTACCTAGTCATTTTTAAGGAGGACATTATTCAGTTTCCATGTGTTTGCTCTTTTTCCATTGGCCTTTCTAGTGTTGATTTCTAATTTGATAGCATTGTGATCTGAGAAGAGGCTTTGCAGTATTTCAATGTTTTTATATTTATTGAGGCTTCCTTTATGACCTAATATATGGTCTATCCTGGAGAATGTTCCATGTGTGCTGGAAAAAAAAATGTATATATTGTAATGTTGAATGAAGTGCTCTGCAAATATCTATATGAAGTGCTCTGCAAATGTCTATATGAAGTGCTCTGCAAATGTCTATAAGGTCAAGTTGGTTGATTTTTTTTTTTTTGTTTAGCGCTTCTGCATCTTTGTTGAGTTTCTTTCTAATTGTTCTATGTTTTCTTTCTTCTTTTAAATTGTGCTTTAGGTGCAAATTTACAGAGCAGAATTCGTTTTACATTAAACATTTCATGTACATTTGGTTTCACTCCCCAATTAGCATCCCAACCCTAAGCCACTCTCCTCCCCTCCCTTCCCAATA
>NW_006921639.1:2836612-2838403 GCF_000298275.1 Orycteropus afer afer | reverse complement strand
GTGGAGAAGGAGGTAATGGCTGTTGCTCAGTAAGTGATGTTGCAGGAGGTGTGGGTGTAGTTGTGTCTTATGGGGACTCTTGTTGTCTCCCACTCAATTAGACACAAATTACAATCGAATAACCTTCAAAAAACTTGTCAGTCTTGCAGGTCCTGAGTGTCTTTGGGTTGCTGGAAAGCAGAACATGTTCTTAAGCCCCAGGAATCTGTGAGAGTGCTGTCTCCTTAAATATCCAAAATAGTCAAGCCGCTTTTTAAACCTATAAAATGGTGACACCCTCCAGACTGGCAAAAGTCCACAGCTCAACCCAGCTTTCTCTTCACCTTCTCCATTTGTTCCCCAGCCACCGTGCACAGTCCTCCGTGCAGTCCCTGGCTAGCAGGGTGATTTTTAGGTTAATTCTCAAGTCCTACCACCACTTGGGAATCTCCAAGCTGTCTGTGTCGTCAGGATCGCTCAGGATCGCTGCCAGACTGCAGCTCTGTAAGTCTCCTTTTGTGGTATTTTCATGCAAATTCTTCTGCTAGTTGGGGTTTAGTCCACTTCTATATCAATCCCTTCAAGGCTCAGGGGTCCAGGATTATCTTCTGTGTCTGTGTTAATTGGTTTCTGTTTTCTTTTTTGAAGAGGGTCTGTGCAGTCTTTCTGACTAGTCCGCCATCTTGTCGGAACCGCCCCCTTCCTTGTCTCTTATGTTGGTTTTTGTCTTAAAATCTATTTTGTCATAAAGTAATACTGTCACTTCTGCTCTTTTTTGATTGCCATTTGCTTGATATATCTATTTCCAACCATTGATTTTTAGTGTGTTTTTGTTTTTGTGTCTAAGTTCAGTGTTGCAAACAGCATATTGATGGGCCATGTTTTCTTATCCAGTCTGCTACTCTGTCTCTTGAGTGGTGCATTTAATCCATTTACATTCAGTGTAATTATAGACAAGTAGGAATTTGCTTATGTTATTTTGTTATGTCTTTTTCTGTGGCATTGCTGATTTCTTTGCTCCATATAATTTTCTGTGCTAGCTTATTTTGTTTATAAATTTTGTTATCATTTCCTCCTTGTTATTGTTTTAGTATTTGCTAAATATTTTTGCCTCTCCTCCTTTTTAATTTTACAGAAAAGTTTATCATTTTTCTTTGAAGTTACCCTGTGATTTATAGTTTTCTTCTAAAGTTTAGAACAGTCTGTTCCATCTTGCAATTGTCTTTACTTCCTCACCATTTAGAAGTTCTGTACCTACACTATTTATTCCCTCTTTTTGTTTATAGTTGTCCTCATTTACCAATTGATGTCTCTGGTTACCTGTTTACATTCTTGTAAGCTAATATTACTTTGGATACTTCTAGAACTGTGTAGGTTTCTGGGTTAAGTCACCATGTGTACTAATCATCAATTGTTTTTCTGCTGTTTTTGGTTCTTTGTCTGAAGGACACCCCTTGGCATCTCTTGTAAGGTTGGTCTGGTTTTAACAAATGCCTTTAATTTCTGTTTGTCTGGAAATGTCCTAATTTCACATCATATTTGTGGGACAGTTTTGCTTGGTATGTAATTCTTGGTTAGCATTTTTTTTTTTTTTCTTTCAGAATTTTATATGTATCATCCCATTGCCTTCTCACCTGCATGGTTTCTGATGAGAAATCAGAACTTAGTCTTATTGGGCTGCCCTTGGTAGATAATTTTTTGTTTTTCTTTCTTTCTTTCTTTTTTTTTATTAGGATTTGGGTGAAGATTTACAGAGTAAATTCACTTTTCATACAGCAGTTCACATATACTTTGTCTCATGTCATTGACCAA
>NW_006921639.1:2827103-2827724 GCF_000298275.1 Orycteropus afer afer | reverse complement strand
ACTGTGATAGAGTTCCTGTGGGCCCAGAAGGTAGTTGGGAGTGGGGATGGCCACACCTCCATTCACCAAGCAGGTATAGGGTGTAGTGACAAGAAGAATGTGGCACCCCTTCAGTCCTGCAGGCCCCGAGTGCCCCTGGGGCCGCTGGAAAGCAGAGCGTGTCCCCAAGCCCCAGACATCTGCCAGAGCACCGCCCCTTCAAACATCCAAAATAGTCAAGCTGCTTTTCAAATCTTCAAAACGGCGGCGACCTCAGGCCCGGCAAAAGTCCACATCTCAGCCCACCCCCCTCTTCACCCACTCCATCTGTTCCCCAGCCACCGTGCACAGTCCGTGCAGCCCCCGTGGCTGGCAGGGTGATCTTTAGGTTAATTCTTAAGTCCTACCACCACAGGAATCCACGGGAGCACCGCCTCTCTAAACATCCAAAACAGTCAAGCCGCTTTTCAATCCTACAAAATGGCGGCGTCCTCCGGACTGGCAAAAGTCCACATCTCAGCCCACCCTTGTCTTCACCCTCTCCGTTTGTTCCCCAGCCACCGTGCACACTCTGTGGAGTCCCCCTGGCTAGCAGGGTGATTTTTAGGTTAACTCTTAAGTCCTACCACCACAGGAATCTGC
>NW_006921639.1:2821386-2826848 GCF_000298275.1 Orycteropus afer afer | reverse complement strand
TGTGTCTGTGTTAATTGGTTTCCCTTTTCTTTGTTGAAGAGGGTCTGTGCAATCCTTCTGCCTAGTCCGCCATCTTGCCCCGCCTCCAATTTTTTGTTTTTCTTGTGCTGCTTTCAGTATATTTTCTTTGTCTTTGGTTTTGGTGAGTTTGATTATTGTATGTCTTGGTGATTTTCTTTTGGAGTCTGTTGTGTTTGGGGTTCATTGAATTTCTTGAATGGATATCCTCTCATCTTCCATCATATTAGGAAAATTATCTTACAACCTATCTTTGACAATTTTCTCTGTGTTTTAATTTGGCTTTTCCTGTCTGAAATTCCATTTACATGTAAGTTATTCCTCTTGATGTTATCCCACATGAATCTTAGGCTTTCTTCATTTTGTTTTGATCTTTTTTTCTGATTAACCCCTTAACAAAGTAATATGAGGCATTTCTCTTCAATCTCATTAATTGTATCTTCCATTGACTTAGTTTTACTCTTTTGTCCCTTCAACGTGTTATCTATTTCTGAAATCTTAGTATTACTCTCCTGGGTTTCTATTTGTTGTTTTTCATCATTTCTAATTTTTTGGTTATTTTGTCAATTTATTCTTGTGTTGTTTTCCTACATTATTGTAGAGTTTTGTCTGTTTTACTTAATTTTGTCAGTGTTTTCCTTGATCTTGTCAGTGTTTTCTTTGATCTGTCTTTCAATCTGTTGAAGGTACCCAAATATAATTCTTTTTGAATTCCTTATCAGGGAGTTCCATTGTTGCTTTTTCCTCAGGGATGTTTTCTGGGTTTGTATGTTGGTCCCTTATTTCTCCTTCTTTATCTTTCTTCTTGTGGATTGGGATGGTCAGTTGTCTCTAAGACATTGTGATGTTGTATTTATGTGTAATTTGTGGTTATATGTTGGTGTGCTTCACCCAGGTTTTTTTTCTTCCTTTCTTTTCTTTATTTTGATATATTTGTGTGAGAAAAGTACTGTGCTCCTCTATTCACTAGTTGGTAGAACTTAGCCACTCACCACCTGTCCCCTGGTGGGTGTGATAGAGAATGAGAATGTGTACACAGATCTCTGTTAGCTGTTTGTAAAGAGCAGTTGAGGGTGCGTTGAGCTGATATTGGCCACCACCTGTCTTTAGTTGATTGGTACAGAAGCAAGTGGTGGCCCTCATTCAGTGGGTGGGCCTGCAGCAGGTGCAAGTATCCTTGGGTTGTGTGGGAATGGTTGGTATCTCACACTCAGTTAGACAAAAAATAAAAATTAAAAAAATAAAAACACTGTACACAAAAACTAACTCCAGATGGATCAAAGACTTAAATGTGAAACCTAAAACTATAGAGCTCCTCAAGGAAAAACTAGGGGCATATTTAGGGGCCCTAATATATGACATAAATAGACTATCAAGCATAACTCAAAATGCACAAACAACAGAAGAGAAACTAGATGAATGGTACCTTGCAAAAATTAAATCTGTATGTGCTTCCAAAGACTTCTCCAAAAGAGTCAAAAGAGAACCTACAGAGTGGGAAAAATATTTGGCAATGATATATCTAACAAGGGACTTATCGCTAGAATTTATAGAAAACTCCAACACCTCAATAACAAAAAGACAAATAATCCAATTAAAAAATGGGCAGAAGACATGAATAGACACTTCACCAAGGAGGATATTCAGGTGGCCAATAAATATATGAAGAAATGTTCATCATCATTAGCCCTTAGAGAGATGCAAATCAAAACAACAATGAGATAAAATCTTGCCCCAACACTAGTAGCAAAATTCATCAAGACAGAAAATAACAAATGCTGATGAGGATCAGGAGTGATTGGGACACTCATACACTGTTGGTGGGACTGTCACATGGTACAACCACTGTGGAAAGCAGTATGGTGATTCCTTAAAAAGTTGGAAATAGAAATACCATTTGACCCAGCCATTCCATTACTATGTATATATCCTAAAGAAGTTAGAGCCATGTCAAGAACAGACATATGCACACCCATGTTCATCACAGCACTATTTACAATAGCCAAAAGATGGAAACAAATCTAGATGTCCATCAACTGAGGAATGGATAAGCAAACTTTGGTAAATACACACAATGGAATACTATCCAACCCTAAAGAATAATGTAGAATCTGCAAAACACAGCATAACTGGGATGAACTTAGAGTACATTTTGCTGAGTGAAATAAGTTAATCACTGAAGGACAAATATTATATTAGTCCATTATTGTAAAAGTCAAGGAAAGGTTTATATATGGAAGGAAATTTTCTTTGTTGGTTACCTGGGGTGGGAAGGTAGGGTAGAGGACACTGTTAGATAGGTAGAGATAAGTATTGATTTGGGTGAAGAGAACAGATATGTAACAAATATGAGTGATCAACATGGTGGAATTGAGGAAGAGGAAGACATAGAGAGGAATGTGGCAGGTGCAGACAAGAAATATGACCCTTTTTCACATACAGTACTGTGTTGTCAGTGAAGGAAAACATGGGTATACAGGTGGATAGATGGGTGAACAGGCTGAACCACTAGTTATGTCTGTGCAGTGGGGAGTGTACCCAAGACCATGTAGAGGTTTGGCAGACAATGCTTCTACAAGTGTATTTGTATGTTCTGCAAGAATTTCCAGGAGTATAGTAGAGCTGACAAGGGGCAAGGTTGTAGTCACTTCTTCGTCACAGCCAGCTACCCAGAGGTAGTGAGTAGTTGAACCTGTGGGTTTGAGACCATAGTGGCAGGGGGAAATCAAGCTCAATTGATATAACATACTACACAAACATTGTTCCACCTCCTATTTGGCAAGTAGGGATCTTAAAAGCTTGCATGCAGCCATCTAGATGCAACAATGGGTCTCTCCTTGTCCAGAGCAAACAAGAATGAAGAAAACCAAAGATTCATGGAAATGATTTGTCCTGGTAACTGGTATACCATGTGATCTGCAGCCTATATGACTATGAGACCAGAAGAACAAGAACTGTTCCCGGTTACCACTGTCAACCACTCAGAGTGGGATCTATGTAGGAGATCTTGGATAGAGAGGGAGAACAAGGTGGAACAAAACTCAAAATCATTTGGAGAAATAAAAGGGAGAGACCAGGTTTGCTAGTCTTGAAGAGCCTGGTGGAACCTGTGAGACTATGGCCCCTAGCTGCCCTGCAGGTTTGGCATTGAACCACACTTGTGGCTTCCAGCCAAACAAGAGACAGGCATATGCATTGAACATTTACCTGAGGTAGATACATTCCTTGAAGAGAACAATCATGGGAGAAAGAAGGGCTGTTTATGCACAGGAAGACAGCTCAGGGGGGCAGGAGTGCATGGAGGGGTGGACACAGGGAAGAGTTAACTATTGGGAGGAAGTGGGAGGGGAGCTGTTGCATTGGGGTAAATTGTAGTCAATGTCATGAGACAAAGTATATGTGAGCTGCTGTATGAAAAGTGAACTTGCTCTCTAAATTTTCACCCAAATCACAATTTTAAAAAAAAAGGAAAAAGAAAAAAGTAGGTCATATAATTGTCTGCTTCAAAATGGCAATCAGTCACAAAAAAAAAAAAAAAAAAAGGGCAATCAATGAGAAGAAAATTTTCAAAAATATATTTTAAAAAGACAAGAGAAAGATAATTTTAAAAAGAGAGAGAAAAAATCCCACAATATCTGGGGAGGGGGGAATGAGAAAAAAGAGCAAGAGTGAAAGAACAGTAAAGAAAAAATGGGAAAACCACAAAAGGAAAAACAAGGGTTGGGAAGAACCAGAAGAAAACAAAGGAAAAAGAAGGGAACTAGGAAAAGGTAGGGGAGAAAAAGGAAAAAGAAAAAGAACCAGAGAAGGGAAAAAGTAAATTAATAAGTAAAAAGGAAGAAAAGAGGAAGATAAAAAGAATAACCTTAAAACAAACAAAACTGTGGAGGGTAGGACAGGCCACCCAGGTTGTATCAGGGCACAGACTGGGAAGGAATTCCTGCTGGTCAAGAAGGTAGGTGGAGATGAGGGATGGCCACACCTCTGTTCACCAAGAGAGTGTGGGGTATAAGAGTAAGAAGGGAAATACTGTACCTTTCTAGTCATCAGTCAGCTTCCAGTGTGGCTCCCCATGCCGTCCTTGGCAAGGAGAGCTTATTCTTAGGTTGCTGTCCAGGTCAGAACACCACTTGCATATATTCAAAAATGGCTGCACTCCTTGCAAATAGTCAAAATGGCTGCATTCTCAGGACATTCGGTATTCCATAGCTCCATTTGTGTACTCTGTTTTCCTTTCTGTTTGTCAAGCACCAGTGTAGTCTTTGCCCATGAAGTCCTTGGTGAGCAGAGCTGATTCTTAAATTGCTGCCAGATTGGGACATTGCTCGCAAATATTCGAAATGGTTGTGCCCTCAAGACAGCTGACAGTCCACAGCTTCATTTGTCACCTTATTCACTGTTTTCATTCAAGTTCTTCTACTAGTTGGTATTTAATCTAATTCTTTATCCTTCCCTTCAAAGCTCAGGGTTCCAGGATTGTCTTCTGTATCAGTTTCAATTGGTTTCTCATTGCTTTGTTGCAGAGGGTCTGTGTAGCTTGTCTGCCTATTCCGCCATCTTGCCGGAAACCTTGTGATTTTTTTAAAAAGCACAGTACTGACTGGTGATAATCATTATTTTATAAGCCAATTCATTATTTAGTTGCAAGGTGACTTCAGGAGTTAGTTACAGTTCAAGATTTGAAGAGTATTTCAGGACAAAATTCTCAGACAGTCCTCCAGTCTCAACCAGTCCCACAGGTATGGTTTGTTTTTATGTTTTGGTTTGGTTTTTGTTTTTCTTTTGGGAATTTGAGGTTCTGTTTCATATTTTCCTCCCATTGTACCAGGATTTCTCTATAGTGACCCTGATTAGAACAATTAGTAGTGGAAGCTGTGCATCATCTAGTTCTTCTTGTCTCAGGGTAGATGAAGCTGTAGTTCATGTAGACTATTTGTCCTGTAGACTAGTTTCTTCTTTGAGTCTTTGGTTTCCTTCTTTCTCTTTGGCTCTGGATGAGTAGAGACCAATAGTTGTATCTTATATGCACACTTGATCAAAGACACTACTCACCAAACTAGGATGTAGAAAATAACTTTATAAACTATATTATGCCAATTGACTGATATCCCTGCAGACTATGGTCCTAATCCTTCAAACCCAGAAATTCTATCCTGCAAGGTATTTGGTTATATCTAAGAAGTATCCATATTTGTGCCCCCATGTGTTTAATTATATATGTGAATATATGTGCATACAGTCACATAGATGCATATACTTATACATTTGCATGGGAGCTCTGGTGGCGTAGTGCCTAAGGCATTTGACTGCCAACCAGAAGGCTGGTGGTTCAAACCCACTAGCCACTCTTCAGAAGGAAGGTTGGGCAATCTACTTCCATAGTGATACTGTCTTGGAAACCCAAGGAGGGGGCTTTATGAGTTGGATCTGACTCGACAGCAGTG
>NW_006921639.1:2820121-2821286 GCF_000298275.1 Orycteropus afer afer | reverse complement strand
TATATGCTCTGGTGGTGTAGTGATTAATGCAGTCAGTTGCTACCCAGAAGGTCAGCAGTTCAAACCTACTAGGTGCTCCATAGGAGAAAGATAATGCAGTGTGCTTCTGTAAAGATTTGCAGCCTTGGAAATCCTATGGGGTAGTTCTACTCTGTCTTACAGGGTCGCTTTGAGTTGGAATCAATTCAGTGACAGTGGGTTTGGTTTTCGTTTATATGTATATTTAAACTTCTACAATTTAACAACAAATAGACAAATAATCCAATGAAAAACGGTTGAAGAGCTTGTGTAGACATTTCACCAAGGAGGATATCCAAAGAGCCAGCAATTACATGAAAAGATTCTCAATGTCTTTAGCCATTGGAGAGATGCTAATAAAACTGCAATAAGATACCACCTCAAACTATGTGCCTGCCCTTCCCCAGGGCACTACATATTCAAGCTCCCACCTGGCACTACAGTAAACCAGCCATGTCCCTGCAGAGTGCTCACACTCATGTTGAGCTCCTCAGAGTAATGTAGCTCAGATACCACTCAAGTCTAGGGCACTGCTTGTGGGGCAGAGGCCAGGATTTATTCTCCTTCTGACCTGTCTGCATCCAAGGCACAAAAGATTGGCCTTAGCTCTTCCAGGGCCACTGGGGAAAACATTAAATCATTTCATCTTGATAGTAGCCTTGTGAAGTAGATAGTCCTTTTACAGATGAGAAAACTGAGGTGCTGATTAAGCTTACAGAAATGGCGCTATCCTTCAGTTACCTTCTTTAAGTGCCCTCAGAACAATGGTTCTCAAGGCATATTCTGAGTAAGCAGCATAGAAAACTGGTGGTTTTTGTTTGTAGCTGCCATTGAGTCAGCTCCAACTCATTGACAACAGAACAAAATGTTGCCTGGTCCTGCACCATCTTCATGATTCTTGGTATACTCTAGTCCATTAATGCAGCCATGGTGTGTTTTGAGTGCCTTCCAACCTAAGGGGCTCATCTTCCATCACTATAAAAGACAATATTTTGGGACCAGATTTGCTGGTCCAATAGAGCCTGGTGGAACCACTGAGTCTATGGCCCCTAGCTGGAATTGAACCCACACCTGTGGTTTCCAGCCAAACGAAAGACAGCCATATGAGTTGAACATTTACCTCAAGTAGATACACTCCTTGGAGAGA
>NW_006921639.1:2802029-2820021 GCF_000298275.1 Orycteropus afer afer | reverse complement strand
TGTCATCCACTTGGAAGGGGATCTATGTAGGAGACCCTTGATAGAGATGGAGAACAATGTGGAACAAAACTCAAAATCATTTGGAGAAAAAAAAAGGTGGGGGCCAGGTTTGCTGGTCCGATAGAGCCTAGTGGAACCACTGAGACTATGGCCCCTAGCTGCCCTTCAGGTCAGGAATTGAACCCACACCTGAGGTTTCCAGCCAAAGAAAATACAGGCATATGGGTTGAACATTTACCTCAAGTAGATACACTCTTTGGAGAGAACAATCATGGGAGAAAGAAGAGCTGCTTATGCACAGGGAGACAGCTCAGGGGGCAGGAGTGTATGGAGGGATGGACATTGGGAAGAGATAACTATGGGGAGGAAGTGGGAGGGGAGCTGCTGCGTTGTGGTAAACTGTGGTCAATGACATGAGACAAAGCATATGTGAACTGCTGTATGGATAGTGAATTTGTTCTGTAAATCTTCACTCAAATCACATTAAAAAATGTTTTTTTTAAAAGACAATATTCTGTTGTTATCCATAGGATTTTCATTAGTTGATTTTTAGAAGTAGATTGCCAGTCTTGCCTTCCTCATCTGTCTTCTTGTGGAAGCTCTGCTAAAACCTGTCCACCATGGGTAACCCTGCTGGTCTTTGAAATACCAGTGGCATACCTTCCAGCATACAACACGCAAGCCACCACAGTATGACAAACTGCCAGATAGATGGGTGATAGAACTGGTTAGAGAAGTAAATTCCCTAAGTCTCTTCAGACTTACTGAATCAGAAATCCCAGGGGTAGGGCTCAGCTACTGTTAAGTTTGCCAGCCATTATTAAACATCCTCATTATCAAATATTAAGTCATGTAAACCTGCAATTAAATAAGTTATATTATATAGAGTGTCTTAGTTATCTAATGCTGCTATAACAAAAATAATAAAAGTAGATAACTTAAACAGAAGTTTATTCTGTCACAGTTTAGCAGGCTAGAAGTCCAAATTCAGAGTGACAGCTTTCAGTCTTTGTCAGCTCTGGGGGAAGGTCCTTGTCGCTTTTCAATGTCTGTGGGCCTGGTGTCCCTTGGAGGTCTCCATGTGTCTTGGCATCAGTCTTCCCTTAGGTCTAGAAAGTTCTCAGCACAAAGACCCTGGGTCCAAAGGATGCATTATGTTCTCAGCTCCTCTTTCTTGGTGGTAGTAGGTGCCTCTGATCTGTGCTCACTTGTTTAATCTCTTTTATATCACAAAAAAGATTGACTCAACATACAACGTAGTTCTGTAGATTGTATCCTGCCTCATTAACATAACTACCTTTAAGCCTGCCTCATTAACATCATTGTTGTTGTTGTTGTTGTTATTTGCCGTCGAGTAGGCCCGACTCATAGCGACCCCTCCTTGGGTTTCCGAGGCAGTTATCACTACAGAAGTAGGATTGTCCAACCTTCCTTCCAAGGAGTGGCTGGTGGGTTTGAACCGCCAGCCTTCTGGTTAGCAGTCAAGTGCCTTAGGCACTATGCTACCAGCGCTCCTCATTAACATCATAGAGGTTAGGATTTATAAACACAAATAAGATACTTACACTGGATCACAAAATGGAGAGAATTACATAATACTGAGACTCATGGACTACTCAAGGTGACTTTTTTTTTTTTTTTTTGAGAACACAATTCAATCCATAACATTCCACTTTGGCCCTCAGATTTATGTCCTTGCCACATGTAAAACACATTTACCCCAGGATATTATCCCAAAAATCTTAAATCAACTCCACACTGTCCAAAATATCCTGGAGCAAAATTGCTTTTCATCTGTGAACCTTTGAAATCTATAATACAAGTTATCTGCTTCCAAAGAACAGGCACAAGATAGATATTTCCATTACAAATGGGAGAAATAACAAGCACCAAGCAAGTCTGAAACCCAGCAGAATAATTTACATTAGCTCAATATTTGAAAATAATCTTCTGTTCTCTGAGATCATCTAGACAATGGCCCTGCCCTCCAGACTCTGAGTGTTGGCCATAATCTCTGGATTCTGAGTGGGGGCACCTTGACCCTGGGCTTCAGTGCTACCTTCCAGGCCCACTGGAATGGCAACTCTGCTCCCTCGGCTTTGGATGCCCCATTCTCTTAGTCTAACTGAGTGACATCCCTACCTCCTTGGCCCCTGCAATCCCAGTTCTTCTGCCTCTTGGGCATGGAAGCGCCACTCTCTCAGCTTTGGGTAGCGGATTCGGCCACATCCCCCTGGAACTTGTGAATGCCAGCCCCACACTCTGAAACTGAGCTGGTAAAGATCTGACTCTTCAAAGCCTAGGAAGCTATGGCAACCACCTTTTGAAACTCCAAAGGCCATAGCCCCCCTATTTGAGGCCCTAGAGGTCTTGGCCCTACCCTTTGAGACTGAGGCAGCTCTGCTTCCCATGGTCTCTTCAGCTTCTGTTTCATTTTTCCTTGGCCTCTCAGCCCTCTGGGCTTCTTGGGCTGGCCTGGCCATTGCCCTGCTTAGGTAAGTGTTACAAAACTCTTTAGCACTACCAATAAGCACCCAGAGGCACTTCACTCTGTCAGTAAGCCTTAAACCAAAGGCACTCAGCTCCCTTGATCCATAGGTGGGCAAGCCTAGCTCCTTTGACAAGTGCTGGGGACACCCCCCTCCACTAGGAAGCTTCCTGCCTAAAGCTTCCTTCCTATTCTCTTGCTCCTTGGGTCAGCTCCCTGCCATCTTGCTCTCGTCTCTTGGTTCTGCTGCTGCTGTTTCTCTGCTGCTGCTTTGTGGCCAAGGAGGCCATTGTCCCACATATTTGTGCCCCCCAAATATATGTCCCATATATGTCCCATATATTTTGGGGGAACATAATTCCAACTCTAGCACAAAGATAATAATTACTCAGAATATGTCACTTCTGTCTTAGTTATCTAATGCTACTATAACATGGTAGGGTGTTTCTATCACAGAAGCTGGCAGACATGACAAATCAGGTGCTTCATCTTTCAGAGTCCACTGATAACATTCCTTGCCACACCACCAGACCTATGGTTTTTTTTTTAAATGAGTCCTGGGGTACCTGACTGCTCTCAAGGTTGAGAACCACTGAGCTAGGCTGAGTGTTTCAATTGGATAGTTCATACTAACTCTGTCCATGTCTTCTTGTCACAGTCTTAGCATGCATCACAAGAAGAATAGGCATGAACAGACTTCCTCTATTCTATTGCCCTTCCTGCCACTTCAGTGAAAGCCCCTTAGATCAAAGCCCTGCTCTTTACAAGTATGAGGTAGAAGGAATCTAGGCTGTGTGCACCAGTTCTATGTCACCTTGGAGTGGTGGGGGCTGCACTGAGGTTCAGCTAAGTGAAGGGGAGCAGTGAGTCCCCGAGTCACAGCCTGTATCACCAAGGCAGCTCCTGGTGCACCAAGTCAGCTGTCAGCTGTGATCACAAAGGTGGAGAAGCAAAGTGGGAAGAATTGGGCTCTAGCATCAGACACCTGGGCTCACACCCTAGCTCACCGTTGCTGGATGCATGACATGGGGACTCATCACTTCTCTCTGTTTTACTCTGAATAAAAGTACTCACCTCAGCCAATCATGGAGGCAAAGAGCCAGAGTTATAGTACAAACCCTATAAATAGTTTCTATGACTGGTTTTCCCTTTAGCTTGAGTAGAAAGTAATGACAGTTTCAATATTGCCGCTCATATTTTATGAGTGATGAATATTAAGGCATAGAGAGGGAAAGCAGATTGCCCAGAATCGCACACAGATTCAGCTACTAAAATAACAAATGCCTGAGACTCATCCCATTAGACAGTGATGGATCTTGCCCACACCTGAGAATGAACTTGTTTTCTTATTCTGGGCTGTTGTCTTCCTGATTTATTCCCAGTAGCTCCAGGATCCATAGAAGCAAATGAAAACAAAACCAAACTCACAATCATTGAGTCAATTCTGACTCATAGTGACCCCCATTGGTTTTCCAAGTCTGTAAATCTTTACGGAAGCAGAGTGACTTGTCTTTCTTCCATAAAGCAACTGGTGGGTTTGTACCACTGACCTTTTGGTTAGCAGTCAAATGCTTTAACCACTACACCATCAGAGAGTAACCATTAATTCAGTTACAATGATTACCAACTGGTTCTCCAGTTTATTGCTTTAATTTCTCTAAAGCAAACATCTGTTGGTAAAGGTATCATCCACTTTGATATTCCCTAAAGAATAAAGGCATTTTATGTGGTCTTTGCAGCACAAGAACCAGCAGCCCCATGGGAGATGGTGTAGAGATCAGATTTGCCAGGAAAAGAACAGTGGATTCTGTGAGCACCCATGGGGGTAGGGACTGGGGAGCAATCTAGATAAAACAGGTGACTGTGCCCCTTACCCAGGTACATGCAGACACAGGGACACTGCTCTCTGCCCTGGATGGAGACCTTACCCACAAGAAAAGATGATTTATTTAGTAAACATGAGCACAGTTCTCCCTATGTGCTAGGTATTGCTCTAGGCACATCCAAAGTACAAACTCATTTAATGTTCATGGCAGCCCCACAGAACACTGGCACAGAATGGCTAAACAACTTACCTGAGATCACACAGCCAGCAATTTGCAGAGCCAGGATTTGAACCCAGGTAGTCTAGATGCAAGGATGGTGTTTAAAATTGATTTCCCATGGAGAGAACCAAAACTGTATAGTTAAGGCTGCACACAGAGTTGAGCAAAGTTGGGCATGAACAGAAATGCAGAAAGGGTTCAGCAGAAATCAAAGTCACTAACCTTGACTACTAACCAGAAGGCTGGTGGTTCAAACCCACCAGCCACTCCTCGGAAGGAAGGTTGGGCAATCCTACTTCCAGTGATACTGCCTTGGAAACCCAAGGAGGGGTCGCTATGAGTCGGGGCTGACTCGAGGGCAAATAACAACAGCAACAACCTAGTGTCATGCAATGAATTGCTTTTCTTTTTTAAATTGTGATTTGGGTGAAAGAAGTTTCAATGAATTGCTTCTATAGCCATGGTCTATTGAATTGCCTTTCTAGCCATGGTCTTCTAACTTTCACAAAATGATTGGCTGGGACTATACAAATTGAATGACTTGCAGTACACAGGGGACATTGGTCGGTTTGTGGCTCTGGTGGGAGGGCCATGCCTTGAAATCAACAAGGGGTTTCCTTACATAGGGGCAATCCCATAAAGGGATTGTGAGACCTCACTACCATCAAGAAGAAGAGTCTGGAGTGGAGTGCATCCTTTGGACCAAGGACCCATGGTTCCTGTGCTGAGAATCTCCTAGACCCAGAAGAAAGAGCAAACACTGAAAACAGTGCAAGATAGTGAAAGACAATGGCAATGGGTTTGTTGGCCCATGGAGCAAGAGCTGAGCTCCTGCAGAGGCTTGCCAGTGGATCGAAAATGACTATAATACAGGCTTGTGCAGGGTAGAGACCTGAGTGTGTCCTATGCTGGGGTTGCATACCTCCCACCCTGGGCAACAGAGGCCTGAGTAGCATGATAGCAAGAGAGCTTCATAGGCCTGGGTAGCATGGTAGGAGCCAGCAGCAAAGGCCTGCAAGGGCTAGCAGCAGAGCACAAGCCTCAGAGTCATGCTGGCCACCTCGAGCAGTGTGACAGTAGCTGGAGGCAGTGGTGGTGTGAACACAGCATCTGACCTGAATCATGGGGCACCTGCCCAGCAACATAAGAATAGACATGGATAATTTGAGGAAGAGTAAGTGTTCCTCTTTTAAGAATCTGTTATTGTTTACTACTTGCTTTCTATAAATAATAATAATGGCTTTCAGTTTGCCAACACTATGTAAGTATCTTGTGTCCAGCCAGATCACAGATAATGTTGCACCTGTGGAATGGTTGATGTCAGTGGGCATATGTGTCTCATTCCTAGCACTCTTATGACTGCCTGGAAGTTTGAGACATGGCCTGTCTGCATATGCAGTGGGGAGAGACAGACATGTACGTACATCTAGGTTGGGCTGGGGGCAAGGGTGAGTCAAGGTTTCAAGAGCATCTGGTCCCCTAGACTAAGAGGTCTTCCTGAGTAGGTATGTGGCATCCCAACACCCCTGAGAAATGAAACTTATTGTCCCATTGTACAGACCTGGAAACCACAGTTCAGAGAAGTTAAGTGGTTCATCTGAGATCACACAGCCCAAAATGCAGGGCTAGGACTCCAACACTTCCTAGTTGTCCCTACACCCCACACTTCTCTCTGCATCTTTCAGCCTAGCCCAGATTTAAGCATTCAAGTGCAGGCAGATCCCAACCTCTGTGGTAAATGCTCACAAGTGCCAGGAGCGTGGCACTATGCTGGTGACCTTGTGCATGGCTTACCCCTGTTGTGCTGGTTAAAAACCAACCAGTTGCCATAGAGTCAAACACAATTCATGGCAATTCCTTCCTTGTGTGTCAAAGTAGAACTTTCCTCCATAAGGTTTTCTGTAGCTGACTTATTTATTTATTTATTAGAAGTCAGTCACCAGTCCTTTCTTTCAAGGCATTTCTGGGTGGATTTTTTGGTTAGCAGCCAAGTGTGTTAACATTTATACCACCCAAGGAAATAGTCTCACCCAGCCAGAAGGTGGCAGAACTGGATTCAAACAGATCTGCCCATTTGAGCCTAATACTCCGGGCTGCCTGGTGCATTGAAACAGGAGCCTGCTAGATTGAAGCCTCCTTGTGCCCCAGACTTACGTTCCCTGCCTTACCCAGGGGAGTAATGGCTTAGTCTAGCACCACATCCCTGGGCAGAGCTCCACAACTGTGTATGCATGACAGTGCCCCAGCCACCTCCTCTGTGAAACCCTTTAGGGAGCCTGATCTCACACCAGGTCCTCTGCCTGGAAAGAATGCCTGCACTCTTCCCTGTGCCTAGGCTGCCCCCTTGGTCTTAACCCCACAGTGCCCACAGTCCACCTTCTAGGAACCGAACAGCCAGACCTTTCCCAGCCATCTAATGCTCCCTGTGTTTGTGTTTTTCTATTTCAGGGATTTATCTCACTACAAGGGACCCAGGTGACCGAACTTCTTCCTGGTCCTGAGGACCCAGGGAAGCACCTCTTTGAGATCAGCCCAGGTAGGCCTGAGTGCCTTCAGCTCTGTGCTGGGCATGGTGCAGAAGTCTGAACGGGGAAGCCTGCTGCCCAGGCCTCGGGAAGCAGGTCTCCTCCAGGGGTACTCCTCCTCCAGGAATGATCACCTCTGTCTCCAAGCACAACTCAGAAATTTGCACCAAATCTACAGGATACTGCATATGCGAAGGGAATTAGAAAACCTAGCAATTATCCAGATCATTAGTCCCTCAGAATCTCTAGCTTTTAGGTAAGAGAAAATAACCACCAGGGAAGAATCAAGTCAATGAGGACATCTTAGGGTGAAGATAAAAATGCAGCACTTGGATCATATGCAAATGAGTCCAGAGAAAAATGTTAGCACAGATTCAGAATGTTAAATTCAAGCTTATAAATTCAAAAACAGATTTGGCATGTGGTAGGGTAAGAGGAAATAATTTGACCTGAGGAACTGCTATCCTTTTCATGGTTACAAAATAGTTTTTTGAAGTTCCAGTTTTAAAATGTGATTGTGTTTGAACTCAGTAAAGTGAGCCACTCTGCTGAGTGAGCCACTCTGTCTATAGAAGGGCTAGTTCTGCAGTTCAGTGGGGTATTAGTGTTGGCTTCCCCAAAGCAGAGCCTGAGACAAGGATTGGAATATAAATAGTCTATTTGGGAAGTCATCCTAAAAAGCCCTAGGAAAAGAGCAAGGATGGGTGTGGGGAAGGGAGGAAAGCCACTCAGGGTATGCTGCTATGGGCAACTGGGTCTCAGTTCCAATGGGCACTTCAGCAAAAGGTGAGAACACACTGTAGTGTTGTCTCACCGTAGAGTGAGAACACTGGGTATTGATCTACCACCTCCCACCAGCCATTCTTTGAAAGCTGCTCCCTGGGGAGCTCACTCTGGTCTTTCTTGCCTGCCCTGCCCATGGACCAAGTACCTTTCAGCCTGAAAAGACCCTTGGGTGGAGTTGCAGGAGCTTGGAGAAAGAACCTGCCAGTGTGGATGAAAACCAGTGCCAGAGGATCTGAGAAGGGTAACAAAGAACATCTGCTACGGGCAGTTAGTCACCATATCCTATCAGTATGCCAACCTACTTTAGAGTGGTGGCTGTTAACAGAGGATACTATTTCCCTCCTTCAAGGCTGTGAGCAATGAATGTGCAGTCTCAAGGCAGGGCCACCACACAGACCATGCTGATGAAATGACCTGCTGAGAGCTATGTGTCTGGGTCCCTTGCATGCCCTGCGATGGGGCATCCTAGGCTCAAACTAGCATGTGGTGGCGCATCAGGAGAAGAATTGAACCTATCCTAAGGGCCAGGAGCTCTGGTGGCATAGTGCCTAAAGCATTTGACTGCTAACCAGAAGGCTGGTGGTTCAAACCCACTAGCCACTCCTCCAAAGGAAGATTGGGCAATCTACTTCTGTACAGATACTGCCTCAGAAACCCAAGGAGGGGTCGCTATGAGTCAAATCGACTCGACAGCAGTTAGTTTTGTTTGGTTTATCCTAGGGGCCAAGGCCTGTTCATCTTTGCTGTGTCCACACCGGGAAGTCCATGAGAATAGGCTGGAGTCTTGAGTGCAGGAACTCCCTCCCCAATTGATGCCTCATGTACAAAATGCAGGTACCCGTGGTTTCCCTTGGGGAATTCCCTTTCATCTACTACAAGGTTTTGGCACCATAACAGCATATCTAAGGGTCGAAACAGGGTACTGGGGTATGGAGTAGAAAGTAGAGGCTTGATTAGCTGTCTAACAGTAGGACAGGTTTCTGCCATAATGATAGAAAAGAAAGAAGGAGGCCATGAAGTGGACAGGGCCCTGCCATCCTGAAAACTGGGGGAGAGGCCATGGTCTCTGGCCCTGGGAGTGTCAAGGAGGTGAGGCTAGAGCCAAAAGGTGCAGGTCAACAGAATCCAACTTAAAATTCAGAAAGGCTGAACTGAGCCTGTGTCCCAGGGACCAGGCAGGGAAATTTCCTGTGCACCTGCTGTCAGAGCCACTTACAAGAACCTCGTTGATTCTGGTAGGGAAGAAGACACTGAAATATTTCTGGGGATCAAAACACAGCAAATGGACATTAATAACAATGCTGTAATTTAAGATATCAAAGCTACCATTGATATCTGGGTGTGTTGCCTTTGTTTCATAGGCATGAGAGCTAATGGTGTGGCAAAGTTTTCATAGTTTTTCTCTTGCTTCTGGTCTCCTTCCACACTGTATTCTGCTAACTCCACCATGGATTTTAGGAAACCATCCCCAAAGGCTGAAGTGGGCCACTATACACTCCATGTATTGGATGAAGTAGTGTTGTGTCATACCATGACTGGTGTTGGTTAGTATCTTGAATAAACAATTGGGATCTTTAGGAGTTTGGGGCACACTCATTAAGTCACATGCACTGCTGCTGATCTCTCAGAACCTTGCGAGGAATCATTGATGCTGTTCCTTGTGAAAACTCTGCTCTGTGGTAGATGTTGTGCTAGGCCCAGGGAAGAGACAAATGCAACCACAAACAGTGCAGGGATGGTACCCACAGGTGGTTCAGTTGTAGGCACCATGGAAGCATAGGGAAGGCTCTTAATGTTTGCATTGTGGAGCACTCACATATGGGAGCTATGAGACTAATATTTATGGAGCACTCACTCTATGCCAGGCACTGCTCTGAGTACTCAACATGTATTGCCACCATCCTATAAAGAAGGTACTATTATTATCCCCATTTGCAATGAGGAAACCAAGGGTGATCAGCTTGCCAACATCTCATATCTGGTAAACTGCAGGGCCCAGACTGGAAGTGAAATGGTAACCCCAAAGCCCACACTCTTACTTGATACTCCTAAACCCCTCTTAACCAATGCCTCTCATCCCTGAACTGAAACCGGAGGAGAAATACAATCTGTACAAGGAAGGAGATGATAAATTAATCCTTTTGAAAGAGTGAATGAGCTTGGAGACAGCTAATTAGCACATTGTTGAGAGCTGTTCCAGGCTAGGCCCTCACTGGACATATCAAGGTGAAAGGAAGTCATCTGTGCCCTTAAAGGACTTGTGCAACCTTGTCTACTCTGGTACTCCTGTCACAGAGGTTTTGCCAAGAAGCTTCGTCCACTAGGTATCTGCCAGGGCCCCATTGCCATGCATCCAGCCCACACTGGATACTGTCATCTTGAGGGGAGGCAAGCATTCCACAAAAGTGCCAGGTCATATGGGCATAAGGGGTAGGCAGTGGGTAGTAGGCCTACCTTCTTCAGGACATGCAACCAGCATAGGAGGCAGACAAGGGCTGTGGGGAAGGAGGAGACCAATCTGGGGCTCCCCCAGGGTTGGTCTTTTCCTCTGCCTTATCCCCAAGTTGCAGTTTAAATCAAGTGGATTCCATCTCAGAGCCTACAGGCTTGATGCCAATTTGCTCTGTCACCCTTCCAAAATCTTTGTTCAAGACTGAGGTTTCCTCTCATTTTAAATAGTACTTTCAGGTTATGAGCTTTCTATTTCATTTAATACTTTTATGAGCTCTCTGTTGCAGCTTTAACAAATTACTACAAACTTAGTGACTCAAACAACTAAACTTTATTGCCTTACATTTCTGTGGTCAGAAGTTTAACATGGGTCTCATTGTGTCAGCAAATCAAGGTGTTGGCAGGGCTGTGTTCCTTGTGGACTAAGGGAGACTCTGTTTCCTTGCCTATTCCACCTTCTAGAGATTGCCCACATTCCTTGGCTTATGCCCCCCTTCCTCCATCTTCAAAGCCACCAACAGTGTGTCAAGTCCTATGTCACATTTGAGTCTCCTTTCTACCTCTTCTTCTTCCACTTTGAGAGGGAGGAAGTGGCTCTTGCTCGATAAGTGAAGTCACAGGAGGTGTGGGTGTAGTTGTGTCTTATGAGGACTGTTGTTGTCTCCCACTCAATTAGACACAAATTACAATTGAATAACCATCAAAAAACTAAAAGCCCATGGACGAAAAGCACACCATGTAATCACACAGGAACAGTAACCAAAAAGAAAGGGAGAAAAAACAAGCAAACCTGCAATATCTGGGGATAGGGCACTAAGAAGAAAAAAAGAAAAAAAAAATAGGGAAGGAGAATAATAAATGAAGAAAAATAGGAAGATTGCAAAAAGAAAAATAAGGAATGGGGTTAGTCACAAGAAAAAAAATGGGGAAAAGAAAAAGAACAAACAAAAACAAACAAACAAACAAAAACCCCTTAAATTGGGGGGGGGAGGGGCAGAATTTCAACCAGGCACAGGGAAAAGAAAAAAAAAAATGCTGAAAACTAGGACCTGGTAGGGGAAGATTAAGAAGAAGAATAAAAAGGACAAAGGTATTAATAATATTAGTTGGTTTGAAATGGACAAATACAAGCAAACTAATCACCGGGAGAAAGAAAGCAAAAAAAAAAAAAAAAAATCGGGGGGGGACTGCGTAGGGCACCCAGGCTCCATCTGAGCACACAGACTGTGATGGAGTTCTTGTGGGCCCAGAAAGTAGGTGGGAGTGGGGATGGCCACACCTCTGTTCACCAAGCGGGTGCAGGGTGTAGTAACAAGAAGAATGTCGTACCTTTTCAGTCTTGCAGGCCCCGAGTGTCCTTGGGGTTGCACCACTTGGCAGTGTCCAAGCTGTTTGTGCCGTCAGGGGCGCTCAGGTCCCTGCCAGACCACAGCTCCGTATGTCTCCTTTCTTGGTATTTTCACGCAAATTCTTCTGCTAGTTGGGGTTTAGTCTACTTCTGTATCCTTCCCTTCAAGGCTTAGGGGTCCAAGATTATCTTCTGTGTCTGTGTCAGTTGGTTTCCCTTTTCTTTGTTGAAGAGGGTCTGTGCGGTCCTTCTGCCTAGTCCGCCATCTTGTGGGAACTCTCCTCTTCTTCTTCCACTTTGAAGGATTCATGTGATTAGATTATCTGGCCTGAATAATCCAGGATATTCTCCCTATCTGAAAGGAGCTCTGGTGGTGCAGTGGTTAAGCATTTGGCTACTAACTGAAAGGTCAGCAGTTCAAACCCACCAGCTGTTCCTCAGGAGAATGATGTGGCAGTCTGCTTCTGTAAAGATTAATGGTCTTGGAAACAATATGGGCAGCTCTACAGGGTCGATGTGAGTCAGAATTTACTTGGTGACAGTGAGTTTTGGTCTCCTCATCTCAAGGTCAGATGATTAGCAACCTTAATTCCACCTGCAACCTTGATTCTCTTTTGCCATGTAACCTAATATGCATGTTCCAGGGTTTAGAGCATGGACATGTTTGTGGAGCCTTTATTCAGCCTGCTACCATACTAAAAACATCCCTTAGAGGGATGTTTATTCCTGTTTTACAGAAAAGGACATGGGGGTTAGAAACAAGGGGCCTGAGATGAATGTAGCACATATCCACCCTTATGAAGTCAGGGGGAATTGTCTTCCTGAGCTCAACACTAGGTAAACAGTTTAGTTGCTTAGACTTGCCTAAGGACATAACTAGAAATTAGTGGAGGCGGGGCTTGAACACAGACAGTTTGGCTTTCAAACCCACACCCTTAAGCTGCCCTCCAACCCATTCGTTTGAGACCTTGTGCAGAGGAAGGAAGGTTGGGCAATCTACTTCCATAGTGATACTGCCTTGGAAACCCAAGGAGGGGTCGCTATGAGTCAGGGCCGACTCAAGACTCAACGGCACATAACAATAACAAAGCAGAGCTTAGCATTTTTTCCATCTGAGGTCCATGAGGTGTAGGGACTGAGAAGGACAGGAAAAGCCCCTGTACCCTTTAATCCCAAGCACAACAACAGCAGCCTGGCTGAGCACCAGATTCATGTAGGTCCCAAGAGCTTCCCATCTCCCCTCTCCTACTTTTGCACAGGCTGCTGCTCCTGAAGGCTTGGGGTGGAGAGTGAGGCAGCAGCTAAGGCTGCTTGGAGAGAGTCATGCTGTGGGCAGTAAGGAGTCCAGGCTGCTTTTGGGGAGCAGAATACAATGTGAGTGCTATCCAGGGCCTAGCGAAACTCTACTCCTTCCTCTTCTTCTCTGGATTCTGGATGCTTCCATATGAAGCTTGGTTAGATGGGACCTGGGAGAAGTACCCCAGGCTGACAACTGGGTCTGCCTGCAACTGGCGATGCTTCTTTCTTTCATGATTCATAGACCAGTGTGTCAGGCCCAGAGAGGTTAGATGAATTCCTTGAGGCAGCAGAGCATGTTGGCCTGACTCGATAGCCATTACAGCAGCATAAATCGCAGGAAGCCTACAGACCCCACTTACGTTCAGCTCAGTAAATCTCTAATATGTTCCTGGTCTTGAGCCAGTCTTGAGGAGCCTGAGATGAATGCAGCACATATCCAGTCTTACAAAGTCAGGGGGAATTGTCTTCCTGAGCTCAACACTAGGTAAACAGCTTAGTTGCTAGGTTGAGAACAATCAACTCAGTAGGCAGGAGTGGGAAGTCTCACTGACAGGGGCATGGCAGTGTCTCAAAACCAAGGGCATAGGCCCCAGGTAGAATATACATGGGCCAAGGATGCTGAAGAGCAGGCCAAGTTGGTAAGTGCTGAAGGAGGACCACAGGGAGAGGGGTTAACAGGAGCTGAGGGTGGTGGCACTGGGAGCAGAGTCTCCTGGGAGAAAGACCTGAAAGGAGCAGGAAGAAACCTAGTGATGAGATGCCTCCAGCTGCAGAACAGGCGGGAGGGCTCCACTCATTCCAGTCTGAGGAGGCCTGTGTCTGACACATCCTAACAGTCCCTTACTCCCCACCTGACACCTCAGAAGCAGGGTGATAGAACCCCACATATGATAAGGTGTAACATCAACGACATAAATTTTAGCCATAGTTCTACTTGTATACTTCCCATCTCCACCCTCCTGCCTTTGCACAGGCAGCTTCTCCTGAGGGCTTGGGTTGGGGAGGGAGGCAGCTGCTGGGGCAGCTGTGTAAAAAATGATGATGTTTTCAACAAGATAGAATTAAAACTATAAGGAAGAATTGCACTGAGGGTACCATCTAGTGGTGAGACCTGCCAGTTGCACAATAGGCCTTGCCTATCTGCCCACCCAACTGTCAGCAGAGCTATACCTGATTCTACAAGCATCCAGTAATCCGCCCCGTCCTTTCATTGTGCAAGACATGGGGAGAGTAGTAGTATATGAGGGTGAGCTCTGGTGACATGGTACCTAAGGCATTTGACTACTGTAATAGTTGGAGCTGTGTGTCAACTTGCTGGACCACAGTTCTGTGTGGTTTAAGCAATTGTGATGTGGGTTGTTCCAATGATGGGATCAGATGCATATGTTTTGAGCAGCCAGTCTGTTGTAAGGGAGTTTCCCTAGGGGTGTGGCCTGCTTCCAGTATATTTATGGAAATCCTGGGAAAAGAGACACTCTTCTGTGGATCAGGATACTGTTGTGCTGCGTACAACTGTCTGTGAGCGAACAATCCACCATTCGGCCTGGAGATCTTGGATTCGTCATTCGTTGGAGTCAACAGCCAATATGTTATTATTGTTGTTATGTACAATCGAGTCAGACCCAACTCATAACTAACCCCCTTGAGTTTCCGAGGCGATATCACTATGGAAGTAGATTGCCCAACCTCCTTCCGAGGAATGGCTGGTGGGTTTGAACGACCAGCCTTCTGGTTAGCAGTCAAATGCCTTAGGCACTACACTACCAAAGCTCCTGAAAGCCAGTATACTGCCTGCCAACCTTGAGCTCGTCAGCCCCTGCAGGAGCACGAGTTGGGGAAAGCCTCCAGCTTGATGTTTGATCCAAGAACTTGGGACTTGCCAGCTTCTTTAAGTGTGTGAGTCATTTTCCTAAGATAAATTTCTCTTTCTCTCTCTCTCTCTCTCTCTCTCTCGCTCTCTAAGCTTTACTGGTTTTGCTTCTCTAGAGAACCCAATCTAATACATTTGGTACTGAGAGTGGTTCTAGAGAGACAAAATCATAATGATGGGCTTCATAAATTGGTTCTCCAATTTGATTAATCATAAAGACACTAGTGACTCTGCCCATGGCATGAGGTAGCAACATTAATATGCAAAATAGCACCACCAATAAATCAAGTACTTGTGAGAAATAAGGCTCTGAGTAATGGCATACTTGATACTTTTCTGCAATTTTCTCAGCATGAGAAGTATAAGGAAGCTGGTTGGTTGGTCCTACTTACACTAGACAAAGTGATGAAAGAGTGAGATGAGCTCATGGCTACTGAGTCACAGCTTAAATGCCACATAAAAGACCTCAATGTTTCCAGTTGTGCTCTGAAAGAAAGCCTTATTTCTTCTAGTAACAGAGCTAATATTGCTGAAAACCAAACCCAGAGTCTTATTTTGAGGGTGGCTGAATTACAATGCCAATAAATTACCAACCCAGAATGGTGACTGAAGTTAAAGTGAGGCATTTATTGAGAAAACATGGGATCCTGAAACCTGGAATGGGGACGTATGGGCAGATAGCCAGGAAGATCAGGATATAGAGCCTGTAAATTCTGTTGAATCCCTCACATCTGAAGGGATTACTGTAAAACCATTACCTCTCCACCTCAGTTTGATGGGATTAACCCAACCTTTCCTGCTGGGTCATTGCCTGAGGCAGAGGCCATGGAAGACATTGCTGAATGTTCTCAGGAACTGCCCCAACCACCCACTGTTGCTGCTAGACCTATAACTAAAGTTAAGTCCAAGTGATCCCCAAAAGGTGAAATACAAAGTGTGACTGAGGAAGTGGCATGCTACACTCAAAAAGACCTACTTCATTTTGGTAATATGTACAGACAGAAACCTGGAGAATATGTATGGGAATGGCTACTGAGGGTGTGGGATAATGGTGTAAGGAATGTAAGATTGGATCAGTCTGAGTTTATTGATTTAGGCCCACTAAGTAGGGATTCTTCATTCAATGTTTCAGCTCGAGAGGTTAGGAAAGGATCTAATAGTTTATTTGGTTGGCTTACTGAAGCATGGATTATCCTACCTCAAGTCAAGAAGTACCAGACCTGCTTTGGTATAATGTGTTGTTGTTGTTGTTGTTATGTGCCGTCGAGTCGGCCCCGACTCATAGCAACCCCTCCTTGGGTTTCCTAGGCAGTATCACTACGGAAGAAGATTGCCCCATCTTCCTTCCGAGGAGTGGCTGGTGGGTTTGAACCGCCAGCCTTCTGGTTAGCAGCCAAGTGCCTGAGCCACTATGCTACCAGAGCTCCCTTGGTATAAATCCATTCTAACAGGCCAATTTCCCTGAGCCTCTGGATACCTTCTCCTTGGTATAATGTAGGAGAAGGTATCCAGAGGCTCAGGGAAATTGGCCTGTTAGAATGAATTTATCAGATTAGACCCCTAGAGCCAGAACTGGAGAGTCCAGAAGACACACCTTTCACCAGTACGGTGAGGAATAAATTTGTGAAGGGAGCTCCAGTATCCTTGAAGATGCTGCGATTGCTATTTCATGTAAGCCAGATTTGCGCTAATTGAACTAAGACACTTAACTACAATGGGACTGATTGGAACCCGTGGTAGTAGGGGCCAAGTGGCAACAGTTAATCAACAAAGGCAAGGTTGGTATGGGTACCATAATGGACAGCAGAGTTGGAGCAGTAATCAGAATAGTATGATTCAGGTGGAATTATGACATTGGCTACTTGCCCATGGTGTTCCTGGTAGTGAAATACATGGCAAACCTATTAAGTATTTACTTGATCTATATAGACAGAATTCTGGGTCACGTGAACAGCAGCCTAGATTGAATCACCAGAATACAGAATCATGGCCTCTCAATTAATTCCCAGACTTGAGTCAGTTTACAGACCCACAACCCCTTGAATGAAGGGGAGGCCAAGTCCCTTTGAGAAAGGACCCCATTACATTGCCAAAAATCTATAATGGCAGTCTTTCTCCCAACCTCTCCCGAAGGGATCTGAGGCCTTTTACTAGAGTGACTATTCACTGGAGAAAAGGAAATAATCAGACTTTTTGGAGATTACTGGACACTGGTTCTGAACTGACACTAATTCCAGAATAGCCAAAGTATCATTGTGGGGCATATGTAGATCAAGTTATTAATGGAGTTATTAATGGAGTCTTAGCTAAGGTGCATCTCACAGTGGGTCCACTGGGTCCCCAAACCCATCTTGTAGTGATTTTCCCAGTTGCAGGACACATAATTGGAATAGATATACTGAGCAATTGGCAGAATTCCCACATTGGGTCCCTGATATGTGGAGTAAGGGCTATTATGGTAGGAAAAGCCAAGTGGAAGCCATTGGAACTGCCTCTACCTACAAAAATAGTAAACCAAAAGCAATACCGCATCCCTGGAGGAATTGCAGAGATTACTGCCCTATCAAGGACTTGAAGGATGGAGGGATGGTGAATTACACCACATTCCCATTTAATTCACCTATTTGGCCTGTGCTAAAAGGAGATGGATCTTGAAGAATGACAGTAGATTATCGTAAACTTATTCAGGTGGTCACTTCAATTGCAGCTGCTGTTCCTGATGTGGTTTCATTGCTTGAGCAAATTAGTACATCTCCTGGTACTTGGTATGCAGCTATTGATCTGGCCAATGCCTTTTTCTTGATACTAATTTCAAAGGACCATCAGAAGCAGTTGGTCTTCAGCTGGCAAAGCCAACAGTATACTTTCACAGTACTTCCTCAGAGGTATATCAGCTCCCTAGCACTATGTCATAATTTATTCCGTAGGGATCTTGATCACCTTTCCTTTCCGTAAGACATCACACTGGTCCATTATATTGATGACATTATGCTGACTGGACCTAGTAAGCAAGAATTATCAATGACTCTAGACAACGCAGGGATGCCAGAGTAGCAGGCCGGAAGAGCAGGGAAGGGGATAAAAGCCTTGAACCCAGACAGAAGAGCAATCAGCCAAAGGGATTAGGTGAGGAGGGGAAACTCAGGCTGCCCAGAGTAGCAGGCCGGAAGAGCAGGAGAA